>NC_056581.1:15000-757500 GCF_018340385.1 Cyprinus carpio | reverse complement strand
TTTTGAGCTCTACATAACGCTGTGAGCCTGTAAACATATCCTTGACCTCCTGGTGTGTGTGTGTGTGTGTGTGTGTGTGTGTGTGTGTGTGTGTGTGTGTGTGTGGGAATGTCTGCACCTTTGAACATGTGTGTAGTTGAGACTCATCGGCAGATGCCTCCAGCTAATTGTTCTCCGCTGATCACTAATTAGGCTTGCACAAATACAGCATAAATACATTCTTCTGCAGGCAACCCCTCATTACCAAGCTATGATTAAAAAACACAATTGTACTTGTTGCCCACAGATGTTAAAGAAATAGTTCACCCACAAAGAAACTCAACCTTGTGAAAAAGAAGTGTGCTTAATTGTACTGAATGTTCATTTGTAGTGGACTTCAAATCTTAAAAGTATGTTTAAAAAAAAACAAAACAAAAAAAACTGTACTTGCAGATAATATAATATTATTAAAATAAAAGGCCACTTAAATGTACTTAAATAGAGATTCTTAACACACTTAATCTTTTTAAAAGTGCACTTTGCAATGTCAAACTACATGTTTTACATTAAAGTACATTCAAAATCATTGATTTAATCATCTTTTTTGTCGTGCTTTAAAGTAGTACACTTATTTTGGTGTATTGAGTAAGTATTGAGTAAGTAATCTTTTGCTAAAGTGTACTTGTGTTTCACAAGGGATCATGTTGTTTCAACCCCTTTCTTTCTTTCATGAAATTAAAAAGAGATGTTTTACAGAATGTATAAGCTGCTCTTTTCCATTAAACATAATCATACAGTATCTAGGGAATGTCAAGCTCCAAAACAGACAAAAAAAAATATTGTATCGGCTACTTTTATGATGCTTTTTGTCTCTTTTGGTGTTTGGGAGCTTGGTTTTCACAAAAGATATAAAACCAAATGGGGTTCCTTGAATTTGATCTTGAAATTGATCTTGAAAATCAAAGAAAAAGCTCAGACAGTGCCACATGTTGGTGCATTCATGGCCATCCACTATGTTTGTATACATATAGATGGCACATGTCCTTTTGTAAAAGGAATTTTCATCAGGAATCGTGGGAAGGCTCCCACTCTTTTGTTATTGCAGACCACGTAACCTCAGTGATCCAAACAATAGCAGGAAATTCTCATGGGCGGAGGCAGTGCGGGTTCCTCCGCCGGCAGCTTCCTCATTGGCTGCCAGCATTCAGAATGAGTGAGAAAGGAGTCAGCTGGGAAAAGTGGAATATGCATGGGTTAACTGACACTGAAAGGATATGTCTCATTCATTTCCAGAATTTCAGTCAATGGGCAGCACATCTGTACACCTGAAAGAAAAAAAAAAAAAAAAAAAACCTTTTTGGTTTTATGGTTCTCATTTTTCATCAAGGAGTAAAGAGCATTGACGTGCCTGATTTTGTTTCTTCTATGGAATGCAAAATTACTATTAGCTTTTTTTTTTTGCATAGAAAAAAAAATGGTTCCAAAAAGCATATAAGTATCCTAAAAGTAGTGCTGCGCTATATTAGAAGTATTCTGAAACTGTATAACAGCATTGTGTTTGGGACAGATCAACATTTTTGTTCTGTAAATACATTACTGTTCAAATGTTTGGGGTCAGTAAGATTTAAATACTATATTTTGTTCAGCATAAATGTTTTAAATTGTACAGAAAATACATTTACAAAAAGGTATTTCAAATAAATGTTTCTTACTTCCTTAAAGTACTGAAAAGAACTGTTTTCAACATTGATAATAATAATAAGAAATGTTTCTTGAACAGCAAATCAGCATATTAGAATGATTTCTGAAGGATCATGTGAGATTTTAAAAAATATATATATTCATATAGAAATCTGTTATATTAAATTGTAATAATATTTAAGAATATTATTTTTATATTGCATTATACAAATCATTTTTAAAATTATTAAAAATCTTACAAACCCCAGACTCTTGATCTCTAGGTGCACTTCTTCTCATGTGAAGGAGTCACTGCATTTCTGAGGAATATATTTAGCATTTTATAAATAATTATATTCATTGTATGAACTGTATGCAAATAAATAAATTATGTTTTTGTAGATTGGAATCAGAAATCTGCCTTTTGGAGAATGAAGAATCACAGATCTCAGCTAAAGAGCAAGTTCTCAGAGAGCGACTGCGGGAAACAGAGAGATCTATTGAAGATTTACAGAAGGTGTGTGATCCTCAAAACAGAAGAACACACAATAGAGTGGCCTCAGACTGTATATGGATAGCCACAGTTAAAATGTCTGAATATCATTGTATTAGACAAAATATCAAAGCAAGTGGCATTTATTATAATAGAGGACAGGACAAGTATGTTTTAACTGGTGAAATACAACTGTTACTAATGGTGTGTTCAAGTCTTCCTGAGGCGTTTCATATTTATGAGTTGGAAAGTCATTATTACAATGCCAGGTGTACTCAAATCACTTTGTTCAATCAATATGCTGACGTACCTACGCTTTCTTTACTTAATAAAAATACATAAAGGTTTTAAAGTCATACAAAATCACAAAGAATGGCAGGTGTGCTTTTTATGTTTATTTTGTACATACAACTTATTTAGTTTTATTATAAAAGAAAAAAAAAAACATTTCAAATAATTTACCATCAACTACATACACTACTTCCATTGCATTCACCAAGACTCAAATTTCCCACTCGCAATTATGACATTGTAAATACAGTCTTTGAATCTTCATACATCCACGGAAAATCATCTTGACACCAGTTATTACCAATATGTCTTAGAAAAGTCCAAATTATTTCTCATTTGTTCACAGTAGCCACTTCTAGAGTTTGATATTTTGTTATCTAACATTATGGCATGCAGACATTTTTAACTGTGACTTAAATGTGAAGTGTGTAATTTATTCATTCAATAGCAGATTGAGAGTCATGCTGGAAACCTGTTTGAAAACATCTTGAGTTTACGTATGTAACCATGGTTCCCCGAAGGGAACGAGACGCTTCCTCGAATGAAACACCGTACTGAAGTATGTGTGAAAATCAATCCAATATCGAAGTGAAACGTCACGAGCGGGGTGATGTGAGCAACCAGGAAGCATAAAGGAGCATCTGGCAAGCACACATGTTAGCTGGATGCAGGGAGTATGGCAGGGAGATGCAGCGTCTCATTCCCTTCGAGGAACCATGGTTACATACATAACCTCAAGATGTTCCCCTTCAGGAACTCAAGCTGTGTCAAATGCTTTGGGAATGAGAATACCCACTGCGCCATACGAGCAAGTCCCTGTTTGGTGTGTATCTGGACGAGCACATCAAGACGAAAGGACTTGGGATTCGGGAGTAGATGACAGGTCCAAACTGTAGAAACAGATGAATGTGTTCGGAGAGGACCAGCCTGCCGCAGCACAAACATCCTGAAGGGCCACACCCACTGATAAGGCCTTGGAGGCCGCCATACCCTTGGTCGAGTGCCCTCTGACCCCCATGGGTGACTGGAGGCCAGAGGACTCATAGGCCAGTGTGATGGTCTCAACTAGGCATGGGCCGATTACCAGTTTCAAGGTATACCGTAATTTGAAAATGTCACGGTTTCAAAAACACTAATACTTTCCATTATACCGTTCCTGCGGTATGCGCTGTTTTCCATGTCTCTTCAGAGAATGAAAGAGTAGGAATCCCTTAGGTTGAGTGCAGTGTAGAGAGTAACTCTGACCCCTCCTCCTCCTGTTGGTGCGAGCGAGCGGTCAGTCACGTGTGTGTAGGATGGCTGAACTTAAGGCCCAGGTACACTTCACATTCAGCGTTCCTTTCCATCTCGCACACAGCCGTGTCTGCACAGCTTTCAAAAGTATACTCTACCGCAGATGAGCGCGGACGGATGAGCTCGATTTGTGCAGTACCACGGGGTGCGCGGCTGTCCGCAAGCCCTCTTGATGACGAAAATAACGTAATGCCGTCAGTGGCCAAAATATACTCTGGCCTTTACACAATCGGCAACCGGCAGTTTTTTGCCTTATTGCAACACTCTTTTCTGTACTTGCACAAACTGCTTTGCAATGCAATCATTTTCCAAAATGTAATTTATGTGAAAATATGAAGTCTGTTAATGCCCGTTAACACATGCCAGAGACGCTGAAGACAGATGCACAGAGAAAAATACTGTAGAAGGCAGATCACTCACTGTTTATGATGCACGAACTATTGGAAGAAAATCCTCAATATTGATTTGGGGGTTTATATGAATGTATTTCTGAGTGGAGCTGAGTGTCTTCTGAAAAGTTTACGTGGTATAATTTCTTAAAGCTTGTCAGAACATTCTGTTTTTGCTTCAAATTGGTTTATTAAATAAAACTATGTGTATGATTATTATTATATAACTAAATGATATGAAATTATATAAATTATATGTAAATGAATTAACTAAAATTAAATAAGTGTAATTAGTGATTTAGGTTATATGAATGGCGGCCACGCCAAGTATTTCTTTTTAGGAAACAAATCAAAGAAAAAAATAAACTAATTCTACTGTTCTAATATTCTTTATGTTGCTCAAAAACATGTCAAGCGGGATTTTTTTTTTTTTAATACCCAGTCATTTAAAAATAACACATTTCAAAGCTGTAACAACAATACCGTGATACCGAGAAACCGTGATATTTTTGCTTAAGGTTATCATACCGTCAAAATCTCATACCGGCCCATGCCTAGTCTCAACCACCCACCGACTCAAAGTTTGCTGGAACCCCTTCCTTAGGTGGACCAAAGCAAACTAATAATTGATCTGCTTTATGCCACTGGGCAGCTCTGGGAACGTACCGTAAGTGTCCAGATTGAGTCTCTCCTGGCCTACTTCCTGGAAGGGAGGAGGACAAAATGCCTGTAGTACAATGGGACCTGGCGATGAGGTGGGCACTTTAGGGACATACCCAGGTCTCGGGTAAAGGAATGCCCTAACTATGCCTGGGGCAAACTCCAGGCCTGACACAGCAAGAGCTTGGAGGGAGGCGTCCGTCGTCAGCATTACACGACGACAAGGAGCCCCCAGCAACGGGCCTTGAGACAGTAACCAATGTTTCATCCACATGTCTAAGGCACGTAAACCTCGCAGTGTGACCTTGATTGTGCGAAGCGGGTTGTCACATTGGACACAGCTGCCATCAGACCCAACAGTCTCTGAAACTGTTTGACAGTAAGTGACTGGCCTTCTCTCACTCCCCTCATGGCTGTGAGAATTGCCTCGATAAGAGCAGGAGGCAACTGTGCCTGCATCTTTGTCGAATCCCACACCATACCCAGATAAGTGGTCCTCTGTAGTGGAGAAAGCACACTTTTCTTGGCATTCAGCCATAACCCCAGCTATCTCATATGAGCAAGGATGACTTCTCAATGCCAAGCCACCATCTGCTCTGACTGAGCTAAAATCAACCAAATTGTCAATGTAATTCAGTATGCAGATGCCCTGGAGTCGCAGCGGAGCCAGCACTGCATCCACACACTTCGTGAAAGTGCAGGGTGAGAGTGATAGACCGAACGGAAGAACCCAATATCGGTATGCTTCACCCCCGAAAGCAAACCTCAGGAACTTCCTGTGTTGAAGAAGGATGGATACATGGAAGTATGCATCCTTGAGATCTATCGTGACAAACCAGTCCTCGAACCTGATTTGAGACACAATCTGTTTGATCGTAAGCATCTTGAACCAAAATCGTTTGATAGCACTTTTCAGTAGACACAGCTCTATGATCAGATGCAACCCCCCATCCTTCTTCGGAACGATGAAGTAACGGCTGTAGAACCCTGATTCTCTTGAGAGAGGAGGAACATGTTTTATGGCCTCCTTCCTCAAGAGAGTTTCTACTTCCTGTTCCAATAACAGAGCCTGCTCGGGGCCCACTAAATAGAACCAAACTAAATTCTGTAACCACTCTCTACAATCTGCAGGAACTATTGTGAGACATCCGGCAGAAGTTTCCACACTGCCAGAAAATCTACTAATAGAGCCAGTCTCTCGAGACTGATGTCTGGTGTTACTAGAAGAGACACTTTGGTGCCCTGAAGTGGTTGACCTGCAGGGAACCGATCTATGCTCTCTAGTACCCTCATCTGAGAGGGCGAGCTCTCCTGTGCCGTACCTTCGCCAGGCGGCAGCTGGGAATTTTGCTCGCGGGAGCCTACTGATCCCTGAAGCAGGGCAGGGGCAGGGGTATCAGTAAGTCTCCCCGAGGGCACTGAGGAGAATCAGGCACCATAGGCCAGAAGGCGATAGCAGGGCATCCACCAGGAAGGATGGCTCTGGCCATTTCCTTGGTGGCCCAAAGTGACAGATCTGTGGCCCAATGCAGTTCGACGACTGCGTCAGATTCCTCTCCCTCCCTAGTGTCCAGGTCTTTTTGAGCAGGTTGGCATGGTACACCTGCAACACCACCATAGTGTGCAGAAACGCACCAGCCTGACCTGCCGCCATATATGCTTTTCCAACCAGGCTGGATGTCATTCTCACTGGCCTGGTGGGAAGCTTCGGGGCCTTCAGGAATGATGCTGAGGATGGGGACAGATAGCTCATGAGCGTCTGTTCCACCGCCGGCATCGCCCCATATCCCTTCTCATTCAGCCGTGTGATGTTAGAGTAATAAGATACTGTGGAGCTGAAGAGTCGGGACAAATACAGTTTATCCCACAATCTTGAAAGCTCAGGTTGATTTTTTTTCTGTCTGACTGAGTGCTTTGCATACATTCACACACACACACCACAGACGCGCTCGCTGAAGAGCTAAAATCTGTGCTTGCCGGATGCGCCTTTATGCTTCCTGGCTGCTCACGTCACCCCGCTCATGGCATCTCGCTTCACAATTGGATTAATTTCACACATGCTTCAGCATGGTGTCTTGCCGGGGGTGTTACGAAGGCTTTCGACACAGCTCGAGTTCCTGAAGGGGAACAGTCATTATTTTTTCATTGCTTTGGTAAAAAAAAAAAATAGTTGTGCAGAAATTATACACTTCAGCTTTAAATGTCTTAATATAACTGTAATGCAGCAATTTATGAAACAATGTGGATGAAAATGTAACAAAGCAAAAGAAATTACAACAACCTGATCTTTTCTAATCATGTTGCTTTTTCTTCTGTCTACAGAGTCTTCAGAATCAAGATGGGGGTATGGAAGTCATTATTGTACTAAACTTTTTTTTTTTCCTGCACTAAAATCAGTCTGAATACAACATAGACCATTCAGACCAAGTTCATTCATGGTCATTTCTACAAACCACTGGATGTTACTTCCAAGGTACCAGCGTAATGTTAGACAGTCCCTAAAATAGAGGGGTCATCAGCCTCTTGGACCATTTCCCTCTTGCCTCAGCTAGACTATTGAACTCCACATATACCCCAATGACTCTGTACTTTGTTTACCCTGATCCACCTATTCACAGGGAATCCCTGTAACCCAGAGCTGACCATTGTTTTGCTCTAATTCACTTGCGTTGCTTTTGCTGTCTAAGCAAATCAGCAACTTCATGGAAAAAAAGGGTGAGGGAGAGAGGGAAACTCAGTTTAGTACGGGGATTGGAAGGGGGGAAGCAAATTCGGTGGGGTTCTGAACACAGGAATCTAGTTTTAGTTTATCTTCTGCTCTCCACCGGACAGATGCAGTGAATTACAACTGTTCCCAGATCCCGGACCTCCCAGAACTGAACTCCCAAACTCCCGTCTCAGCTTCAGGGGATCAACAACCACCAAGTAAATCTGGTAGGTGCTTGTTGGGCATGTGGGAGGGGCTGGGGTGGTCACGGATTTGGGCCAAGGCCAAAAGACGGTACAGTAATGTAGATTACAGATGGTGCAGTTACTCACCGCAGTGGATTTGTGAGAATGAATGGACAACATGGTGTATT
Source organism: Cyprinus carpio (assembly GCF_018340385.1). Lineage (NCBI taxonomy): Eukaryota > Metazoa > Chordata > Actinopteri > Cypriniformes > Cyprinidae > Cyprinus > Cyprinus carpio. The sequence continues at coordinate 749,635 of NC_056581.1, read as the reverse complement.
TTGCAATCTATACACAGTAGGGTAACTGGTCACTAACATCTCAAAGGCTTAAAATGAATAAACGCTGAGGCATTTGGACAGCTGTGGCACCTGCTTTTGTTGAGCAGGTGCTAATGACCATTTCAGAGATGAGTGAAAAAGTTCACCACCATGAACATTTATTGCATGTTAAGTTCATGTCTCACTCTAGAAATCATCCGTATAGAAATGAGTAGAAAAATGTTGCAAATCAATACAAATAGTTGTTAAAAATCAGGACATCAGCAAAAAAAAAATTAAGCTTGATATCTGTTAGTGCCCAGGTATACTTGTTTATCTGTTCAAGTACTTTATTTTTTAATATATATATATAAAAGGTTTAGATCAGTGGTTCTCAAATGGTTAAATCTCTCAAATTAGATTTTAAAATGGAACTCGAGTACAACAAATAGTTACCATACAAAATGTCCTTGAAATTAAGCATCAAAATTTATTAATATTAATCTGAACTGCATTGGTCCATCAAAAGGCAAATATTATTAGCATGATATTGGCTAAACAGGAAAATGTACAATATTGTAAATGCATTACTAGCAGCAGAAATGTGATTTACCATCCATCACTGGGCCAATATAGTATGACCAAGTGAAAAATGCATTTGCACCAAAATAAGCAAATATGTACATTTTAGCGTGCTTTTAAAAGGGTACTTATGAAAATAATATACTTTAAAAGAATATACTAAGTGCAAACTGAATGTAATGTTTTCAACACTTAACTGCATGATGATTAAAATAAAATGTGTTATAGTTAAAATTTATATTAAATGCAGTTAGCTTAACATTATTGGGCTGTTTTTGACCCACTTAGTAAGACTTAAGTTAATTTTTATATACAATTTCATAATTTCTTCTATTATCTCTTGAAATATGGATGAACTTGTAATTTAACTTCTATTAAAGTGCCTCTCATATTTAAGTATTTCATTAATATTATATTATCTGCAAGTACCTTTTTGTATATACTTTTAAGATTTAAAGAACACTACAAGCGCACTTGCAGAACTGTTTAACACACTTATTATTCAAAAGAGTTTGGGTTTTTTGTTTTGTTTTGTTTTTTTTAGCTGCACTAACTAATTTAATGGTTAGATGCATTTTCATTATTTGCATTTAGTATTCTTTTCTTTTTTTCCTGCAAACAATTTTTAGATTACAAGCCTCCACTTTAGAATCACTCATTTAAATTAATCAAATTAGCTGCCTCAGAAATAGCTCTGAGTGTTTTTGTATTTTACCAAGCAGTTTTCCTTTCAATGGAAGCTTTTATTAATAACTCCAAAGATTGTAATCTGTCAAGCATAATATAAGAGTAATGGTGCATTTCCATAAAATCAAGAAAAGCGCAAGAGTGTGTCATCAACTAAGCTTACATCAGCATACAGCGGTTACTGGCAACAGCGTAATAACAGTGCAAAGGGTAGGTTGAATTTGTTTTTGTTTTTTTGGCTCTGATTTTAATGCCAATTTATGAGACTGTACAAATATTGCATGCACGTAGTGACATCACTGAAATAACCATTAATAACTAGCATGCCACATTTCAGTAATGCATGATAGGCCACACTGCATAGACATTAACCCACAATCATCTGCACTCTTCCCCGCATTATACGCCATGGAGATCAGTGTTGAGAAGGACCGAAAAACGGGTGCCACCAAGATCCTCTCGGCCTCAGCAGTCAGCCCACGGGACGTTCACCAGAGAGGCGTCAAAGTCTATGACGATGGTCGCAAAGTGATCTATGAGGTGCGTTCTGGGGGATCTACTACACTGGAGAACGGCACGCACCCCTGGAGTCCCGGCCAGGTGGACGAGCTCATGCAGCAAGTTGGCAAGACCCAACCACGAAGCGACAGCGCCGGGGTCACTGTCACACCGGCTGAGCCCCAGCCAATGGGAGGACAGTTGAGCTCCATGGAGGCCAAGCAAGATCAAAAACAATCTCCTAGGAAAGGCTATGAAGGTGAGGTCACGGAGACTCCTCAAGCCTCAGCCGACAAACCAGTGACCATGATCTTCATGGGCTACCACAGCGTAGAGGACGAGGAGGAATCCAAGAAGCTGCTTGGCTTCGATGGCACCATCAAGGCCGAGATCGTCCTCATCGACGAGGACGATGAGAAATCTCTTCGGGAGAAGACCGTCACTGATATCTCCACCATCGACGGCAACGCCGCAGACCTCGTGTCGGGCCGGCCTTTGTCAGACACCACGGAACTGTCTTCAGAAGGCAAAGATGAAAGCTCGACCAAGGAACTGCCACCCACAGGTATTGAAAAGAAAAAACGCTGCCAGTGCTGTGCTGTCATGTGACCTTTCTCCCACAACTTCTCTTTCCTGGAGCACATTCACCAAGGCTCTGCCTTCCTTAAAAACAAATCTTACCCTGTTACTAACAGCACCTCCACCTCTGTGACGTGAGAGAAGTTCGCTCCTCACTCTTTCTGACCTATTTTACACAGATTGTCTGGTTCTTTTGGTGTAAGGTTGTACGACTCGAACAGCATATTAAGGGGAAGATGCTGACAGAGAGCAAAACATACACTCTTAAAAATAAAAGTAACATCCATGGAAACTTTTCCATTGTACAAAAGGTTCTTTATAGGTGAAAAAAAGGTTCTTAGAATTATTAGAATTAAAAAAAACAGTTCTTTCAAGAACCCACAATGGCTCTTCTATTGCATCACTGCAAAAATCCCCTTTTGGAACCATCATTTTTAAGAGTGTCTGTGAAAAGGTTTGTGCCCCGTTAAAACATCCTTTATTTGATTATCCTTTGAGATAGAACATAGATGAAAAAGCCAATAAATAATGTCTAAATATACAAAAAATAAATGTAAGACCTGTCTAATATAAGATTAGATAATTTCATAGAACTTCATACAATGTTATAGCATAGATTTTACAAAGATATTGTCCATAAATGTCTATCCCATTTGATGTTTCATACAGTATGGAAACACAAAGTTGATCCATTCAGCATAAGGATGTTTGACCATTATTATATTGTGCAGTAGCCTTACGAAGCCTCCAAATCACTATATGTGTTGGTTGTCCAAGATATTTTTGTTTACCGATCCAGATTTATTTTTCCCAACAAAAATGAAGACAATGTACATACAGTATGCTTACTTCGTTATGCAAACTGATCTTATTGAAAGACATTTGCTCTTCTGTGCCTCTATTTAATAGGATTTTTAGCATTTTTCATGTTCTGCAAAAAGACTATTAAAGAATATTTAATTAAGCATATTAAAAAGACACTTCGACTGCTATCAGATCAGCTGAATCTTTCAAAGAGCTGCTAAGACCACATAACAATATCAAGCAGATCGGCTCAGTACTGCCATGTGTGCAAATATAGCTCTGAGAGAATGAAAAGCATTGGTGTGACTCTAGATTAGACGCACTATGGAGGTAAACAAGGTGCTAGATATATTTGGATCTATTTGCTATTTTCTGAAAATGCGATGCACAATTCTCTACCATTTGTACAAATATTGTACCAGCAAACCAAACTTTAATTAAAATTATTAATTGACAGTCAAATTCAAAGCATGCATCGTCTTAGGCTTTACTTAAATGTTAAATAACAAGTCAAGTATTTTTGTGAGAGAAAAATATTAAGAATGAGATGTACACGAATAGCTCACTACTGCTTATTATTCATAATCAAATACAAAGTCAGATTCCGGCTGCATATATAGCATATGCCTGTAGATAAAGAATGTACATAAATTACACTCAAAATGAGTGTTTCAATCCACATTTATTTCTATAGTTGAAATCTGAAAATGTTTTAATATGCTCATTGTTCGCATATTCACACTTAAATACCATACCAATAAAGACTTCTCAATGTGGTCACAAAGGACATATCTTAGTTATTTCTAAGTAAATTATTCTTCTTTCACTAATAACAGCTTCCTTGCTGTTTCTGTATTCATTTTTCCAAGTCTTGCCACATTAAAGAACAACTCGTTTTAGTGCCATACAAATGATGCTCAGATGGGGAAATTAAAAGCCAGTTTATCTTTTATTTTTAATGAACAAAGATAAGAATTATGAAATTGTTAAAAAAAATAAAATGGTAAAAGGTTATGTGCCCTTTCAGGCATTACTGAAAACATGAAGTGCATTTTAAGATAAATGTCGAAAAAGTTTTTCAATAGTACAATTACATTTGTACGAAACAATTTTTTTTTTTTTTTTTTTTTTACAGTTGTTTTACAATAAAAATGTAGTTAAAACAGTGATAGCCAAAATAAATGAAGTTAAATATGCAGACCTAGTTCATGTTTAAAGGCCAATGACATTCATTATGCTTTGACGTGCTATAGAGAACCTCTTTTTTTCATAAGAGTGTGCTCTTGTAGCTACAAATCAACTACAGGTGATGTCATGTATGAAGGTCGTACCTGAAATGAGTGTGTAATCAGTGCCAAAACAAATTCAAAATTCACCTTTTCAGGCTTAAAGACCCCATGAAATGGTTTGAGGAGTACAGTCTCCTTTCATGAGTTGACATATTTCCTTCTGAAACAGGAAGTTGGGCAGGACTGGTTAGTTCTGGCAATTAAATTCTATAACTGCACCATCAACCCAATCTCATGAGGAAATGTTACTATTTGGTGATTTCGTATTAGGAGAAAACAGAATAGATAATAATTTAGTTCCGATCAATTTGCCACTAATTCACCAAAATTTGAAATAGAAATAGAATTTTAATGAGATTGTGTTGAATTTCCTGCAGATTAATTAGTCGCTTAGCATTTATAAATATTCATGTTAGAACTGAATTCCAATGAGCAAAGTTGGCAGCCTGCAGGTCGCATACTTCTGAACATGCGTCAGCCGAGTAACTACCATTGATGTGAATGGCTAACAGAGAGCTCAGGTATATTAATTATTATAAAACGGATAGTTCCAGACCTTGATTCTGATTTGTTTAGCCAAGTTCAAAGCTGTTGTAAATTACACTACAAACATACACATTTGTTTACTTCTGTGTGTTGCTCGTCAACGACTTTGTTGGAACCACAACTGTTTCTGAGGAACTACATTGTTTGGCGAAAGAATAATGTTTTTATTAATATCATTACACTTTATTTGCTCTGTTTTATTTTGTGTAACCGTACTACGTACATGGAATTACCGTTTTATAAATGCAATAAGCCCGGTGAAGCCATGGTTTACAGTGATTTTATAACAACTCCACTTTGCGTTGTGCCTAACAACGCCCCTTAGCTGTTATAAATTCACTGTCAACCACGGCTTCTTGGGGCTTATTGCTTTAATTTGCTACATGCCATTGCAGGTGGTATTTGGCGGAGGTGTACTCTCATTAATGATTATTTTACTGGACAAAAACACTCATGTGAACAAGACAAGTCATGAGTATTTTTCCACAGCACATTTTAAATCCATGTATCTGTTAAATGTTCGTATTTTTTTTTTTTTTTTTACCTTCATAAGTACACTAGCGTATAGATGGCCTTGCAGCTAACAGACATGGACTTTTTTTTTTTTATTCACGGGGTCTTTAAAGTTGAGCATTTCATGTTTGAATCTGTTTCCACAATGTAGGAATACCAGCTCCATCAAACATTTATGCTCCCAGAGTAAAGCAAGTGTCAGTGTTGTCTATCAGGATCTTTCAGCCTCAAGCTGCCAAACAGCTCTAATTCAGTTTTTGGACTTTAAAAAAAAAAAAGTGAAAGTGCTGTTCTGAGAGGAAGGTGTGAGATTAAAGTGTTGAAATAATTTGTGTGTGTTTTGTGAAGGTGTTGTATGTGTGAAGGGTACCCCTTCAGTGTTTAAATCTTGGTGACCCATACTCAGAATTAGTGCTCTGCATTTTAACCCATCCGAAGTGCACACACACAGAGCAGTGACACACAAACACACACTGTGAACACACACCCTGAGCAGTATGGCTGTATGGTAATGGTAATTATGTTGTAATATGGTAATATGGTGGTGTGGCTCCCATATGAGCTCGGATCTGCCATGAAATTACTGCTGTGCTTCTTCACTGAGATTCTGCTGTATTTTTGTAATCCTGAAGTGTAATTTTCAATTGTTCCACTTTGCTTACCTTTTTTAATGATTATAACATTCTCTTTCTGTATCATATCATTTTTTCTTTCTTTCACACACTCTCTCCAGTACGGACTGCCAGCAGCATTGCTGTAACATTGGCTTTCAGTTATTTATTTTTTCCTTTGTATGGTATACTTAGTCCAATAAAACAGCATTTTTTTCCAATGTGCCTACTCTTCTGTGTCTGTGCTATGGTTTTTTCTCTAACTAATTTCTCATCATTGGGACATTACTAGCACTTTCCCTATCTGTAATCTCATCCCTCACTCATTTCTGGGCAGCACTAACTCCAGTAGGGTCTGTGTCTTGAGCTTGTCTCTACAGACGTGAATGAGATGTGCTGAAGTATCTGCCCCGCTTCACAGATTGCATGTACAGCAAGTTTAACCCTCACCTCTGTGCCCTCGCTCACAGTTAAAGGCTGACATCCACTGAGGAGATCTGAATATGCTACAGGTTTGTGAGGTTTGTCATCATATCTCGGTAGGTTTAGAAACCGCGGAGAGATCTGAAGTAGTGTCATATTCCAAATGAGAATATTAGTCTTGGTTTCTAGTAAAAATATCTAGACATTGTTAAAACAAGATAAATTTGCCTACTAAAAAATCGTTAACAAGATACACTAACATTCAAAAGATTTGGGGTCTCCAATTTATTTATTTATTTATTTTTGATGTTTTGAAATAAGTCTTTTATTCAGCAAGGCACCATTACTCCAGTCTTCAGTGTCCCATGATCTTCAGAAATCGTTCTTATATGCTGATTTGCTGCTCAAGAAAAAATTCTGATTATTATCAGTGAAAACAGTTGTGCTGATTCATATTTTTGTGAAAACCGTGATACTTTTTCTTTTCAAGATTCTTTGATTTAATAGAAAGTTCAAAATAACAGCATTTATTTGAAAAAAAAAAATAGCAACTATGTAAGTCTTTATTGTAATATATATATATATATATATATATATATATATATATATATATATATATATATATTATATATATGAAGAGTTTATTTGCAAAAATTATGTTTTTTAGAATGTTATCATGTTTTATTGTATTTTGTGTTAGTTAGCTGTTTTTTCATAATTTTTTTAACCTAGTCAAAATAACCCAACTGCAGTTTCATTGAGATTAATTGCATGATAAAAAAAAAAAACATGATTTCTGAGAATTGTTAAAAACGGAGTTATCTGTTTTTGCAAATAAACTCTTCACACACACACACACACACACACACACACACACACACACACACACACACACACACACACACACACACATATAATATTAAATTGTCCAAAACACATAATTCTTTGTTCAGAACAAAATTACTTGAAGCACAACATGTCTTAATTACAATTTCTGAACTCATAGGTGCAAACCTCCCAGGAGGATTTGAGAGCATCTTTAAAGACGTTCAGAATAATGACTTTTTTATGTGTTAATGTGTTATTAGTCAGAGAGCCTTCCACGAATAAAAACAGCACAGCTGCACTGGTCTCTTATCATCCACTCCTCATTTACATAAACCATTGCAGACAAATGGCTTATTTACAAGATTCTTCTTCTACTTAAAAAAAAAAACCAAAAAAAAAACAAAACAAAAAAACAGAATAGAAGCAGAGAAGAAACAGACAAAGAAAAGGAAACAGGGCAAAATATGTTTATCATGTTCATATTTAAAAATATGCATCTTGCACATTCTACAATGAGTACACTGTAAAAAAAAAAAAAAAAAAAAAAAAAAAAAACCTTGGTAAACTGCCATTATTAAAATAAATAAAATAGAGCTATTTTAAATTACATTTTTATAATCATATTATTATTTTGTTATTGTTTACTTATTTAATTTTTTTATATATATTGTAAATAAAAACTTTACTTTTATTCAATGCAATAAGTATATAAAGCAGAATTGCATGTAATAAACAGGAAACTCTATTAAACTTCCCAACTGCAGAGAATAATATCAACAGTGTTATGGACCGATCTGCCTGTACTAAACCCTCTGACCTGATAACAAACAGGCTTTGAGAGAATGTACTAGAACACACACTGAGAACATGCTGACTAGATCTACCAAACAGCATTCAGGGCTATTTATTAAAGCTCTTCCATCAGAGATGCTCACATACAGCATTAAAGGGATAGTTCACCAAAAAAAGGGGGGAAATTTTGACAACGTTTATTCACCCTCATGTCGTTCCATAAGACCTGTAAGACTTTAGTAAACAAGCCTAAATTAAATCTGATCATCAAATAAAGCGACTGTTTTTCTTCATAAGACTTGGATAAAACCACTTGATTAATGGATTTGCTTTAGGATGCCTTGTTCTAAGTTTTGGTCACCTGGAATTTCTCTCAGGTTTCATTAAAAATATTTCAATTTGCATTTCGGAGATCCTTAAGACTCCTTAAAGATTAAGATTAATCACAAGGGTAAGTAAATGATGACTGAATTTTCATTTTTGGATAAACTATCCATTTAGGAATCAAGTACAGATCCCTGAAAGATAATGGCAGGTATTTAATATGTAAACAGCAAACATCAAATTACTTCTATTGCACACAAATAACCATAATTACACATTTACAGTAAACAACCTGGCAGATGCAGTGCCAAAGACACAGCGATGAGATATTATTTCATGTTTATGTCATATTTAGTACATTATCAACAAAGTCACAAACAAACTTCCATCAAATGTTGATTGAAATAAGTCACTTGGCAAGTTATTTCTGGGATGACAACAAGACTGTGAAGTACAGCTTTCTGTTGATATCTTGGCATGATTCCAGCTGGTACTGTAGGTGTACAATAAATATATGAGGCTGTTTTAATCCAGAATCTCCACATACTTGCGCAGGACAAAGGGTTTGGATGATAGAGGGATGATTAATGTATTAAATGAGTGATCGGTTTGGTGATGTTTTGTTGCAGGCATTGAGAAGGCACGTTCAGTGCTGCTGACACCAGAGAACGGACTGTATCCTACAGCCACAGCACAATCTGCTCACCCTCTGGTAAGACTACTGCTGATCATTTTCACAGGGCCACCTGTAATATATTAATACGCTATATTTCAGCATGTTTGAGATGGCTTATAATATGACTCTAATCTGCAGTCACCAATGCCAGGAAACAATACTCAGAATGTCATTTCCATGCAGGATCTTTCAAATGCATAACATTAACCATAGTAGGATGTCAAAGGGGTTGTTCCTACCCTATTAATCTGCCATATTTATAACACGTGTGAGGTTAAATTAATTAGTGAGAAGTTATTTGGGTACTTGTAAGCTGAACAATCTGTATGCTACTTGAATAACATCAGTGTGTGTCTCTATATGAAATTTTTACATTTTTAAGAATTGTTAGGTGATTTAGGGCGTCTTCTCAGCTGTGTCTTGTGAGTAAAAAATTATGAAAAATGTATGAACTAATCAGTAAATCATAATCAACATAAATTATTTTAAGATCTGGAAGTATGCCAAGGCCCCCAATGGGCCCCAGTCCCCTAGGAAAAAAATATATATTGATTTCTAATTTTCGCAATATTTTATAATTTTATATATATATATATATATATATATATATATATATATATATATATATATATATATATATATATATATATATATATATATAAAGTAAAAATTAGTAGTTCAAGCACTTTCAAATGTGACCCTGGACCACAAAACCAGTCATAAGAGTCTATTTTCTGAAATTGAGATCATTAATAAATACGTTTTCCACTTATGTATGTTTTTTTAGGATATATATTTGGATACAAGGATACAATATTTGGCCGAGATACAACTATTTGAAATCTGGAATCTGAGGGTGCAAAATAATCAAAATATTGAGAAAATCGCCTTTAAAATTGTCCAAATTAAGTTCTTAGCAATGCATATTACTAATCAAAAATCAAGTTTTAATATATTTCCGGTAGGAAATTTACAAAATATCATTATGGAACATGATCTTTAATTAATATCCTAATGATTTCTGGCATAAAAGAAAACAATAAATAAAAAAATCAACAATTTTGACCCAATCAATGTACTTTTGGCTTAAGACTGGTTTTGTGTTCCAGGGTCACAAATATGAATATATAAATCAAAGCCTAATGCAAATTATTTCCATGTGAAGTCATATCATGTTAAACACCATGGGTGTATCTCATGAAAACATGCAGGTCATATTTCACCTCAAAACCAAACATAAGAAAATAATGAACTATAAGCTATTCTTCAGGATACAAAATAAATAAATAAATAAATAAATAAATAAATAAATAAATAAATAAATCAAGCATATTTGTAAGACATTGACATTATTTTGACTTTTTTTCTCAAAAATTATTATTCTCATTTTTTTGTACTGTAATACAGTAAGTTTTTAAATATCGTGCCATGTTTAAATCATTCATTAATATTTATCAAGTTTATCAGTTAGATATCAAGCAGGTGATTGATTGATTGATTGATTGATTGATTGATTGATTGATCAAATTTGACCTGGTCATGTTTTTGACAGGTTGTGTGAGATACGCCCCTACGTCTTTTGCTAATAACCTATTACTTTAAAGTCATTATAAAGTGTTGCATAATTTTTAAAGTCACGCGTCTTAGTTATATCGCAGAGAGATCTGGTATGTTTGGATTATCCAGACATGCATAAAGAAGACATTCTTCACATGCCTTTAAGTCTTTTAGCTTTTCCTCTAATGAGTCCACAGCGGGACATTGTAGCACAACTTAATTGTTCTAGAGAATGTACAAAAAAAAAAAAAAATGCCCTAGGCTTTCAATATTTCACTGTTGACCCCCTGCGTTTTTGTTTGCAAGAGTGGAAACAAAGGCAGGATGGGGGCCAGATTGAATAGGCAAGCTGTAACCCGAGCAATGCGCTCGACTCATTGTGATCAGTTCCTGATTGCACTAGAACGAGACAGAAGCGTCCACGCAGCTCCAGTACTGCTCTAGTCATTCATTATTCAGCGGGCGCGTGCTGAGCGTGAGAGAAAGAGAGAGAGAATAGGTAGACTGCGCGCGCGGGGAGGATACGCGGAGACAGAGATCAGAACGCTCCGCGCGAGCAGGACAACAGTACAAGCGCCCAACGCGTCAAAGCGCTCAATGTCAAAGTTGCTGCAGCAGCGCGTGCATCTGAGAGTGATGCACTGACGCATTTACATCGCACTGACTCCTCCGTATCACAACATTGGCACAGTGACGGTTTCATCTTACAATCTACAGCTGAGGAACTGATAGACACTTGATGCTGTTCACTGGTGAGAGGTAACCTTCCTTTTTATATGATTAGAAACATGTGAATCAGAACGTGATACAGACCTGGCGGATCAATTGCAGCATGTTATAAACGTTGTGTATCTTTGGTTGTCAGTACACTGAGGTCTGAAAGAGGTAACTGCAGTGGTCCTGATGTCTCTTGCAGCGTTTCAATGCATGTGTCCAGGTGCAGGTGACCTCTTCTTTAATTGCATGCAAGATTGCACCTGTTATAGAGGTGGTCTTGCGCAAATAAAGTACAGCTGAAACAGCTAGAAAAATCTTGCATTCCTGTTCCAAGAACACACACGGTTGTGCATGCCAAATAAGATCTGTATATCCCATTGCAGTGTAATTCTCTTACAACTGACCATGCATATTGCAGTTCAGCATCAGTTTTCATGGCAGAGATTTTTCAGCCCATCACTGTCTGATGCATGAATGTATTTGAGATGCTGTTAACATGCTGATGGGAGTGTATTGATTATAATGGCACTGAAATGTCATTTGAAAGATTCTCAGAAAAGCATGCCTATTATCTAATCATTGTTAGTAATAGTTTTTCTCTGAACAGGCCCCCTGAGAATTTGTATATAATGTGTTAATCTGCTCATGTTGTGTATGAAATATAAGTGAGGAGAAGCAGGTCGTATGCAAATTCTTATTTGGTCAGCATTCCTGGGGCACTGTGATCTATGAGCAAAGCTTACGGTGCGCCAGAGGCTAGCACAGATGTCCTCCACTGATTCTGATTAATTGCGTGGAAAAACCAGAGAATAACAGATATTACCAAGCATTGTGAACATAGCAGCTTTTGTCTCAAAAGAATAGTTCACTCAAAAATTAAAACTTGCTGAAAATGTCCTCACCCTCAGGCCATCCATGATGTAGATGAGTTTGTTTCTTCATTAGATTTTGATAAATGTAGCACTGCATCACTTGTTCACCAGTGGATCCTCTGCAGTGAATGGGTGCCGTCAGAATGAGAGTCCAAACAACTGATAAAAACATCACAATCATCCACAAGTAATCCACACCACCCCAGTCTATCAGTTTAAAAAAAATCATCATAAGATGTTTTTAACTTTAAAGGACACCTATTATGCCCCTTTTTACAAGATGTAATATTGGTCTTGGGTGTCCCCGGAATGTGTCTGTGACCCCCTAAGTTTCAGCTCAAAATACCCCACAGATCATTTTCTTATAGCATGTGAAAAAAAAAGTCATTTTTGGGATGTGTCTAAAAAAAAGAGCTGTTTTGGTGTGTATCACTTTAAATGCAAATGAGCTGCATATTCCCACCCCTTCTTCAGAAGAGGGCGTGGCGTATAGGTCTCTGCTTTGCATACCTACAGCATTAAACAGCCAGTAGAAGCATCATAATACAGATGAAGGTGAGACTCCGGCTAAAGAAACAAATATGAGGATGAACCAGGACGTCTCTTTTTTTTGGATGAAAACCGGGAGGCTTGTGACTGTCCCATAGACTGCCAAGTAAAATACACTGTCAAGGACCAGAAAAGTATGAAAAGCATTGTTAGAATAGTCCATCTGCCATCAGTGGTTCAACCGTAACGTTATGAAGCGAAGACAGTACTTTTTGTACGTGAATGAAACAGAAATAATGACTTTATTTAAAAATTTGTCTCCTCTGTTACGCCATATCAGCGTAGCGCCATTTTGGAGAATCTGAGCTGAACGCAAACTATGTACGCTCTTCTGTATCAGAGGGATACGTTTTCTATATGTTTGTATGCTTTGATTTGAAAGAAAACAGCGCATCAGTGCAGCATGGCTGACACAGAAGAGCAGCTGCCTGACTACTTCTCAGATTCTCCAAAATGGTGCTACACTGATGTGGAGTGACACAGAGGAGACACATTGTTGAATAAAGTCGTTATTTTAGTTTTATTCGTGTACAAAGTATTGTCGTCGCTAGACATGTGCAGGTATTCACTAATGCGATACATCACATCATCAGGGGGAACCATAGACTGTAAAAAAGATGGACGACGCACCTTCATTCACTTCCATTGAAGAAAATTGAAGCCGCCATTGTCCCAATAGGGCGCGACCATATTGCACTGATTTGGGACCAGAGTCTGCGCAGTATAGAGCGAAAGGAAAGCCGCGTCCCGCCCACACTCCCTCAGAGTCAATCGCAAACACACGCACCTGACCCTTTTTTAAATTAGCCTGACTGGTCCAATTTTTGTCTGCTGATTTTTCATATAAGAAGCTTGTGTTAAAATAAGGTAAATACAACCCCAATCTCTTCCTGAAGATCCCGAAAAAGTCTGTTGGCGCCTCAGTTCGCTCAGAGAAGCTGTCAGTCTCAGCTGTCAATTAAGACATCACATTCCCGTTTTTATAGCATCACATAACTAGCTAAAACCAAACTTATTTTAAAAAAATGAACACCCTAACTTACATCAGCGTGATAAAATCTACATCAAATGACATAAACCATGTTTGAAAACAAAACATTTAAAGTGAATTTTAAGTATTTAGTTTGTCCCACGTCCTACTAGATTACATGGACAGGGCGGGGTTTATGACCTATACTGGGACCAGCCACCTGGGGGCGATCGAAACGCGATGACTTCACTTTTGAGGTCTAGTGCGGCACACTTGGGGGGAACACGTGAGAGACGCGTGAATGACAACAGAAGGTAAACTGCAGAAAATGTTGCCCTTACTCTGGAAACCCCATAAAAAATATTTTTGTTATAAGTTATTTAAAAGTTATTTAACTTGTTATACTGTATCATGACCACTTTAAAAAAAAAAAATCAATACCGTGATAATACCGTATACCGTGATAAAAGCATTAGCAATTAATCGCAGCAGGAAAATTTGATACCGGCATATCCCTAGTCGTCACTTCATAATGTTACGGTTGAACCACTGATGGCAGATGGAGTATTCTGACGATGCTTTTCATACTTTCCTGGACCTTGACGGTGTATTTTATTTGGCAGTCTATGGGACAGTCTCAAGTTCCCGGTTTTAATCCAAAATATCTTAAATTGCGTTCCGAAGACGAAGAAAATTTTAAGGGTTTGGAACGACATGGGAGTAAGTGATTAATGACAGAATTTTTGGGGTGAAGTATCCCTTTAAACAGCTTATTTTTATAACTCCTCCGAAACCAGTTTAAGTTGCATACATTTTGTTCTTGCATTGATGTTACATTTGTAGCAATATACTAATATAACTAAATTAACTATTTAACTATACAGTATTTTATTATTGTGTGTATTGAATAGTTTACAAAATCAAATGATTGGGACACGTTTTGTCATTGAAATGGCTTGGAAAAGTGTCCCAATGAACCTGAATTTACCCTACTCTTTGAAATCATGATTGCATTACAGCATGTTGTTTTAAACGGCAAATATTTTACTTGTAACTTCATTCTGTTTTACTTAGAACTTCATTATAATTCTTCATTAATAATTATTTAGCTATTTGTAATGTTAATTGTGAAAAAAGAATAATAATAATAAAAAATTGAAAGTAGTTTCAATGTAGCTAGCTACTTTTTGACAGTATTTGTAGTGTAGTTTTTGACAGTAACTTGAGGGTAGCTTGGATGTATATTTACTTTTTTAGTTTGGTAGTTTATTTTATTTGGTTTAGGTGTAGTTTGTGGGTGGTTTTAATTTTTTTGATTTTTTATACTTTTTTTTGATAGATTTTTGTAAAATTAGAGTGTTCAAAGCACATTTGCAAAGATGCTTTGATAACGTTATTATGCACTTTTACAAAATGACACGTACACGGTTAAAACATTAGCTAAGCACTATAATGACATGATTTTGATTCACATTACCTTTAAAGATAAAAGTAATCCACTGCGTCCTCACTGGCTCAGATGTTGGGAGAAAATAAAGACTCTTATGTTCAGTTTTACATACAAATACAGAACACAGAGAAAATGGTGGACAGCGTCCAACCAAACCAAGCTTGCTGAGGGCGGAAACTTCGGTAATGCAGGACTGTCAGTCAGAGTCCGTGGGCGGGGCCTAAACAGTGTGACGTCACATTGCTCAGAAAATCAAAATGGCATGTCTGGTGGGACTGATTTGGTTTAATGGAGAATCAAAAATAATGTGAGGGTGCATTTTTATCATTGTAGGGTGGTTGTGTTCACACACTGCCAACACTTATTTATGCCCAAACACCATGTAAAAGTGGATTTTGCATAATAGGTGCCCTTTAAACCATTGCTTCTGTTGAAATACAACTTCTATATCCATAATGTTGCTTTCTCCAGTGGAAAAGTGGTCTGGTCTGAATCAGGAGAGAAATATTCACAGATCAAGCCAAAAACAGGCCAAAACAGCTCTAAACAAATATGTGGGCGGCTTTTATTGTGAGAGGACAACGAGGGATGGACTTTTTCACTGGAGGAAGCATTATTTTGGATTATGGACTTGTATTTTAGCCAGAAGCTTAATAATGGATTTGTTTCTTAGAAACATGCAGCTTTTGGCTTCACAAGGTGTTAACTGCTGGACTGGAGTGCTGTGGATTTTTTCAACTGTTTGGACTCTCATTCTGACAGCACCCATTCACTGCAGTGGATAATCATAATTCATAATCATAAGCCTATTCACCAAATTCAGACTATTAATGGTGATTTTGTGTGCGGTTTGTATTAGTTGGTTTGTAAACTGTAGACTGTGGGTGATCTGTAGGTGTACCATCTGAGGCTGTGACTACTGTGAAAGGTTGTACAGATGACACAAATTTAGTAGAAAATGTGTAAAGCCTTTGTTGTTCCACACATAATCAAAAATTATTTGTAACAGGGCTAACACTGATTTAAGATGCAGAGAGTCCAAGATACAAAAGTTGAGGGTGCAGGCAAGGATCCAGATAGATGCAGTTTATGTACATCAGTAGACGAGTCCAAAACCAGAACTCAGAAACCAGGGTAAATAAATGAGGTCAAAACCAGAAACTCTAGGGAAACATCAATAACTGATAATGATGCTAGTTATGAGGTGGTGACGCACATCGGATATTACATCCATTTATTTCACAGACATAACTCTGAAAACAAGAGGATATTATAACAGCAAGTACACTGAAGAAAAATTGGTGTAGGATTTACACTAAAACAATTGGTAAAACCTTAATTTTATCTAACATGAAAACCCTATAGAACTAGGGAGAACATGATCAAGAATGGTGTGAAATAGTGAAAATGATAGAAATAGTGGGATGTTATTTCTACCTATCCACTGCCAACACTTAATGGCAGCTAATTTCCCCCTCAAGAACAAGTTGTATTGATTGAAAGTGACCCTCACTTTTAACAATCACAACAGGTCGGCTCACTTACTAATTACTGAATGAGAATAAAGGAAAGACACACTCCCTTATACTCTCTTCTTCAAAATGAGATTAGACAAATATGACCTCTGAAAAACCATATCCCGAAACATGGATCCAAAAGACATCACTGGAAACAGGCACAATGTTTGCGAAATTCCAGAGAAACTTTATAAAAAAATGAAAGCTGTGGGTGGCAGGATTTGAGTCCAAGAGCAAAGAATCCAGATTAAAAAAAAAAAAATAGTTCTATGAAATTGTGAAATAGTGTTAGCACAATATCTCTCCTTGGCTCTCTTCAAACTGTGATTCCAGGAAACCATATTGTTTTTGTGAACATGTAAAGATTATCTTTCCTAGACTGAGTTTTCAAAACAAAACTAAAATGTGTAATTACCAAGATATTAAAGTACAGCACGTCTCCCTCGTGGTTTGGCTGTAGATTACACAACTACCATTCACAACAGTGTTTACTACAAATTATCCATCCTTATCCTGTTGCTTGTAAATGATACAGGAATACAGCTATCTGCACATAATCATCAACAGGTGAAGTGGTGTTGTGTTCTGACATTATATCTTAATGGGAAGTAGAAAGCATGTTAGCGGCTTGGCGATTTCCCTGTTGTGTAATGGAAGCATTGTCGGCTAGATTTGAGCCGAGGGGTATCATTTACTCCATGATTAGAAACCAGGACAGTCGAACCCATGGGGTATATTCCACTTTGTTGTCTCTGTTGTCCATTGAAGTCTATGGACCTGAATTACATTGTGTATGTAGCTTTTACCCAGAGTCCTAAAAGTGGAATGGAGCCAGCTGATGGTCAGCTGTGTCTGCTGAATTCTTTTTCTCTCACTTTCTCAGTCTTTCTTTTTTTTTCTCTCAGCTTCCAGGAAAGGGGTGTCAGTGTTTGGGATGCTTTCAGTTCTGTCTTTTTCTCTTGTTGCTCATTGTATTTGGCAGTTAAGCATCACAATATCTGTCCTAGAAAAGCATCCACCCTTTTATTAACAGAGCAAACACTCTGTCAATGATAGGAATTTTGATCTTCCTCTTAGTGATTGTTTTGCCAAACCAAATTTAATTCCACTTGTCTTCACTTTCAGTCAATCATTCAGTCATTCTAGAACCATTTTATATTAACATGCTTTTAGTGTTTAAAATAACTTGATGTGTAAAAAAAACAAAAAAAAAACAAACAATGTATGTGTTCTGTGATTTTTTAAAAGAAATGTGAAATTGTTTTGTTTAAAAAAAAAAAAGCCAATTTTGGACCATTAATGTTAAATTGTCATTCTCACTGTAGTAAAAGGGGGAAAATAACACAATTTTTGAATTGTATACTTTGCACACATTGTGGTATTATTTGTTGAGCTGCATTCAATTTATAATGGCTTCAAAATAATTACTGTAATTGGTAACACTTTAGAATAGGGAACACTTATTCACTATTAACTACGAATTGTCCCTCAATAAACTCCTTATTTTCTGTTTATTAATAGTTAGTGAGGTAGTTGTGAAGTTGAGGTATTGGGTAGGATTGGGGATGTAGAATAAGGTCATGTAGAATAAGGCATTAATATGTGCTTAATTACTACTAATAAATGGCTAATATTCTCGTTATATGCATGCTAATTAGCAACTAGTTAAGAGACCCAAAAATAAAGGGTTACCCAGTAATTGTATTAAAGTAATGTGAATCATATAAAAACAGTTGCTCACATTTTGGACTGAAATATGAGCTGGGCACGTGACATTTTGTGAATAGCACATGAATATCTGAAATGAAAATAATATTTGCAGATCTACATCACTATCTAAAGACTTTATTTTGCTAAGAAGTGAGAATACACTCTTGGAAAAAGTATTAAATATTACTAAACACTGGTGAGGTCTTTGTCATCATTTGTTAAATTTAGCCAACTATAGGATGCAGAAATGGTAGAAAATAGAATAGAATTTATAGATTGTGTAGGGAATGTATAACATTCATGCCTAAGTCATGCCTGAATCGACACAAGTTAAACTCTATCAATGGTATTCGTCACATTCTGTAATTTAGTTCAATAAGAAACTCTTCAGTAATGCCCTTACAATGAAGTCTATGATCAATGGAACAGTCTGTGATGTAAGACTTTATTAAAATCCATTCTGAAAGTATAACCGTAAGGCATATACACATTATATGTGTTAACATGAGACAGGTGTGATCAAATGTATTATCTTTTAACTCCTGTCATGATCATAAACCTAACGAAACCAATGACTCTATTATGTACTGTACATAAAGAAAAATCTATAAACACATAACCAGACATTCATCTTTTTGACAGAGGTTAATTTGCTTTTGCACCCAGAACATTCCTGCAGCAAGTTGATTGAATCATAGAATTGTTATTGAATACTGCGGAATTTAGCATTGTGCATCAAATTCTACCATGTGACCAGATTCCAAGAAGATGAGAAACTACAGTTTTGTTGTAGGTGTGACCGGAATGCTTTAAACGGTGATGCAGAGGACCTGGAAATAGCTTCTGACATCACTTTTTGTATCCTTAGTGTTGGAACGTCCCCTCTCATCTAGCCAGCTCTATTACCAAGCAATGTAAAATCAGAATCAGAATCAGAATCAGAATCAGAAAGAGCTTTATTGCCAAGTATGCTTGCGCATACAAGGAATTTGTTTTAGTGACATAAGCTTCCAGTACACAAAAGACAACAACACACAGTCAAAAAAAATAAAAAATAAAAACCCTTTGCAGATAAATATGTGTATAAACAATTGTGCTATAAATGATAATGGAATTGGATTGAGTAAGATGCAGGGATGTACTAGGATGAAGGGGTAACAAATAAATATAAGGATATTGCACATTTTTTATTGTATAAGTGGGGAACATTTAACTGTTCATGAGGTAGATTGCCTGGGGGAAGAAACTGTTCTTTGTGCCTGACTGTCCTGGTATTTGCGGCTCTGAAGCGCCGGCCAGATGGCAAGAGTTCAAAGATGGGGTAACTTGGGTGTGAGGGATTCCAGAGTGATTTTCTGAGCCCTTTTCCTCACTCTGGATGAATACAGTTCTTGAAGGGTGGGCAGGGGAGTACAAATAATCCTTTCAGCAGTCCGAACCGTTCTCTGTAGTCTTCTGATGTCTGATTTTGTAGCTGAACCAAACCACACAGTTATTGAAGTGCACAGGACAGACTCAATGACGGCTGAGTAGAACTGTTTCAGTTTCAGCAGCTCCTGTGGCAGGTTAAACTTCCTCAGCTGGCGAAGGAAGTACAGCCTTTGTTGGGCCTTTTTAACAATGGAGTCAATGTGATTGTCCCACTTCAGGTCCTGAGAGATGGTGGTTCCCAGGAATCTGAATGAATCCACTGCAGCCACAGTGCTGTTCATGATGGTGAGTGGGGGGGAGTGCAGGGGGATTTCTTCTGAAGTCCACGATCATCTCCACTGTTTTGAGCGTGTTCAGCTCCAGGTTGTTAAGACTGCAGGAGACAGCCAGCTGCTCAACCTCTTGTCTGTAAGCAGACTCGTTGTTTTGATGGTTTTGAGCGATGAGTGTGGTGTCGTCTGCAAACTTCAGGAGCTTGACAAAGGGGTCTTTTGAGGTGCAGTCATTGGTGTACAGCGAGAAGAGCAGGGGGGAGAGAACACATCCCTGAGGGGCACCAGTGTTGGTGGAGCAGCTGTTGGACATGAATTTCCCCAGTCTCACTAGCTGTTGCCTATCTGTCAGAAAGCTGGTGATCCACTGACAGATAGAACTAGGAACAGAGAGCTGGGTCAGTTTGGTCTGGAGGGCTGTTGGGATGATGGTGTTGAAAGCCGAACTGAAGTCCACAAACAGGATCCTCACATAAGTCCCTGTTTTGTCCAGATGTTGCAGGATGAAGTGCAATCCCATGTTGATTGCATCATCCACAGACCTGTTTGCTCGGTAAGCAAACTGCAGGGGGTCCAGTAAGGGTCCAGTGATGTCCTTCAGATAAGCCAGAACCAGTTTTTCAAACGACTTCATGACGACAGATGTTAGAGCCACAGGTCTGTAGTCGTTAAGTCCTGTAATCTTGGGTTTCTTTGGAATGGGGATGATGGTGGAGCGTTTGAAGCAGGAAGGCACTTCACACAACTCCAGAGATCTGTTGAAGATCTGTGAAAAGATGGGGGCCAGCTGGTTTGAAGAGGTTTTGAAATTGGCTGGTGTAACGCCATCTGGGCCTGGTGCTTTTCTTCTTTTGTTCTTCCTGAAGACCTGGCGCACATCATCTTCACAGATTTGAAGAGCAGGTGGTGTGGAGAGGGGGATTGCAGGAGGTGTTAACGGTTGTGTAGAGAGATGGTCAGAATGGGTGTTGGGGGTTTCAAATCTACAATAAAACTCATTCAGGTCGTTAACAAGTCGTTGATTAGCCTCAGTGCAGGAGGATGGTGTCTTGTAATTAGTGATGGCTCTCAGTCCACTCCACACTGAAGTTGAGTCGTTGGAAGTAAACTGGTCTTCCAACTTTTTAGCGTAGGTCTTTTTAGCCGCTCTAATCTCTTTGTTCAGTGTGTTCCTGGCCTGATTGTACAAGACTCTGTCCCCATTTCTGTAGGCATCCTCTTTGGCCTGACGAAGATGTCTGAGTTTTGCTGTAAACCATGGCTTATCATTGTTGAATGTTAAATAAGTCCTGGTAGGAATGCATATATCCTCACAAAAACTAATATATGATGTTACGGTCTCTGTGAGTTCGTCCAGATTGGTGGTAGCAGCTTCAAAAACACTCCAATCAGTGAGGTCAAAACAGGCTTGTAAATCCTGCTCTGTTTCGTTGGTCCATCTCTTTACAGTCTTTACTACAGTAAACTAAATATCATACAAATTAGTTCAAGCAATCTATGCGCCATTTTTCAACAGCCACTTTTCACTTTTTATAAGGGATTTATTGCAATTGGGCCAGATTTTCATACTCTAAACACTCTATACACTCTAAAATAAAAGTTATTCATTTACACTCTAAAAAATACTGAGTTGTTTCAACCCAACTTTGGGTCAAATATGGACAAACCCAGCTAGTTAAATTTTTTAATTAAATTTATAACCCAAAATTTGGGTTAGACCATATTTGACCCAAAGCTGGGTTTTAGAGTGTACTCATGTCTTCCCCTCCACTGCAGCTCCCAAATCAAATAGTTATTTTTATAATAATTATTAGTTCAAACTGTGTCAAGTCTGACATCAGTGACATCATAATTTTTAAAACTGAATATTTATTATATACCATATAATAGTTATTATATTATTCTGCTCATAAGTTTGCATACCCCCCATTCAGAATATTAGGGATGCACCGGTTGACCGGGCATAAATCGGAACTGGACGGTTTTAGCTTAAAATGCAGATTTTTTATCTTTTTTTCGGACGATTTTTCTGGGAGTGCGCCCGCGTGCACACACTACATTGTAATCATTCGCTATCATGTCATTTGTGTGGAAGAATTTCGAAATCTGTGCGCAGGACACGGGCAGCCGTACAGCACTGGAAATGCAGAGCTACCTATCTGAGGCACAGATAGCAAGAAGCGAACAGCCGTTGGTGTACTGGCGCACAAATAAGAGCCACTTTCCTAAGCTTACTGAAGTTGCGTGAGCCCTGCACAAGCGTAGACAGTGAAGGGTTGTTCAGCTCAGCTTCTCACGTGTTGAATGAGAAACGAAACAGACTAACTTGTGACAAAGCTGAAATGCTTCTTTTTGTAAAGTAGAACTTGCATGCACTTTTGATAAGCCAGAAGTAAATGTCAATTCTGTATAGGATGATTATTTTTATTGTACCTTAAAATTACATTGACTTCATTTGATTTAAAAATCACCTGATGTAGCATCTTTGTTTTACTCGCACTAAACATTATTTGATTTAACATTTTGGAATAATTTATTTATATAGCCTACTTTGGTTTTATTTAGTTTCACTTGTAAAGACCTTTTTTTTTCTTTACACCAAATTTAAAAACTAAAACAAATACTGAATGCTGATTAAGAAACATCTTTGTTTGGATTATTGAATGTGTGTTGATTGTGTTGTTTGGATTGTAGAACTATGCAGCTGTTGCCTTTAATTTGACATGGTTACAGTTAATGTTTTCATTTAAGGCCAGTTTTATGTAGTTTCAATCTATCCATCTATGTTTGTATTGAATGTAAGCTACTTACTGCGCAGTTACCTCCGTTAATTTCAGATGGTTACAGTTATTGTTTTCTATAGCCAAAAGCCAGTTTGCCCTGTTAAATACCAAATAAACATCTTGTTTATGTATACTTTCCTTCTTTCTTGTTTGTTCCTTTAAGTAAAAAAAAAAAATCAGAAATCGGTATCGGTGTGTTTTTGTGTTACATGGAAGAAAGACAGTCATATGGATTTGGAATGACATAAGGACGAGTAAATGATGAAAGAATTTTCATTTTTAGGTGATCATTGGCCAGGGCCGGCGCTAGCCATTTGGGTGCCCTAAGCACAAATGCTTGGCGGTGCCCCCCCCCCCCCAACCAACCACCCCCCACCCACCCACCAACCAAAGAAATAACTACCATTCAGAATTTCTTAGTTAGGTTCTCTTACTTCCAAAATAACTGCTGCAAATGAATAATTGGAACTGAACAATGTAAACACAGAAAGTTAAAAGTGCAAAAAAAAGTTTAGTGCAAATAACAGTATAAGTGTATGAATTTTATGAAGTATGAATTTTAAAGTGCACATTTTAAACTGCAAATAACCATGCATAACTGCACAGTAGAAATTACTCAACAGAGGGACTACATCTCTATAAAGAGACCATTCTGCTATTCTATAGAACTATATTAAACATTTTCACTACCATCAGTTGTCAGAGGCCCTACAGAGGCACACGCCTACATTTCCTAGCTGCAAAATCAGTTATCAGGTCATCATATGACAGTTTCTGAGCCACGTCCCCATTGATGCTGATGACAGCCAGACCACTTTAACGTTCCTGCCCCACTGATGAACGCAGGTACGTTTTGATGAGTTTTGAGCTTTGAAATATATATAATTTATATATACAAAATAATTATACACAGTACACACACATATATCATGTAGACACAAACTTTTATTTTGGATGCGATTAATCGAGATTAATCTTTTCCCAGCCCTAATAATTTGACAAACTCTGTAATGTATGAAAATATACAAACACTGAGATTGTGGGGGTTTTTTTTCTAATTGCAGTTTCACCAACAGATGTCGCCCTTGGCCGAACCTCTTGAAAATGACCGCATGCCATAGTACAACAACGAAAAATCTTTATCTAAGCGGTCTAATTTGGCAAAATCACGTCACGTTCAGTTGCAGGGTTTTTCTAAAGTTCAGACTGAGGCAGATAGACATTGTATTGAAGCGAAGAAAGAAATTACAATAGGGAACGTTCTGCACTAATAGCTATATGCACATGTGACACATCTGTAACGTACGGGGAAAATTAGCTTTATTTGTCATTCAAATATGACGATGAGGACCCCAACGATTGGCCTTCCTTTCCTTCTCAAACAAACAGCATCTTTAACAGCCCAAGTTTCACAATTTCCCTGGACCCCGTTAAAATAAAAGACTCAACATGCAGGGCTAAAAG
The DNA here is from genome assembly GCF_018340385.1 of Cyprinus carpio. Classification (NCBI taxonomy): domain Eukaryota; kingdom Metazoa; phylum Chordata; class Actinopteri; order Cypriniformes; family Cyprinidae; genus Cyprinus; species Cyprinus carpio. Next base: position 725,212 of record NC_056581.1, on the reverse strand, counting down.
CCCCGGATCTTTTGCACTACTAGCGACGCGGACGCGCCGACGCCCCTGGACATGCATACTACACGCAAGGGCTACAAAACTAACATTTTTATTTAAAACATTGTCTTACCTGTAAGCGACGCGCGAGCATCATCCCGCTGTCTCTTCTTTTTTCTTTTTTCCGCCCCCGACTCTTAGTGCCTTTTCGAGGCCATGTCTGAGGTCGGTGTCTGCCAAATTTGACATTGATTGAGGCATAATCGAACAGACCACTGGGGAGGTGGGGAATGGGGGGCACCAGAGGGAGACTGGCACAGAGATTCACCTTTTTTCTCGACTAATTTGGTCTAGGCCTATATTACTTTTGTATTGCTTTTGTATATTAACATGCTTTTAGAAATATTTTATTTGTTATTTATACTAGTAGCCTATTGTGATGATTTTTTCACGATTCAGATTTTTTGGTGCCCCCCCAAGCACTTGGTGCCCTACGCGCAGTGCGTGATGTGCGTGTGCGGAGCGCCGGCCCTGTCATTGGCTCAGTATTTTTTAATATACTTAGCCATTTTATGACACATAAAATAAAACATAATTAAAAAGACAAAATATCTGCAGCATCAGATCATGTTGATTATCGATTCCAAATGAAGAATGGTTTGGCCCATGCAGGGCTTATTCACACCGTCTAAATAAAGCAGGGTAATCAGGAGCTGCAAATAGGTTTGTGGCATGCAGTGATTATCTGTCTGTTGCACATTATGCTCACACAAGAACCAGTGACTATTTATTTCCACACAGCTCTGTCTTTGATGCAGTCTATGCATCTACATGAGAGACCACTGCTGAACAGGTTTCGGTGTGTTGAAAGCACCCTGGGGCAGATAGCAACTAATTGAGTTTGCCATGCTGTCATTGGCCGCTGATGCCGATAAAATCCAGGTCATGGTTAGGGGTTACATTCAGAAGTCAATAGGATGGGGTTGACGGATTAATCTATATGTGCAACTGTTTTTTTAAGGTGGTGTTTTATATAGTTTTTTATTTTTTGATGTTATTACTATAAAGGGTCGCATTCAAGTTATTTGTTGATGTTAATACAGTGAAAATTAAAATAGGATCTAATGTGTTTAGACTCTTCAGTCACACTTGAAAGTGTTTGAATGTCATTGCATTAATTAACAAACTAATAAACAAAGTGGTGACTGCAAATAAATAATGCTAAACTTTTCTCGGAACTTTTCTAAAAATCTTTGCAGTTACATTTAATATTTCTTCATTTAATATATAAATGAATATTTATTACTATACCTATAATGGCAGGTCCTGCTATTTTCCGTATTCAGTTTAAACATAATTTATAGGCTATCTAGGTCATTCATGAACCTCTAGATGGCGCAGGCTGATAGATCCTTAATCTGCTAGTGATGCCAGGATAATTCACTACATGGCACAAACTATTTGGTCTCTTCATATTAAATTTGGTCACATTTGTTCTCTTTTCATATAAGCGATAATTATTTTTGTGTTTAATTGTATAATGTTTAATAAATTTACTATATATTTTGTCTGTAGACTGTCTTTAAATAAAGTATCTGTCTGTTTGTTGGATCTGCAGGCAATGAGCTTGCTTGCTCAACGTTAAGATACTTTAGTTCTCTGTTTGTTGTAAGCAAGTGGGCTATAAGATACCCTCCTCCTCCCCCAGCTCCACCTGTCTTTATCTGCACTAGTGAATTTCATGCATGCTATTTGTGCAGTAGAAGTATGTTTTTATGTTCACACCAGCTTGTTTTGCGGATCTGTTTCGCCAAGTCATATCTGTTAACATGCTGAAATATTCCGAGAGTTGTCAATTATTTTATCATCAATCATTTTTAACTTAAAAAATGTGGTTGTTTTTTCTCAGTTAGTGTTTAAATATGTGCTTATACTGTCTTTCATTACAGTCAGCTCTACTTTGTTTGAGTTTGTTGTTTTTAAGTGTGCCTTAAGTGTTCAAATACTTTTTGGGGCCACTGTAAATTGCAAATACCAAAACTGTTTAATCTATGATGACCACACAAGGTATTTAGCCCATGCTTCAGTTTTTAGAAATTTTGAAAATTAATTTGTCTGTCAAACCATCTTACAAGTAAACTGAAAATTTGCGGGTGTGAGTTTGGTTACAGAATGTGGTTTTCACGCCTGTAAATAATTGTACTGTTTGTGAACGTAACTGTATAAAGGACTCAAATACAGGACTGACAACCATATTCTGCTGCTGTGTGAACGTGGCTTAAATCAATTATTTAAATTATTCTAAATCATATCCCAAGTTCCAGATTAACCTGGATGTAGAATTGAGTTGTGTCCAGTTTTAAGTTGTTTGGAACACAAAATAAGAATATGCAGTTCTCAGTGTAATCCAATGAGAGCGTGTGCTACTAGGTTTGGAAAAGATCAAATGTCCCACCGGTGTGTATATTGTTGATTCCATGTGTTTACATGAATATACCTGTGCAAACAGATGAGTGAAAGAACTGATGCGTGCGCTCTGATTGAAATCATGGTGGACATTAACTGCATCTCTCATCGGGGCGCTTTCATTCACACCTGCTGTCAGGATTAAAGCGAAACTCATCATCAGCTGTTATTAGGGCTCAGATCAAAACCATAGCAACAGATGTGTGCCCTGTAATGAGTAAAAGGGGAGAGGTGTAGTGCACTGTGGGAAAGAACGCTAATCTCCATTAGTTAGCATCAAAATTAAGCCTTCTGCTCTCAATGTCAGTATTCCATGACAAGCAGCATGAAGGCTAACAAATGGAGTATGTGGCATTGAAATGTCTGTTGATTTTTGTAAATCAGTTTGTTTGGACTCTAAAAAGATTCAAGATTTGAGTAATGCATGGCAGTGCTTTATTTTAATTTTACATCACAATGTAATAACTTGTTCTTCATCTGAAACAATGCCCACTTTTCAAAATGCAATCAAGTTCAAACCTACGTTTTAGCAGAATATGTTTTCCCTTGACTATACATTGGATTTCAGAAATAAAACGTTTTATGTTGATTTTAAGGGGGTTTGTTTTGCTAGGAGTGTGCCATGCTGACCACAGCACATAACACAGGCCAAAAGCCCTGCATGTGCACTAACAAGACACCTTCCTCCTCTTGCGGCCCTCAGTTTACTCAGTATTCTCAGTGAAGTTGATTCCAGTCCCTGTGTGCATTGAGGAAAAAGTGTGTGGTTTCTGTTTGTATTGCATCTCTCAAAGCATAGCTGTTGAAAGTGTGTGTTTTATATAGGATTTACACATTAACTGGCAGTATTACGTTTGATTGCATTGCAGTGTGTGTGATGTCTATAAGTGGATGCAAATGCTGCAATTTTGAGCCGGGTTGCATCTTTAGAATCTCATCCACAGAGTCTTTCTTTTCATGTCTCCCCAGCATTCAGCCTTTTGTTGAGCTGCCTGTTTATAAAGAGAGAGAGAGAGCGAGCAAGACCCATGTTGCCATGACTGTTGCCAGCGTAGAGTCCATCTTAGTGTGTTTCCCAGTTAAATCAACAGATCGACAAGAGATACTGCCGACATGGTTTCATTTTGGATGATATTTTCAGCTTTTTTGGTAGGTGGATTGTTTTTATGTCGAAATACTCATAAAGAAACACTTTTAATGCACATCAACAGCCAGTTAGAATGGCACAGGCTTTTGGTTCTTTTCAGATGCTCTTTCTTATATTATTGATTTGTTTCATTAGTTTTAGATTATTTTTAATCATTTTTTGTTGGTTATTTTATTCTTTATATATATATATATGTGTGTGTGTGTGTGTGTGTGTGTGTGTGTATTTATTTATTTATTTACTTAGGAAGTCTACTGTTTTAAGAAGTTGGTGTTTTAGTTGATAAGACTAATTACAGAACTGCAGGTGTTTTCTGAGTTGATAAAAAGCAAATAATTAATAATTAATTAATAAGAAATAAAATTATGGAGACAGATAAGTCTCAAATATAATTCACGCAAAAAACACGATTCACACATGCGTAAACAATTTCACATGCATGAAACCTAATTCACGTACACACAAAAAAATTCACGTGCGTGAAAAAAAAATATATATTCACAAAAAGCAATTCACATGCGCAAAATAAAATTATATATTCATAAAATACATTTCACAAATGCAAAACACAATTCGTAGATATACAACTGTGCACAAAAACCTTTGAATGTTTAAAATGTACGAGTGTCTGAATGTACAAATCGTCATTTACTACGAATCCACTCGGATTTGTGTGTGTGTGTTTTTGAGACTTTCCTGGCAGAGCTCTCTTCCCACGTGGGTCTGTCGTACTCTTTAGCCAATCAGATGCGAGCTTACGATTCAACCAATCATATCATAAGCCACCGAGAGTGCATTCAGAAGCTCGCAGGCAATCGGGGAGACGTCAAGAGAGAAGCCCATAGAAGCCCTGGCGTTACATTTTAAAAATACTATACAAAATAATTAATCAGAATACTTACTCCTGCTCACTCACGCCAAAGAACTCCCAGCTCAAGCTCGCCGTCTCTGCAAGATTAACGATGGCAGTTTGCACGCACAGCTACTAGAAGATTTACATCTGTCAGACAGGTTGCTGACGTCATCAAGCTTAGTTTGAGTCTGCGCGTCAGAAACGGAAGTTCTAAAAATCGCTAAAAATGGGCTTCACTTGTCTCAATTGAGTTCCAATTGGGTCGCTGTGTCCATTTCTTTTACTGTCTATGGGATTACTGATGTAAAGGCTTAATTTCCGTTCTAATTAATCCATATTGAGCAAAAGGTGCGCAGAATCGTGCTCCTTGAATGCACTCTCAGTGGCTTATGATATGATTGGTTGAATGGTAAGCTCGCATCTGATTGGCTAAAGAGTACGACAGACCCACGTGGGAAGAGAGCTCTGCCAGGAAAGTCTCAAAAAAACACACACACACAAATCCGAGTGGATTCGTAGTAAATGACGATTTGTACATTCAGACACTCGTAAATTTTAAACATTCAAAGGTTTTTGTGCACAGTTGTATATCTACGAATTGTGTTTTGCATTTGTGAAATGTATTTTATGAATATGTATTTTTATTTTGCGCATGTGAATTGCTTTTTTGTGAATATATTTTTTTTTTCACGCACGTGAATTTTTTGTGTGTGTACGTGAATTAGGTTTCATGCATGTGAAATTGTCTACGCATGTGTGAATCGTGTTTTTTGCGTGAATTATATTTGAGACTTATCTGTCTCCATATAAAATAGATCAAATATTTCAAAATAAAACCAATCAAAATAAAACACTAAAAATGGTATTTAATGTGACCATTAATTGACATCAGTCAGTTTATAACAGTGAGCATGCAAATCTGTTTTTAAATTATTAAAATATTACCTTAAAATCCCAGGGAACACTTCAGATTAATAATTTAGGGCAACGGCATTTCAGTTACAGAAATAAAATTTTGATTCATAAAATGTAGTGAGCTGCTTCTAACTGAAATGGCTCCAACATTGTGTCAAATAGTGTTCCTCATGCTCCTCACAACTTATTTTAATAAAGGTGGTACAGTATTAGCATGCTGCTAAGCTAATACTATGATACTAAGCATAAAAATAGTACACACTAAAAATCAGTACAGTAATAACTACAGTCCTGTCTGAATCTTTAAATGACATGACAAAGGTATCCTGTTAATTATTGTAACGCCAATGTCATTTGGAAAACTAATTCCAATTAGTGCATTAAAATGTTTATTCTCTTATGGTAAGTGTATGATTGTTTGCTATGAGCTCATGTTGTAACGTTGTGCTGACTCAGCAACATGAGCATAAGAGAAATATTAATTAAAGGAAACCAAAAATGGCCTGGGAAACCCTGCCTGCAAACATCTGGGTAGAGAACACCATTATCCAAATCCTCTTCTCTGAAAGAAACCAATGAGTTGGCATTAAAGGGATACTCCACCCCAAAAGTTTTTATTTATCACTTACCCCCATGCCGTTCCAAACCCATAAAAGCTTCATTCGTCATTGGAACACAATTTAAGATATTTTGGATGAAAACCTGGAGGCTTGAGACTGTCCCATAGACTGCCAAGTAAATAGCAGTGTCAAGGTCCATAAAAGGTATGAAAATCATCATCAGAATACTCCATCTGCCATCAGACGTGCAATCTGAGTTATATGAAGTGATGGGGACACTTTTTGTAAGTGAAGAAAACAAAAATAATGACTTTATTCAACAATTCCTTTGTCAACAGTCTCCTCTGTGTCTCTCCATATCACCCTATGCTCTGCTGTATCATCTGCGCCATAAGGATGTGCTGTTTCTATGAGTATTTAGCTTTGATTTGAAAGAAAACAGCGCATCCTTCTGGCGCAGCTGATAAAGAAGAACATACTCAGCATACGGTGATATGGAGAGACAGAGGAGCCCGTTGACAAAGCAACTGTTGAATAAAGTTATTTTTGTTTTCTTCACTTACAAAAAGTGTTCCCGTCACTTCATATAACCCAGATTGCACGTCTGATGGCAGATGGAGTATTCTGACAACAACTTTCATACCTTTTATGGACCTTGACTATTTTCTTGGTAGTCTATGGGACAGTCACAAAATATCTTAAATTGTGTTCCGAAGACGAACTATGCTTTTACAGGTTTGGAACAACATGGGTGTAAGTGATTGACAAAATTTTCATTTTGGGGTGGAGTATCCCTTAAACTTCAAGGCTCTCTCTAAGCCAAAGTGTTTTGAATTTTGAATATAATGGCACAACTATGGCGCTTTTTCCTTTGGCCCTTGATTGAGTTGTTCCTTGGAATGTTTTTTTTTTTTTTTTTCCTGTCTTGTCTGACCTCTCACATTGTGCTGAAAGCACAAACAAATCAGCTGCTTCCTCCTGTTGAAGTTTGTCATCCGTTTAAAGGAGTTAAAAGACAGTTGGTTTCAGTAATGCTGGCGGTATAACTGGAAAAATTCCTGCAGCTGCACTGCACAAAATATATTTTACCCAAAAGTGTGCATGGCAGGCATCAACTTTAACTTTGATTAAAACATGTTGTAACCTGGACTTCCGATCTTTACTGAATATGAGATGTTGAATGCTGAGGTGAAATCATGCCTTTTGAAAAAAACAGAAACTGTGTCAGCTTTGCTGTGTGAATCTGGGTCACATTTGGCAAGGACAAGCCGACTGGTGCACTACAGACATACAGAACGATCTCTGCTGCCAGTCAAATACGCCAGAGGAATGAACTAACCTGCTCTTTCATGGTGCATCATTACACTGGATGCATTAATTAGCTCATTTGTTAAGAAAACACCTCCTGATCATGCTTAGAAGGATCCATAGTTCAGAATGACCAACAAGTTGGCAGAAACCCAACATTGGCTGTTTATGAACTTTGGGTGTAATATACTAAACAGCAAAGAATGGAGAGAAGTTTTGGCATGTTATTTTCTGGAGGCTTGAATAGATGTTTAAAATTCTTACCAGTTCAAATTAGTTTAGACGTCATTGAAGGGACTGCTAGAAATAAAACTCTGTTTGCAACCCATTTGACTTCCAAATGACAATATATGTAGGGCAGAGCTTGATTTTTTTCCATCAGGTTAGTGTCAGCCCACTTTTTCAGAGATCTTGGTTTCAGAAGTATTTTTCCCATTAATTTTCCCACAGGGAAAAACAGTTTCTGTTAAAGCCATTAACCAAACCAACCAGCTATCAGGAGAATCACATTACAAACTTCGATTTCAAGCAAAAACATATTTGAAAATTGGAAAAAAGCAAAAGGGTCTGGCTGCAGACTTGCACTTGCACTCTCAGACTTGCATTCTCAGACTTGCACTCTCAGACACTTGCACTTCCGGTAGTGACATTACTTGCAGTCTTTATTTTATATTTTGTTCTATTTATTTATTATTTTTTGTTTAAATCTCTCAACATTTTACAACAGCAGAAAACTAAATTACGAAGTCATTTTTTGCAATCGCCACTTGCACTCTCAGCTACCTGCGACGTCACTTGCAATCAACAGAAATCGTGCGTGTTGCCAAATGGAGACAAGACGCTGTGGTGATTAAACGATTTAAAACTAATTTAGTACCATCACGTACAGGGGTCTTGCAAGAAAAAAAAAAACAAGACCCGCAAATCCGCGGCCACAAAAACAGCAGAATATGAATGCAATGCGCAAAGTCTCTCATTAAGCGTTTTCCTCCCGTAGAAAAAACAAACATAATATGGCTTAATGTATTAAGATGCTATTCAAATATCAAAATCAATATAGTTTATTAATATAATGAATAATGTATAAAACATGGCAAAACATGCGCAAAACATGGCATAATGTGGCAATAATAGACTAAGAAGAAAAAGAAGAAACTCAATATGCTCCTCTTCATTATTATTAAAATATACATAAACAATATGTACAGGCAACCAGGTGAGCCCAGAATAAATGCAACATGCAAAGTTTGCGTTAAGCGTTTTTCCATATAGAATAACTGTCATACAGCTTTTTTTATTTCTTTGTCTTTGTCCATTAAGCTATGTGTTTTGTTTATAATGATTTTTACGGGAGGAAATGAAACGCTTAACGAGAGACTTTGTGCATTGCGTTCATATTCTGCTGTTATGTGGCCGCGGATTTGCGGTTCTTGTCTTTTTCTTGCACGACCCCGTGGTACTAAATTAGTTTTAATCGTTTAATCACCACAGCGTCTTGTCTCCACTGGTAGAAACACATATTGATTTGTGTCGATTGCAAAGTGACGTCGCAGGTAGCTGAGAGTGCAAGTGACGATTGCAAGTGACTTCGTAATTTTGTTTTTCTTTTTTCTTGTCTTCACCACCTTGCTGCTGTGTTGTAAAATGATGAGAGATTCAAAAAAAAAGTAATCAATAAATAGAACAAAATAAAAAAGACGGATGTCACTAGCGGAAGCGCAAGTGTCTGAGAGTGCAAGTCTGACAATGCAAGTGCAAGTCTGCAGCCAGACCCTTCTCGAAAAAAGGGCAAAGATATACAAGACTGTGTGCTAAACATCTTTAATGAGGGAATGAACTACAGTCCCATGAAGCGTTACAAAATGTTTTACTGCCAAATATGAGTATATATACAAATATTTAAATGGTTTTAGAGAGTAGGTCATGGAAGTATTCGGGCACAAAAGTGTTCTTCTGGTGCCATTTGTTTGTCTTGATTCTCTGATTGGTGAACATATCTCTACGGAATCATGGGAAATGTAGTTTTTTTTTACCAAGAATTTCTCTGTTAAATATTATTATTTTAAAAATAAGTCATAATTTGGGCTTTAACAAAAGCACATACCATTGTTTTACTACTAGGTCTTTCTTTATCTATAGGGGAAAATAAATGGGATTTTTACTTCTGGAATCTGACTGTTGCACTCTATTGACTGCAATGTTAAAACTGGGCTTACATATCTTTATCATTATTATATTATTTGGAATGATGAGCACTGATGAATTTTGTATAATAAATCCTGGAACATGCATTATAATGTAAATGTGGTAAATATACCAGACTTAATTGAACCTAATTTTGTTTTGTTCAGTCAGCCAGTGCTGTAGGGATCAACTGCGTCAAGAATGATGTTAATGACTCTGGGGGTTTCTGCAGTTCTGTTCAAAAGTTCCTGAATCAAGAGCACTTCGACTCACATAATTTACAATTTATTCTCTGTCATTATAATGTCCATCATTTTGAGAGAGTTATCGAGTGCACTTATACAACAGAAGAAAATGACTGTTCTCACCTATCAGGCAGGAGAGACATATAATTGGTTCTGATGCTAAGCTCATTTTCAAATCAAAAGCTCTCTGGGATGACTTTGCTTGGACGTGCGCTCCAGAGGTCGGCAGAAGAGAGGAATGTTACTCCCTGTGCCGTTGCTTCCGTTTTTATTTATTTTTTCCAAATGAACTTTGAGGAGGTCTCAGGCAATAATTAAGGAGGAGTAAACATCTAATGAAGGAATGTTGGAGCAGTGATTGCTGTTTTATTGTGTAGTCTAGTGAATCAAGAAACCGTTGAAAATATGTTGAAATACACAGCACCTTGGCAAGTCCTCTGCCTCACTTTGGAAAAGATCCCAAAGGTAAGACGTTATTATTTTAGAGTTTAATATGGTCTTGGAGCTGTCCTTCCACAATTTTGTGTCCTTTAAATTTTTTTTTGTGGTGTAAGGATCAGCTGAGTGTTGTCTGATACTGTGATCATTGATACGATTATAAATGATTTCAACTGTGAACTGACTTTAACTGAAAAATTGAGTGTTTACTATTGTCCTCTTGCCTCTTTTTCTTCTGTAAGGCAATATCAAAGATATTTTTCAATGCATTTAACTCAACTTGGTGAACAAAACATGACATGATGTCCATTTTTTTATCACTCTTGCCTATTTTAGTTGAGATCACAATAACATTAAACATATAATTAAGTTGAAAATGCAGCCTAGCTGCTTCTTTTTCTGGAGAACATATCCATAACACAAAGCAGGGTTTACCACAGCACAGCTCTGCCTGCAACCTGGTTGCCAAATTTAGAGTAGAAGATGTGCTCTATTTCTCTTCTCCTGCTGCGCTTGGAAAGCAGGTTAACCAAGAGTTTGAGGGCCACACTGGAAATGCCATTCTGGAAGTTCACTTTAAGATAAGCCTTGAGTATATTACAAGTATATTACAACAATTAAGTATCTTTGCAACTGCATGTCAACTAACTCTCATTAGAGTATTAGTAGACTGTAAGGCTTTAGGGGTAGGGTAAGTAGAAAAAGTAGTCAGTAGAATGTCTAAAGTGGACCATAAAATAAAGTTACTTTGACTTTAATCAACACTGAATTAAACTGAGCTGAATAATGGCAATATTGTCTTCTGTGGAACTGCTTTACAGCTGAAATTTAATTTATTTCTTAATTCAATTAAATTCACATTTCTTTATATAGCACTTGTCATGATGCATATAATTTCAGGGTAGCTTTACAGAAAATATAATTTCAAGTCAAATCATGGTCATAAATAACAACCAGGTCTTTGACTGTAGAGGAAGAAGTAAGAGTACATCCTTTTAAATGCAGATTGTATTCTAAGAGTTTCAGTGAACAGGTTTTTGGTCCAATAATTAATCTTGTGTCTTATCTGAATTTAACAGACGAAAATTACTGGTCATCCACACATCCACTCATCAACACATTCTGTTAACTTATATAATTTAGAATTTTAACCTGGACTTAATTAAATGTATAGCTGAAGCAACATCAGCATAACAGTGATAACTAAACCCATGTTTTCTAAAAAGATTTCCAAGGGGCTGCATGTATATTGAAAACAGCAGAGGGCCTAAAACAGATCCTTGCGGCACTCCATACTTTACTGGCATTAACTTTGATAATTCCCTTTTTAAATAGACAAAATGGTAACAGTCAGATGGGTAGGATCTAAACCATCTTAAACCAACCAATGCTTTTCCCTGAATACCAGTATAATTTTGTCGTCAATCTAAGAGTATGTCATGGTTAATGAATTTTGCAACATCAACACTGTTATTTTCCTGTTTATTACTCAGAAGGTACTTTAAAACTACCTGTATTGTATAAAGCAATATATATATAAAAAAAAAAAAATAACAATAATCTAAATGAAAACTAAATCTGTCTGTCTGTCTGTGAGTACAGTATTTATGTATGTATGTATAAAGGCATTGGCTGTTCTTTTTTGACTGTCCTTGTTCTTTAACACAATTGTGAATTAGCTAAACCATCCTGAAAATTAGTTTAGCCCGATTAGAAACAAAACTTACAAAACAGTTTTTGAGATTTCAGCTACTTTGAGATTTCATACTTGCATGATTAGACACTAGGTGTTATCATAGCCACTACATGGATTTGACTTGCTTAACAAAGTTGTCTGTGGTTGAGAAGATTTTAGAAAACAATTAGAATTATTGGCCTGTCACTAATAGGTTGATTTTAAGTTAATTATGCTCCCTTGACCTTTATTCCATGATGTCTGGACAAGCCTGTGAGGTGTATAAGTGTCAGTGTACTGACATCCCCTGAGTAATGGACATAAGCCTTTAAGGCACTGTAACTCAGCTTTCACTAACTGGGGTTGGTGCCATTTTTAATGGCCCTTAAGCCAGGTCAATTTCAGGACAGTAAGCTGTGTTCCAACCAGCCTTACTAGTTGTAAATACTAAGGCTAACTTAAACAGTTCTACAATGAGTTTCACAAAATAATATTTTGATTCGGCTACGCTGACAAGACCATCCTTGTTTTCATTTAGGGTGGTGTTTCTCGGCTGCCAATATCCAGATAACCCTCTTCCAAATGTCTTCCCGTAGATTAGAGCTAGTATTTTAGGCAGGGCGGTGACAGGGTGTTAAGCACAATGTCCTGGGTTTATTATCTTCCTCACCTCCTCATCTCTAAGTATGTTGTTGTTTCGGGCTACAAGGTCTACAGGAACACCTGATTTTCTTGGGTTGAAACCAGCTCCTCTAAAATTTGAATTAATTTTGTCCTTTCTTCAAGAGTTTTTTGTTGTATTTGCATGTTCTCCCACAAATAATACTTCAGTACTTTTAGAAGTGAAGACAGTAGGCAGTATTTACTTAAGCATAAAGTGTTCATGAACTTCAGTTTCTTCCCCTCTCTCTCATCTCGCTTTGAGCTTTGGATGTGTTTTTCTTCAAAAATAAAAATGGTTTCATGAAACGCAAAAGCAGAGGTACTGAAGACTGAGCTTGATGCTCTTTTTTAAGCATTTGGAGTGATTTGGGATTGTACCCGTAAATGTTACATACAAATATACGTATAAACAATGAGACTAATCTGATTTTTAACCAGAAGTATGAGTTTCATGTTTCATGAAAACGTGAAAAGTTATTAATAGTAAAGACATGTTTGTTTATGAAATGATACACATTTATGCTTAATGTATTTGTAACATTTTAGAAACACTTATTATTAATGCAATTAATGTAGATTTAAAGATTACAGTTAATGACAATATAGTATTTTCCATGATCTAGTCTAAAGTGAGAACTATTTATTCCAATAACCATTAACTGCTCTACTTTTGGTTTAAAATACTGTACATCAGTTAGTTATGTTTAACAAAGAATAAAAAAATAAAAAAACATTAGCTAACTCTTTACATGTGCAAAATGTCATATTGTCCTGTTTGACACAGTAAAGCTGCTTTGACACAATCAGTATTGTATAAAGCGTTATATAAATAAAGTTGAAGAAATTTTTTTTTAAAATTAGTGACAATGAGGAACTCATAATTTGTATATGTCAATGAAAATTAATGAAGAATTAACTATAAACTAATAGTTTGTGAATGATTTAATAAGTGCTTTAAGATAACTTATTATGAAGTTTTAATAAATGAAACCACCCTATATTTAATGAATGACAGTCATGTAATATTTCACTGTGCCCTCGTCATACAGTATTGATTGATTTGGCCCCATTTCTACAGCTTTCTTTCAAAAGTCACAGAGCATTTCTCTCTCACTGTGTAAACTGACAGTCATTTAATCAGGCTTTGCTTTTCTCATTCCCACTTCCATTCATGGAAAATCCTGGACCTTTTAGGTTCTACAGGCTCTTAAGGTGCAACTGTGAGGTTAATCTCAGTTGATGTTGTTGATTTTTGATTAGGACTGTTTACAACTGTCTTTTGAGAATAATATAAAATGATGTCTTCTTCTTTGATCTTCAAGCTATAAATAGGTAACAAGATAGTAATTGCTAGAACGAGTGGGTTTTCAGTTGCTAGTATGTTTGAGGTTGGAATGATTGTAGTTATTTAATAGTATATAGCCTCACTCAAGGAGGTCTGCTATATCTGAGGAGAGCTGCCATTTAGCTCAATTGCCATTTATCTGACTGCTGTTTGGCAGGCACATCACACCTGGAATGACCTGCATGGCTCCAATGCTCTGTTGTTTGTGTTTTTTTGCATGGACCAGTGTAGGGAAGTCATTAAGAGCATTTCATTGATCGGTTGTGTGACATGTGTGTCATAATTGTGCAGCCCTAATAAATAGTATCTTATAATTTCAACCTTTTTGTGACGTTCAACTGTTTATATCAAAGGTTATAGCTTAGAATATCCTAATTTAAATGTATTGCCAATTTCGACTTTTCATTTCATAAATATGACTTAGTATCTTTGAACTTCAACGTTTATGTCATGATTTCAACTTCTCATCTCATATGCCTTATTTTGGTTTTTCATAAGTCATAAATATGACTTAGTATCCCATATTTTCAACTTTTTAAAATCATTTCAACTTTTGATCTCATAAATTTGATTCAGTAGTTTTTGACTTTTATGTCAATTTAAACTTTTTATATTATAAATATGACTTAGTATCTCATAATGTTAACTTTTTATCGTAATTCTGACTTAAAATCATATTATTTTGATTTTTTACATCATATTTTCAGCTTTTCATCTCATAAACATTACTCAGTATCTTATAATTTCAACTTTTATGTAATATTTTCTACTTTTCACCTCATAAATATCACTTTATATCTTATAATTTTGACTTATGTAAATGTTGACTTTTTATATCATAAATATGACTTGGTATCTCATAATTTCAATGTTTATGCCATAATTGTTATGTCATAATTATGATTTATGTTGTTGCAAGGCAGAAATGGGCTTCCACATATAAAACACTTTTTCAGTCAGACAGCTTGACTGCAGCTACGTGTACAGTACATCAAATTATTCAAAGCTTAAAGCACAACACAAAATACCGTCCCCAACACTGCAGGCAGCACACTGCATTATTATTATTCTTGATCCACAATGACACACGGACTGTGGGAGGAAGGAGCTCTCTAGCAGAGGATGACACACCCTAGCCTACTGCTACCAACATCCTCCATTAAAACACACTGCCATTCCAGCCATTCCTTACAGATACCTTCTAGCTCCAAAGAAGAAGGAGAATTTTACAACAACTTATGTACTCTTTTAGGTGCTTACAAAATATTTGCACAATCCTTTTTATATGATATGTGAAGCGGTTAGATACATAAATGAGATGAATTTCAAAACATCAGACACTATTCAAACAGCAATAAAGACTCTCTGTCATTGATATGTCTGTAAAAGTGTCATTTCTGGGTTGACATGAAGGTTATACTGCAGTCTTTGTATTTCTCTGAACAGAACCAAGCATGTGGTGTTATTATTAGCACAAAGTCTCTTTAACAGCCTTGCATGACTGAGTGGCATTCAGTTCTCAATGTTGCCTGGATCTCTTTTGCTCTTATCTGTAATTCTATTGTTGGCCCATTTTAAAGGCAATTGTTGCCACAAGGACATTATAGTCTACTACAGCGTAATCTCACCAAGATTTCGTCAGAGACGTACTGTACTAACTTCTATTTTGAGGTTTCAATGAAAACAGACATCTATTTAATCATCTACCAAAAAATTCACTGTGTGTACTACATGACCTGATAAGACATAGAAATATTACACACTAGCCTTTGTGAGCAAATTGCTGAAAAGAGTACGCCACCACTGATTAGATACTGAGAAAATGAACAAATTGCATTGTAAATATTCAAACTGTTTCTGGGATGGACTTGCAGAATTGTATGAGTAAGGGATAGGATTAGCAAATAGTATTGGTAATAGTTCGTTAGTCAGGTCATTATTAACCAATCACATTTTTCATGTTATGTAGCTAAGCAATAGCTATTGAGAGTGGAACAGATAATGACGAATGCAACAAAAATCAAAATAATAAAGTAAATAAAGTGAAAAAGATAAAGAAAGAAATTGATTTTTTTGAAAACAGATCACAAAATAGCGGTAAATTAACATTACAAAAAGTTTAATGAAATTAAAGTTTATGAATCTTTTAATTTTGGGTGGGTAATTAAACTTTTAAAAATAAATTAATGTTTTAATTGCAATTAATTTGCAATTTTAAGAACTTTTTTCTTTGTGCATTTATGGTAAGCTCAAACATACTTTGATGTTCTTTCTATTCAATTTTTTATGTTTTTTGTTAATTTATTCATTTATTTCAATATTTATTATGAAATTGAATTTAAGTAGATATAAATTAGTGATTTTAAGTATTTTAAAAGATCTTAATGTTAGTCAACACATCAAAATAAGTGTACTTCTTTAAGGCATGATAAAAGATTGTTAGAAAAAAAACAATGATTTAAAATGCACTTTAAAGTAAAATTGACATTATTAGAAAGCACACAAGTCTGCTCAAGTGTGTCATAGCAATGAAAATGAACTCTTAAGTGCACTTTTATTTAATTCATATTATTTTATCTGCAAGTAATAAAATAATGTAATGTTTTTTTTTATTCTTTTAAGATTTGAAGTACACTACAAGTGCACATTCAACACAATTAAGCACACTTCTTTTTCACAAGGGGATGTTTTACTTTCAAATTGTGCATTTCAGGATAAATTCATTAAAAATTGCAAATTGTACACAGTGTGTACAAATTCTTGAGATATAGTTGAGATGTAGTTCAACTAATTCAACTATAGAAATAAACCTTTAACAATTAAATTCAGCTAGAAATAAAGCTCAACATCATCATTTTGCTGAATTGTTGTGAAATTGAATCAACTTCTGAAACTTGTGCAAATGTGTAAACGTATCTAGTGTAAGTAAGGGAAACCAAACAAATTTTTATGTGGAACTTGAGTCAGCAGTTAATAATGTTCCACCCCAGCTGTACTGCGCCTGTCCTTGTAAGGTGTCTGCCGCTCATACTAGTATGGAGACACCCTTGTTCCAGGTCGGTGAAGGGCTGAGGGCGTACAGGGGGGCGGCTCTGACAGAGCGCTTCTTTGTGTGAGTACAGGAAGAGACCACACCCCCTCACTCTTAAACCACACCCCCTTTGCACATGACATCATAGCCAATAGTTAGACAGAGCAAGAATTTTGACTCCTGGGGAAAGACAGAAGAGAGGGAGGCATTGTAGGAGAAGTGCGGCCAGTGGTGTGGGGTGAGTGAAGCATGCGGGACATACACACACACACACACACACACACACACACACACACACACACGAGGAAGAGGGGCGGGGGTGGAAGAAGTGGCCAGGCGTTGTGTTGTCCTGGGCAGGGTTTCACTGGGACTCCTCAAAGGTTTATAATTTGTGGTGTTGGAGGACGACTGTTTCTCAGATTTGTCAACAGGACACTCAGGACTTCTAGTCTGTGCTGATTTTTCTTTTTAAAATAAAGGATCTCTAATTTTGTGGCAGAAGTCTGTTTACAAATTTGGAGAAGTATGAAAAAGGTAAGGAAAAACTTTAGAATTTGGGTTAAGGTCTAATTTCAGATTAGTTTTGAGTCTGAGAAAAGTGATTGCACATTCATAGCTCAACTGAGGTCTCAGTTGTGTACATTCTTAAAAATAAAGGTTCTTTATTGGCATCTGTGGCTCCATGAAGAACCTTTAACATCCAAGGAATGTTCTGTTCCACAAAAAGTTCTTTATAGTGTAAAAAGTTTCTTTAGATTATTAAAAAAGAAAAAAAAATGTTCTTTTAAGAACTATTCACTGAAAGGTTATTTGGGGAACCAAAATTGTTCTTCTATGCCATCAAAACAAACCTTTTGGAAGCTTTATTTTTAAGAATGTATAGAGCTATAATATTTTATTCTGAGATTTCATATTGATTGCCGAGTTTGAGAAATCTTTAGGATCTCTTCTTAAACTTTCATAAGCATGAGCCTTAATCAAAAGTCTCCATTTGCTTTTCATTGAATCCAGTTGAGCAGTGACTGAGATTATTTGATGTTTTGAACTCCTGCGTTCTTTGTCTGCGCTGGTATAGTTAATAATCCTATTACAGGAGTCTTTCATCAGCAGTGTTGTGTGATGGGTCTGTCTGTACTGACTGCACTGTGAGCTGCTGAAAGCCATACTGAGCACAGGCATCTTGCGTAACCGTTAAAAATTAGGAATTTTTCTGTTCTTTGATTTGTTTGGATGCCTGAAAAGAAATTATGAAACAAACCAAGTGACTGAATGTACTTTTTCGGATTGTTAAAAACTATTGGAACATGTTCATATTGTAATAAACTACACCTGCAGTTACTCTGTGTGCCTGAGTGAAAATTACATTATACCTTAATTAAATATCACTTGGAGAGCAGTTTATGAAAAGTCATTGTTCAGTAATTACTGAGATAAACTCTAGAATTGTTTGTTTACCAATGCCACTTATTGTAATGAAATCCATAAGAATCATACATACATTTCTAAATAAGTGCCCAAATACTTTTTGGGGGCCACTCTTTTGAAAGAGAAAGTAGGCTCAAATGTAGCAAACAGGCGTTTGTCTGACTAACTGCTTACAGATGCAGTGAGGGCAACACCATGCTGAGTGTCACATATATAGGCACCGATAGACTAGTTTCGGTCAACGTAAAATGACAAATGTGATGCACTATGCCCTTAAACACATTAAGCTGTATAAATATACAAGGTGTTTATCTAGATCCATCCTGGTCTTATGCAGGTTTATATACACACACAGTTTAATTAAGTGAGGCAGGGTTGTGTATCCTTCATCACTTCGATTAGACTGGCTAAGCCTGGAAGACAGCTGAACTATGCCGGGAATGTCAGAGGAGGTTTAGAGGAACATCTGTGGAGAGTGTGTGTTCATCTGTTCCTCAGAGAACACACTGATCTCCCTCACATCTGACTGCTCAGGGCCACAGATTTAAATGTACAGCCACTGCAAATATAGATGAGATTGGCTTATATTTATCCAGCCATGATGGATTCTAACTTACATTTGGATGCTATATAACAGTTGATGAGCCTGGTTCTTTGAGGTAACAAAACAATTTCTCCAGAGTTTTCTTTCCCAGAGGCACATAACCGGAATTTTGAATATTGTCAAAACACAAAGTGATTCATAAATTATACTCACTATACCACTAGAAGCCAAACTAGAATCTATCCAATAAACTACATTTTTCTTAAATAAAATGAAGCCCTGTATTCTGTATGACATACAGTTTTCTGTTTTCTGAATTTGTTTATTATGATAATCTGTCCTAGTCTGTTTTTCACAGCCTCAAGGAAGTTCACATGACTTCCTAATCATTCATTATTTAGTAAGAGTTTGGGCTGAAATTAGTGAACACACCCTGAAGGGAAAGGTGGTCTGTGCGACTGAAGAAAGGGGTCTTATTGAACTCATGCCACAATAAAGACATCATGTGACACAGCCTGCTACTCATACCAACTCCAGTTTGAGATAAGAAGGAAGGTATTAACACCATTTGATCTGAATTAATTCTGCAGGTTCATTTAAACAGGCTTGGGCATAAAATGTTCTGCTTTTTTAGAGCAGCCTAATCTTTTATGGAAAACACAACTGTTTTATAGTTGGTGAGTTTGTAGGAATTGTACAATTTTTAGAATGAAAATTTCTAATGATGTAATATAGATTTAGTTCTGTCCGATGATTAAACAGGAATAGGTTTACTTTATGTGGCAATGAACACACCATCACCTGAAATAGCACTTGGCTTTGAGCTTTAAAGTTATTTCAAAACTGCTGAACAAAGAAACAGAATTCCTGCAATGGCCTCTGTTTACTAGAGAATATAGCACTATGGTTTGGTTCAGTAATACTGCACTTTAGGCAG
Organism: Cyprinus carpio; assembly: GCF_018340385.1. Classification (NCBI taxonomy): domain Eukaryota; kingdom Metazoa; phylum Chordata; class Actinopteri; order Cypriniformes; family Cyprinidae; genus Cyprinus; species Cyprinus carpio. The sequence continues at coordinate 705,500 of NC_056581.1, read as the reverse complement.
GACTAACAAGCAATAACTCTCTTGCATTTTTAGTATCTTTTAGTGATGGAGTTGTGTTTGTATGTTAAAGCTTTGCTAAAAGTTTTCTGGAGTACTGTTTACTTAGGTTTGTGGCATCCTATGTTGTCCAAATTTGTAACCAATATTGGCAAAGAAATTTCATGCAGTTGGGACAGCATGCCATATTTGTAGCCAACATTAAAAAAAGAAAGCATAAAATATAAACTCATGTAGACTAATAAAAGTCAACAAAATTTTAAATAGCAAGGTTTTCATTGCACAGTAATCTCAGCATTATTTCAATTGATACTAATTGATCTAATTATGAACATAACCCTGGAACAATGAAAATGACCTCAGAATATGTAAATAAAAAAGGCTCTGTCAGAGTTTTCATTTAAGAAGGACTGTCCCATCTGGTTAATGAGCAGCAATGAAAGCAAAGCTCTGCATAATAAGTGGTATTTTCCCCTGAGGAGACCATGCATTGCGTCATTCTGCAAATGGATCTCAACCATCTCCCACAGGGTTACTAGACCACTTAAAGGTTTCAGTACCAGATCAATGAAATAGAAGAACCCCTGCAATTATTCCTCTGGAAATAAAGAGTGTCTACATAGTCTAGACATCTGTGTTTTTCTTTTAGTAAATAACTAGGGCCTATTACCCACTTACACCCATTAGACATGGAGATTGGGGGGCATAAAGAAAACTAGGGCATGCAAAACCTTCTCTTTTCTATTTTTCCTTTAGTGTTTTCTTCTAATTAGCCTGTGAATACTGTGATTCTCATGTGTTGAGCATAAACCATTACAGCCTTGCTTATCTTATGATGTTCCTGTAACTTAACCCGTAGGGCAATGCAAGGTCATAGGTTCGGTATGTAGGAAATCAGATGTAGCTTGCTTTGGATTAATGCCTCTGCCAAGTGCATAAATGTAAAAAAATATATGTACTGTGGGTATGTAAATGAGATACTAAGTTAGTCCATTTTTTTCCTCTCATTTGCAAGACTTGCAACTCCATTACACCATTGCTGAGTAGACCTCTGAAGAGTAGAGATCGTAAATTATTAATACTCAGGATCAGATAGCACAGGTCAGAGTTCAACAAGCCCATTATCTTTCACATCTTATCACAGTCTACCTGTATTATGCATGATGGTCACATGCAATATTTTCTTATTTTTCCTTTTCCTGTTCTCTGATGTTCATATAATTGGCAGTGTAGCAACCAATTCAATTGGGGTTCCCTTCAGTTTGGAAATTTCTGATAAGGTGCACAAAATGCATAAATATGAGGAAGACATTTGGTCATTTTAAGTACAGTACTATGCCGATAATGCAAACCATGTACTTAGTTTGGGGCAGGAGTCCATCTGTGCACTTGTTTAGCCATTGCATCATCTCACACTATTTTAAACATTGCATTTTTGCATGCAAAGACTCAGATTGTACATCATCGAGGGCTGTTCTGCAATTTCATTCATATTAACAGCAGTTCACAAGAACTACATCCCAGAACAGCTCATGCAGACTTGAGTGTGGATTATATGTGCACACACACAAGTTCAGAAAAGAGTGTTCATGCCATCCAAACCAACCAAACATTGACGTCAAACAAACCCAGTTGTGCATCAAAAGTGTTACTGTGCAGTTACTATTATTACTAAAATTTGAAGGCGTGAAATGTCTTAAAGTTAGAAAAAGATCATGTCTTGCAATCATAGAACTTTCTTGATCGATCATTGCTGTCACTGCCAAATATGTGAGTATTACATATATGTGAGTACTCAGGTATTCATCCATAATGCAGTGTAAATTGTGACAACGAATTACATAAGTGCATGTTTAGATTAATGTGACGTCTGTCTTTATTTCTCCAGAAGTCCCCTGTACACACCGAGGATGACAGTGAGCTGAAAAGAGAGAGAAGCCTGAAGACTGTGAGTTTTTTGGATTCTGTAAGTGTGATATCCAGTGGTGAGAGCAGTATGGAGCTTGAAGTTCAGACCGAGACCCAGCAAAGTTATGTAAACAGTGGGCAGAACATAGTGAGACATGGCGGAGAAGGGCTGGACAGTGAAGTTGCCAAGGAAATCCTTTACCTTGATCAGGTCCTTGAGGACAACTGTTGTGATCCCAGGGCAGAAATGACTTCAAATGGGACAAGTTCCCCTGATAATAAGTCAGTTAGAGTTCATGGAACTGGACCATCTGTGAATACGTTTGACACATCTCCCTTACACAACCATGACATTGTTTTAGAAGGGAAAAAACAGACCACTTTTGTTGATGATAATTTCAACACCAAACCAAATGGTCATGCAATGGCCTGTACAAGGTCACCTGAGTCACCTAGGACAGCAATCAAGAAAGAGGCACGTTTTGAGCTCCGACCATTTCATGAAGAGAAGAAACCATCAAAACTATTTGACACAGCTGAGAAAGAAGTTAGGGTGAAGAAAGTCAGACCCTCGGAGGAGATTGTAGAGCTAGAGAAGGAAAGGCTGGAACTCATCCGGGGTCAAGCAGTAAAGAAAAATCCTGGAATTGCAGCAAAATGGTGGAACCCACCTCAGGATAAGGCACTGGAAGAGGAGCTGGAGCCGGACCAACTGGAGTCACTTCGAAGATATGAGGAGAGGAAGCAGATGAGAACAGAAGCCAACCGCATACCACAAGCTGCACCCAGACAGATAACTTCCTTTATCCAGCCTGAAATAGGAAATAGGGAGGATGTTGTCATGGAAGAGATTGACTTTTCTGCAGCACGCAAGCAATTTCTGCAGATGGAACATAGCAAGCAGCCCACAGCCCCCAAGAGGAACGTGGCACCACAGCTTTACTCTGCCAAACCTTTCTTCAGGACTCCAGAAGTCACGCATGTAGAGAGACCATGCGGTTCTGTCACAGTTGCCAATCAAGAAGGGGTCACATCCTACGATGGAAGTGAAGTTACTACAGTCAAAGCTGAAAAGATTTACTGCTGCACTGGAGAATCTGCCACACCACCCAAAGATGGTTTGGCCCAGAATGAATTGAAATATGATGAATTTACTTGTGCCCGGGCAGTGATGACTATTGTGAAGGATGAGGATTCTGATTTGTGTCAACGCTCTTTGAACAGCTCCTACCATACGGAAGAAATCGACTCTGGGTTAGATGACCTATCACTCCGGTCTCAGGACACAACTGTACTTGAAACGCTCTCCAATGACTTCAGTATGGACAACATAAGTGACAGTGGTGCATCAAATGAGACCATGAGTGCCTATTTGGAAAACTCTCTTGGGGAATACTCCTTTCCTTCAACCCCAATGGCCACTACACCAATTAATGGAAAGCATGAAGGTGGAGTCAAATCTCCGGGTGAACAGAGTGGGTCTTATCAGGCGTATAGCTTGACGGAAGAAGAGCTGGAATACCATGCTGGTATTCTTGTCCAAAATGCTATCCAGCAAGCCATTGCTCAGCAGAATGACAAATGGGAGCCTCTTCAGGCCACACAACATTCGTCCCCCATTCTCGAGAGATATGTGGAAAGTGCTGAACCACAACCCCAATCCCTAGTGGAGAGATCTGCTGTCACGCCTCCTCCCAAAGTGCCATCCCCCCTAAAGGAGAAGAAAACAATTGCTCCTCAGATAACTGTAGTTCAAGCTGCCCCAGTTATCCCAGTGAACACTTACAAACCTCCCAGTCCTTCTCCACCACCAAGTGAGAAACCAGAATTCAGCTATTTCAGTAAGTATTCTGAAGCAGCAGAGCTCAGGAGCACCGCAGCTGTCACTCGTGCTCAGGAAACGGAGGTCACATCAGGACCGTTCAAGCTGCGGTCACGCAAACAGAGAACCCTGTCCATGATCGAAGAGGAGATTCGGGCGGCCCAAGAGCGTGAAGAAGACTTGAAGAGACAACGACAAGCACAAACTTTGCACCTGCCCCATACACAGAAGCTGAAGACCAGCACCCAGCCAAACAAGCTGGTCCTTACGGGAAAGACAGCACCAGGTATGATTATATGGCAGCAAGAATTGATTATTTAGGACGACATGTGTTGAACTTTATTTGATGAATCTAAATTACTTACTGTAACTTCTTACCTCATCCCAATTGATAACAAGCCGTATAAAATGCTAATTAGTACTCATACCACAGCTGTTCTTTGTACAGTTTTTCATGGGTTGCACCAGTTATTTCAATCAGTAATCAATGCATCTCCCTCTAAAAGTGTATATGCCAGTTTGACTTCTGATGCAAACCAGCAGCTAAAATCAAAGGTTCTGACATTTCTAGCTCTGACTATCATTGATGTCAATTAGCTGGTTATTGTCAGTCATATAACTGGAATCCTGGAGGTTTTCTTTATAGAGCTTCTTTAGTTTAGATTCCTTGCACACTGTGTCCCATGGGTCTGCACACGCTGTTCTGCCTGAGTCACTTTTGCAAGCTGTGCTTTTTGAAGAGGGTTTTAAGAAAGCTGCAGCACAGCAGTTGAGGAGATGGTTTTTAGGTTAAACGTCATTGTCGCATTCAGGCTTTATTTAGCATTGTGATGGATGTAATGCTCAGCAGCACAGTGTTTAATGTCATTGTGTCACTGTTTCTGTTGGCTATTGTCCACGCACTTCTCATTCATGATGATGTTCTGTACTGGAGAAGTTTATGTATACCCTCTAGTGGTGTCATGGGTAATGCATGAGTCCTTTCTTTTGGCTTGCTTTTAGCTATATTGCAAAATACCATAGTATTTCAAGTTATCTTGTGGTATAAGTCTCTGTGAATCACTTATGTAGAGGACACTTATAGACTTCTTGTAAAGTAAATTTTTATACATAATTTTGCATAAAGACTTGACATGCTTTTGTATGGAACATATACGCTCCCTTCGATCTGGAATCATGAAAGAATATCCTGATGTCCACTTTGCAGGGCACTTACAGTCTAATAGAACAAACATCTGAAGTGATAAGAGAAACATGCAAAATCTGCAGAGCGGTGGGACGTGAGGACTAAAATTGAGAACCACTGAAATAAATAACTAATTTATACATGGTTTGTCTTTCTGACATGTTTTTTTCTGAGATTTCCTTGATTTAATGGGATGAGAAACAGCATTGTGGGTTTCTACACTGAGTTCTCTGTGCCTCTAGTATCCATACTTGGGTCGTCATCAAGAATGTGTCTGGGACTCTGGGCTCTTTCATGTCCCCTAAACTGATGAGTGATGGAAAAAGTATCTTGTTGAAACATACTAAAACTTAATCCAGACCTTCATTTTCATATCAGTGCTTGGAATGTAATGTAACAATAAAACAGAAACAGAGTTTGAATGGATCTTGTGGAAAAATGTCAAGATATATGTTGGTCACATTACATCCTACAATAAAAATAAAGAAATACCAAACTACATACATCTGTCTGCAGGTAAGATAGAGAAGGTTCGTCAAGTTCCTCCAGCATCGCCGTGCTCTTCAGATGGAGCCCTGCCCTCACCTCTGTCTGATCTGGGCAGTGATGATTCTGGAGGACAGCGGCCCAAGAACTTCATGCAGACTTTGATGGAGGACTACGAGACACACAAGGTCAAGCGCCGAGAGAAAGTTGAGGACAGCAGTGTAAGTCTCTTATGGTCAGGTTCAAATGTATATACTGGTGGTAATCAGTAATATTGTATGGAATAATTCATCATCTGTGGATTCTTCCTGTCTACAGTTACATTCTTTCAGACATCCATTTGCATTTACAATCAAAACATTAACTTTCACTTTAATTGGCTCAACTTAATTCGCTTTAAATCTATAATTACATTTGGAATTGGAATTTGCGAATCCTACCGCTAAAGTACCATCGCCATGACTTACACCAGAAACCATGTTCCTCTTTTTCATGAGTGAAGAAATGGGACTTTCCAGCTCATTTAGAAACTGAATTCATAAAGTGAAAAACCACCATCGAATGCATACTGAGGACACACTGTTTCATGTTAACCACAGTCTTTTTGTTTTCCCTTTTTGTTTTCTCAAAAATCAACACATTTCCTCTTAAAAAGCTATTATTTGGAGAACAAACTATAAAGTGCCTGTGTTTTGCAACTTTGCTGCACTGACAGTAACACATTCCATTATTATAGTGCAAAGTAACGGCTACGACTTCAGAACTACAGTAGTGGTAACAATACTGGTCTCAGTTATGAATGCAAAATAAATCCATGACAATAACTGCAGCTAAATGTTGCACTTGTAATTTTGGCAAGTAAATTAGCCCAAAATTAGATAAAGTCCTCATTAAATATTTCCCAATGCCTTACAAATTACATCTGGCATCACATTCAAACACAATACAAATTCATGCTTATTTTTACTCTGGAAAGGGTGTGGCCAAATATTGAAGACTGAGGTGGATCAAACATAAAACTTTAAGAATCAGGATAACACGTGTACACGTCAATGTCTGTGGTTGTGGAGACCCTGAACTTACACAAACAAATACGCATATGAAAGCAACATATTTGGTGTGAGCTGATCTACTTTCAAAAACTGTTCTCTACACAATAGCAAGTGTTTGCACATTAACAAATTCTTCCTCTTTTCCTCTCGTCAGTATGTCCGCTCAGTTACAACTGAGGTACTTGTACAATGCTTGCTTTAAACTTCATTGTGACTTCATTTGTGTTATTGCATGTTTTTTTATTTTTTTTTTGGGGGGGGGGGGGGGTTGTTGCAGTGCCAAATACTTTGACATAAGAAAAGTGTTCCGAAGACATCATTGTATTATATGTGGTATCATTGCATCATTCATAGAGCCACATTTTGAAAAAGTCAAAGTATTTGCACCTACATGATCTACTGTATATCCAAAGTGCAGTGTCACGATCCATTCCCATGAAACCTGTGTCAATGAACTTACAATGTCCAGTCTTCATTTGATCATTTTACCACCTCCATTCAGAGTCCTAATATTTCAGTCTCTTTGTATTTGTATATTTTACATAGTATTCAAGTTATTTGAGAACTTCAGATTGGACATTTAGGTTCACTGAAATAGGACACAAAGGCTCCTGTGAGTGTAACACTTGGCACCTGGTTTTACAACAATATTTCTTTTGAAACAGCATGGCTATTCTCTTTTCTGCTTTATTATTTCTGCTTTCATTCTGTGTTTGCACTTAAGCTTGTATTGTGTGTTGTGCAGTTTACATCTAAAGCTGTTTTGGACAATCAGACCCGAACTCGTACTCAGTATGAGACGGTGTGGTCTAAAATGGACCATCTTGTGTGTATGTTTGCACATGTGTGATTAATGTTTTTAACTAAATCTCTTATATGATATTGACATAACTTGTTTTTGTTGTTGTGCTCAGTATAAATAATGTATAACCTTGCATACCTACCACAGTATAGCATGGTTTTGCAAAATAACATCAAACTTCTTATACTTTTAATTTTTTTTTCTTACATAAAATAAATAAATAAATAAATAAATAGAAATAAACAAAGTAATAATAAAAGTAAGTATGGAAATTAAGGTTAAAGGGTTGTAGCCCTTCTACAACATACTTTTTAAAAAGAAAAATCAAGTTATATAGATAAAATATAATTGTAAGTAAACTAGTTTATGGTTGCAAGGAAAAATATATATATATATATATATATATATATATATATATATATATATATATATATATATATTTTATATATGTTAAAATTTATTTTTTTTAATGTTATAATGATATTTTCACCATAGTGATACAGTTTATATATATATATATATATATATATATATATATATATATAAATAACAGCCATTTCCACATATTTTTATGTTTATCTTCAGGTTCTGGAGGCAACACGTGTCACTCGCAGAAAAAGTAACATGGCCCTCCGGTGGGAGGCGGGAATCTACACCAACCAGGAAGAGGCTGAGGAAGAGGAAGAAGAGGAGGAGGAGGAAGAGGAAGAGTAAACCAAACTTTCACTGTATACCGAAAAGAAGGAGAAAGAGAGAAAAACCAGAGGGAAAATATGCAGCAGGATAAACACAAGTATTTATTAGGAATTCAAACCCCAGCCGCAATTCACACATCTCTGAAGATTTGTTTCTGGAGCCTATGGGACAAAAAAAAACTTCTCTTGACATTGAAGACTAGAGATACTACACCGCTTCACATTTTCACTACCAAGTTATTGCTTTTTCTTTTGTGCTAATATGTTTTGAGAAAGTGGAATATGCAAAGACGAGCATCTGGGATTTTTGGCATTAATGTAAGATAAGTGTGAAGATCATATTGCATTTAGACTTCACATATTGTACATAGAGATGTTAGTGTGTGGCTAAGGACTTTGGAAAAAGAATGGAAAATATGGGATAATAGGAGTAGGAGGAGCTTGGATATAGATGATAGCGTGATGACATCTGATTTCTAGCTAGATTATTGACATTTCGACTCTGAAAAGTTAATCAGGATAGGTGCCATGTATATAAGTTCAGCCATGAGCCGATTAAGAAAGCAGAACTACACAAATGTGTCTTGCATTGTCCGAAAGGGCAAAATACTGTTATTTGTTTTCCTGTTAATCACATTGTCACATGATCAGCCTGTAGGGATAACAAATCGTTTTCCCAATTTTGCCATACAGTTCAGAGAGAAGCTTTAATGAGGAGGACAAATGAAAGAAACATTCACACCATTGAAAGATGTTGTGAGGTTTGTAAGAGCAGACCGATAAAAATAAATCCAAGCAGAAGAGGAAGAAGCAGTAATAATCAGCTGAGGTGGTCATGGTTTTGTTTGGGCAGCTGCTTTCTCCATAGATAAAAGATAGGAAGTGTGTGTGAAATTTAAGTTGATGCACCTGTGTTTGGATTGAAGTTTAATGTAATGCAGAACATTTGATGGCTGATGTAGATTATTTGGATATGTTTGTGTTATGTGTAGTGCAGGAGAGCACAAATTAAGGAAAGGACGTGATATGTTAAGAAAGTATTCACTGAATTGCATGATTTTTCCATTAATCTTAATTTAAAAGGGTGAACATTTCTCTTTCCTTACATTGGCATTTTTGCAGCCTTTACAAACAGAAAGTGTTAATGCAATACCATTATTTAACATGGTTTCAAACGCTTTATTGATACATATGTACACATGAATGTCTGAAATGTTGGAAAAGTTTATTCTTCGTTCACATTTTAAAAAAAATGGCAATATTAAAGAACAAGCATCTATACAGGACACTGACATCAGTGATGGACGTGCAGCATAAAAGAGACAAAGTGGACAAATAAACGGACAAATCTTCTTCTATATTTAATCTTTGACTTCTGATTTTTGCCTTTGGTCTTTGGTAGCATTTTTCAAGCCACAGACGAAGACAATCTCACAAGCTTCATTCAACAATGTGGCTTTGTTGTTTTTTGTACCCTCCACATATAATATATATTACACAAAAGTATTTAAGGGGCTGTTGTCCTTTTATGAGTATACATGAAGTATTTGTAGTGTCATATATTGCATAGGTTCTTAAACTGCAGGCAAAAAAAAAAAATACTGTTAGGCATTGTAATAATGTCTGTGTGGCGTATAAAGTTACACCTACAGAACTATAAATGTTCTTGCAGAAGGTGCATTGACTTTTTTAATGGATGAAAACTGGTATTTGTTGATCTCTGGATACTGACTTAATGAAGTGTTCATTTGTGTTGATGCTTGACGTGAAATTGTGTAATGAGCATCAGTTTTATTCAGAGCAGGATATTGGATTTTTACTTGGATTCTTTGATATGAGATGATTATTGCTGGTGAGTTTTATAAGGGGAAATATTTTTATTCGAGCAGTGAGATATATACAGTGTTCCTATAAATGGAAAATAGTTTTGGAAAAATGACTGTGTTTAGTACTATTACAGCACATTTATTCATATATACTGTGTTGTGTGTATTTAAGGGCCAAGTATGCCATACTATATGCATTTAGAGAGGTTTTCATTAGTTTGTTTAGGTGCTATAGGTAACATTACTAGCACCAAGTAAGTAAAGTATTGACTGTGATGCTGACGAGTTTTGCGTCATGAAAATGAAATGTAAAGCCAGCATTAGCTTTCCTAAAAAGATGACATGCTTTTGTACTATAATGTATGAGGGATGGACAAAAATGGTTGTTTTTACCTCATTAAGCTAACTTATAAGAAATAAGCCAATGTTCAAATCTGTAATATAATAGGATTCCTATGGCATAGGATGGTGGCCAAATTGCTTTTAATGTAGACTACAAGAGGAAAAAGGAACCATTAGAAATTGAGCTATATTGCAGTTGTTGATGTGTAAAAACATTATAGCAAAAGCATGAGCCTTTGAGGACATCTGGGAACAGCAGACAAGAACTGCGAGCTCTTTAGCATAATTTTGGTGCAATCTCGCTTGCAAACAGGTTCATTGTCTATTGTCAATAGTGTGTGAAGCACAACCAAACAGCTTTCTGTTGTTCAGCATGGCAAATTCATGTTTCTAAATTGAATGCGACGCAAAATCATCAAGGGGAAATTTCTTTTGCCCTCATAATAAATTCTTGATTATTTAAATGACTAAATTTTGCCCGTGAAAATTATCAAACTGTAAATGCAAACACACCTTTAATGTTGCAAAATGTCATGGCTAATGTACGCTTATTTACATAGGAATACATGGGATTGAGGTTTTCGCGTCAGGGCGAAAAAGTTTTTGCTCGTGTTAATGCTGGTCATGCGATTCACCGCATTGACCAACAGAAAGCTGTAGGTTTGAAAGTGACTTCTGCACACTACTGACAAAAGAGCTTTTTGTTTGCGAAATTTCACTAAAATGTGGCTAATGTGGTTGCTAATGTTTTTAACTACAAACATAGTTAGACTTGTAGTCAAGCATTTTCCTTGCCAGTATCCTGTGTGCATGACAACTACTGCATCTGTTGCAATAGATTTTCAGTTTCATTGTCAGTTTCACAGAAGACAGCTTTTCAAATAATTAAATAAATAAATGAATAATCTTGCCTTTAAAGAAATCACAAGAAGTATTGCTTTTTCAGTTTGAACCAAGTAAACAGATTTTTTTTTTTTTTTTTACTTTTTAAGTTACACTAAAAATATGTTGCGTGTTTTGCTCTTGTTGTTTAAATTACAAATCCATTTCCGAATGCTTCCTTAAAAGGTGTAATAGGTGTCCTAGTTCCCTTTGGGAGGAACCAAATGAATATTGATATGGTGTGATATTTCAATCATGCTTTCAAAAGCTCTCTTTTGACATGTTAACCACTTGTTGTATGTTAATATTCTGCTTATATTGTTTTATAGTAATTGTAAGTCTCACTCTTACACATATATAATTATTTTCTCATTAAAAAGAAAATTTGAAAAATGTCTCTACTCGTGACTTCTTCAAAATCTGTCAGTGTGACAAATGTAACGCCATAAGAATTTATGGAAATAGTTCACCCAAAAATTTGAATTTGCTGAAAATGTACTCACTCTCAGGCCATCCAGTGTATATGAGTTTTTTTTTTTTCTTCATGAGAACAGATTTGGAGAAATGTAGCATTGCATCACTTGCTCACCAATAGATGCTCTGCAGTGAATGGGTGCCGTCAGAATGAGAGTCCAAACAGATGATAAAAACATCAGAATAATCCACAAGTAATCCACACCTCTCCAGACCATCAGTTAATGTCTTGTGAAGAGAAAAGCTGCGTTTTGTAAAAAAAATAAAAAAAATACATCATCAAGATGTTTTCCATGTCAAACTGTTGCTTCCAGCTAAAATATATTGTATAAGAGTCCTGTACACTCTCAGAAAAACAAATTGTACAAAAGCTGTACTATCTATCAGTACTTAAAAAGAACAAAATGTACCTTTTGAAAAGTAACTGCCCCAGTGACAGTTTTTGCGCAATTAGTTTTTCTGAGTGTGTATCCCTAATATTGCTTTCTTCAGTGAAATCACAATAAAAGTGCACTGGAGTTTTGCTGCATGAAGAGGCTATGAAAAAGGTATGGAATTATGCCAAATATTATAACAATAAGATTGTGATTTAGAATATTTGGTTATGGCTTAATTGTGAAAACTATTTTCACACTTTAAATGTGCAAAAAAAAAAAAATCCTTTATATACTTAAAAAGCATGGAAAAGTTATAAGACTTTTGTACTGCTTGAGGCTTCACTTCTGAAAAAGTGCAGAGCCTACATTCTTCATTTTTTTTTTTTTCAATTAAAATAGAAACTACATGAAGGTGAGTAGATCTTTTATTTCCTTTATTATTTTTAGGATATCTCTCAGTTAAGGAGAAAATTCCTAGTGACTTGGAATGAGGTCATCGTCTGCTCTTCTACTTGAGATCCCGTTTGACTGCTTCACACAAACCAAGCAGATATTGCATCACCTGCTTTAAGAAATGTGTTTTCCTTTTCTTGGAATTTTAAACAAATGGAATCAACTCTATATAAAACAAACCTATGGTATGTCCTTACTGTTTAGAAAGTTAAGTTAATGTGTTTGTGTCTGGGTGAAACATGACTAACCACTGAAAGTATTTCAGTGTGCAACTTCCCCATAACAGAATGACGCGGTCGGCTTCAGCCAGAGAGTCGAGCTTCTGTGAAGTATCGGCTCGGGTCAAGGACGTTTTTGTTTGCTTTTATTATTCTTATGGAGGTTATGAGGTCCTGTCGTAAATACATCGCGCCTCTGGTGTTCTGTGCCCAGGTGGCCAGCTCGTTTTTTGACACCGCTCTCCAAATGATCGTTAAAGAACGATGCGCAAACGCCACCGACCAGGACAGCGAGCAGAAAGCCATCACCAACTTCAACATGACCTTCAACATGGTGCTCAAATTCATGCCAATTTTGCCAGCGATCCTTTTGGCAAAGGTTGGAGACAAAGGTTACAGGAAAGTGCCAATAGTGGTTCCTCTGGTTGGATATTTCCTGTCCAGAGGTTTGCTCTTGTTGGATATCGTGCTGGAATGGCCTCTCCAGGTGCTGTACGCGGTGCCGGTGATCCATGGACTGTGCGGCGGGTTCGCGTCTTACTGGGCGGGTGTGATGGCGCTGGTGTCGGTGTGCTCCGGTGAGGAAGAGCGGTCCGTGCGCATCATGAGAACCGAGCTGGTGTACGGAATCGCCGGGTTCGTTGGTAGTTTGGCTTCTGGTCACTTATTTGACCTCTATACCGTAGGTCTCCAACAAGGAGCCATTTTATCTAGCTTGTGTGTGCTACTGTATTTCCTCTGCCTGCTCTATGCCGCATTTTTCCTGCGGGTCGATCTTTTCTCAGTGCTTGGAGAGAGGCAGGAGCGACGGGAAAGTTTTGGGATCATAAACCACGAAGCCCGTGATAAAATAAACATCGCTTTGCTCTTCGTCAGTGGGATTTTGTATGATATAGCAGTGGCTGGAGGAATGGAGATGCTGGCAGCTTATGTGCTCAAAGACCCCCTCAACTGGGGCGCAACCGAGGTGGGTTATGGAAACGCGGCGGGATCGCTTCTCTTCATCACCAGTTTTGTGGGTGTGAAGATGTTCACAAGATGTTCAGTTAGAGATGAGAGCATGGTCATGATCGGGATGGTGTCTTTCGCAGCTGGGATCTATTTCATGGCATTTGTGACCACAACTCCAATGTACTTTTTAGGTAAGTTACAACCAAATAAAATCTTTTTACTTAATGCTTACTTGAACTTCACGGTAATATTTTATTTATATGCCCTTAAATGTAACATAAATGTATCAAATATGACCAGTATATAGCTAAATATTATCCAGACCCCGTTGGCTTACATCAATGAAATCAATCATTAAGCGTCGGACAAGGTAAAATAGGCTGTCTGGTAGATGCACATGCTCAGGTGTATGTTGCTTTATATGTATATAAATATATATGCATGGCTTATATTAGCGTTATAAAACATAATGAGTAGTACTTTACGTTTGGCTGTACATGAGTGATATTTCTAAAAGTTACTTAAAAGTTTAAAGCATTGCTTTACAATGCGTTATTCCCTAAAAAAGTAACTAATTACGTTACTTTATTACTTTTTATGTTTAGTAATGTATTATGTTACTTTTATAATCTGGGTTGGGCTTGCTTGTTTGTTTTTAATAATGAAAAATAAAGTTCTGTTTTGGCAAGTGTAAAAGCCCTTTCACACCAAATGTGAAATCTGAAGGAATTTAAATTAACATCTGTACATCTCTACTTCTTTGAAAAGTAACTCGGATATTTTCTTGTAAAAGAAAAAGTAATGTGTTACTTTACTAGTTACTTGAAAAAGTAATCGGATTATGTAACTTGCGTTACCTGTAATGTGTTACCCCAACACTGTAGTGATGATAGAGCATTTAAACTGGAATGCAATAATAGAGCAACTGCATAGTTCCTCAAGGGAGTAAAAACAAAAATGCTCTATAAATCACTTCATTGATTTAGTATTCTCTGATCTGAAGTTTTGTTCTTGTCTCCTTTAGCTCGCTCTATCACTCTGTTTGCTCTGATTCCAATGCCCACCATTCGCTCGCTGCTGTCCAAACAGGTCAGGGGAACCTCATATGGTAGGTGTCAGTTCTTTATTCTGTCAGTACCCTAAATAAGTTATGTGTCTGGCTGCACATGGTGCTGCTTAAGACGGGCTTTATGGAACACTAAAATTTCCTCAAAAGTAAACTTAGACATCTGTTGAATTTTAAACAGTTTGCATGTTAGTCCATGCAGCTGTGCTGTGAAGCATATCAATATTGGGTGTGTATATTCAGAAGTTGAAGTGTGAATAAAACAATCAAAAACAGAAGTGAAACTATGTGTCAGTGTATTCACATGTGGAGGCCATAGGAATATGTATGCTTTTGTGCAGTAACATGAAGTAGCTTTATAGGCAAATGTAAAATGATTATGTTTGTGACCTGGGGTGCGTTTCCCAAAATTAACTTTGGTCACAAGTTCCATTGTTACCAACAGAGTTCAACGGAACTTGTGATCATAGTTAGCATCTAATGATGCTTTTGGGAAACGCACCCCTGATTGTTTTCTGGTGGTTGTTGATTTGTTTTTTTTTTTTGTTTGTTTTTTTTAATTACCCATGTTCTTGACTGACCTAGCTGAACAGTTGATGGTTTACGGTGAATTGATGGGCTGGCTGAGGTGACAAGGAGTTAGAGTATGGTATTTTTTTTAAAAGTACAGGGCCAATTACCAAACCCTGAGTCACTCTAGTGGATAGCAGATGGTATTTAAACACTCTAATTTTTAGGCCTTTTATGCACGTCTGTGCTTTTGGTAACCATCCAGAGGTTATGTATTTTACCTTATCACCAACACACAGCTAGTGACAAGCCAGACAAAAATGTAAGCAGATTTGACCATTTGTAAAGAAAAAGTTATCTGAAGCCAAGACATGCTGACAAGTTTAAAAGCAGTAATGTAGTACAGTCACAATCAGTCACTAAAGACTATCTGTAATGTAACATTGAGATAAACTAAAATATTAAGCCTATCATTTTTAAAATATGTACAGTATATTAAAAAATAAATTTTAGTGTAAGTGCGTTCTATAGCTTGTGTTCTTCAAGGTATCTTCAAGGAGGTGTGTTTAAATCTCATCAGCCAGCTACTGGAGTGCCTCAGGCTTCAGTGCTTGGCCCCCTATTCTTCTGATATACTGTACCTGCAGGTCACACCTACCAAACCTCATCTCACCCCCTGTTGGCACCAACCCAATGTAACTGATATATAGTATTTATTTATTCAAAATAAAGGTGAACCAAAAAAAAAAAAAAAAAAAAAACTGAACCAACTATACTCCTCCTAACCTTTGGTTTGGAACACCATAGTTTGGTGAAGCATGTCCTTTGTAATTTTCATATTAAGCTACTTTTCCTCCCATAGGCATTACGTTTGTCATGCTCCAGTTGTCCTTCAAACTTTCAAGCTTGGTCACCACACCCGTCTACACTGAGATCTATCAGGCCACACTTGACACCTTCCCAGGCTTTGTCTTCATACTGTCCAGCATCTTCACTGTTCTTTCTATGATACCCATTAGGTAAGCTGACAGTTTTTGGCACCCTTTGACAATAATTTATTCACTACTGAATTCTGAGAAACAATCATTCTTAAAACATTTTTTTTTTTATTATTATTATTTTTATGCCTAGTATTGTAGGATGTCGCTCTGCGAGACATGATGGATATGAGAGAATTCAAGGGAACTGACTGACAGCATCAGCCACACCAAAGCAGACAAAGTATCAGAAATTGACAAGTTTGTAGGTTTACACTGATGTTATGCACAATAGAGGATATTCTACTACTACTTCCTGTTGCACTGTGGTTACGTGTTATTAGTAATGCAATCTGTGTATCTTATTCGCCAAGGGTTTTTTTTTTTTTTTTTTTTTAACATCTATGTATAAAATGCTGACAGATTTTAGTTTTTAGGTATTTTGGTAACAATTTACAATAAATTTTCTTTCGTGGTTAACATTGACTGCATTAGTAAACATAAATGCACTTTGGAAAATTCTTCGAAAGTATATTAATCTTAATGTTCATTTCAACATTAACTAGTATATTATTGAAATCAGAAGTTGTATCTATTATACTATTTAATGAACCTGAACTGACAAAGAACAGTAGTATTTTTATTAACCAGCCTCATCAAAGATTATTAAATACTTTCACATAAGTATTACTCATTCTTAGTTAACAAATTAACTAATGGATCCCAAAGTATTACTGATATTTCTGTATGCACTGTCTGTTTGAAATGGATGACATCTTTTATCAGATTTTTATTGTACAGATTTTGCAATAAATTAAGTTATTTGTACATCCGTGTATGGTGTTATATTAATAAACATACACAAAGTATCCAGGAAATACAATAACGATGCAACTAATCATCATAGTATAATGGCAGTCAAGTCTATATAGTTTTTTTTTTCTTCGTTTTGACTGTGCAAAGGCACAAAAATACATTAAAGAAAAATACATCTTAGCACATTCTAATCATTTTTATCGCAATGATCCAGTATTAATTAGTTAACAGCATCAGTCAACATTGTACAATTTACTGTTCCTTTTAAAATCCAGAATTTATATTTTGTCAATTGAACTATAAACAGTTTATGCTAAAAGGAAGCCAAATGAGCTTTAAAAAAACATGACATATATATAATGCATACAACTGAATAACCTTTTAATCAGCTGCAAGTGATCCTCCTCACTTGCTTTAGTTTAATTTGTTATTTGTATACTTCATACACACCTGCTGGACTGATCTGTAAGTAAACATGTACACACTCATGCTACAGTTGTTTAATACTTGACAAAAAATAAATAAATAAATAACCATTAAGCATATAAAATAACAATTTAATGGACCACAGTTATTGCAGATTCTGTCGAAAGTCATATAATCATTTTAGATTTAATCTGTTCTTGTGTAAACTGAATTGAATTATTTTCAGTATAAGCTGTATTTTATTTCATAATGTACAACATGCAATATAGCAACAAAAATCATATAGCTGCCGATGTAATGTAAAACAAAATGTATTTAATTGAAAATCAAATCAACTTAAAAATCAAAAGACACTGGATTTGATGGGTTAAACTTCAAGCCATGTATCTTCAGTAAATTTTATGAAGACAAAATTAAAAATGGCAAACATGGACATAGGAAACAGCCTATGCTGCCAGACAGAACATCTGTAAGGAAGTCTGAGAGGATGAAGATGAAATAAAAGTTCAAAAGGCAATGAGGAGATACTGATGACAGAAAAGCGTGTTTCCAATCTGTGTGCTGCAGCTGTGCTCAAACACTAGAGGGCCAGATCTGATTAAACATTGCTACATTGATGGAGAACTCACTTAAAAATATTTAATAAATATATACAAATGTGTGTGTGTGTGTGTGTGTGTGTGTGTATAACAGTAAATTGATTTGTTTTCATTCACCTTTTGTTAGGTGATTAATTAGGGGGAGAAACAGAAAACGAAGCCTAATTTTCAGGACCATCTTTGATTTCTGTGATAAAGCAATTAAACAATTTCCTCATGCAACATATTACTGAAAAACAAAAAGTGTTGAAATATAATGTAATTTGTACAAATAACAATTTTCTATAATAAAATGTACATAAAAATTATATATACATAATATACATACAAAAATACACATATAAATTAAGTCATAGAGTAAACAACAACAGCAATAATAATAAACAAAAAAATTAATTAAAATTCTATTATTTTACATTTCTGTGTGAACTATCCCTTTAATAGTCCTAAAATAGGCCTCATTTTCTTTATGAAAAGTATGGTTTTGATTAGTGTCAGAAACAAAGCCCAGGCATTTCTACTGTTTTAGTGAGAATCACCCAAAAACACATTCAGGAACATTTAGCATCAGGAATGCTGAAAAGAAAGATTTTGGTTGGTTTGGCATCTATAAAACATTACTGTGCAAAAGTTGGGGTCAGTCACTTTTTTTATAAGCAAATACTTTTATTCAGTAAACACACAAACAGATACTAAGACATTTTTTTCAAACGTTTTATTCATCAAAGAATCCTGAAAAATAACATGAACTAGTTTCCAAAAAGAATAAACCCTTTTCAATCAGAAATGTTTCTTGAGCAGCAAATCAGCATATTAGAATGATTTCTGAAGAATCATGTGACACTGAAGACTCAAAATTCACTTTAACCACAGGAATAAATTACATTTTAACAGATATTACAATAGAAATTGTTATTTTAAATTGTAATAACATTTCACATTGGCCATTTTTGTATCAAATAAATGCAGCCTTAGTGAGAAGAGAGTTCTGTCAAAATCATTTAAAAATAAACTTACTGACCCCAAACTTTTGAAAAGTAACACATTACTATCCTGTACTGCATAACCACAGAATGATGCAACAGCTGCCAAAAACATTGACCAGAATGCATTTACTAAAAGCTCTGAATTTCAGAATGTGTGTATATTATTGGAGATAAACCGCTCTCCATTATTCTCCCAGAGTTTCACAGGAAGCGACCTCACATTAGACCACTCGACTAGATATCCCAAACACATACACTGCCCCATTAAGACAAGTACAAATCATTATGACACATATTTTGTCATAAATATTTAATGAGGTCAAGTATGGCTGGGAAAACATCCATCATTTCAACGCAACAGCTTAGTTTAGAGAATTACGAGGGAGTGCAGATCCAGGCAAGGCTTTTGTGATGCCAGAGGCCAAGAAATCTGGAAATGCTGAAAAAAAAGCAAAGGAGATATCAAACTTCAGTTCCACATCTTTGGCAAGAGGAATGTTGGCAAACCTTGAAAGTGAACCAAAAAACAAAAACACTGATGTCTCTGTTCCCTTGGACGGATCGGCATCAAAATACAAGCATTTGATGGGCTTTAACAAATAAAGACACTTTACAAAATGGAACTGTTGGAGCTCGTCCGCTCCAGGAGCGTCCCGTCCCTGGCCATCCCATGAAAGCTCTGCTGGCGGTGCACAGGTCTGAGGACAGCATGCTCGCAGGATCATGAGCTCTCGGCTGAGAGAACGGCTGAAACACACGCTCAGTTCGTTTCTCCTTTTGCGTCCTGTTTGTCCTGTAACAGTGGAATGAGGGACTCCCATGCTGCAAGGCACTGTGGGGCAGAAGCAACAGCAGGAAGTCAAGGCCAATCTCACACAGCTCTGTTTTGACTAGACACATACACTAAATGATCTGTTTCACACGTAATCAGACATGCTGCAGGAGTGACACATCTAGATTCTGCATTAAGACTTTATTTTCTTCATAAAAAAAACAAGGATTTTCATTACTTTAATAAAATAAAAATAATACATTAATCATAAATTAAATACATTACAATAATACATTAAATAATAATTTAATTTTTTTAATTACAATTACAGTAACTCTAAATAAATTCTCATACACATTCCCCTTTAAAACATTAGTTTTAACTTTAATAAATAACATTAATAAAATTCTCATTCACATTCTCATTATGGTAACATGAAGAAAAACATTTTTATTGCTAAAATGCACATTGTGATACATACTTGAAATTGTTCTTATAATTTTTTAGAAAAACTTTTTTTTTTACATTCTCAGATTTTACAAGATTAATTACCAATTCAAACATTAAAATTTAGCATTTCTGTAATGCTGCAGTTATTTTGCATTATTTATATACCATTATATTTATTAATATTTTGAATTAGCTTATATATTTATATTTTCAGCTTTAATTTTCATTTTGAGTAATTTTTTATGTGTGTCCTATTTAGTTTTTAAATTCGATTTAATCTGCTTAGCTTTTATTTGTTTTAATTAAGTAATTTTTATAATTATAAATAGTAAACCATTTCTAAGACAAAATTATTGTATTATTTATATTTTATTTCAGCTTTTTTTTTTAACTAGCAAATCGGATTTTTAGTAGTTTTAGTTAATAATAACACTGACTGCAAATTTATTAATAAAAAATTAATAAATAAAAATAATAAAATTTTAATTTCTTGTTTCCTTTCTTTTGATTTTTGGGTGTCTTGACAGCTGAAGCAACATGATCAATACTGAAAAAACTTCTGTATATCAATATTCAATGACGTGAATAAGGAAATAAGTGAGCTCCTCTGACTCTTGCAGTATTAATGGTTTCCTGGGCTCTTCCCGTTTGGCAGAGGTGTTTTGAACTCAGCAGCGCTGTGTGAGTGTTTGATAAAACAGCAGGACTTAAGTGTTCCTGCAGTTCTTCAAACAACAGCTGAGCAATTTCAGAGCAACAGTCACTCCAAGTGCTCTATATACAAATTACAGTGGGTATAGAAAAGAGTCTTTCATCTTTCAAGAAATCTTTCACTTGGATGTTATAAGCTGCACTGAGTAAATACAGCTGGATAAAACAAAAACTGTGTCCATCTTCACTTCAGGCTGAAAGCAACAAAATGTGATTATTTTACAGGGTGATTCTTTTCCTCACCAACTGTATGCTTAAATCAACATTAAGTCAAACTGAACCCATTTACTTTCTTAAAAAACATTTCTGGTCGTACTGTACACAATTCATCAATCCACATTATTCTGAAGTAAAACGTTTGTCTTGGTAGCTGGTCATATTTTGTTCTTGCATCAATATATAATATCTTGCTCTGCCTCCGAAATGACAGATACAAATGTTCAGCTCTAAGCACATTATAAAGAAACCAGTTTACACTATTCCAGGTGCAGAAAAGTTTCTGACCTTCTCGTAGTACTGGATGTTTTTGTCGGCCATGCCGGTCAGCAGCTGTCTGAAGTCCTGTCGCTTGTTGTTCTGCCAGCGGTCCCAGTCGGCCTTCAGGTCAGCGTTGAAACACTCCACGCGGTCCTGGCACTTCTCCACATCAGAGGGCACCTGCAGGATGGAGGACATCCAGACTGACCACTTAACCCTCAACTGAAGAGACGTTTCTCACATCACCGAATATACTTCATTACTCGCCAAGATGTAGATGAGTTTGTTTCTTCACGAGAACAGAGAGATCACTTGCTCACCAGTGGATGCTCTGCAGTGAATGGGTGCCGTCAGAATGAGTCCAAACAGATGATAAAAACACCACAATAATCCACAAGTAATCCACACCACTCCAGCCCATCAGTTTATAACAAATCATTAATATGTTGAACTTTAAACCATTGTTTTTTAGCTAAAATACAAGTCCATAATCCACAACACTGCTTTCTCCAGTGAAAACGTCTCATCTGAATCAGGAGAGAAATCTGCACAGATCAAGCACCGTTTACAAGCCAAAACCACTCTGAACAAATATGTGGGTGGATTTTGATGAGAGAGGAAAACGGGGGATGGACTTTTTCACTGGAGAAATTGTTATTATGGATTATGGACTCATATTTTGGTCAGAAGTTAACATCTTGATGTATTTGTTTCTGATAAACAGCTTTTCTCTTCAACAGACATTAACTGATTGAGTGGAGTGGTGTGGATTACTTACGGATTATTTTAATGTTTTTATCAGCTGTTTGGACTCTCATTCTGACGGCACCCATTCACTGCAGAGCATCCACTGGTGAGACAGTGATGCAATGCTACATTTCTCTAATTCTGATGAAGAAACAAACTCATCTACAACTTGGATGGACTGAGGATAACAGTAAACATTCAGCAAATTTTCATTTGTGCATGAGCTTTTTCTTTAATAAACACAGCTCTATAAGCCCTGCAAATCAGAGTTAGCAAAGAAATGTAACTCACCAGTGTCTTTTTGTCCTCCCTGAACACGACTGCCTCCAACTTTGTTTCATATTCAGCTTGAACTTGGTCTCTCTTCTTAAGCACATTCTGACAAACGACAAGAGGTTTGTGAACTGAGGCAGTCGTTACAGTTTACATTCTACAATTTCACTTTTTCTGTCTATGGCCAATGAAAACTAATATAAATTTCATGATGCTTGCTGCCTCAAACTAGATAATGAAAGTGTTCAGTGTATGCTATGCACTGGAGTCATGACACAAATATGAAAGCTATTAAAATGCTTCTTGTTGCTTCCCAGAAATCCTGGACGTCTCTCTGTAATAATCCTGCAGTGACTCGTGGGAGAAAAGAAATATGATCGTTGAACATGATGAAAAATGATAAATGAACACAGGCTTAGTTTTGGGAGAATATGCGGTCAGAAATAACTCCACGCCATTACAATCCTTTGCTAATAGTCAGAGGCTAGAAGGGAAGTGATGGATTCTGCATTCAGTCTGTTTCCAAACGACATGAATTATCTTCCAGTAGATGGATGAGGGAAACTCTGCTGGTCGCTCCATATTAATGCTGAATCAAATTAAAATTCACATGGAAAGGGAAGAAATGACTAAGAAGCTCACACCTTCATGGACTCGATGTACAGGACGTATTCTCTGAGCACAGGGAGAAAGTCTTCACTCATGTCCTCCGTGAGCTCCTCCAGAGCGCTGGAGCAGTTCGACACGCACCCCGACACCCCCTCCAGAGGATCATGGAGGTCCTCCTCAAAAGACGACCAGGAGGAGTAGACCGGCCCGTACTCTCTCAACTCCATCAGGAACTCTGACGCACAGAAACAATGATTAAACTCTCTTCTTAAAGAGCACTGTTTTCTACATTTCTGCAAATTGCAAAAACCTATTGAGCTACCCTGCTGTCTACTTCCTACATAGGCAACTGCCTTCTAAGGCAGCATCCTAGATCTGATCTGAAACATCCTATGGAGGCAGTTACAGGCTCAAAGTTTGGGATCAATTTTTAATGATTTTTAATGTTTTTAAAGAGGTCTCATGCTTACTGACGCTGCATTTATTTGATTACAAATACTGAAAACACAGTAATAAAAAGTTATTTTCAAGAATCTTTTCTAACAATATAAGTCTTTACTATAACTTATCAATTTAACACATCCTTGCTGACTAAAAATATTAATTTATTTCAAAAGAGAAAGAAAAATAATTTACTGACCCCAAGCTTTTGAACGTAGTGTATAAAGTTACAAAATATTTCTATTTCAAATAAATGCTGTTCTTTTAAATGTTTTATTCATCAAAGAATCCTGAAAAATGTATTACAGGCTCCAAAAACAATTAAGCAGCACAACTGTTTCCAACATTGATAATAAAACAGCATCTAAGAGTGATTTCTGAAGGATCTTGTGACACTGAAGACTAGATTAATGATGCTGAAAATTCAGCTTTGATCACAGGAATAAATTACAGTTTACAATATATTCAAATAGAAAACAGATATTTTAAATTGTAACAATATTTCACAACATTACTGTCTTTATGATCAAATAAATGCAGCCCTGATGAGCATAAGAGACTAAAAAAAAAATCATTCATATATGCTGATTTGCTGCTCAAGAAACATTTCTGATTTTTATCAATGTTGAAAACAGTTGTGCTGCCGAATATTTTTGAAAACAGTTGCGCTGATTATTGTTTTCTGATTATGGTATTTTTGTATTTTTTAGGGTGATTTTGTAACAGGTACAGTGTACGTGTGGCTTCGGTTGCTTTCTTCTGTTCAGTCTGTCAAGATCAGGCATCCACAAGTAAAAAACAAACACTGGACAACTGCTTGGATGAAAAAGTGAAGTGTAATTCTAATAATGTAATGTTAAATCATGCAAAGCTGCTTGTTTTAAAGGGGTGCTATTATGCTTTTTCACTTTTTCAACTTTAGTTAGTCTGTAATGTTGCTGTTTGAGCATAAAAAAGATCTGCAAAGTTACAAAGCACAAAGTCTACTTCAAAAGGAGATATTTTATTTAACAGAAATCACTTTTCAAAAGCTACAACGAACGACACGTTTGGACTACAACAAATATTTTCTGGGATTTGTGATATCTCAAAGATCGACGAATGGGACGAGACCTGGTTGAGCTGCACTAGAGAAGACAACGAGTGTTATCTCTATGACGAAGACGCTAGTGTGAGAGCCTGTTCTAGTACACCCCAAAAACTAAATCAAGACCTTGTAAAAGAGCATAATAGGACCCCTTTAAAGCAAGTCTATTGCATAAAGTGTTTTTTAAATAAA
Organism: Cyprinus carpio; assembly: GCF_018340385.1. NCBI lineage: Eukaryota > Metazoa > Chordata > Actinopteri > Cypriniformes > Cyprinidae > Cyprinus > Cyprinus carpio. The sequence continues at coordinate 680,890 of NC_056581.1, read as the reverse complement.
TGTGACTGGACTTGACTGGAGCGCCGTTTGCAGAGCTTGTGCAAACATCAACATGGCTATGATCAGATGCTTTCTTAACTGCTGTTTTCTCACCGCTCTCATTTTTTTGTGTGTTCATTTGTAATTGAGAGGAAATTGCACAGCACATATTTACATATTCATCTAAACACTCCTCTCAGCAGCAAAGGCAGTGTTGGGATGTTAACTAAACAGTAAACTGCCATAAAGGTCTTTTTTAACCTTTTACCCCTTCCTAAAGAATGATAAAGAGCTTTGCTGTCAGTATATCAGTGCCTTTAGGATGGAATAATGAATTAATGTCATTTCTTTTTAAAAGGCCAAGTGGGACATTCTTTACCTGATTGCTCTTTGATGATTCGCTGTGCTATCCTGTCAATGGTGCCAAGTTTCTGTGTGAACACATCCAGATAGTCGCCCATGGCGGCAAACTCCACCGGCCGTGCCCTCAGTTTATAACCGCCCGTCACATACTTCACAGATTCCCCCATTTTAGTCAGCAGAGCCAGGCCTTGACGCTTATTCAAGTCCTGAAAGTCAAGCATACAGTACATCAATTCTGTCTCAAGGCCAAGAAAACCCTGCCAAAGCCAATGAAAACAATGAGCTTCTGGAACAATCTTTCCATGTTGGAATATATAGCCTACTAGCAACCTATTGCAAAAGCTCGATGTTGTCAGGAAACTCTCAAAGAGACATCTGGATCTGGTCATAAACAGCTAGTAAGGGTTTCCAGCACTGGCAATCCAACACATACACACTGAGAAACTTGAAGCATGACACATTTATGATTCCTATACACTTAAAAGTTATGTTTACGAATTATTTTCATTTATAAGGTCAGTTTGGACTCAGGGAAATATGCTTGCAAAAGTATTTAGTAACCTTCAAAACTAACCCTTCAGGAACATTAAAGTCACTATTGTAGCGTGAACCAGACAAATTAAAGATTCGATCGGGAGCCTGGTTGAAACATGAGCCGAATTCCACAGAAAGGCAGGATGTTGTAAATCAACTCCCAGCACCACAGTCTGATAAGCAACTCTTTCACAGAACAGCTTTCAACATTAACACCATTAGAACAATTATTGACAATTTCAATTCGAAGAAGAGATTGTCTAATTTGGGGCAAGTAATCGAAGAGATGGACAGTCTGAACCTCACATGTAAAGCCATGTGAGAGTAAACAAGATCGTTGGATTGACTTCCCCCCACCTAGCAAAACCAGACTGAAATTCCCTAAGGAGACCTGTTAACCCCTCTGGTCTCCACAGGACATATCCTTACTCCCCAGAATGGCACAGAGAATTGATTATTTTGATTTTATGCACCAAAATGAACTCAAAAAAGACTTCTAAATGGATATCAGTCCATTGCTCATCTCCATATCATTTATGTAACCGACACATTTGATTTTAATGTTTCTAATCACTTATTGTGTATGTCTTTTTAAATAACTCTTGAATCGCTTAAGGGATCATATTCATGTTTCGTATGTGTGTGTTCGAATATTCTTGCTTGAAACGTTTCTGACCATCAGTTATTTGTCAAATGTATCATATTCTTGTTATAGGAATCATGTCCAAATTATACCCTGCAAGAGCGGGAAAAATTCGGACCACGAGCTTGATAAGATAACATATGATTTAAGAATGGGTGGGACAAACATCGGAACACCCTGAGAAAAGACAATATCTAATTGGTCAAGACAACATTTGAGGTGTGGCCAAAAGGCCAGTTTAATAAATACTCAGGACACCATCAAATTTTGCTTTTAGCTTTTGTCAAGCTTTTGCTATCAGTCATGCCGGCTTTTAGCTTTGCTTGTAGTTTAAGCTTTTAGTCATACTTTGTCATCACTTTTAGCGTTCTTCGAGCGCGGTTCCAGCGTGCTTCGGCCTGCACGCCTGCTGCTACTTAGCCACGATGAGAAGAAACACCACCTAGTCTCATCAAACTTTACTTCTTTTCTTTTCCGTTTGAGAGTTTCGTGTTCTGAGTTAAGTTTTGTAATGCCGTGTCTCCGAGTCTGACCTCGCGTGCCCGTCTGAAACTACAACCAGCCCACAACTCTGCATCTTCAGTCAACGCCCAACCACGGGCTTCCCAAGACGTCACTTCAATGACTACTGAACTTCCAGCCAATCAGCAACTTCGGGAAACCCCTTTTCAGCGACAACAAAAGGGAAACCCCGTTAAACAGGCAACGCAAGTAACCTCCAGACTCACATCTGTACTGGTGTTATCTAATATAATTTTTAACCTCATTGAGGAACTCAGTGCGAGGGTTAATTAAGTGATTAAATGGTTGTTCGTGTCTATGCAATTTCACGTATTGCTGTAAACTTGGGATTTCACATTTTCATTCTCTTAAACTCACTCTTTACTAACGTTCTATCCTCCTGCAACTTGTGTGAATGTGTGAGTGCGTGTGCTTATGTGTTAGATTAGTTTATATGTCTTAGATTTATCTAATAAAGCCTTATTTATATTGAAAAGAAAGTGAAAGTGAAAGTGACGTGACATTCAGCCAAGTATGGTGACCCATACTCAGAATTAGTGCTCTGCATTTAACCCATCCGAAGTGCACACACACAGAGCAGTGAACACACACACACACTGTGAACACACACCCGGAGCAGTGGGCAGCCATTTTATGCTGCGGCGCCCGGGGAGCAGTTGGGGGTTCGATGCCTTGCTCAAGGGCACCTAAGTCGTGGTATTGAAGGGAAAAGAGAAGTATCTTGTGTTTTGTGCTCACAAGTTAATGTCTTAAACTGCCGATCTTGTTACTGTGCTAATTAATAGTGTTTTCACTATACTTTGGATATTAATATCCAGCGCAGATTTGATGTTATACGGCTCGTTCAGTGAATCGCTGGCCGTTTCAGTGATCAGTCGTGAAACAGTGATTCTGTTCAAATTCCCTTTAAAATCTTAAATGATTCCCTTTGAGCTAAATTGACCTGTTTCCCTTACACTATGATTCGAAGATCTTTTCTACTGTATTGTTTTGTACATCTGAGTGAAACGGATTCTCTAAAAAAGACAAATTATCAAAAGAAAAACTGTAGGGTGGGGCTTGGTTCTGTGAATCAGTTGTTGATTGGATGTTGAGATGTGGGCGTGGCATTTAAAAGTGGAGGCAGATGAACATGACCTTGCAGGGGCGGGGTTTATGCTGACTAAATGATTGGATAAGACCTGAGTATGTCACCATAGAGAAGTATTGTTTCACCAGAAGACCTAGTTATGATATTTAATTCAACATTACAAATCATTTTTTAAAAAGTGAAACACGAATGAATCATTCACTACAAGATAATTCTATTTATCAACATCATAAAATGAATTAAATATTACAACTTGCATAATTATTTGTTCCATACATGGTCTAATTGCTTGAGAGGTGATTTTTTTCACTCAAATTCATGGTTTGCAAATTTATTTAGATGATATTTACATGACCATTTTATATTGTGAATATAGTCAAAGCTAAATGGGTTGACACATGGCAGGATTTTCAGAAAGGGAAATTTCAAAGAATTAGGGAGAAACAATAAATTATGAATAATTTACTGCCATTGTGTGAATAGCATGTGATCATGTAATTTTAAAATGTATTATACTCATATTTTGAGTAATCTGATTACATAATCCAGATTACATGTAATCAGTTACTACCCAGCTCTGTCTATAATATGCAGTGTGAATTTTTTATTTCATGCTGACTTTAAAGCACTGACCTTTGCTGAGAGAAATGCATTGAAGTGTTCATTGAAAGAGAGCACCGGATGGTCTGCAACACGTTTGAGGAACTTGTCTAGTGCCTTTCTCCTGGTCTCCACAAACTCCTCTGAGAAGCGGTCCACCACTCCCTTCATAACAAACTTCTCAGGCAACGGCTAAAGGATTGCAGACAGGAGAAACAACAACAAATGTAGTCCATCGCATGGTCTGAAACAGCAGATTTTGCGTAATCTTGGAAGTAATGTCAGTGACTGGACCAAGTCAAAAACAATCCCCCCAACATTAAATGGCAGATGCATTAAAACTAGTGGTTTGGGAGCAGTGCAGTGAGGGCTCTTCCTCTACCTACTGGAATAAGGTGGGTAGGTTGGCTTTCCTCTAATTTGTTCCTCAGCCAGTCAAAGTCCTGGTAACGTCGCCTTACCGAGTACTCAGGCAGGTCAAACTCAGTTCTGGTGGTCTGTAGGTCACACAGAAACAAGAATAGGTGAATAACACTTTTTTTTAAGCAATTAATACTTTTATTCAGCAAGGATACATTGATCAAAAGGGACAGAAAAGACATTTATAATGTTACAAAAGCTTTCAAATAATCTCGTTCTATTCATCACAGAAATCTTAAAACAAAAGCACAAAAATATGAAGCAGCACAACTGTTTTCAGCACTGATAATAATAATCTTGAGCAGCAGATCAGCATATTAGAATGATTTCTGAAGGATCATGTGACATGTGATGTTATGTTTTTATTCAGCCCCTTGAATTAAAGTCTGCACTACAATATCCTCTTGATTGTTTCATTTTAATTATATTCTGGTGGCATACAGACCCACAATTGTGTAAGTGTCCAGATATATATGGACTGAACTGTATTTTGTGTCTTATAAAAGGTTCACACACTTTCTGACCAATGAATGTCCATGATTTTTCCTTTCTAAAGTTGTGTTTTAACTGTAGGTTACCAGTTGTTGTTAACTAAAACCAAAACTAAAAAAAAAAAAAAAAAAAAAAAAAAACAATTTTTTTTTCTTTGTAAATTGAAATAAAACTGAAATAAAATAACATTTAAATATAAGATTTAAAAAAAAAAAATAAGCACAAATTAAAAATGTTGTCTTGGCACCTAACTAAAATAAATCATTTTTGAAATAAAAGTTGAAGAGCTACATTTTCTAAATCTGAAATAAAAATAAAAATTAAAAACATAACAATAAAAGCACATTCATAATACTACTTAATACTATAATAATATATAAATAATACAAAAAAGCCATGATATATCACTGTACTATTTAAACTATGTCCTCAACCCTGTTTCTTTCGCAATCCACAAAAAAACCCAGCAATGAGTTTCCAAAGGGCTGATGGGAAGTAACTCTCAGATGCAGGTCAGTGCGGTTTGCCTCCTCTGTGTGATTGGCTGTTTTTAATTAGCACCTCTGAGCCCAGATTGCCACAGTGAGCATGTTACAGATCACGAAGGAAGCTAAACTACAACATTCAGAAGCAAAGAGGAAAACTAATCTAATTATCAATAACTAATCAGTCACTATAGCAGCCACGGTGATTTACAGTTAGTCAAACTGGAGCAAACCAATAGTTTAGAGATCAACAATTCAGATTAGCCACAATCAGCCAATGAAATCAGTCTAAAGAGGCTTACTATCCTTCACATATTTGTACTAAAGTATTGAAAACTATTAATATAATTGGTCAAATAATAAGAGCATCTCGCTGCAGTCGAGCAATGGCCCGTCTGTGAGCTCTGCCCTCTGACCTTTGTGCAGACTCTGTAGGTGATATACGTCTCCATAGTGGACACGTGTTTCTTGGGGTCGTCTACAGTCACAAACAGATCGCGTGTTTCTCCGTCCAGATCGTCATCGAGCTGTAGTCGGTTCAGCAGAGATGAAGAGGAGGCGGGGCTTGATGTGTCTACTGGAGTCCCATTGGGCAGGATCAGGTCCTGGGGGCGGGGGAAAAAAAACATTTCAAGATTTTTTTTTTTTTTACACATGTGTGAGTGTGTGTTTCTCCTTTGACTTTTCATGCTTAAATGCTAAACCTGCCTCTTTACTCAAAACACTCCCATGAATGATCAGTCTGTGTGACAGACAAGATAAACAAGCATGCAACAATCCTACCATCTTTATCAATATAGGACTTGTTTCTGCTTTCAAAATCCTTCTTAAACCTACATTCAAAACCACTCCTTTATCTTTATAGTGAACAAACATGATTTTATTATCAAGCAGTGATTCTCACAACTCAAAAAGAGGCTCATCAGTTAGAGATGAACAGTGAAACAGTTCTGCTCTGGTGATATTAGACCTAAAACCAGAAGAAAACTACAAAATTCACTCATTCAAGGCTGAAAGTGTAGTGCTTCTGCTTTGCTCCTCTCTTCAATGTCCTCCAGAACTTTATATATTTGCCAGAGTTCATCAACTTACAGTATGGAGTCACACACAGGCAAATACAAGCGATTTCATATTTCAGACTCCAATCATATGTTGTCAACAACTATGGATCACAGGCACATCTGTGAACTTCTGGCTGTGTTACAAACTTGAACGATAATTCAGTATTTTCTTAAGCAATCCTATGCATGTGGTTTAAAAGTTGGTAGAAAGAAATATTAAAAATGATATCTGATTAAAGTAAAAAAAAAAAAAGGAAATTAATTCATAAATAAATAAAAAGTGGAGCTATGCAAAAAAAAAAAAAAAAGCATATAGAAACTCACTTTACACTATGTATTTATATATTTTGACATTAATAAATGTTTTTTTAACGTATGATTAAATTATAGTCAAGGGGAATGTTGAATGTGTAACAGTGATTTTATAAGGCGTTTTATTTCTTTTGGAATACAGCAGTTGTTTAGAAACTCAAATGTTAGGGAAAAAAATGTAAAACAGATATTGGAGTTTTTAGAGTCCAGATGTGGACGTACTTGAATAGATTTAGCACTTTAATGTTACTGTTATTTCACATTACAGTGGAAAATGTTTCCAAGATTAAGAAATTACCACAAAACCGTGACAACAAATGATTTATTCTTACACCAGCAAAATAAGCATTACTCACGACGTTCCCTGGCACTATGCATCCCACAATTTCATTTTTGATGTTTACAGTGATGTTTACACAAAACAACCCAAAAGTGAGTTTTTGCTTATTAACAGACAGCCCAAATTTCAGGGTTCATCTAAATATGGATTATATAAGCTTCCAATCAAAAAACAAAAACAACAACAAAAAAACACTAAAGTAGATTAACACCTTCTAGCTAGAAATTGGTCATAGGAATATATCTCTAACAATAATAAAGTACATATAGAAATAAAATTAGATATTATATTATTATTAAAAAATAGGCATTTTAATATGAAGTAAACAACAAGCATTCCCAGCACTGACAAGCAATTAACATATCCAATAAACAGCTGGAAGCCACAATAAATTCACGAGCTCAAAAAGAGCAGTGGCTCTAAAACAAGTCTTCTGTGTCATGAGTAAAACACAACAAACTCTTCATTTAGCAGCATCTCAGTCAGCTGCAGCAAGCTCAACACAGCTCTATTGTACAGAGTACAGACAAGACACGCGTCAGTTCAGTCTGCACTCACACACCGCTAAACAGTCCTTTGGGGTCTTACTATTTTAATATTAGAATTTACTAATAGCAATTCTGCACAACGTTTTAAGCACCATCCATATACAATTTTCTATTCTTCATGTTTCACTCGAACTTTCCTTCTCCTTTAAGTCTTAAAGGAATAGTTCCCCCGAAAATGAAAATTTGCTGAAAATGTACTCGTCCTCAGGCCATCCAAGACATTAACTGCTGGACTGGAGTGCTGTGGATTACTTGTGGATTATTGTGATGTTTTTATCAGCTGTTTGGACTCTCATTCTGACGGCACCCATTCACTGCAGAGCATCCACTAGTGAACAAGTAATGTAATGCTACATTTCTCCAAATCTGATGAATAAACAAACTCATCTACATCTTGGATGACCTGAGGGTGAGCACATTTTCATAAAATTTTCATTTTTGGGTGAACTACTACTTATTTATTTTTTATTTTTTCCATTTTCTGGGCATACATAAATATTTTGCTGCATTTTTTTTTTCGTGCATTTGATAAACCTTGATTTGTGCAACACTGGTCGGTATTGATAACAGTTGAAAACTGGAATATTAAATACATATAATTTCATTTTACTTGTTTTTAGATTGAACACAAAATGTTCCCATTTCCTAAAGCAGGCCAATTGTTGTGAATTCTCTATTAATCATTAATAAGGAATTATCGCATGAACCTAAATGTCTAAAAAAAAAAAAAAAAAAGCACTCCATTCATTCCACACACAAAAAAGAAATAATGTGATGGTTTCCTGATGTGTAGCATCGTACTAAATAACTACCTAGATCATGTCCCCCATGGTACGAGGACATTACACCATGCATACGGTAAATACTAAATCACACATGGTACAATCATGGTGCATGTTCAAACAACCGCGAGAGTACCATAGTACATTTCCAAAAACATGGTAATACCATGATGCGTGTTTATTAACAAGACAGTATAATTGCATATTTTCAATAGATATTATCACGATATATACTAAAAACCTATTACGAAACGGACGAAATGTCTCTGTGTACTGTTTGTGGCTGGATAAATCCACTAGTTGCTTTTCATCCAGTATAACAGTGTAGACATCTCGACACACTGTCAGCACTGCCTAACGTTAGCTGCTGGAGAATCATGAATGCTGCCTGGCTAGCAGCGGTCGTGGGTTCATCTCACCCTCTCTCCGGCGCTGCAGGGGTTCAGCACATCTGGGCTGCGGCTCAGCGCGCACTCCTCGGCGGACAGAGGGTGGCAGATGTCCTGGATGGGTTTCTGGCCGGACGAGGGCAGCGATCGCGGGGTGCCAGCACTCATCGCGCTGATCGGCTCTGATCGCGCAGGTGTTTGTGATTCACAGCCGCACGAACCGAGACGGCGAACATCTGTCAGCTGACAGCCACCGCGCAGGTGCGGAACTACACTAGTCAGCTGACTTTTGTCACTTCCGGAAAAACATCTCCTCTTTTTTCAAATTAAAAGTTCTCGCTTCTTCGCTTAAAAGTCTTCGGATATACTCAGTGATCTATCATATCCTAGTTCTGGCAGGATCTTTACAGCTGGTTAAATAAATATTAATAATGACATTCCTTCATTAAATTTATTTCAGGTTTGATTTATGTGGTGATCTATCAAAACAGATGTCACTGATGTTAAACATTATTATTACTATGGGCATCATATTCATAAATGCAAGTGGAATAATACCAAACCCTTTTTAACGCTAAAGTGTAAAACTTGCTTGTCTTCCATAAAATATTTATAAACAGATAATTCAGAGTGTAATCTATTCAGCGTAATCCTCAAATAATCAAATAGCATTAAAAATAAAGGTTGTGAAAAATTGGTGTTCTTTTGTAATATGTATAATGCTTATTTTGTGTGTTATTTGGCAGGACTTGGTCTAATATAAATATATAAATATATATATATACACAGACAGTTCGAGATACATATTATTTTATTTTTTTTATTATACACGCATGAGTATTCAAATTCATTGAATTCATTCAAAATAAACTGACCCGAGATCAGTTAAAACCACAGACGTTCGTTAAAAGGTTCACAAGATCAACCCCATCTAGGGACAAAACATCGGAATTTTGAAATGTTTATTTTTTAATTATTGAATAAACATTAGCATTGTGCATACACTTTAGTTCAAATTAAAATATTTAAAAATATACAGTTATGCATACAAAAAAAAAAAAAAACAGCAAAAATAACAAAAACGAGGAAAGTCAACGAGTCTGATGACTGGTTTGCTGTTGCTGTAACATTTCCTTTCAGACAGAGACATGACTGCATGTGTGGAGGACTCATCTGTATTCTGCTTGTGTGCTTATTTGTGAACAATGTGATTTGGTGAATAAATTGTTCTTGTTTGTGTCTGTTGTGAGACTTTTGTTGTTCTGTTCTGTGCAATTCAGTAAATTTGGTCTTAAACAATCTTTCTATGACTCGGATGGTACTTGCAATCATAGAAAGCGTGTGAATATTGGCTAGTTTTAAAATAATAAAAACAAAGAATTAAAGACATTCTGGCTGACGTTGAAGCTACTTTCATGTTCTGGGTTATATCTTCTTTTTCAAAAATCACTAAACAAAATTAGTTTACGTGCTAAAGATGAATTTAGGCATTACAACATTGTAGTGGTGTTTATAAATCTGCTATATTCAATTTGAAAATATCAGTAATAGAGGAAGGAACCGTGGAGAATTTAGAAAAAAATGCTGATTATAGAATAGAGCTCAAAGAGTAATAACCAGAGGATCTGAATGAGTGTGATGCATCTTAAAATAGGCAGAAACAATAAAATATTTAATAAAACCATGGCATCCTTTTTTTAATAAGTACAATTAAAAAAGGAATATTTACTTTCTGTACTGTATCTGTTTTTTAAGTATAATTTTCGAGTAGGACTACTTTTTACACCTCTATAAACGGGCAATGCCCGCCTTCATGGATTTGATTGGCCATTTGACATTGAGAACTGTTAGATCGCTGACCAGCTCAGATGAGAAAGTCCATTATCTTTGGGGCATCAGTGTTCAGTTAGTGTAATGAGGCAGTTATTTCACAACCTCTTTTTATTATTATAAGCCTATAAATGCCAAGGTCCGGATCTTGCGGATCTTATGCTGGGAACGGCAGTGTGTTCAACTTCATGCAGAGCAGCGCAGACCGATCGGCGAGAGTTGCAGCTTGCGGTCTGGTGTGGAATTAACCTGTCGGTAAGCCCCTCCCCTCGAACGCAGATGAGACAATGGCCGTTGCCATTTACTCTGACCCTACCCCTCACAGAAAACTTTATTTATAGATTTTCAACACTTCATTCTGTATGATTTATATTTAAATTTACATATAGCTTTTTTCCTCATGGGAACCTAAAAATGTCCCCACAAGGTCAAAATTTACTGGTATTAGGCCTATTATTCTTGTGGGGACATTTGGAGCACACACACTAGGAGTCTTTGATATTCTTAAACAAAGCTGTACTAATAAATAAAGGAATGTTATAACAGGCAATACAGGTCAAAAGCTTATTGTGGACCAGTGTATTTAGAATTGGAATAAAGCTTGGCGTTTGTGAAATATACTGTTTAAAATAAAAATTAAGAGAGGTTATATTGAAAACGTTTCATGGTATATGCAGCTAAAAGTGTGTTCGAGAGATTTAATCTGGACATTGATTGTTCCTGTGATTTGTTTGCTCAATGGAAAAGGAGTCTACATTATCCATCTATTTTGTAATTGTGTCTAAACAAGGATTTTTATTTTTGGGGGGTGGATATGGAAAATGTAATTAGAAGGAAAACAAATATTACTTTCAAAATAAATAATTTTGATATGTATTTATTATTGCAATGAACGTAATAATAATAACTTTACTTTTCTTTTACATCTTTTTATTAATTTGGGTCCAAGCCAAATTTTCTTCAGGAGACTTAAGGACTACTGTACCAGTTTGGAGAACATTGTCAGTAAAAAAATCAAACAATACTTGTAATATTTTCCATGAATATACAGTTGTTGATTACTGAATAATTGGTTTGCACACTCTTGTACATTACAGTTGTATATTTTGTTCTGGTTAATTAAAAGGAGAAGAAGCGGCACACACTGCTTCAGTCTGCGTAGCGCTGCATGAAGTCGAACACACCTATTGGTATCACAACATGATCGCTGTACCACCTGACCATTGCAGATTCATTTTGCAGTTAATAGTGTCGTCATAGAAATGCACATTCCTCTCGTAATTAGGCTACCTTAATTATTATGAGATGGCTTGAAAGCAGCATTCAGCTCATCCAACCCCAATCAAACACACCTGAACAAGCTAATTAAGGCATTTCAGATTACTAGAAAACTACAGGCAGGTGAGTTTGATCAGGGTTGGAATTGACCTGATCTCCTTGGATCTTTAAAACCCCATTTTACAGAGTTTGATATTACAGCAACATGTATTTGTTTGAGTTTTGTGCGCTTCGCTGTCCACTGCTTCTGACGCACCAATTCAGCGCATTTTCCAGCAGAGATCGTTGTGAGATCGCAGGTCGGGAGAATGACAGCTCGAGTGTATTTCTCGTTGATTGCTGTTTTGTTGTGTCTGTTTGGATACTTGAGCATAACTCACGCTATTCAAAGATGAACCACAGGTGAGAAGATCTGTTGATTCTGTTATGCAGCTTAAAGAAATGCGGAAAGGTCTTTGAAAGTAATGAACACAGTTTAGGAATGAGTAGTAGGTTTTAAAACACCTTCTGAACAGACATATATAAAATTTGTATGTACATTTGAGACCCATTATGAAATGCTGAAACCACACTTCCTGGCCTCCCCTAATGATCCTCTTAAACCCTCTAGTGGATGGTTTTTGTCTGGAGAGGCTGACGGTTGTGCCATCCCGTCGAGGATGTTCTTCTGATGAAGACTGCCCTGGAGGACACAAATGCTGTCGATTTGACTGTGGGCCTGTTTGTGTGCTGCCTGTTTTCAGTGACTTTCAGTTAATAATGGGTCCCAAAAAAACAAACGAGTAAGGCTCTGTCCCAAATGGCACCCTAAACCCTCGCTGTCTTCCTCTGAGTCCGCACTTTCGTGATGTAATGCTACTTTGACTGTCGGGTAGAAGTCCACTGAGGAGCTCAGTGTGGGCTCAGCAGAAGTGTGGATCGAGGGTGCATAACGGCTGCAAACGGGGCGCTCGCAAGCACCCTTCTGAATGCTAAAATGACAAATGGGACACCCTACGGTCTCATGGACTTAACAGACATGCGCATGCGGCGGCCACTGTAAGTCTGTAAGACAGCAAGTGCACATGAAGTGTTTCATTTGGGACAGGGCCTAACTCATTGAATTAAATGTAAGTTTTTAAGCAGAAACTCTGCCTTTTGCTCTCGTCCAAAGTATAAAAGTTAGGATGGTTTTAAAGCACAGGATGGCTTTACAAAATGTAGAAGAATGATACTTGGAATATAATTCATTCTGTAGGTAGAACTTTCTATTCATGCTCTCAAAGTGGCATACTGTCTATATGCACCGACTAAAGCTGACTATCTGTGTCCACGCAGTGAAGCCGGGTCAATGTCCCCTACCAGAGATGATTCCACTGTGTGCTGAAAGCTGTTTCCATGATGGCCAGTGTCCTGCCACACAGAAATGTTGCCCAACAACCGGTGGCTTTGCATGCAGTGAACCACGTGGTCAGGGAAGAGGTCAGGCAAGTTGCCAGGGAAGCGGCCAGGGCATCGGACAGGGCCAGGGAAGCGGCCAGGGCATCGGACAGGGTCAGGGAAGGGGCCAGGGCATCGGTCATGGTCAGGGAAGGGGCCAGGGCATCGGTCATGGTCAGGGAAGCGGCCAGGGCATCGGACAGGGAAGCGGTCATGGCCAGGACATCGGTCATGGTCAGGGAAGCGGACAGGGCATCGGTCATGGTGTAACCGCACTGGGTAGTACATTAACGTTAGCTCAAATGATAGGGAATTTTAATAATTAATCAGGAATATGATTAATATATATCTCATGTTACATTAAAATTATTGAAGATGAAAAATAGGTTGATTGTGTATATATCAATAACTCATTACAAGGCACTGTAATTTACTCAATATGTCAATATTCCATTCTTCATATCAATTAACGCGATATCTTTTACTGGGAATTCATGCAAATCAAACAGTGGTTTGTCCAGCAAACGGCCGTAAGATTACCTTATCAACTTTCAATAAAGTTATCACTTATAATTCCAGGAAAAATAGTTTCTGGCCATGAAACCATTCTCCCGTCCTTATAAAATTTAGGTTACTGAAAAGTAACAAATAAGCTTTGTAGCTAAGATCAAACATTTCATTGACTTTGTGATGTGAGCATTTTAGACAGAAGCAATCATGAATATATATTGGCTTTTAATAATTGAACTAATAATACATCAAACTACGATTCACACTGAGTAAATATTCTTATAACAATACAAACAGTAAAAACAAATACAATAAAAAATGGATAACAAAAGAGAGAGAGAGGGTGTGAGCGAGAGAAGGTGAGAGAGAAATGGGGAATAGACAACCTTTGGTCGTAAGTGAGAGTACTTGTACGCACGGGAGTGTTGACGAGCCATCTGTCACCTACAATCTCTGCTTGCGTCTCTGTGACTTGTGTACAAGGCTTGGATTCGGCAGGGCAGTGTGTGTCGCTGACCAGGGGTTGCAACCCGCAGATTCCTTCAGCGTTGTTTCTGAGGAAGGGTTTGCTAAGGCAGAGATAATGAATGTCTTTGGTCAAAGTACACGTGCAGGTTTGGGGCCAGGTACAGCTGTGTGTCGCTGTCGTGGTAGGCCACCACATCTGGAATGTGTGTCTTTGTGTGGGTGTTGCTTTTCCAAAACCTGACATTGACAATGTCTTTAAGTCTGTAGACTTGGCTTGACTCACTGATGGGTTGGTTCAGGAGCACATCCACTTCCCTCTGCTCGGGATTGACGTGCAGTAGGATGGCGCTACCCAGAGAGTAGGGCAGGTGTATTTGTAGCGGGTCAGCTGGCGTGGTGATGGCGGAAGCCAGTTCAGTAAGCACAAGGCTTACGGGTATAATGTACGGTGGGATTTTACCCGTGGTTAGGCTGTCATTGGAGGAGCTAACCTCCCACAGCATGTCTGTCGTTAGCGCTGTAACCAGCTGAGTCTTGGCAAAGTCATTCTGGAAGACAGTAAACAGCGGTTTCATGGAGTTCACGGCCTGGTTCGCTGCATTGACACTGGACATACCAATGTTAACCCTCTGGAGTCTAAGGGTATTTTTGGGGCCTGGAGAAGTTTTGTCATGCCCTGACATTTGTGCTTTTTTCAGTTTCTTATAAATATCTAAATGGCTAAAGTGTAATCAGCACAAACTGGGCTATAATAATATGTGAGCAGCATGTATGTACATGATTGTGTTTGAGAAAAAAAATGTTATGCGTGGTTCGTGAAAAACTCAAAATGTTAAATCACTTGAATAAGGCATTTTCTAAATGATGTGAAAATCATCTTGTTTACTCACTTACAGAAAACAATATTGATTTAAATTTTCTAAGACACTTTTTGTTGGTAAAAGTCATATGCGAGTAGGCGTCAACTATCATGAATTCACACCTGAGAAGACAAAGGCCTGCATAATGAGCTGCATAATGAGCCATTCAGTCAGCTGTGTGACTGAGAGGGGTGAGTTACAAGAGAGAATGTGAGGACAAAATAAATGTGTATATAATTTTATGTTTGTAGTTTCTTTAGAATATATTTAATTATCCCACAACATAATTTAATATTCACTTGTGAGTGCAGTTAGACAGTTTATTAGGAACAATCAAAGCTGACTTTCAAACTGAATTTTTTGCATCATTACTCCAGTCACACAATCCTTCAGAAATCCTTTTAACAATCTTATTTTCTACAAAAAAGCATTTATTGTTATTATTATTATCATTATTATTATTATTATTATTAATGCTGAAAAGAGCTGAGAATATTTTTTTTCAGGATTTTTAGGGGGGATAAATTGAAAGAACAGCAATGTTTGTTACATTTGTTACAGTTACATTTATTGGTACATTTATTTTTTTTTACATCAAGCTTTTGAATGGTAGTGTATATTGTTATTGAAACTTCATAATATTTCACTTGATTATACATTTAGTCAGGAATTATAGTTTGGAAAAAGTCTGTGTTTACACGTTATGTGAAAACTAGTACAAGTATATAAATAAATAAAAAGAGACTTATTCATGTTTATGATCTCTGCTGAATAAAGTGCTTCATTCTTTTTTTTCTGAGGAAATCCAAATCTCAAATCCTCAACCACATCACATCCTTTTTGGGGTGAATTATGTCTTATTTCTCTCATCGCGAAGCAAACAGTAAAATAAAAAAAAAACTTGAAGAACAATCTCGCTGCGTTGTCTTCTGTTGTGTGGGCGTATTCAAGCCGCGCGCTTCAATGAAACATTTGAATCTCAATAGCGCGCTCGGCGCGGGGGCGTGGTCGCATTAGAAGATAATGAAGGGAGACGTGAAAAACGGACATCGCGTTGTTTTCATATGGATTACTTTATCACAGAATATTTGTTTTCGGCAGCACTTGTTTAGTTTAAAATAGACATGTCAGGCTTTCTATAGATATCTCTCTCATGTCCAGAGGCGTGTCTACGTGGTGGCCAGGGGTGGCACCGGCCCCCCCTGAAATTTGGCTGGCCACCCCAGATGCACCCCCCCCCCCCCCCCCCCCCCCGGGGTGGCACCGGCCCCCCCTGAAATCTGAAATCCCCCCCCCCCCACCAGATGTCTGATAGACTTGTTTTTAGTAAATTTCTAACTGCATCTGGCAGTGGCGGATCCGGGCATATGTAGCTTACTTAATTTTAGGTGGTTTCTATAGCATGATATTTGACAGATATCGAGAGCGCATAATGTTACATGATCCATGTAATGCGCGAGCACGAATCTCCACTCGCAAGTGGATTTCCTTCACACACACAAAACTGGATGTGTGCTTTTAAATATACATTGTTCTTTTATGAATTGGCTCAGCTTTTGCTCAGAGATTATGTGTATGCTCAAACGTTCTTGCATCACTGAAGACTAGAAGCGCTTTTTTTTTTTTCCTAATTCAGATGAGGAGTAGGCTTATCTCATTAAATGGAAGCAAGCTGATTATAGTCAGCCTTCTCTAGTTATTTATTTTATTAATAGCCTACTTATTTTAGTTAGGTGCTTAACTTATAAATATGCTTTTATTCAATTGCTTTATTAAGTGCATTTGTATTTTGTTGTTTTTGTATATAGTTTTGCAATAAAAGCGTATTAACCAGGTTCCAGAAATAATCACTGAGGGTGCTTCTAAAATTAGTGAGGGTGCTCTAGTGTTAATGCCCATTTTCACATATTTGTTTAGTGAGTGTATACACAATGTATTTTATATGTAAACCATAACCCCCCACCCCCGGCCACCCTCTTTTGAGCCAGTGCCCCAGACTGGCCACCCCATTTAAAATGCTCTAGACACGCCCCTGCTCATGTCTCTTCGTTGAGTATTCACTGAGTTACAGTTCATTTTAATGACGCGTTTGTAACTGAAGATAAGCGCAGACAAAGGCTGCAGACAGCACTCCTGGTTTGTTATCTTTATTTTATAAGTGCACAAAGTTTTGTTATGTCTGTATACAAAAAAGTAGACCCTTTACAGATTTGATTGATGTATTGCTCTTATCTGTATGATCAAAACTGAAAGTGTAATTTAAGTTCTTTTCGGGGTTATCAGGAGAAAATACCCCAAAACGCGTATACGCGTTAATCAACTTCAGAGGGTTAAACAGAGTTCTGGCGGCAGCGGCGGCTCCGAGCAAAGCTCCCAGGAACCGTTTGGAGTGGTGGTTGTCCAACTAACTCCACTTGTGTAACAGTCACTTTCTCACCTTGGCTGAACATGTGTTTGACATCGGCCTCAGCGTGAGTGAGGGAGTTCTCTGTCCATCGGGCACCTGCCCAGCTGTATTGGGCTACGGTGCTGGGGTAGTGTGCTCTGTAGTCGGTGATCAGGAGTCTCAGTTGTTCTCTCGGTGGCAGCTGTCCTCTGGTTGGCTGACAGCACAGCATGGCGAACCACAGCAGCATCCTGGTACAGACAACAGGGAGAGAGAGACAAAAAGGGGAGGAAGAAACAAGCGAGGGTTGTCCTTGGTTGGACAGGGCAGTCTCTTTACTTCGTTGCCGCGGCGACTGGGTTTAGCTCGCCTTGGCCCATGTTTTGCCACATCTTGCTGCTGGCATGACGCTTGCTTCAGTGTCTCGTCAGTGGCTCTGGTGCTGCATTGTGCAGCACATAATGCGTCATGGAAATACATTGGCATTATCCCCCTTTTGCGCCGTGGCATTACAAGCCTTGGCATTGTGATGTCAGACGGTGCACAACCCACAGTGTTGTTCTGTGCACGCAGCATGTGCTTTGTATCATGCAGTGGTCTGAGGCACTGGTTGTCAGTGAATGTAGACAGCGTGCAAGGGTGGATGGAGGGGTTTGAGAGGTGGTTAAGCAAAGTCTTCATGGAGGTGTCAGAAACCCGCTTTTCCGCTATGTTGGTATTTGTAAACAGCGGAGCCAGCATAAGCGGCTCTGAGGTAGGCAGTCTAGTTTGTAAAGTTCTTATGCTGTGTGTAATCACTTTAAACTTGAAAGTGGGTGAGTGGGTGGGTGGGTTGGGAGTGACCACAGCCTGTTGTTTAGTGCACCAGTTTTGGCGAGGGTGTCAGTTTGAACATTTAAGTCCTTGTCTAGACCAGGTAGCTTCGAGTGTCCTTTTACCTTCTTCCAGTACACAGTCACATTGTGTGTTTTTGTGATGTTATCACATTCCTGGAACAGGTGTTGGTGTTTGACTGGCTTGCTGTTTCCAGCTCGGAAGATGGCACACGAAACTGAGTCTGGCATAGTTAGTCTGTACAGGCTTTGTTCAGAGATATGTTGAATTCAGCTGGTGAGTTGGCGTAGCCGAACGGGCACCTGTGGAAGGTGACCTGTCGGTTGCCAAATGTGAATGCCAGCTTGTGTTGGTTTTCCGGGTGCACCGGAATGGTCTAGAATCCAGAGGCCACATCAAGTGCAGACAAGATTGTGGCTCCTCTGATTCGGGGTATTTCTTGTTCTAGCTGGGTCATGGGCCATTGTGACAGTGGCACCTGTTGATTCAGTTTCCTGTAGTCAATGGTGGGTTGCCATTCGCCGTTAGGTTTGAGGACGGGCCAGATGGGGGCTGAGTAGGTGCTGTTGCATGGACGGATGACACCTTTCTCAAGCATAGATTCGATGATCTCCTGCACTGGCTCGTGTGAGGCGATGGGAATCTTGTACTGTTTGACAAAAGTGGGAGGAGCATCAGGGTGCGTAGGGATGCGCACCATGTGGAGGTTGGTAAGACCACAGTCTAAAGAGTCTTTGGCACAGGATTCTTTGAATTCATAAAGAACTTGTCTGAGTCCTTGACGAAGTGTATCGCTCTGAAGTGCATTAGCGTCTTGTAGAATTTGCTGCACTTGAGATTCAAAACCTGGGTAAGGCTCCTCCATCGGTGTGTCATCAGTCGGTTTGGTATTGAGAGGTGTAGCAGGTTCATCAGTCTCACTGACGCTCTGGTGGGAGAATGTGTATACTACGAGGTGTTGGTCCTCGGTCAGCTCCGTTCTGCACGCCCGGTCTTTGGTCACCGACATGACAGATGTGATGGCAATGAATTTGAAGGGTGCAGTGAACAATGTGTTGTCTGTACTCCCTTCGGGTATCAGTGCAGGTGGAATGGGCCCAATGACAGGTAGTACGAGTTCAAAGTCATGAAAGTCATGGCTCACTAGCCATCCCAGCCGGTAGGCCTTGGGAATGTTGATGTCAGTTGCCGTGCAGTTGTTGAACAGGATGTAAACTATACGAGATGACACTTCAGTGAGGGGTGTGGCTTCAAGTGTGAGTCCGAGTTCCACACATTCAGGTGAGGGTTGGAAGAAACCCAGCATGTGGTTTAAGGTTCGACCACATCGCATGTTGAGCCGAACAGCGACCCCTTTGGTGTAAGCTGGTACCACCGTTCCCTGTTCATTGACTAAGGTGCAGAGGAGGGAACTTGAGCCTTGGTTTGTTGTTGAGGCTGTGTACCCATGGCTGGCTGCTGGGGTTCCCGTGAGCTCTGTGACCTGGCATTCTGGCTCTGTTGGAGTTCCGTGACCTCTGTGACCTGACAGTCTGTCACCGGCGACCTGTGTGGCTGGAGGGGAAGAGTTTCTCACACTTGAGCCCAGACTTTTAGCTGTTTGAAGTCCAGTAAAGGTTCAAAGCGATCTAGCAGGTCTTTGCCGATGAGGAGTGGGTAAGTGTCCATTTGTGAAATGTACACGGGATGTACTAGACTCATAGGACCAATCGTCAGGTGAATGGAAGCTACCTCATCAAACCGGATGTCATTCTGGCTGTATGACTGTACATTCAGTTCACAAGTTTGAGGTGTAAGAGTTCGATCTTGTCTCTTAACTTCAAATTGGAGTCTTTTGAAAAGTTGAGATGAGATCACCTTAAGGTCTGATCCTGTGTCGATCAGGGCTTCCATGCTCACTCCTTTTCCTAACGTGATGTTCAGGTGGAGTTTTCGGCCCACCCCCTTTTTGACTAGGTTGCCCAGGAATGTTGGCATCGGGGCAGATGTGACGATCGATGGGTGGTTAGGACCGGTCTTGTGTAGCTCGCTGCGGAGGCAGGTAGTCAAAAAAGCATTTTCTGGTACCTTGGGATTGTGGTACCTGGTGTGAAGAACTGTGCTGTCTCGTTCAGGGTGTGCAGCTGTCAGCTGTGGAGCTTGGGTGATGCTGTCACCTTGTGATGTGACAGTTAGCTCTGTGGTCTGTGGATGACGAGCAGTGTTTGGGGTGCTTGGCTCAGTCAGATGGCAGTTAGACAGAGTGTTGGTTTCAGTTATTATGCTTGGACATAAGATGTCTGGTTCGTCTTTCTTGTCTTCCTTTCGAGTTTTCATGTAAAGAAGCTCTTTCAGCACCCTCCGGATCTCTGCTGTCTCAGACGTGGCTGCCCTGTGTTTTTCTGATGTGGGCTCGGGATTGAGCTTACCACTGTCGTGTCAAGAGTGGTTCCACTGCCGGCTGTCGGGGCTTTGTGTCCTGGACTGTGGGGATCGGCTCTTTTTGGGTCGCCGGTCCCAGAATCTTTCATAGCGCTCGCTCTGGTGCTTTGGATGAGCACCACCACGATTGGGTAGCCCTCTGCTGGCTTGGAACAGTCTTGACTCTCTGTAAAAAGGTCTGTGACTGTGGTGTTGTGGGGCGCCCTCTAGGGTCAACTCCGAGCAGTGCTCAGAGACAGAGTAGATTGTGGGGTTTTTCAGTCTTTTCAGAAATAGTCTTTTGCTTGGTGTAAGCTTTGTGGGCTAAGTCCCGTAACTCTTGTGTAGACCTGCTACGCGGACACGCTGAGACTCCGAGATGAAAACTCCAACTGGCATGTAGGTTTCGGAGGAACAGAGTTTTAAAGTTGATATCCTGTTCCATACCTGGTTCGCTGTGTGCTCCGAAGTAGGCTTTCTGTAGTTGACTCTAGAAAATCTGTGGGTTTTCAAGTCGGCCCTGTTTGAGGTCCATAGCGTTAAGGAGCCCATGGTCTGAGTCTGGATCAGAGAATTCAAGAATCAAAGCTTTTCGCAGTTGCTGGTAGTCTGCTTTGACAGTCTCTGGTTGATGATCCAGAATCCTATGCACATCACGGCTGGACGTGATTCTTAACAGGTACAATTTGTCCAAAACTGTCACGTTGGCGGCAGTTTGTAAGTGAAAGTCAATGTCTTGTAAATAAGTGTGAATGTCATGACCTCCTGCAGGATCTGGATTGAACGTAGGGATGTTTCTGGCTAGCTTGTCAAGTTCTCGGGGAGCCGTGCAGGGTTTAGTGGCATGCGTTCTCTGGAAGGGCTCTCCCCCTCCGTTGCTGACAGGTGTTCTTGGAAGCTGGCTGGTGATGTCTTGAGCCATGGGCTTACACACCCCTTTTCAGCTCTGGGTTCCTTGGCTGAAAGGGTTGGAGTGGCGGGCCGGGAGAAACTCTATGGTGTGTGTTTCTCCGTTCCAGCCACTATGTAAGCTGTAAGAATGTTTCAGTTCTGCATGAACAGTGTCAAGTTCATCTTGGAGCTCGTCTCTCTGCAGAGTAAGCTTGTCGATTTTTAGCTCGGGCTGCTTGCAAGTGTTTTTCGCAGGCCCTGGCTTTAGCGTCTCTTTCTTTCAGTTCAGTCTTTACTCTCTCTAGGAGAGCGTCACATTGCTGGAGTTTTTCACTGAGTTCCTTTCGGGCTTCTCTCTCCAACTGTTCTCTTTGGTCTGTGTTGAGGCGAAGATCTTGCAGGGCATTTTGAAGTCTTTCTACTTCTTTCTGTAGCTCTGGATCTGTGGTGTCCTCTTTCTTGCACTGGTTCTGGGTCTCGAGTAGGAGCTGATCAAGGCGACTCTGGGTTCGGGCATGGTCCTTCCAGGCCTCCTCCGCTTGAAGCTTAAGCGTTGCTGCTTGCTGTTCCAGGTCGATGTTGCTCCATTCGCTGAGCCGTGCCTGGGTGATGAGAATGTGAACTAGCATTCCAAGGATCCTGGCAAGTTCTTTGTAGTTGTAGCTTTGGGTTGGATCGTGTGCCATCAGTTCGTCTAGCTCGGTGTCCAGTTGCTCTTGGTTTAGGTGCTGCAGGTTACTGGCGTCCTTGGGCAGGAAGGGGGTCGTCATTGCTTTCAACCATGTCGAGAGGTTGCCCCCGTGGACTGCTGGACTGGATGAATGACACATCCTGTCTCAATGTAGGTGAGATAAACACAGCATACACACAAAGAGACCAATGCAAGTTCGTTCTACGGTTAATGAGCTATACTCATACGGGCTATGCTGTTTATGAGAATTTTGGGGCTAACTGATGCAAACAGTCAGACAGTTTGCGTGGCCAATTAACTTGGGTCAACGAAGGACCTAAAATGGAGATTTGACAGGCAGTAGTCTAGTGGGTCACGTGATGAAACCGGCTGCTGGTTGTCACTCTACTATTTAGCTTCCTTGGTGGCTCTCATAGGTTACTGTCTCTATGTGAAATGAAAGGAAACCAATCACAACAGAACAAAGGACAGAAAATATCAAAGTGAAACAAAACACTTGAAATGAGAGAAAACAATAGTTACACGATATGTGTTAGGGAGAATAAGAGGCCTAAGCCTACTGCTAGGTTTTAAGATAGGGCCAACAGGTGAGTGGGGCTATCGGGGTAGGAAACCTAGGAAGATGGTGTGGCTTGGAGAAGAGATGGGCAAAACACTTAAATATATCAAGGGGAATATCTAATATTCTGTGGCTTATAATAAGTGGATGGGTTTTATCACATTTGGTTCACCTGGGTGAATTGATGTCGTTCAGGTGGGAATTCTGTGGCTTGTTATGAGTGGCTGGCGCTCCCAAACACTCAAACGCAGTGTCCTCAGCCCTCCATTACTCTGTGTTGTGTTGCGCCCTCTCAAACAGCTTGTGACTTTTAACACAACCTGGCAAAGCCAAGATGTCAACCGCCAGACCGCACTGCAAAATTGGGCTGTTCCCTAGAACCCTCTCGAAAGAGTAGCCCCTTTTTAGGCCCCGGTTTAGGTACTGGTCCCAGAAATTGCCTTGCTTGTGTCGGCTGGACTGATTAGCCGCGTTTCCACTGTCGGGCCAAAAGCGGGCGTGCTAGTGCGTGCCAGGGCCAGTCGCGTTCACTGTCACTTCCGGGGCTTGATCGTGCCTCGTCGGTGCTTCCTCGGGGCCAACGGCCAGGGTTTTCTGGCCCGACGAAAACCTTGGGCCAAAGCGGGCCAGCTAGGGCTAGAGGAGTGGTTATGAACAAAGGCGGAGTTTCTCTGAGTCTGCAGAGCGTCAGCGCTGCGGATCATTTCATAAAGCTACAGCTATAAAACCAGCATTAAACACTTTTTAACATAAGTTGAGCTCAAAACTCACTTTCAGTCAGCAGCGAGTGTTTGAAATAACTTGATCCGATGTGGATTATAATCACCATACGAGGCAGAAATACTTATAAGCAATGCAAAAGAATATGCACGCTAGGTATTAACATTACCATAATAAACATGGTAAATGTGACCGCTTGAAGAAATCAGACGTCAGCTTCTTATTCTCTATCACAATCGTGTAGTAACATATTTTATCTGTCATAAGTCTTGTCTTGAGTTTAGCTCTGCGTAGCCCATGTCATAAAAATATAATAATGTTTTTGTTCGGGAGCTTTTATAAAAATAGAGAAATTATAATTTTCTAAATGTGACGTATGTGACTACAAATAAACAGAAGCAGTCTCGACTGAATAAGCAGGCTATTTTCATAACGCTTCAGCGTTAAAAATAAATAAAATAGAAATACATTTATATCTGTGACAAATTTTCAAGCTTGATAAACTAATTCATTATGCTCAATGTAGGCTATCACTTATTATAGTAAAACATCGATGCTTTTAAATTTAAATATTTAACAAAGCATGGAAACAAAAGGCCACTGTTACCATGTTCGTTTTGTGATCGCGCATGTTCCAGTGATTTATTTCTTATTAGTTTTCTGATAACTTCTCTTTTTGTTTAAATAATTGGATTGCATGACGTTGTTTCTGAGAGGCGTGTAAAGGTTTTAGTGAAGCGCAGCGGAGCTTCTGGCCCGACGGTGGAAACGCAGTGCTATATTGGCCTCGTGCTACTGGCCCGAGGCTATTAGCCCCGCCCGGCCCATTTTAAGCCTTGGCTCGCACTGGCCCGATAGTGGAAAAGCGGCTACTGACTACCTTTGGAGTGCCAAATTGCACATAAACTTAAAGTGAATTAAGGCTCGTTTGTTTAAAATCAATTGAGTAAATATATGTAGAAATGAGAGGTAACAGCTTTACCTAATAATGATAAAACAAAAAGGGAATTATGATAGTGATGGTAATTATCAAAATAACCTAACCTAAAAGGGAGAAGAAAAAGAATAAAAATCAAAATAGAAAGAGACAGGATGAAACATGGGAGAAGCAGGCCGCAGTAGCTGGCTTTCACCACAAGGGGGTGTGCTTCACCTGGTGAACAGAAAACTTAATTATAATTAAAAATTCAAAACTGGTTTAAATTGAAATTTAAAATAAGCGAGAAGAGAGCTGAAAGCTATGAACCGACTTAACAGGAGACGGCCACTAGATGGCTCACTTCCTTATAAGTGGGTCAATCAGTGGTTAACCTGAGACACTTAATTTACACTAATAAACAATTAAATTTTAATTCAAATCACGTTTGAACCAAACTCAAAGTAAGTGTGAACAGTCACAGGCAGGTAAATTTGTCTAACATAAAATATTTGCACGAGCAAAGCTGTAAATGCAAATAAGTATTAAGAATTTAGACGGGCTAATTCAACAACCACAGGGAAATAGGAATTAGCAGTAAGAGAGCATTATCTGAAACGGCCACAAAATGGCGTAATTTCACTCATGCAGGCTGAAGTCAGAAGGCGAGGCGTAATTTGAGACTTCTAAACACTTAAAGGACGCCTTCTGGTGTTTAGTCAGCGGAATTACAGCCGACTTCAATGGGATTTAGAATCTGAGCGTTTGTCAGCGCTGATTCTCCAACAGACAAAGGTTTGTAGGACCTATAAGGTGCTATACTGCACAAGAGCGTGAGGCAGGATTTCTTCGCTGCAAAAACATGCAAACGTGAACAACAGGAATTGTCCATCTGTTGCACTCCCATACACATTTATCAAAATAACCCTTCTGATTTAAATGTTTTAGGTTTAAAATTGGGTAGCTAAGCCAATTTTTCGACCAGGAGTTTTATCGTTTATTTTTCAATATCACTGTGGTTAACCACGAATTCAATAACGATATGTAATTACAAGGCCTTTTTACTACTGAATCAGAGGAACATCGCTCTGATCTAGGGGTGTAAATCGGATGGTTCGTCACGATACGCTATGATATCGATTCTCATACCCAGCGATACAATATTTTCCGATACCTCAAAAAATTCTATGATACGATTACGATTCGATTCGATACAGGAGTATATCGAACGATATATCGATATTTTGATATTTTATATCTATTTTAAACAACCATCTACATTTTTATTAACTCACAAATGCAACCAAAATATATAACAAGAACCTTTATCTGAAAATTTTACATTCTGTACCTCAGTTGGGACATTCACAACAAAAAAAATGGGCCTACACTTTTTTAAAATAATAAAGAAAATAAACAATTGGAAAAACAATTCTGGCTGCTACTATGGGCTCAGTGCTAAAAATCTTTTCTACAGATAACCAAATTACAAGCAATAGCAGAAAATAACTACAATACAACAGACACAAGTTCAATAAACAGTGCTTTTCAGGTTTTTCAGCTCAGTCAAAAATACATTTTCAGGTACGGTACAGAAATGTAGGCTAATCAAATGTAAAATAACTGCACAGTCTTCACTCTGTAAATTAAATATAGATGAATCATTTTTGATTTTACAAAGGTTTAGTCAGGAGCAGTGAGCACTTGTATTTTTCTTTGACAGCATTAGATTTATTTTTAGTTTGCTTTCACTTTAAGAACGAAGCACGGATTTAATATACTGATACATGCCTTTTCTTTCTCAACTGTTTACGTTAAGACATATGCCTAACGACTGTGTTTACTAGGATATTCGTCAAAATGCGCATTTTGATTTAATTTTGTCTGTATTTATTCATCCATGCACAAAAAAGTGGAAGAGAGCTCGATTTAGTATTAATGCGGTCTAGACGCGGCTGTCTGTGTGCGTGCACGCGCTTCAGATGTGTGCGCTGAAAACTTCTCACACAGTGCTTGACTGTTCCACACACAATCCCGAGCATCTTTTATGCTTCACCTTGTGCCTTCGGGCAAGGGCAGTCCTTATATCGAGTCCTGATCAGTGGCGTAGCGGACGTGCCCGCAGGGGGGCCCCCCAAAAATTGACTCGAATAAATAAAGCGTTTTTATAACGTGAACGTATAGGACTTTTATTTTGGTAGTAATTGCAGCCTACCGTGTTTGGCGATTATGACCATGAATTTGGACACAGCTATCCAATCACGATTAAGAATTTCCGCAACTGTTTAGAGAGAGTGAAGCTTATGAGCGCAAAATGAGTAAAAGAAAATATGTCAGCGGAGCTCAAAAAACGGATTAACCAACACCGAAAAGAGCAATTCAATGCAAAACTACCGAAAATTTCATCAATATTTTCTTCCAAATCAGCGGGAAGGAGCTGCGAGAGCGAGCACGGGTAACGTTACTCAGGAGTTTGCTAGCAGTGTCATCACGGACATTACTGCTTCTAACGTGGGCGCGGCTGTGGTGAATGATACGCCAGACATGGACTCAGATGCTAAAAGATGTGAAAAGTTCTTAATAAATAAATATGAAATAATTACATACTATTAAATTCCACAGTACTAATTCACGATTTTGAATGAAAAGGTGAATCCCCCATCTAATTATGCGGTGAGGGGCCCCGCCTCCACTCTTGCGGGTGGGCCAACGCAGTTTGCGCTACGCCACTGGTCCTGATACGCGAGTTTGAGCGAGAATGCATGCGTTGGCGGTAATGCATAGACAGACATTGTGAAAATGTGGACCGTGCCAAATAAGGTGCCTATTTATCCCACAGATATCGATATTTTATGTGTGGCATCGATGCACCGTATCGTCAGACATCGTATCGATGTATCGATCCATATCGATGAACAGGGACGTGCACAGACATTTTGAGGGGCAGGGGCTCAAGTGAAATAAAGGGCACTACTCATAATTACGTATTTTTTTTTTCTTTTTTTAAAACAAAAAAGTATATATATTAACGCAACACTGACTTCCTTTTAAAAAAAATAATTAAAAAAGTTAATTAATTTTATCTTCCTCAAACTCTAATTTTCAAAAGATGTCTACAAAATAATCAGTTCACACAGAAACCATGGTCTCCTTAGTATTCACTAGGTTTATAGAGCAGCAAAGGAAACATCCCACAATGTGCATGTTTTGAAAACATTTTCTATGCTACTAGTTTCAAGTATATATTTAGAATAACCAAAATAACTGCATCAAGCAGAGGGGTGTGTTTTACTAATAATTTGTTTATTTTTTTTTTTGCACAAGGGACTACATCACTTTAATTATTTTGGTGTTATCAGAACACATAACACTTAAATCAACACAAATATTCACTCTAAACTGAAGAGGGTTGTTGCTGCTATTTTGTTAACTTTACTGAAAAAATCACTGCAAAATGATTGAAAAAATACAGCAACTTAATAAAATTCTTACAAAAAAAAGGGTCTTCTACTTCAAAATAAAATCTGTTACTTCCATTCCCTGGTTGTCTCTCATTCCTCCCTTACAGCGGCAACCTTCTGGGGGCCATGTCCCTGTAGATGTTTATTACTTCACTGTGGTTTACAGGAATGTCTTTCTCAATAGTCAGGAGGAGGAGATCAGAAAGCCTTTTTTCTGGGGAAACCAAAAAAACCACAAAACAAAAAAAAAAAAAAAAAAAAAAAAAAAACAAAAAGCTTTGGTGCATAGGCTTCTGAGTGTGTCTTTAACCAGTTTGAGCTTGGAAAATGACCTCTCCACTGTTGCTGTTGACACTGGAATTGTTGCATAAGTTCTTATCATTTCCACCAGTGTTGGAAAGATTTCCTGTCCACTGTTGTCTCTCAGTGTCTTTAACATCTCCTTCATGGTGGATGTGTTTGGGAAAGATGCATGAAAAACCCTGAGCTCTGTTTTCAACTTCTGCTCCTCTCCTCCATAAAATTCACACAGTGTGTGAATGGCCTCAAGAAAGTCAGGACCCACTGCATCTTTGCCTATCCAGTTGTTGGCCTTTGTCAAACTGTGGAGTGCGTTCAGTATTTTACTGGACTGTGTCTCACCTTCTCCCCCAAATCTTCTTTGTATTTCCTGAGAAAGAACATCTAAGAATGAATAGTACACCTTTACTCTGTAGTACTCTTCTACTGACTGGAAGGAGTGGCTCTCTGTGGCTGCACCAGTACTTTGGCTGTACTTTGCCTTTGCTGTCCCGGAGGCTCTTTGGGAATGCTGATCCCAGCGGCTTCTGCCTTTTCCGTGGCACTCTTAAACAGTTTTCCAAACTGTTCTTCTGTCCTGAGGTTGGACATGGTGTCCTTCACTCCATCAACAACTGTATATGCTGTGGACAGATCAATTTCACAGTTCTGTAGAGCATTAGAGGCAAGAGCAGTGACTTCAAAGACAGGAGTGGCGATCTCAAGGCAGAGCAAAAACTCAAAGTCTATGGCTTTAAGGTACATCCTGGCGTCTCTAGCAGCAGTATCTGGAGGCTCCTGCTCTGTAATGTCAGTGAGGACCTTGACCACAGAGCTCATCACTTTAAGGAGGGCCTTCAGGGCTTTTTCTCTGCATGCGCAACGTGTGTCAGAGAGTTTCTGCAGTTGGATTACACGCTCTCCAGGGTGCAGGGCCTTTTGGCATTTCACAAATGCAGTGTGTCTTTTCGTAGAGCTGGTGAGAAATACATAGAGCTTCTGTACCAGGTTAAAAAAGGTAATGAAGTGGAGGCTTGATTTTGCAGCTTCAACTAAGACCAGATTTAAGCAGTGGGCTTGGCAGTGCACATACAGAGCCTTTTCATTGTGTTGCAGTATTCTTGACTGCAGTCCTCTATATTGACCACTCATATTGGCAGCGCCATCATAGCCTTGACCACGCATGTTTTGGATCTGTAGGCCGTTGTTCTTTAGCAAGTCAAGAACTGTTTTCTCCATTTCCTCACCTGTTGTTTTTGACACATTGC
The DNA here is from genome assembly GCF_018340385.1 of Cyprinus carpio. Lineage (NCBI taxonomy): Eukaryota > Metazoa > Chordata > Actinopteri > Cypriniformes > Cyprinidae > Cyprinus > Cyprinus carpio. The sequence goes on along the minus strand of NC_056581.1, from coordinate 651,560 downwards.
AGACCTGGACGAAGCGTTCCTTGACTTCCATTTGATACACATAACGCACAACAAGAGAGACCTGCTCGCAATGAGATACATCAGTGGTTTCATCTATAAGTACTGAATATATATTGGTCTCCTCTATCTCTTTCCATATCTCTCTTTTTGTGAATGTGGCCAGGGCTTTGATGAGATCATTTTGTGTTCTGTTTGAGAGAAGTGAAACTTGACACCTCTTCTTACCCATTTTCTGGTCTTTGACATTATCCAAATGTAGTCTGAGTACACTGTCATACTGGCTAAACATTTTAACAAGTTCAAGGAAGTTGCCCTGGTTTGAGCTTGTGGCAGACTCATCATCACCCCTGAAAGCCTTCCCCTGCCGTGCAAGATATAAAGTTATGTCAATTAATCGGGTCAAAATTTCTCTGTTTCTTTGTTTCTCTCTCTCTCTCTCTCTCTTTTTGCCTTGTCTTGAGCATATGATACATCAAAAGCTGCTTGTAAAGCACTATTTTTATACGTGTTCCATCGCACCATGCTTGTTAAGTGGGCCTCTGAGTCTGCATGCTCTTGCATTTTTTCAAGTGCCCTTTTCCAGTTGTCAACACTAGCCACTCTCCACGTACTCTTCGTATACTTTTGTTAATTAAGAAAAAGCCGACAGCTAAAGCAGTACATACTATCCTTGTCAGGTGAATACTCCAACCATGGCCTATTTTCATACCATGTCTTCTGAAATGATCGGCCTTCAGTATTCTTGGGGAATCTGAGAAAAGGTTGGCATGGTCCTCTATCGACACACATTTTCACATAACTGGCATTACACTGGAGATCAAAAGCTTTGTTGTGTGCAGGATCTGTTGGATACTTTAAGGATGCAATTTTTGATATGGCCCCTTCTACACTACCAACAGTTTCCTCAACCTCATCATCTTCTATTGCTTCCTCAAACTCAACATTATCCACCGTTTCCCCCTCTAATATAGTCTCTTCCTCTTCACCACTGACATTGATTTCCTGATCATCTTTGTAATCTGTGTCAGTCGTTGCCTCTATAACCTCCTTTTGTCTTTCAGTTGTCGTTTTAGAGATTTCAACTGCTCTCTCAGGTCTAACACTCAGCATCTGAGTTATCTGTTCTCTCTTGGGTTTTGCTTCTGGTAACTGGTTGTAACCATGCATTTAGCGATTTGCTACTCTTGGCTGTTTCCTGGCGCTCCTTCTCCTTCCTTTTCTGTATCCTCTCTTTTTTTGGCATTATGCTGCCTGCCTGGCCCTGCACTGCAAGCATGATTAAAATTAATTGTTTAAATACTTTTTGTTTCACAAGCAAAATAAATTTTAGCTTCACACAACTAAGCATCAGAATACTGAATTGCCTTAATGTTATAATCAAATACATTAATATTATTATTGCTATGCATGTACACATACACAATAACTGATGGTGACTGACAAGGACTTAGTTTCACATTTGAGGGAGGACTGTATCATCACCATCATCAAATAAAACCTTCAAAATCCACATTTAGATGGAGTTTGTTTTAAACCTACTACACTCAAAAAATATTCTGTGGCTTAGTAAATATTTAACTTAATTAACTTAATAAAATCTCTGAAAATCTTACTTGATTGTTTGAATTGAACTTACCAAAATAGAGTAAAAATTAAATAAAATTAAATAAAAGCCAATGTCATGTATGTATTTGTGGTTGTATGGAATACTATTTTATAAAGGTTTAGAGGAAATAAAAAAAAAGTTCATAAATAAAGTTAATTTATAAATATTGTTATTTTTAATGTTTAATGTTAACTTATTTCTACTCAGTTTTATTTATTAATGTACAGATGCAGTTACTCAGATTTACTACATTTTTTAGAGTGTAGCCTATCCTCCATCTGTTTGCATCTGTAGATTTCTTCTAAATTCACCAATTTATATTTCTAAATTTCAGGGGGAAAGACTCTTGATGTAAGTCATTAACTAACTGGGGACGTTCTTATTTTATTAACTTATTTTATTACATGGCTTGGTTGATCTCCAATGTAGAATGCGGTCTGTTATTTCTTGATAACAGACCGCTGTGCGGAGTATAACAGACCGTTGCCATGAAAAACAGAGCGTTGCTATGGACTCACAGGATTCTAACCGTAGAGACGGAGCGTACTATTTTCTTTAGCGGAAACAATACAATCGGGATTAAATCAATAAACTCCCTTTTAATATTTTGTCAAATTATTTATTTATTTGGTAGGTAGCCATGTAATAAGCAGGAGGATAATGTATAGCGATTATCCCTTACACAGCTCTAGTCTAGTAGCTCATGAGGCATGCATGCTAGCAAAACACAGGTTAACTAAGTTATATTTGCCTTTTGCTAATCAGCAGTAAATTCGAGCATTATTCGAGGCACTGGTATTTTAATCTTTTGTTCATCACCAGCTCCACTCACCTCAGCACAAGCCAAGAAAAACACTGCTGGGAGGGGCTGCTGCTGCCTGCAGGTGTGTGTCTGTGTATCTGATGTGCGCCGCTGCGCGCAAGGGGGGAAGGGAGGGGGGGGGTTTGGGGGTCAATGAGCGCTTCAGAACTCCTGTCCTGATATTTAGATATACTATTCTTCAATAAATATATTTGTTTGACAGGGAAGCTGTGCGCAAACAGCAATATATATTATTTTTTCAAAAAAAAAAAAAAAAAAGCACCCCAGAAAAAAGGGCACTTTCTCTCCAGGAATAAAAAGGGCAGGTGCTCAAGCCCCCTTTGTCTATGTGTGCACGTGCCTGTCGATGAATCGTTACACCCCTACTCTGATCAGATTTACGTCTCGTCCTAAAAAAGAGATTTCTGCATCTTTAATAGGCGGGTTACTAATATTAAAATGTTCTCACTGCAGAGAGATCTTGGTCTTCTCTTAACAGGACATTTAACGTTATACTGCAGTGTACTTTGAGCAAAATAACAGTGACTATACTGTTAGGTATTTCTAGAAACTGTTAATGTGCTGACTGATCAGCTTTTTGCCTCAGTCAGTTAGGAGTGAGTTCGCGTCTTGCGACTTCTCACAATTTCATAATTTCATAGCATAGAAATTATTAATAACCATATATACAGATTGAATCTGAATTGCTCATAAAACGAAGTTTGAAATGCCCGCGTTTCTCCACCAAAACACTGTAACCGCACTGGGTAGTACATTAACGTTAGCTCAAACTATATATAGGGAATTTTAATAATTAATCAGGAATATGATAAATTAAGGCACTGTAATTTACTCAATATGTCAATATTCCATTCTTCATATCAATTAACGCGATATCTTTTACTGGGAATTAATGCAAATCAAACAGTGGTTTGTCCAGCAAACGGCCGTAAGATTAACTTATCAACTTTCAATAAAGTTATCACTTCTTATAATTCCAGGAAAAATAGTTTCTGGCCATGAAACCATTCTCCTGTCCTTATAACAGACAAGCTTTGTAGCTAAGATCTAACATTTCATTGACTTCGTGATGTGAGCATTTTAGACAGAAGCAATCATGAATATATATTGGCTTTTAATAACTGAACTAATAATACATCAAACTACGATTCACACAGAGTAAATATGCGTTTAACAATACAAACAGTAAAAACAAATACAATACAAAACGGATAACAAATGAGAGAGCGAGAGAGAGAGAGAGAAATGGGCTAGATCATAGAATGATCACCCAGTATGGCAAAATCACATATAGAAACCTTTTGAAAGACAACAAGGAATCAGATCACCTTGAAAAAGGGAATAGACAACCTTAAGCAGCGTTTAAATCTCTATAGGAAATAATACTTGCATGTGGGTATCTTTGTGCCTGCTAAAGACGAGCGTGCGTGTGTCGTTGTTTTGGAGCTGGGCGTGTTCTCTCGTGTCTTCAGGGGTGAGAAGACTCGCGTGAAGTTTCAAAGGTTCAGGAGTTACCAAAGAAAGATTCAGAGTTCGTCTCCCTCGTGTAGGGAGAGGCGAATATGAGAATAAAACTTAGTAAAGAAAAGAAAAACGGAGATGAAAGCTCCCTAAGGAGCCATCGCAACAGACGTTCTCTCAGACGAAGTGCGGACGAAGCAAAGTGCAACGAGAACTTTCGGTGTCAGTCTCTTATGGAGCTACTGGGTTCACGCCTCTGTTCGCGCGAACAACCAAAGAACGCCCACGATCTGAAGTGGGAAAAAGTTCCTTTGTCTCTAGGGAGACACCCACTCGAGTGAGTTATGGTGATGTCAGAATTCAGCAGTTACAGGTCCTTCTCAAAAAAATAGCATATTGTGAAAAAGTTCATTATTTTCCATAATGTAATGATAAAAATTAAACTTTCATATATTTTAGATTCATTGCACACCAACTGAAATATTTCAGGTCTTTTATTGTTTTAATACTGATGATTTTGGCATACAGCTCATGAAAATTCCTATCTCAAAAAATTAGCATATCATGAAAAGGTTCTCTAAACGAGCTATTAACCTAATCATCTGAATCAACTAATTAACTCTAAACACCTGCAAAAGATTCCTGAGGCTTTTAAAAACTCCCAGCCTGGTTCATTACTCAAAACCGCAATCATGGGTAAGACTGCCGACCTGACTGCTGTCCAGAAGGCCATCATTGACACCCTCAAGCGAGAAGGTAAGACACAGAAAGAAATTTCTGAACGAATAGGCTGTTCCCAGAGTGCTGTATCAAGGCACCTCAGTGGGAAGTCTGTGGGAAGGAAAAAGTGTGGCAAAAAAACGCTGCACAACGAGAAGAGGTGACCGGACCCTGAGGAAGATTGTGGAGAAGGACCGATTCCAGACCTTGGGGGACCTGCGGAAGCAGTGGACTGAGTCTGGAGTAGAAACATCCAGAGCCACCGTGCACAGGCGTGTGCTTTTGAACCAGAAACAGCGGCAGAAGCGCCTGACCTGGGCTACAGAGAAGCAGCACTGGACTGTTGCTCAGTGGTCCAAAGTACTTTTTTCGGATGAAAGCAAATTTTGCATGTCATTCGGAAATCAAGGTGCCAGAGTCTGGAGGAAGACTGGGGAGAAGGAAATGCCAAAATGCCTGAAGTCTAGTGTCAAGTACCCACAGTCAGTGATGGTCTGGGGTGCCATGTCAGCTGCTGGTGTTGGTCCACTGTGTTTTATCAAGGGCAGGGTCAATGCAGCTAGCTATCAGGAGATTTTGGAGCACTTCATGCTTCCATCTGCTGAAAAGCTTTATGGAGATGAAGATTTCGTTTTTCAGCACGACCTGGCACCTGCTCACAGTGCCAAAACCACTGGTAAATGGTTTACTGACCGTGGTATTACTGTGCTCAATTGGCCTGCCAACTCTCCTGACCTGAACCCCCATAGAGAATCTGTGGGATATTGTGAAGAGAAAGTTGAGAGACCGCTAGACCCAACACTCTGGATGAGCTTAAGGCCGCTATCGAAGCATCCTGGGCCTCCATAACACCTCAGCAGTGCCACAGGCTGATTGCCTCCATGCCACGCCGCACTGAAGCAGTCATTTCTGCAAAAGGATTCCCGACCAAGTATTGAGTGCATAACTGAACATAATTATTTGAAGGTTGACTTTTTTTGTATTAAAAACACTTTTCTTTTATTGGTCGGATGAAATATGCTAATTTTTTGAGATAGGAATTTTGGGTTTTCATGAGCTGTATGCCAAAATCATCAGTATTAAAACAATAAAAGACCTGAAATATTTCAGTTGGTGTGCAATGAATCTAAAATATATGAAAGTTTAATTTTTATCATTACATTATGGAAAATAATGAACTTTTTCACAATATGTTAATTTTTTGAGAAGGACCTGTATATTCCAGCAAGATGGTAATTCCAGATTAATACATTTTACTGTAATTTCCTATGTATGAGTGGTTCGGTCAAAGCAAGATGGTTAAACAGATACCAAGAATGACAGGTAAAGGTAGAAGAAACATAAAGTTACATTCATATGCAGAATTACACACATTTAAAGTTTGATTAACACACGATAAAATTGCAGATACTCCAATTTGATATGGAAGACATCGAAGCACAGAAAGGAAATACAGTCAATACATTTAGAATACATTTACTTTCCTTGTTCCTTACAAGATTTCCTAGCGAGCTGGGCTTTTTCTGTTTCTCCCAGTTGGGTAATAAAGTTTTATGACCTGGTCAGGAATTTAAACCCAGCCATGCTGGCACCAGGCCGGTCATTCAGCTTGCAGAGAGTTTGATTTACCTGCATGAGTTCAGGGGCTAAAAGCTTTGGGTTTTAGCCAAGGAATGTGCATTGTTTTAGATTCAACAAGCCATGATTCATTAATTCAGACCCAATGAATGAATGAAATGAATGAATGATGGCCAGGGCATTGGCCAGGGAAGCGGTCATGGTCAGGGCATCGGCCAGGGCATCGGCCAGGGAAGCGGTCAGAGCATTGGCCAGGGAAGCAGTCAGGGCATCGGTCAAGGTAGCAGCCAGGGAAGCGGTCATGGTCAGGGCATCGGCCAGGGAAGTGGACAGGGTAGCGGTCATGGCCAGGGAAGCGGTCAGGGCATCGGCCAGGGAAGCGGTCAGGGAAGCGGTCAGGGTAGCAGCCAGGGAAGCAGTCATGGTCAGGGATGTGGTCAAGGAAATGGCCAGCACTGTGGTTGGGGAAACTGTCAGAGATGTGGTCACTGAAATGGTCATGGGACTTAACACTTACGGGAGATCTTCAATTCAGTGCTTTTATTTATGGCATGTTTTCCCTGTTTGATCAAACAGTTTAGAAATATTTTCTGTTCCCCCCCCACCGCCTCAAAAAAAAAAAAAAAAAGAATTGCTTTATTGAAGAGTTTGGTTTTTTTTTTTTTTTTTTTATTAAAGGTGGCGCATCATGGTTTTCACTCTCTCCAAGAGTACTCCACCACCGCTCCATCACAAGTACAATTCCTGCCAACGGCCTGTAATATAACTACATATTTATCAAAAATTCACATTAAACATTCAGCTATAGCTTGATACAGATGGATCTCTCAAATCAGAAAGTTATAAGGAAGGCAATAGCAGAGTGGGAAGTTATAGGATAGTTCTCAAGGAGATTGTCTGTTCCTCTTACTGAATATTTTCAGGTTAAAGCATGATTTTAAACAGGTACAGCAATGCTTTTGCAATAATGCATTTAGTTTCAAAGTGACTCTGGTAGGAAAAAGTTTGCACACATGCAAAACTAATATTTGTCAGCATTAAAAGGTATAATTACTGCTTTCTTCTGTGCAAACTTAGTTTGACAAAAACAGTACATTTGTCAGTTATTTTATTTACAGATTGATGCATTTCTTACAGACTTCTGCTCATTCTAATTTATTGAGATGCACCTGTATATCACATTATATCATGGGGACTCAAATGGGACCAAATGCAATAACCTTAAAATCTACCCACCACTACCATTTTTTCCACACCTTCTGCAAACTATTTGCATTTTTCGGTCTTTTCATGGAGGTTCTTCAGCTGGTCAGGAGTGACAAAGGAATCTGCCTCATGGGCTGCAGTTAGATTATCCTCTATACATGTCATCCTTTTTTAGTAAATACAATTTAAAGCTGTACAACTTTCTGTACTGTATCTGTTTAAGTATACTTTTCGAATACTTTTTACACCCCTGTAAACGGGCAAGTCATGGATTTGATTGACCATTTGACATTGAGAACTTGTTAATGTTTGTATTGGGTGTCCCCTCACACTGCTCATGTCATGTGACCTTCCTTCCAAAAATGGACATATGCAAATAAAGGCAGATCCGATCCATCAGAATACCAAGTAGTGAGCATGTTTTTCCTCTGTATAATTAAACTGAGCGCAGCATTAGTTCAGTCAGGCCAAATCAGCTGTCAAATTGCTCCAATCACTACCATTCTCCTATTAGACATGGGACATATATACGTGGCATTACTGCTCGGTAAGTATGCTCAAAATGCTCGCAAGCATTGCGATAGAGCTATAAACAGCATGAAAATTACGTTTACATTATTTCTTTCACATCTTACCTGCTGCTTCCTGGTCATGGATACTTCGGACATCCTAGTACAAATCCTATCCGAAGAGTCTCCGGATGAGATCCTGGATCATTACACCGAAGATGTCATTCCAACCCAGCTAGTGAGACGCAGCTCTAGGATAGCAGCGAGGAATCCTTTTTCCATCAACGAATGGCCCAAAGAAAGGATCTTGTCCAAACTGTACTCTCACAATGTACAAGTGCCTCCGAATCTGGATCATGATCAGCTCTTGACTCTTTTACAAGAAGTCAGTCAAGACCTGCAGCCCCCATCTACCAACGCAGTATCTTCTCTGCCCCGATCTACCGGCTGTAAAGCCTCGGGGAGAAAAGAAATAATATCTCCACTGATTAAGTGTATCCAAACCCAAAGAAGGTGAAAACAGCTCATTCTTCTCAAGCTCCAGCACAACAGGGAGACGACAGGGTTCTCTCAGCGCCGCTGTCAATTCAAGGAACCCTCTCCGACAAGAACAACAGGATCCAGGCGCTGGAATCGCAGTGCTTGTCTTCTGCACCTCGGGCGATGTTTGACGGGCAGACTTCCAGCTCGACCTCAAACCACGCCCTTACTCCCGACTTGGCTCTTCCTAGAAGATCTCTAGGATCAGCGTTATCTGACGCTTACACCAGGGTTTCCTCTGTGCTTCCCAGCAGCTGCCATTTCTCCCCATCTGTGCGCTCAAATCCTGTCAGGTAACGACATTAACTTGGTTAAAATATTGCTATGCGCAGAAATGAATGAAAGAAGGATCGTGGATTGTGGGAATATGTCTGTCATTCTTAAGAAGGCTGCCTGCATTCAGCTCAAATTCTACAAAATGGCACTACGGTGACGCGGAGAGACACAGGAGAAGAATTGTTGAATAAAGTCATTATTGTTTTCTTTGTGTACAAAAAGTATTGTTGTCACTTCATAACGTTACGGTTGAATCACTGATGGCAGATGGACTATTCTGATGATGCTTTTCATCCATTTCTGGACCTTGACAGTGTTACTTAGTCTATGGGACAGTCACAAGCATCCCAGTTTTCATCCAAAATACCTTAAATTGTGTTCTGAAGAGACGAATGAAGCTTTTACGGGTGTGGAACAACATGGGGGTCAGTGATTAATGACAATTTTCATTTTGGGGTGGAGTAACTCTTTAAGTTCCTTTCTCTGAGACCTGGAATTTTAGCAAAGTATTAGCCCATTTTTACACAAAATATTCCACATTATATCATGGGGACTCAAATGGGACCAAATGCAATAACCTTAAAATCTTGCCACCACCATTTTTTGCACACCTTTTGCAAACTCTTTGCATTTTTTTTTTTTTTTTTTTGTCTTTTCATGGAGGTTCTTCAGCTGGTCAGGAGTGACAGAAGAATCTTCCTCATGGGCTGCAGTTAATTTCTCCTCTATACATGTCATCCTTTTTTAATAAGTACAATTTAAAGTTGTAAAACTTTCTGTACTGTATCTTCTTTTTAAGTATAATTTTCGAGTACTTTTTAAACCTCGGGGTGTAAACGGGCAGTGCCCACCTTCATGGATTTGATTGGCCATTTGACATTGAGAACTGTTAGATCGCTGACCAGCTCCGATGAGAAAGTCCATTATCTTTGGGGCATCAGTGTTCAGTTAGTGTTATGAGGCTGCTATTTCACAACCTTTTTTATTATTATAAGCCTATAAATGCCAAGGTCCGGATCTTGCGGATCTCATGCTGGGAACGGCAGTGTGTTCAACTTCATGCGGAGCAGCGCAGACCGATCGGCGAGAGTTGCAGCTTGCGGTCTGGGGTGGTATTAACCTGTCAGTAAGCCCCTCCCCTCGAACGCAGATGAAACAATGGCCGTTGCCATTTACTCTGATCCTACCCCTCCCAGAAAACTTTATTTATAGATTTTCAACACTTCATTCTGTATGATTTATAGTTAAATTTACATATAGCTTGTTTCCTCATGGGAACCTAAAAATGTCCCCACAAGTTCAAAATTTACTGGTATTAGGCCTATTATTCTTGTGGGGACATTTGGAGTACACACACTAGGAGTCTTTGATATTCTTAAACAAAGCTGTACTTATAAATAAAGGAATGTTATAACAGGCAATACAGGTCAAAAGCTTATTGTGGACCAGTGTATTTAGAATTGGAATAAACCTTGGCGTGTTTGTGAAATATACTGTTTAAAATAAAAATTAAGAGAGGCTATATTGAAAACGTTTCATGGTATATGCAGCTAAAAGTGTGTTCGAGAGATTTAATCTGGACATTGATTGTTCCTGTGATTTGTTTGCTCAATGGAAAAGGAGTCTACATTATCCATCTATTTTGTAATTGTGTCTACACAAGGATTTTTATTTTTGGGGGGTGTATATGGAAAATGTAATTAGAAGGAAAACAAATATTACTTTCAAAATAAATAATTTTGATATGTATTTATTATTGCAATGAATGTAATAATAATAACTTTACTTTTCTTGTACATCTTTTTATTAATTTGGGAAAATTTCACATACATAAGAAGGTCAGGGTCCAAGCCAAATTTCATCCATTTTCATCAGGAGACTTAAGGACTACTGTACCAGTTTGGAGAACATTGTCAGTAAAAAAATCAAATGATACTTGTAATATTTTCCATAAATATACAGTTGTTGATTACTGAATAATTGCTATGCACACTCTTGTACATTACAGTTGTATATTTTGTTCTGGTTAATTACAAGGAGAAGAAGAAGAAGCGGCACACACTGCTTCAGTCTGCGTATCGCTGCATGAAGTCGAACACACCTATTGGTATCACAACATGATCGCTGCACCGCCTGACCACTGCAGATTCAGCTCATCCAACCCCAATCAAACACACCTGAACAAGCTAATTAAGGCATTCTAGATTACTAGAAAACCTACAGGCAGGTGAGTTTGATCAGGGTTGGAATTGACCTGATCTCCTTGGATCTTTAAAACCCCATTTTACAGCGTTTGATATTACAGCAACACGTATTTGTTTGAGTTTTGTGTGCTTTGCTGTCCACTGCTTCTGACGCACCAATTCAGCACATTTTCTAGCAGAGATCGTTGTGAGATCGCAGGTCGGGAGGATGACGGCTCGAGTGTATTTCTCGTTGATCGCTGTTTTGTTGTGTCTGTTTGGATACTTGAGCATAACTCACGCTATTTAAAGACGAACCACAGGTGAGAAGATCTGTTGATTCTGTTACGCAGCTTAAAGAAATGCAGAAAGGTCTTTGAAAATAATGAACACAGTTTAGGAATGAGTAGTAGGAAGTGTTTAAAACACTTGATCTGATCTGAACAGACATATATATATATATATATATATATATATATATATATATATATATATATATATATATATATATATATATATATATATATATATATACATATATATATATATATATATAAAATTTGTATGAAGGTTTGAGACCCATTGTGAAACCCCTGATTTAGAAATGCTGAAACCACACTCCCTGGCCTCCCCTAATGATCCTCTTAAACCCTCTAGTGGATGGTTTTTGTCCAGAGAGGCTGACGGTTGTGCCGTCCCGTCGAGGATGTTCTTCTGATGAAGACTGCCCTGGAGGACACAAATGCTGTCGATTTGACTGTGGGCCTGTTTGTGTGCTGCCTGTTTTCAGTGAGTTTCAGTTAATAATGGGTCCCAAAAAAAAACAAACAAGTAAGGCCCTGTGCCAAATGGCACCCTAAACCCTCGCTGTCTTCCTCTGAGTCCGCACTTTCGTGATGTAAATGCCACTTTGACTGTCGGGTAGAAGTCCACTGTGGAGCTCGCCCCAGTGTGGGCTCGGCAGAAGTGTGGATCGAGGGTGCATAACGGCTGCAAAGGGGGCGCTCGCGAGCACCCTTCTGAACACTAAAATGACAAATGGGACACCCTACACCCTACAGACAGCAAGTGCACATGAAGTGTTTCATTTGGGACAGGGCCTAACTCATTGAATTAAATGTAAGTTTTTAAGCAGAAACTCTGCCTTTTGTTCTCGTCCAAAGTAGGTCTGAATTTATCCCTTAGGATAGTTTTAAAGCACAGGATGGCTTTACAAAACGTAGAGGAATAATACTTGGAATATAAATTCACTCTGTAGGTAGAACTTGTTATTCATGCTCTGAAAGTGGCATACTGTCTATATGCACCGACTAAAGCTGACTATCTGTGTCCACGCAGTGAAGCCGGGTCAATGTCCCCTACCAGAGATGATTCCACTTTGTGCTGAAAGCTGTTTCCGTGATGGCCAGTGTCCTGCCACACAGAAATGTTGCCCAACCACAGGTGGCTTTGCATGCAGTGAACCACGTGGTCAGGGAAGAGGTCAGGCAAGTTGCCAGGGAAGCGGTCAGGGAAGAGGTCAGGCAAGTTGCCAGGGAAGCGGTCAGGGCATGGGCCAGGGCCAGGGAAGCCGTCAGGGCATGGGCCAGGGCTTTGGCCAGGGCATGGGCCAGGGAAGCGGACAGGGAAGCGGCCAGGGCTTTGGCCAGGGCATGGGCCAGGGAAGCGGACAGGGCATCGGCCAGGGAAGTGGTCATGGCCAGGGCATCGGCCAGGGCCAGGGAAGTGGTCGGGGCATCGGCCAGGGAAGCGGTCGGGGCATCGGCCAGGGCCAGGGAAGCGGTCGGGGCATCGGACAGGGAAGCGGTCAGGGCATCGGACAGGGAAGCGGTCAGGGCATCGGCCAGGGAAGTGGTCATGGCCAGGGCATCGGCCAGGGAAGCGGACAGGGCATCGGCCAGGGCATCGGTCAGGGACAGGGAAGCGGTCAGGGAATCGGCCAGGGAAGCGGACAGGGCCAGGGCATCGGTCAGGGCATCGGCCAGGGACAGGGAAGCGGTCAGGGTATTGGCCAGGGCCAGGGAAGCGGACAGGGTATTGGCCAGGGAAGCGGACAGGGCATCGGCCAGGGAAGCGGTCATGGTCAGGGCATCGGCCAGGGAAGCGGACAGGGTATCGGCCAGGGCCAGGGAAGCGGACAGGGTATCGGCCAGGGCCAGGGAAGCGGTCAGGGTATCGGACAGGGAAGCGGTCAGGGCATCGGCCAGGGAAGTGGTCATGGCCAAGGAAGCGGTCAGGGCATCGGAAAGGGAAGCGGTCAGGGCATCGGACAGGGAAGTGGTCAGGGCATCGGCCAGGGACAGGGAAGCGGTCAGGGCATCGGCCAGGGACAGGGAAGCGGTCAGGGAAGCGGTCAGGGAAGCGGTCAGGGAAGCGGTTAGGGCATCGGCCAGGGCCAGGGAAGCGGTCAGGACATCGGCCAGGGAAGCGGTCAGGGCATCGGCCAGGGAAGTGGTCAGGGCCAGGGCATCGGCCAGGGAAGCGGGTCAGGCCAGGAAGCGGACAGGGCAGCGGTCATGGCCAGGGTAGCGGTCATGGCCAGGGAAGCGGACAGGGCAGCGGTCATGGCCAGGGTAGCGGACAGGGCAGAGGTCATGGCCAGGGAAGCGGTCAGGGTATCGGACAGGGAAGCGGTCAGGGCGTCGGCCAGGGAAGTGGTCATGGCCAAGGAAGCGGTCAGGGCATCGGAAAGGGAAGCGGTCAGGGCATCGGACAGGGAAGCGGTCAGGGCATCGGCCAGGGACAGGGAAGCGGTCAGGCATCGGCCAGGGACAGGGAAGCGGTCAGGGAAGCGGTCAGGGCATCGGCCAGGGACAGGGAAGCGGTCAGGGAAGCGGTTAGGGCATCGGCCAGGGCCAGGGAAGCGGTCAGGGCATCGGCCAGGGAAGCGGTCAGGGCATCGGCCAGGGAAGTGGTCAGGGCCAGGGCATCGGCCAGGGCATCGGCCAGGGCATCGGCCAGGGACAGGGAAGCGGTCAGGGAAGCGGTCAGGGCATGGGCCAGGGAAGCGGTCAGGGCATCGGCCAGGGAAGTGGTCAGGGCCAGGGCATCGGCCAGGGAAGCGGTCATGGCCAGGGAAGCGGACAGGGCAGCGGTCATGGCCAGGGTAGCGGTCATGGCCAGGGAAGCGGACAGGGCAGCGGTCATGGACAGGGCAGAGGTCATGGACAGGGCAGAGGTCATGGCCAGGGTAGCGGTCAGGGCGTGGGCCAGGGAAGCGGTCAGGGCGTGGGCCAGGGAAGCGGTCAGGGCGTGGGCCAGGGAAGCGGTCAGGGCGTGGGCCAGGGAAGCGGACAGGGCATCGGCCAGGGAAGGGGACAGGGCAGCGGTCATGGCCAGGGAAGCGGTCAGGGCCAGGGCATCGGCCAGGGAAGCGGCCAGGGCATCGGCCAGGGTAGCGGTCAGGGCATGGGCCAGGGAAGTGGTCATGGCCAGGGCATCGGCCAGGGCCAGGGAAGCGGACAGGGCATCGGCCAGGGAAGCGGACAGGGCATCGGTCGGGGCATCGGCCAGGGCCAGGGAAGCGGACAGGGAAGCGGTCAGGGCCAGGGCAGCGGACAGGGCATCGGCCAGGGTAGCGGTCATGGCCAGGGAAGCGGACAGGGAATCGGCCAGGGTAGCGGTCATGGTCAGGGCATCGGCCAGGGAAGCGGACAGGGTATCGGCCAGGGCCAGGGAAGCGGTCAGGGCATCGGCCAGGGCATCGGTCAGGGCATCGGCCAGGGACAGGGAAGTGGTCAGGGCATCAGGGACAGGGAAGCGGCCAGGGCATCGGCCCCAGGGAAGCGGTCAGGGGGCCAGCAAGGGCAGGGAAGTGGTCAGGGGACAGGGCATCGGCCAGGGAAGCGGACAGGGGCATCGGCAGGTTAGCAGGGTAGCGGTCAGGGCATGGGCCAGGGAAGTGGTCATGGTCAGGGCATCGGCCAGGGAAGCGGACAGGGCATCGGTCGGGGCATCAGCAAGGGCCAGGGAAGCGGACAGGGCATCGGCCAGGGCCAGGGCAGCGGACCAGGGAATCGGACAGGGTATCGGTCAGGGAAGCTGACAGGGCATGGCCAGGAATCGGCCAGCGGTCATGGTCAGGGACAGGGAAGGGATCAGGGTATCGGCCAGGGCCAGGGAAGCGGACAGGGCATCGGCGTGGAAGCGGACAGGGCATCGGTCAGGGAAGCGGTCAGGGCATGGGCCAGGGAAGCGGACAGGGCATCGGCCAGGGCAGGGCATCGGCCAGGGACGGGAGGGCATCGGTCAGGGCATCGGCCAGGGAAGCGGACAGGGACCGGGCATCGGCGGGCCAGGGAATCGGACAGGGCAAGCGTGGAAGCGGTCAGGGCATCGGCCAGGGCCAGGGCATCGGCGGACAGGGCATCGGCCATGGCCAGGGAAAGCGGACCGGTCATGGCCAGGGAAGCGGACAGGGAATCGGCCAGGGAAGCGGACAGGGCATCGGCCAGGGAAGCGGTCGCGGACAGGGCATCGGCCAGGGAAGCGGTCGCGGACAGGGCATCGGCCAGGGAAGCGGACAGGGCATCGGCCAGGGGATGGCCAGCGACGGTCATGGTCAGGGAAGCGACAGGCATCGGGCCAGGGAAGCGGGCAGGGATCGGCCAGGGAAATGGCCCGGGCATCAGGGGTATCGGTCAGGGCAATGGGCCAGGGAAGCGGACAGGGGAATCGGCCAGGGCCAGGGAAGCGGACAGGGCATCGGCCAGGGAAGTCGGTCTATCGGCCAGGGAAGCGGTCAGGGTATCGGCCAGGGCCAGGGAAGTGGCCAGGGTATCGGCCAGGGATGTGGTAAAGGAAATGGCCAGCGCTGTGGTTGGGAAAAACTGTCAGAGATGTTGTCACTGAAATGGTCATGGGACTTAACACTTACAGGAGATCTTCAATTCAGTGCTTTTATTTATGGCATGTTTTCCCTGTTTGATCAAAACGGTTTTAGAAATATTTTTCTGCCCCCCCCACCTCAAATAAAAAGAATTGCTTTATTGAAGAGTTTTGGTGTGTGGTTTTTTTTTTTTTTTTTTTTTTTTTTTTTTTTTTAAAAAGGCGGCGCGTTGTGGTTTTCACTTTCTCCAAGAGTACTCCACCACCGCTCCATCACAAGTATAATTCATGCCAACGGCCTGTAATAAATACGTATTTATCAAATTCACATTAATCATTCAGCTATAGCTTGATACAGATGGATCTCTCTCAAATCAGAAGGTTATAATGAAGGCAATAGCAGAGTGGGAAGTTATAGGCTAGTTCTCAAGGAGTTTGTCTGTTCCTCTTACTGAATATTTTCAGGTTAAAGCATGATTTTAAACGGGTACAGCAATGCTCTCTAATAATGCATTTAAACAAATGTAATCTTACAGTGCTACTTCATCTGTATCTGATTTTAAATGAGCAGAAGTCTGTAAGAAATGCATCGATCTGTAAATAAAATAACTGACAAATGTACTGTTTTTGTCAAACTAAGTTTGCACAGCAGAAAGCAGTAATTATACCTTTTAATGCTGACAATTATTAGTTTTTGCATGTGTGCAAACTTTTTCCTACCACAGTCACTTTGAAACTATTTTAGTTTTTATTTTAATATAGGCTACGTTATGAACAACACTTCAAACATACTGAAATATTTTAGCCACAGAGCAAAGGCGGATTGGTGTTTTCTGGTATGAGTGGAGCGGGAAATTGTGAACCCAGAGCGGAGTGATTACATGCGATCCACTCTGTTCCAAACCCGTAAAAGCTTCATTCATCTTCAGAACACAAATTTAGATGCGCCACATGGATGCTCTTTCATTTCAAATCAAAGCATAAATGGACCTGGACTTTTAGCAAAGTATTAGCCCGCCGCTCGTACCGCCGCCGCGGCGTCTGCAAAGTGCATTTGCAGCTTTTGACCGCTGAGTGGCGCTTTAATCACAGGTTTTCAAACAAGCGCATCAAAGCACATTTTTGCAAATAGACGTCAGCTTTGCCTCACCGAAGTGTTATATTTGATTGCAGTCGGGGAAAATGAAAGAAAAAATATTTAATATTCACAGATGAAAGTTTAGTCCTTATGAAGATGTGTGCGTTTCTTAGAATGAATTCAAGCAGGATAAATGTCAAGCCTATGAGCCTGTGCTTATATTTTCTCTACACCATATTTTAGATTAGACACATTTAAATAGTGTGCAGTATTATTAATATAATATGAATTATGTGTTATATTATTAAAAAGAAAATGTGGTTTACTTTGCATCGGAGCATTAAGAGTGGTAGCCTATTGTGAGCTAGGCTTGTGTGTTTTATAAATTAGTTTCTTTATTTTAGTAAAACGTAAGGCACTGTATAATTTCGCTCCCATTATTTAGGCCTAATTAAAACAAGAAACGAATAAATTAAACCTGCACGATTTAACTAAATCATTGCAACTCTAAAGAATGGATGGATTAATAAAACGTCCTCACTTATCAACAAAGTGCACACGATGTAAAAAAAAATAAAATAAAAAGAGCTTCATTAATTGACAACTTCAGTGATTTTAAACGGAGTCTTCTTTGCTTGCTTTCATATAATTTAAGTAAAGTAAAAGATAAATAAATAAAATAAATAAATAAATAAATTGCAGCCGCATTTAAATGCAGGTTTGTATAATATTCCGTAAAATATCAGTGCAAGATTTGCTCTGCATGATGCTGAGTGCACGCAGCATTTATTCTTATTTGTCTACATATTTTATCTTCATTACAAATCTTGTTTGGTTTTATTTTGGATAATTGCATGTAAAAAAAATATTTACTTTGTAATGCATATGCAAAATGTGAATTATTATTTATATTCAAGTGTTTGTGCAAAAATTATTAATGCGCATGCATGACAGGGAGGCGCCCTCTCGATCACGTAATTTTTTTCCTAATAATGAAATAACTGAAAATTGTGGCGTCTCACATACATGAGAAATATATCTACAGAAAGCTTAAAATGTATTTTAAACGAATCAATTCAAAACGAAAGCATTATGTAATCTGTGAAGGTTGTATTTCTGTTTAAAGGCGCGTCCATGTGGAGAGAGTCAGCACTGTGAATGTCATCTTGCAGCCGACAAGAAAAACATTTGTTTATTAATAAATAATTAAAATGTCTCCTTTTTCATAATTATTAGGCTACTTCTGCCTGTGCTTTGTGACGAACTTAATGCATGTTCTTGAGCGTGGAATATATTAAGGCTGGATTATAGTTGTAAATTTAATATAAACTTGCGATTAGTTGAATAATGACAAATGAACGACTAGTAACTAGAAAAATCTTACGTGGGAGGCAGACCTATTAAATACCATCTAGACATCTCTGTTAAAGTTTTTAAAGAATTTTATACGCGTTTGCATAAATTCCTCTTTCAGAACGGTCTGTAATGGAGAGATGCCTTAACACTGATTTTTCCTCTGAAACACAAAAACGAAAGTTGAAATAAAATAAATATTTTATGTTTTGAGAATGATTGGGCTCAAGCCTCCCCCGCGCGTTTGAGACACGCTGCCGAGCAGAGTATGAGCAGTGCGGTGTTATTCTGACTGAAGAGGAGCGGATTTTTTAAAAGTCGGAGCGTCGTGGTATTCACTCGCTCCAGCACCGCTCCATCACGAGTACAATTCATGCCAACAGCCCGTAATATAACTGCATATTTAGCAAGAATTCACATGATAAACATATTTAGCTATAGCTTGATACACATAATCTCTCGATCAGAAGACTATAATGACGGCAATAGTCGAGCGGGATGTTACAGGCTAGTTCTCAAGGAATTTGTCTTCCTTTTACTGATTATTTTCGGGTTAAAGCATGATTTAAACAGATACAGCACATTCACACGTAATCGCTGTCGCAAATAATGCATTCAAACAAATGTAATCTTACAGTAGGCTACTTCATCTGTATCTGATTTTGAATGAGCAGAAAATCTGTAACAAATACAGTACACTGTAGATAAAATAACTGATGTAAACTGTTATTTTCATCACAAACAAAATTTGCACAGCAGAAAGCAGCAATTATACCTTTTAATGCTGACAATTTTATTAGTTTGGCGTTTGGTAGGAAAAAAAGTTTGCACACAATAGCCTAATCCCCTTTGAAACTCTCCTGTAATTTAATTTATTTATTTTTTATTTTTTTTATTTTTATAAGCTATTATGAACATAACATTTCAACTTTAGCCACGGAGTGAAGGCGGAGCAGTGTTTCTGGTATCAATGAACCGCGGAGCTTAGTGATTATTAAATGCTCGGAGCGCGGAGGGAAATTGTTGCCGCTCCACTCTCACACACTCTGCTGCTGAGTGAGAGAGATGTTTCGCCCTATATGAACAAGGCCGTCCAGTGTAGACACGGTTAGACAGTGTCTGCTATATTTACAAATAATTGATATAAGAAATAAAAATAAATACCAGCGGCATAACGAGATGAAAATATAGACTAGAAAACTGATTTAGGTCTACACTTGGTCTGTCCTCCGTCCATGACACTGACTCACTGCGGAGTTACCAGTTTTAATCTGAACAGCTCTTAACGCCGAGTGGATGGCATGATGGGCTAGTATTAAAAAAAATAATATAATTTTATATTAAAACTTGTTTTGAACAATTTCTTTGTCATTTGAATATTGATTTTAAGTAGGGAGGCAAAAAAAAAAAAATCGATTTAAATTGTAAATCGGATTTTTGTGTGTGAAAAAAATCGGGATTTTTTTTTAGGCCATAGGCATATCGCCCCGCCCTAATGCAACAGTTTTTTTTTTTTTTTTTTTTTTAAGTTAAGGCAACTTCCTCTGAAATTAAGTTATAATAACTAATAAACTTTATTGCGCTATACAGTAGTCAACATTTGAAGTGATCAAACCTTTCTTTAAAGTTGTCCTAAAACCTGTTCTGCAAGTTTGAAACCCTGATAAGACTGTCCATATGAAAGAGCAAGAGATTCACACCTTTATCTCGACCCCCACAAGTTATATAGAACTACCCCAGCCCCCTCCAGCTGAACTAAACTCGGTCTGTTTGTTGGCTGTGAGGAACGGTGTGTTGTCATGTTCATTGTGTACGAAATGTGCTATATAAATAAACTTGCCTTGCCTTTATTCATTATTTTCCCACA
Organism: Cyprinus carpio; assembly: GCF_018340385.1. Lineage (NCBI taxonomy): Eukaryota > Metazoa > Chordata > Actinopteri > Cypriniformes > Cyprinidae > Cyprinus > Cyprinus carpio. The sequence continues at coordinate 631,533 of NC_056581.1, read as the reverse complement.
GCCCATATTATATTTTTCACTAGACCAAAATAATAACAAATTATCAATTGATAATTAATCATTATTTTTGCCAAAATCATTGTTTATTTGTGAACGTAGGCGTTTGCGGAAGGCTTTAAGACCAAGCGGAGTCCTCCGTCTGCTGCTCCCGCTTCACAGCAGCGCGCGGGACTCGCGCAAACTGACCCAACATTTAGCAAGGCAGGAAAACATTCAGTCTGCCTGAAAGAAGACGTATTTAACAGTTAATGCTGTTAAATATAGAGTAAAAAAAAAAAGAAAAAAAAATACAACTAGTGTAGGCTATCCTTAAACTTGGAGCTCATTATATTGAAGTACAAATCCAAACACCAGAAGCCTACACTCTCAACTTTTTAACTGCAGGCAGATATAGGCCTATATTATTGTACATTACAAATATTTTGATTCCTTATTTAATTAAAGAATAAATACTTATTTTCTTCAAGAATAAACATTATAAATTAAATAATTAAAGAAATAACCTCGATTAATAGCCCTTATTTGTAGGTTGTAGGAGATATGCGAGCGATTCATAGATTTAAAAAAGAAAAAAGTGGGTGCTTGGTTTCAGAAAACGAATACAGCTCGTAAAAATGCTATGATGCAAAAGTCATGCTAACTTATTAATTCATAGAAATAATTTAATTAAAAAATTTTTTTTTCGAGATTCAACTTGAATTTCAATACTATTAAACTGACTTTAAAATCTCAAGGAGTTTATGTTGAAACGGTAAAATGTCACAGTGCATGCTAGCCTAAATGAACTTGTATCTTATATAGTATCCGAAGACTTGAGTGCATGTTAGCATAAAACTAACAATATAATTTGATTTGATTTGATTTTTTTTTTAAATGAACAATTCCTGTATAAAATGTGACAGCAACCTTTATATCAAAATTTTGAAATCGTCCACAGCTGAGCAACGCAGGAGGCAGATCTGAAGTAATATTTGTTTGTTTGTTCACGAAGTGAATGTGATGCACAAAGTCATTTTTAGATGCAATGGACAAATAAAGCTGGATAAAAACATACACGAAAACACGCTAAAAAATAAATTACATTTGTGAGAGTTGCATTTTATTACATTCAGAAATAATAACGGCAGACCTTATAATGCTATAGACTAATGTACCAACAAAATATTTTTAGTTCCCTTCACTTTACAACAAATCCTTTGAATTTAAAAAAATTATCAGAACAGAACAAGAATTACAAATATATAATTCTAATGGATAAATATAATTGCAGCAGGCTATATAATAATATAGGCTTATAAACAACAACAAAAATAATAATAATTAAAAATAATTTAAAGCGATAGGCTACATTATGTTGGGCTTATCTCTCTCATTCGGGACAAATCCAAACATGTTGCCCATTTGAAGTTAAACTCTTATTCATTAGGTAAAATAGGCTTTGGATTTCACACGTGTTTCAGTATCGACGAAAAAAAAATAAAAATCATAATTAGCAAAATTATGCCAAAGTGGCCCGCTGCCCCCGCTGCATGGCTCGGTGAAGGACTGCTGTTTCCAATGAATATGTGCGCGTGAGGCACCAGCGCGATCAAAGTCACAATTCACAATTATTGGTCACACAGTAAAGGCATAATTCAAAAATGCAAAGTGTTAGCAGTTTGAAAAATCAAGAATAATAACAGAGTTAATAAGAATTATTTGTAAATGCTGGACCGTTCTCCTTTCGCTCTGCAAATGGAACCTGAAGATTATTATTATTATTATTATTTTTAAACCAAGAATGAACAGAAATGAAAACATTTTAATCCGTATATATATATATATATATAATGACTGTTTAAAAACAATAGCATGCATAAGAGCCTTTGTGTAAAGGTTTATTTTTTATTTTTTGATGAGTAGATTGTAGCCTAAGACTATCCTATTTTTAGTGGCTTTTAAGGATGTTATAATGTATATTATAATGTTATTGTTGTTTTACGTCTTCCTTTCATTCTACAATTACATTCAGTTCGCAATCCGTCCCTTTGCGCCACCTGGCGGTAGTTTCGCGAATGATTTTAACACGCGACTGATTTGCAGTTAACGCCGCGGCCCTGCGGCGGCGGTACGCGCGGCGGCATTACTCATTTTGGTTGTCTACCATCTGTAATTAAATTGAGCGCAGCATTAGTTCAGTCAGGCCAAATCAGCTGTCAAATTGCTCCAATCACTACCATTCTCCTATTAGACATGGGACATATATACGTGGCATTACTGCTCGGTAAGTATGCTCAAAATGCTCGCAAGCATTGCGATACAGCTATAAAACCGCATGCAAATTACGTTTACATTATTTCTTTCAAATCTTACCTGCTGCTTCCTGGTCATGGATACTTCGGACATCCTAGGACAAATCCTATCCGAAGAGTCTCCAGACGAGATTCTGGATCATTACACCGAAGACGTCGATCCAACCCAGCTAGTGAGACGCAGTTCTAGGATAGCAGCGAGGAATCCTTTCTCCATCAACGAATGGCCCAAAGAAAGGATCTTGTCCAAACTGTACTCTCACAATATACAAGTGCCTCCGAATCTGGATCATGATCAGCTCTTGACTCTTTTACAAGAAGTCAGTCAAGACCTGCAGCCCCCATCTACCAACGCAGTATCTTCTCTGCCCCGATCTACCGGCTGTAAAGCCTCGGGGAGAAAAGAAATAATATCTCCACTGATTAAGTGTATCCAAAACCCAAAGAAGGTGAAAACAGCTCATTCTTCTCAAGTTCCAGCACAACAGGGAGACGACAGGGTTCTCTCAGCGCTGCTGTCAATTCAAGGAACCCTCTCCGACAAGAACAACAGGATCCAGGCGCTGGAATCGCAGTGCTTGTCTTCTGCACCTCGGGCGATGTTTGACGGGCAGACTTCCAGCTCGACCTCAAACCACGCCCTTACTCCCGACTTGGCTCTTCCTAGAAGATCTCTAGGATCAGCGTTATCTGACGCTTACACCAGGGTGCCCTCCTTCCCCCCCAGCAGCTGCCATTTCTCCCCATCTGCACACTCAAATCCTGTCAAGTAACGACATAAACTTGGTTAAAATATTACTATGCGCAGAAATGAATGAAAGAAGGATCGTGGATTGTGGGAATATATCTGTCATTCTTAAGAAGGCTGCCTGCATTCAGCTCAAATTCTACAAAATGGCACTACGGTGACGCGGAGAGACACAGGAGAAGAATTGTTGAATAAAGTCATTATTGTTTTCTTTGTGTACAAAAAGTATTGTTGTCACTTCATAACGTTACGTTTGAATCACTGATGGCAGATGGACTATTCTGATGATGCTTTTCATCCATTTCTGGACCTTGACAGTGTTACTTAGTCTATGGGACAGTCACAAACATCCCAGTTTTCATCCAAAATATCTTAAAATTGTGTTCTGAAGACGAATGAAGCTTTTACGGGTTTGGAACAACATGGGGGTCAGTGATTAATGACAATTTTCATTTTGGGGTGGAGTAACTCTTTAAGTTCCTTTCTCTGAGACCTGGACTTTTAGCAAAGTATTAGCCCATTTTTACACAAAATATTCCACATTATATCATGGGGACTCAAATGGGACCAAATGCAATAACCTTAAAATCTCCCCACCACCATGACACTGCTTCAGTCTGCGTAGCGCTGCATGAAGTCGAACACACCTATTGGTATCACAACATGATCGCTGCACCACCTGACCACTGCAGATTCAGCTCATCCAACCCCAATCAAAAACACACATGAACAAGCTAATTAAGGCATTCTAGATTACTAGAAAACTACAGGCAGGTGAGTTTGATCAGGGTTGGAATTGACCTGATCTCCTTGGATCTTTAAAACCCCATTTTACAGCGTTTGATATTACAGCAACACGTATTTGTTTGAGTTTTGTGTGCTTTGCTGTCCACTGCTTCTGACGCACCAATTCAGCGCATTTTCTAGCAGAGATCGTTGTAAGATCGCAGGTCGGGGAGGATGACAGCTCGAGTGTATTTCTCATTGATCGCTGTTTTGTTGTGTCTGTTTGGATACTTGAGCATAAACTCATGCTATTCAAAGACGAACCACAGGTGAGAAGATCTGTTGATTCTGTTACGCAGCTTAAAGAAATGCAGAAAGGTCTTTGAAAATAATGAACACAGTTTAGGAATGAGTAGTAGGTTTTAAAACACTTGATCTGATCTGATCTGAACATGGTCAGGGCATCGGCCAGGGAAGCGGACAGGGTATCGGCCAGGGCCAGGGAAGCGGACAGGGCATCGGCCAGGGAAGCGGTCAGGGTATCGGCCAGGGAAGCGGTCAGGGTATCGGCCAGGGCCAGGGAAGTGGCCAGGGCATCGGCCAGGGATGTGGTAAAGGAAATGGCCAGCGCTGTGGTTGGGGAAACTGTCAGAGATGTGGTCACTGAAATGGTCATGGGACTTAACACTTACAGGAGATCTTCAATTCAGTGCTTTTATTTATGGCATGTTTTCCCTGTTTGATCAAACGGTTTAGAAATATTTTCTGCCCCCCCACCTCAAATAAAAAGAATTGCTTTATTGAAGAGTTTTGGTGTGTGGTTTTTTTTTTTTTTTTTTTTTTTTTTTTTTTTTAAAAAGGCGGCGGTTTGTGTGGTTTTCAGTGTGGTTTTCACTTTCTCCAAGAGTACTCCACCACCGCTCCATCACAAGTATAATTCATGCCAACGGCCTGTAATAAATACGTATTTATCAAATTCACATTAATCATTCAGCTATAGCTTGATACAGATGGATCTCTCTCAAATCAGAAGGTTATAATGAAGGCAATAGCAGAGTGGGAAGTTATAGGCTAGTTCTCAAGGAGTTTGTCTGTTCCTCTTACTGAATATTTTCAGGTTAAAGCATGATTTTAAACGGGTACAGCAATGCTCTTGCAATAATGCATTTAAACAAATGTAATCTTACAGTGCTACTTCATCTGTATCTGATTTTTAAATGAGCAAAGTCTGTAAGAAATGCATCGATCTGTAAATAAAATAACTGACAAATGTACTGTTTTTTGTCAAACTAAGTTTGCACAGCAGAAAGCAGTAATTATACCTTTTAATGCTGACAATTATTAGTTTTGCATGTGTGCAAACTTTTTCCTACCACAGTCACTTTGAAACTATTTTAGTTTTTATTTTAATATAGGCTACGTTATGAACAACACTTCAAACATACTGAAATATTTTAGCCACAGAGCAAAGGCGGATTGGTGTTTCTGGTATGAGTGGAGCGGGAAATTGTGAACCCAGAGCGGAGTGATTACATGCGATCCACTCTGTTCCAAAACCCGTAAAAGCTTCATTCATCTTCAGAACACAAATTTAGATGCGCCACATGGATGCTCTTTCATTTCAAATCAAAGCATAAATGGACCTGGACTTTTAGCAAAGTATTAGCCCGTTTTTTACACAAAATACAGGTGCATCTCAATAAATTAGAATGTCATGGAAAAGTTCATTTATTTTAGTAATTCAACTCAAATTGTGTATTAAATAAATTCAATGCACACAGACTGAAGTAGTTTAAGTCTTTGGTTCTTTTAATTGTGATGATTTTGGCTCACATTTAACAAAAACCCACCAATTCACTATCTCAGCAAATTAGAATATGGTGACAGGCCAATCAGCTAATCAACTCAAAACACCTGCAAAGGTTTCCTGAGCCTTCAAAATGTTCTCTCAGTTTGGTTCACTAGGCTACACGATCATGGGGAAGACTGCTGATCTGACAGTTGTCCAGAAGACAATCATTGACACCCTTCACAAGGAGGGTAAGCCACAAACATTCATTGCCAAAGAAGCTGGCTGTTCACAGAGTGCTGTATCCAAGCATGTTAACAGTAAGTTGAGTGGAAGGAAAAAGTGTGGGAAAAAAAGATGCATAACCAACCGAGAGAACCACATCCTTATGAGGATTGTCAAGCAAAATTGATTTAAGAATTTGAGTGAACTTCACAAGGAATGGACTGAGGCTGCGGTCAAGGCATCAAGAGCCACCACACACAGACGTTGTCAAGGACTTTGGCTACAGTTGTCGTATTCCTCTTGTTAAGCCACTACTGAACCACAAACAAAATCAGAGGTGTCTTACCTGGGCTAAGGAAAAGAAGAACTGGACTGTTGCCCAGTGTTCCAAAGTCCTCTTTTCAGATGAGAGCAAGTTTTTGTATTTCATTTTCCAGCAGGATTTGGCACCTGCCCACACTGCCAAAAGCACCAAAAGTTGGTTAAAAGACCATGGCGTTGGTGTGCTTGACTGACCAGCAAACTCATCAGACCTGAACCCCGTAGAAAAATCTATGGGGTATTGTCAAGAGGAAAATGAGAAACAAGAGACCAAAAAATCCAGATGAGCTGAAGGCCGCTGTCAAAGAAACCTGGGCTTCCATACCACAATTCACTAAAAAAAAATTTTTTTTTTTTTTTTTTTGTTGGTCTTATGAAATATTCTAATTTGTTGAGATATTGAATTTGGTGGGTTTTTGTTAAATGTGAGCCAAAAATCATCACAATTAAAAGAACCAAAGACTTAAAACTACTTCAGTCTGTGTGCATTGAATTTAACATATGAGTTTCACAATTTGAGTTGAATTACTGAAATAAATGAACTTTTCCAGGACATTCTAATTTATTGAGATGCACCTGTACATCACATTATATCATGGGGACTCAAATGGGACCAAATGCAATAACCTTAAAATCTACCCACCACTACCATTTTTTCCACACCTTCTGCAAACTATTTACATTTTTCGGTCTTTTCATGGAGGTTCTTCAGCATGTTTTTTCCTCCGTATAATTAAATTGAGCGCAGCATTAGTTCAGTCAGGCCAAATCAGCTGTCAAATTGCTCCAATCACTACCATTCTCCTATTAGACATGGGACATATATACGTGGTATTACTGCTCGGTAAGTATGCTCAAAATGCTCGCAAGCATTGCGATACAGCTATAAACCGCATGCAAATTACGTTTACATTATTTCTTTCAAATCTTACCTGCTGCTTCCTGGTCATGGATACTTCGGACATCCTAGGACAAATCCTATCCGAAGAGTCTCCAGACGAGATTCTGGATCATTACACCGAAGACGTCGATCCAACCCAGCTAGTGAGACGCAGTTCTAGGATAGCAGCGAGGAATCCTTTCTCCATCAACGAATGGCCCAAAGAAAGGATCTTGTCCAAACTGTACTCTCACAATATACAAGTGCCTCCGAATCTGGATCATGATCAGCTCTTGACTCTTTTACAAGAAGTCAGTCAAGACCTGCAGCCCCCATCTACCAACGCAGTATCTTCTCTGCCCCGATCTACCGGCTGTAAAGCCTCGGGGAGAAAAGAAATAATATCTCCACTGATTAAGTGTATCCAAACCCAAAGAAGGTGAAAACAGCTCATTCTTCTCAAGTTCCAGCACAACAGGGAGACGACAGGGTTCTCTCAGCGCTGCTGTCAATTCAAGGAACCCTCTCCGACAAGAACAACAGGATCCAGGCGCTGGAATCGCAGTGCTTGTCTTCTGCACCTCGGGCGATGTTTGACGGGCAGACTTCCAGCTCGACCTCAAACCACGCCCTTACTCCCGACTTGGCTCTTCCTAGAAGATCTCTAGGATCAGCGTTATCTGACGCTTACACCAGGGTGCCCTCCTTCCCCCCAGCAGCTGCCATTTCTCCCCAACTGCACACTCAAATCCTGTCAAGTAACGACATAAACTTGGTTAAAATATTGCTATGCGCAGAAATGAATGAAAGAAGGATCGTGGATTGTGGGAATATATCTGTCATTCTTAAGAAGGCTGCCTGCATTCAGCTCAAATTCTACAAAATGGCACTACGGTGACGCGGAGAGACACAGTAGAAGAATTGTTGAATAAAGGTCATTATTGTTTTCTTTGTGTACAAAAAGTATTGTTGTCACTTCATAACGTTACGTTTGAATCACTGATGGCAGATGGACTATTCTGATGATGCTTTTCATCCATTTCTGGACCTTGACAGTGTTACTTAGTCTATGGGACAGTCACAAACATCCCAGTTTTCATCCAAAATATCTTAAATTGTGTTCTGAAGACGAATGAAGCTTTTACGGGTGTGGAACAACATGGGGGTCAGTGATTAATGACAATTTTCATTTTGGGGTGGAGTAACTCTTTAAGTTCCTTTCTCTGAGACCTGGACTTTTAGCAAAGTATTAGCCATTTTTACACAAAATATTCCACATTATATCATGGGGACTCAAATGGGACCAAATGCAATAACCTTAAAATCTCCCCACCACCATGACACTGCTTCAGTCTGCGTAGCGCTGCATGAAGTCGAACACACCTATTGGTATCACAACATGATCGCTGCACCACCTGACCACTGCAGATTCAGCTCATCCAACCCCAATCAAACACACCTGAACAAGCTAATTAAGGCATTCTAGATTACTAGAAAACTACAGGCAGGTGAGTTTGATCAGGGTTGGAATTGACCTGATCTCCTTGGATCTTTAAAACCCCATTTTACAGAGTTTGATATTACAGCAACACGTATTTGTTTGAGTTTTGTGTGCTTTGCTGTCCACTGCTTCTGACGCACCAATTCAGCGCATTTTCTAGCAGAGATCGTTGTAAGATCGCAGGTCGGGAGGATGACAGCTCGAGTGTATTTCTCATTGATCGCTGTTTTGTTGTGTCTGTTTGGATACTTGAGCATAACTCATGCTATTCAAAGACGAACCACAGGTGAGAAGATCTGTTGATTCTGTTACGCAGCTTAAAGAAATGCAGAAAGGTCTTTGAAAATAATGAACACAGTTTAGGAATGAGTAGTAGGTTTTAAAACACTTGATCTGATCTGAACAGACATATATATATATATATATATATAAAATTTGTATGTAGGTTTGAGACCCATTGTGAAAGCCCTGATTTAGAAATGCTGTAACCACACTCCCTGGCCTCCCCTAATGATCCTTTTAAACCCTCTAGTGGATGGTTTTTGTCCGGAGAGGCTGACGGTTGTGCCATCCCGTCGAGGATGTTCTTCTGATGAAGACTGCCCTGGAGGACACAAATGCTGTCGATTTGACTGTGGGCCTGTTTGTGTGCTGCCTGTTTTCAGTGAGTTTCAGTTAATAATGGGTCCCAAAAAAACAAACAAGTAAGGCCCTGTGCCAAATGGCACCCTAAACCCTCGCTGTCTTCCTCTGAGTCCGCACTTTCGTGATGTAATGCCACTTTGACTGTCGGGTAGAAGTCCACTGTGGAGCTCGCCCCAGTGTGGGCTCGGCAGAAGTGTGGATCGAGGGTGCATAACGGCTGCAAAGGGGGCGCTCGCGAGCACCCTTCTGAACACTAAAATGACAAATGGGACACCCTACACCCTACAGACAGCAAGTGCACATGAAGTGTTTCATTTGGGACAGGGCCTAACTCATTGAATTAAATGTAAGTTTTTAAGCAGAAACTCTGCCTTTTGTTCTCGTCCAAAGTAGGTCTGAATTTATCCCTTAGGATAGTTTTAAAGCACAGGATGGCTTTACAAAACGTAGAGGAATAATACTTGGAATATAATTCACTCTGTAGGTAGAACTTGTTATTCATGCTCTGAAAGTGGCATACTGTCTATATGCACCGACTAAAGCTGACTATCTGTGTCCACGCAGTGAAGCCGGGTCAATGTCCCCTACCAGAGATGATTCCACTGTGTGCTGAAAGCTGTTTCCGTGATGGCCAGTGTCCTGCCACACAGAAATGTTGCCCACACAGGTGGCTTTGCATGCAGTGAACCACGTGGTCAGGGAAGAGGTCAGGCAAGTTGCCAGGGAAGCGGTCAGGGCATCGGCCAGGGCCAGGGAAGCGGACAGGGTATCGGCCAGGGCCAGGGAAGCGGACAGGGTATCGGCCAGGGCCAGGGAAGCGGACAGGGTATCGGCCAGGGCCAGGGAAGCGGACAGGGCATCGGCCAGGGCCAGGGAAGTGGACAGGGCATCGGCCAGGGCCAGGGAAGCGGACAGGGCATCGGCCAGGGAAGCGGGCCAGGGCATCGGCCAGGGCATCGGCGGAAGGACAGGGCATCGGCCAGGAGCGGCCGGCATCGGCCAGGGCCAGGGAAGCGGACAGGGTATCGGCCAGGGCCGGAAGCGGACAGGGCATCGGCCAGGGCCGGAAGCGGACAGGGCATCCCAGGGCCAGGGAAGCGGACAGGGCATCGGCCGGGGCAGGGAAGGGACAGGGATGGCCAGGCAGGGAGGGCAGGATGGCCAGGCCAGGGAAGCGGACAGGGCATCGGCCAGGGAAGCGGTCAGGGCATCGGCCAGGGAAGTGGTCATGGCCAGGGCATCGGCCAGGGCCAGGGAAGCGGCCAGGGCATCGGCCAGGGAAGCGGTCATGGCCAGGGAAGCGGACAGGGCAGCGTCATGGCCAGGGAAGTGGACAGGGCATCGGCCAGGAGGGTCAGGGGTGGGCCAGGGAAGCGGACAGGGCGTCGGCAGGAAGCGGTCATGGCCAGGGAAGCGGACAGGGCATCGGCCAGGGCCAGGGAAGCAGACAGGGCAGCGGTCATGGTCAGGGTATCGGCCAGGGAAGCGGCCAGGGAAGCGGTCAGGGCCAGGGAAGCGGTCAGGGCCAGGGAAGCGGACAGGGCATCGGTCGTGGAAGCGGACAGGGCATCGGTCGTGGAAGCGGACAGGGCATCGGTCGTGGAAGCGGACAGGGCATCGGTCGGGGCATCGGTCGGGGCCAGGGAAGCGGACAGGGCATCGGCCAGGGCCAGGGAAGCGGACAGGGAAGCGGTCAGGGCCTGGGCATCGGCCAGGGAAGCGGACAGGGCATCGGCCAGGGTAGCGGTCATGGTCGGGCATCGGCCAGGGAAGCGGACAGGGTATCGGCCAGGGCCAGGGAAGCGGTCAGGGCATCGGCCAGGGAAGTGGTCAGGGCATCGGCCAGGGACAGGGAAGTGGTCAGGGCATCGGCCAGGGAAGGGGATAGGGTATCGGCCAGGGCCAGGGAAGCGGACAGGGCATCGGCCAGGGAAGCGGACAGGGCATCGGCCAGGGACAGGGAAGCGGTCAGGGCAGCGGACAGGGTATCGGCCAGGGCCAGGGAAGTGGCCAGGGCATCGGCCAGGGAAGCGGACAGGGCATCGGCCAGGGAAGCGGACAGGGCATCGGTCGTGGAAGCGGACAGGGCATCGGTCGGGGCATCGGCCAGGGAAGTGGACAGGGCATCGGCCAGGGCCAGGGAAGCGGTCAGGGTATCGGCCAGGGAAGCGGACAGGGCATCGTCCAGGGACAGGGAAGTGGTCAGGGCATCGGCCAGGGAAGCGGACAGGGTATCGGCCAGGGCCAGGGAAGCGGACAGGGCATCGGCCAGGGAAGCGGACAGGGCATCGGTCGTGGAAGCGGACAGGGCATCGGTCGGGGCATCGGCCAGGGCCAGGGAAGTGGACAGGGCATCGGCCAGGGCCAGGGAAGTGGACAGGGCATCGGCCAGGGCCGGAGGGGAAGCGGACAGGGCATCGGCCAGGGAAGCGGACAGGGCATCGGCCAGGGAAGCGGACATGGCATCGGCCAGGGAAGCGGACAGGGCATCGGCCAGGGACAGGGAAGCGGTCAGGGCATCGGCCAGGGAAGCGGACAGGGTATCGGCCAGGGCATCGGTCAGAAGCACGAGCAGGGAAGCGGACAGGGCAGGTCGGGGCATCGGCCAGGGAAGTGGACAGGGCATCGGCCAGGGCCAGGGAAGCGGACAGGGTATCGGCCAGGGAAGCGGACAGGGCATCGGCCAGGGACAGGGAAGTGGTCAGGGCATCGGCCAGGGAAGCGGACAGGGTATCGGCCAGGGCCAGGGAAGCGGACAGGGCATCGGTCGTGGAAGCGGACAGGGCATCGGTCGTGGAAGCGGACAGGGCATCGGTCGGGGCATCGGCCAGGGCCAGGGAAGTGGACAGGGCATCGGCCAGGGCCAGGGAAGTGGACAGGGCATCGGCCAGGGCCAGGGAAGTGGACAGGGCATCGGCCAGGGCCAGGGAAGCGGACAGGGCATCGGCCAGGGCCAGGGAAGCGGACAGGGTATCGGCCAGGGAAGCGGACAGGGTATCGGACAGGGAAGGTCATGGTCGGCAGGCCGGAAGCGGTCATGGTCAGGGCATCGGCCGGAAGCGGTCATGGTCAGGGCATCGGCCAGGGAAGCGGTCATGGTCAGGGCATCGGCCAGGGAAGCGGACAGGGTCATCGGCCAGGGCATCGGACGGTCAGGGTATCGGCCAGGGAAGCGGACAGGGTATCGGCCAGGGAAGCGGTGGACGGACAGGGTATCGGCCAGGGAAGCGGTCATGGTCAGGGCATCGGCCAGGGAAGCGGTCATGGTCAGGGCATCGGCCAGGGAAGCGGTCATGGTCAGGGCATCGGCCAGGGAAGCGGACAGGGCATCGGCCAGGGAAGTGGACAGGGCATCGGCCAGGGAAGCGGACAGGGCATCGGCCAGGGTAGCGGTCAGGGCATCGGCCAGGGTAGCGGTCATGGCCAGGGCATCGGCCAGGGCCAGGGAAGCGGACAGGGCATCGGCCAGGGCATCGGCCAGGGCCAGGGAAGCGGACAGGGGCATCGGCCAGGGTAGCGGTCAGGGCATCGGCCAGGGGCATCGGTCATGGCCAGGGCATCAGGCCAGGGCCAGGGAAGCGGACAGGGCATCGGCCAGGGAAGCGGACAGGGCATCGGCCAGGGTAGCGGTCAGGGCATGGGCCAGGGAAGTGGTCATGGTCAGGGCATCGGCCAGGGCCAGGGAAGCGGACAGGGCATCGGCCAGGGAAGCGGACAGGGCATCGGCCAGGGAAGCGGACAGGGTATCGGCCAGGGCCAGGGAAGCGGTCAGGGCATCGGCCAGGGAAGCGGACAGGGTATCGGCCAGGGCCAGGGAAGCGGCCAGGGCATCGGCCAGGGATGTGGTAAAGGAAATGGCCAGCGCTGTGGTTGGGGGAAACTGTCAGAGATGTGGTCACTGAAATGGTCATGGGACTTAACACTTACAGGAGATCTTCAATTCAGTGCTTTTATTTATGGCATGTTTTCCCTGTTTGATCAAACGGTTTAGAAATATTTTCTGCCCCCCCACCTCAAATAAAAAGAATTGCTTTATTGAAGAAGTTTTGGTGTGTGGGTTTTTTTTTTTTTTTTAAAAAGGCGGCGCGTTGTGGTTTTCACTTTCTCCAAGAGTACTCCACCACCGCTCCATCACAAGTATAATTCATGCCAACGGCCTGTAATAAATACGTATTTATCAAATTCACATTAATCATTCAGCTATAGCTTGATACAGATGGATCTCTCTCAAATCAGAAGGTTATAATGAAGGCAATAGCAGAGTGGGAAGTTATAGGCTAGTTCTCAAGGAGTTTGTCTGTTCCTCTTACTGAATATTTTCAGGTTAAAGCATGATTTTAAACGGGTACAGCAATGCTCTTGCAATAATGCATTTAAACAAATGTAATCTTACAGTGCTACTTCATCTGTATCTGATTTTAAATGAGCAGAAGTCTGTAAGAAATGCATCGATCTGTAAATAAAATAACTGACAAATGTACTGTTTTGTCAAACTAAGTTTGCACAGCAGAAAGCAGTAATTATACCTTTTAATGCTGACAATTATTAGTTTTGCATGTGTGCAAACTTTTTCCTACCACAGTCACTTTGAAACTATTTTAGTTTTTATTTTAATATAGGCTACGTTATGAACAACACTTCAAACATACTGAAATATTTTAGCCACAGAGCAAAGGCGGATTGGTGTTTCTGGTATGAGTGGAGCGGGAAATTGTGAACCCAGAGCGGAGTGATTACATGCGATCCACTCTGTTCCAAACCCGTAAAAGCTTCATTCATCTTCAGAACACAAATTTAGATGTGCCACATGGATGCTCTTTCATTTCAAATCAAAGCATAAATGGACCTGGACTTTTAGCAAAGTATTAGCCCGTTTTTACACAAAATACAGGTGCATCTCAATAAATTAGAATGTCATGGAAAAGTTCATTTATTTTAGTAATTCAACTCAAATTGTGTATTAAATAAATTCAATGCACACTGACTGAAGTAGTTTAAGTCTTTGGTTCTTTTAATTGTGATGATTTTGGCTCACTTTTAACAAAAACCCACCAATTCACTATCTCAGCAAATTAGAATATGGTGACAGGCCAATCAGCTAATCAACTCAAAACACCTGCAAAGGTTTCCTGAGCCTTCAAAATGTTCTCTCAGTTTGGTTCACTAGGCTACACAATCATGGGCAAGACTGCTGATCTGACAGTTGTCCAGAAGACAATAATTGACACCCTTCACAAGGAGGGTAAGCCACAAACATTCATTGCCAAAGAAGCTGGCTGTTCACAGAGTGCTGTATCCAAGCATGTTAACAGTAAGTTGAGTGGAAGGAAAAAGTGTGGGAAAAAAAGATGCATAACCAACCGAGAGAACCACATCCTTATGAGGATTGTCAAGCAAAATTGATTTAAGAATTTGAGTGAACTTCACAAGGAATGGACTGAGGCTGCGGTCAAGGCATCAAGAGCCACCACACACAGACGTGTCAAGGACTTTGGCTACAGTTGTCGTATTCCTCTTGTTAAGCCACTACTGAACCACAAACAAAATCAGAGGTGTCTTACCTGGGCTAAGGAAAAGAAGAACTGGACTGTTGCCCAGTGTTCCAAAGTCCTCTTTTCAGATGAGAGCAAGTTTTGTATTTCATTTTCCAGCAGGATTTGGCACCTGCCCACACTGCCAAAAGCACCAAAAGTTGGTTAAAAGACCATGGCGTTGGTGTGCTTGACTGACCAGCAAACTCATCAGACCTGAACCCCGTAGAAAATCTATGGGGTATTGTCAAGAGGAAAATGAGAAACAAGAGACCAAAAAATCCAGATGAGCTGAAGGCCGCTGTCAAAGAAACCTGGGCTTCCATACCACAATTCACTAAAAAAAAATTTTTTTTTTTTTTTTTTTGTTGGTCTTATGAAATATTCTAATTTGTTGAGATATTGAATTTGGTGGGTTTTTGTTAAATGTGAGCCAAAATCATCACAATTAAAAGAACCAAAGACTTAAACTACTTCAGTCTGTGTGCATTGAATTTAACATATGAGTTTCACAATTTGAGTTGAATTACTGAAATAAATGAACTTTTCCAGGACATTCTAATTTATTGAGATGCACCTGTACATCACATTATATCATGGGGACTCAAATGGGACCAAATGCAATAACCTTAAAATCTACCCACCACTACCATTTTTTCCACACCTTCTGCAAACTATTTACATTTTTCGGTCTTTTCATGGAGGTTCTTCAGCATGTTTTTTCCTCCGTATAATTAAATTGAGCGCAGCATTAGTTCAGTCAGGCCAAATCAGCTGTCAAATTGCTCCAATCACTACCATTCTCCTATTAGACATGGGACATATATACGTGGCATTACTGCTCGGTAAGTATGCTCAAAATGCTCGCAAGCATTGCGATACAGCTATAAACCGCATGAAAATTACGTTTACATTATTTCTTTCAAATCTTACCTGCTGCTTCCTGGTCATGGATACTTCGGACATCCTAGGACAAATCCTATCCGAAGAGTCTCCAGACGAGATTCTGGATCATTACACCGAAGACGTCGATCCAACCCAGCTAGTGAGACGCAGTTCTAGGATAGCAGCGAGGAATCCTTTCTCCATCAACGAATGGCCCAAAGAAAGGATCTTGTCCAAACTGTACTCTCACAATATACAAGTGCCTCCGAATCTGGATCATGATCAGCTCTTGACTCTTTTACAAGAAGTCAGTCAAGACCTGCAGCCCCCATCTACCAACGCAGTATCTTCTCTGCCCCGATCTACCGGCTGTAAAGCCTCGGGGAGAAAAGAAATAATATCTCCACTGATTAAGTGTATCCAAACCCAAAGAAGGGTGAAAACAGCTCATTCTTCTCAATTTCCAGCACAACTGGGAGACGACAGGGTTCTCTCAGCGCTGCTGTCAATTCAAGGAACCCTCTCCGACAAGAACAACAGGATCCAGGCGCTGGAATCGCAGTGCTTGTCTTCTGCACCTCGGGCGATGTTTGACGGGCAGACTTCCAGCTCGACCTCAAACCACGCCCTTACTCCCGACTTGGCTCTTCCTAGAAGATCTCTAGGATCAGCGTTATCTGACGCTTACACCAGGGTGCCCTCCTTCCCCCCAGCAGCTGCCATTTCTCCCCAACTGCACACTCAAATCCTGTCAAGTAACGACATAAACTTGGTTAAAATATTGCTATGCGCGCAGAAATGAATGAAAGAAGGATCGTGGATTGTGGGAATATATCTGTCATTCTTAAGAAGGCTGCCTGCATTCAGCTCAAATTCTACAAAATGGCACTACGGTGACGCGGAGAGACACAGGAGAAGAATTGTTGAATAAAGTCATTATTGTTTTCTTTGTGTACAAAAAGTATTGTTGTCACTTCATAACGTTACGTTTGAATCACTGATGGCAGATGGACTATTCTGATGATGCTTTTCATCCATTTCTGGACCTTGACAGTGTTACTTAGTCTATGGGACAGTCACAAACATCCCAGTTTTCATCCAAAATATCTTAAATTGTGTTCTGAAGACGAATGAAGCTTTTACGGGTGTGGAACAACATGGGGGTCAGTGATTAATGACAATTTTCATTTTGGGGTGGAGTAACTCTTTAAGTTCCTTTCTCTGAGACCTGGACTTTTAGCAAAGTATTAGCCCATTTTTACACAAAATATTCCACATTATATCATGGGGACTCAAATGGGACCAAATGCAATAACCTTAAAATCTCCCCACCACCATGACACTGCTTCAGTCTGCGTAGCGCTGCATGAAGTCGAACACACCTATTGGTATCACAACATGATCGCTGCACCACCTGACCACTGCAGATTCAGCTCATCCAACCCCAATCAAACACACATGAACAAGCTAATTAAGGCATTCTAGATTACTAGAAAACTACAGGCAGGTGAGTTTGATCAGGGTTGGAATTGACCTGATCTCCTTGGATCTTTAAAACCCCATTTTACAGCGTTTGATATTACAGCAACACGTATTTGTTTGAGTTTTGTGTGCTTTGCTGTCCACTGCTTCTGACGCACCAATTCAGCGCATTTTCTAGCAGAGATCGTTGTAAGATCGCAGGTCGGGATGATGACATCTCTAGTGTATTTCTCATTGATCGCTGTTTTGTTTTGTCTGTTTGGATACTTGAGCATAACTCATGCTATTCAAAGACGAACCACAGGTGAGAAGATCTGTTGATTCTGTTACGCAGCTTAAAGAAATGCAGAAAGGTCTTTGAAAATAATGAACACAGTTTAGGAATGAGTAGTAGGTTTTAAAACACTTGATCTGATCTGAACAGACATATATATATATATATATATATATATATATGAATATATATATATATATATATATATATATATATATATATATATATATATATATATATATATATATATATATATATAATATATAAAATTTGTATGTAGGTTTGAGACTCATTGCGAAACCCCGATTTACAAATGCTGAAACCACACTCCCTGGCCTCCCCTAATGATCCTCTTGAATTCTCTAGTGGATGGTTTATGTCCGGTGAGCCTGATGGTTGTGCCATCCCGTCGAGGATGTTCTTCTGATGACGACTGCCCTGGAGGACACAAATGCTGTCGATATGACTCTGGGCCTGTTTGCGTGCTGCCTATTTTCAGTGAGTTTCAGTTAATAATGGGTCCCAAAAAAAAAACAAACAAGTAAGGCCCTGTGCCAAATGGCACCCTAAACCCTCGCTGTCTTCCTCTGAGTCCGCACTTTCGTGATGTAATGCCACTTTGACTGTCGGGTAGAAGTCCACTGTGGAGCTCGCCCCAGTGTGGGCTCGGCAGAAGTGTGGATCGAGGGTGCATAACGGCTGCAAAGGGGGCGCTCGCGAGCACCCTTCTGAACACTAAAATGACAAATGGGACACCCTACACCCTACAGACAGCAAGTGCACATGAAGTGTTTCATTTGGGACAGGGCCTAACTCATTGAATTAAATGTAAGTTTTTAAGCAGAAACTCTGCCTTTTGTTCTCGTCCAAAGTAGGTCTGAATTTATCCCTTAGGATAGTTTTAAAGCACAGGATGGCTTTACAAAACGTAGAGGAATAATACTTGGAATATAATTCACTCTGTAGGTAGAACTTGTTATTCATGCTCTGAAAGTGGCATACTGTCTATATGCACCGACTAAAGCTGACTATCTGTGTCCACGCAGTGAAGCCGGGTCAATGTCCCCTACCAGAGATGATTCCACTGTGTGCTGAAAGCTGTTTCCGTGATGGCCAGTGTCCTGCCACACAGAAATGTTGCCCAACCACAGGTGGCTTTGCATGCAGTGAACCACGTGGTCAGGGAAGAGGTCAGGCAAGTTGCCAGGGAAGCGGTCAGGGCATCGGCCAGGGCCAGGGAAGCGGACAGGGTATTGGCCAGGGCCAGGGAAGCGGACAGGGTATTGGCCAGGGAAGCGGACAGGGTATCGGCCAGGGCCAGGGAAGCGGACAGGGTATCGGCCAGGGCCAGGGAAGCGGACAGGGCATCGGCCAGGGCCAGGGAAGCGGATCGGCCAGGGTCATCGGCATCGGCCAGGGAAGCGGACAGGGCATCGGCGGGACACAGGGTATCGGCCAGGGCCGAGGACAGGGCAGGCCGGACAGGGAAGCGGACAGGGCATCGGCCAGGGACAGGGAAGCGGACAGCATCGGCCCAGGCCAGGGAGCGGCAGGCATGGCAGGCAGGAGCGGACAGGGCATGGCCAGGGCCAGGGAAGCGGACAGGGCATCGGCCAGGGCCAGGGAAGCGGACAGGGCATCGGCCAGGGTGTCAGGGGCATCGGCCAGCATCGGGGGAAGTGCAGGGCATGGCCAGGGCAGGAAGGGCCAGGGCATGGCCAGGGAAGCGGTCATGGCCAGGGAAGCGGACAGGGCAGCGGTCATGGCCAGGGAAGTGGACAGGGCATCGGCCAGGGTAGCGGTCAGGGCGTGGGCCAGGGAAGCGGACAGGGCGTCGGCCAGGGAAGCGGTCATGGCCAGGGAAGCGGACAGGGCATCGGCCAGGGCCAGGGAAGCAGACAGGGCAGCGGTCATGGTCAGGGTATCGGCCAGGGAAGCGGCCAGGGAAGCGGTCAGGGCCAGGGAAGCGGCCAGGGAAGCGGCCAGGGAAGCGGACAGGGCATCGGTCGTGGAAGCGGACAGGGCATCGGTCGTGGAAGCGGACAGGGCATCGGTCGTGGAAGCGGACAGGGCATCGGTCGGGGCATCGGCCAGGGCCAGGGAAGCGGACAGGGCATCGGCCAGGGCCAGGGAAGCGGACAGGGAAGCGGTCAGGGCCTGGGCATCGGCCAGGGTGCGGTCATGGCCAGGGAAGCGGACAGGGCATCGGCCAGGGTAGCGGTCATGGTCAGGGCATCGGCCAGGGAAGCGGACAGGGTATCGGCCAGGGCCAGGGAAGCGGACAGGGCATCGGCCAGGGAAGCGGACAGGGCATCGGCCAGGGACAGGGAAGTGGTCAGGGCATCGGCCAGGGAAGCGGACAGGGTATCGGCCAGGGCCAGGGAAGCGGACAGGGCATCGGCCAGGGAAGCGGACAGGGCATCGGCCAGGGACAGGGAAGCGGACAGGGCATCGGCCAGGGAACGCAGGCAGGAAGGGCCAGGCATGGCCAGGAAGCGGACAGGGCATCGGCCAGGGAAGCGGACAGGGCATCGGTCGTGGAAGCGGACAGGGCATCGGTCGGGGCATCGGCCAGGGAAGCGGTCAGGGTATCGGCCAGGGCCAGGGAAGTGGCCAGGGTATCGGCCAGGGAAGCGGACAGGGCATCGGCCAGGGAAGTGGAAAGGGAAGTGGTCAGGGCATCGGCCAGGGAGGGCAGTATGGCCAGGGCCAGGGAAGGGACAGGGCATCGGCATCGGACAGGAAGCGGACAGGGGCATCGGTCGTAGTGGAAGCGGACGGGCATCGGTCGGGGCATCGGCCAGGGCCAGGGAAGTGGACAGGGCATCGGCCAGGGCCAGGGAAGTGGACAGGGCATCGGCCAGGGCCAGGGAAGCGGACAGGGCATCGGCCAGGGAAGCGGACAGGGCATCGGCCAGGGAAGCGGACATGGCATCGGCCAGGGAAGCGGACAGGGCATCGGCCAGGGACAGGGAAGCGGTCAGGGCATCGGCCAGGGAAGCGGACAGGGTATCGGCCAGGGCATCGGTCAGGGAAGCGGACAGGGCATCGGCCAGGGAAGCGGACAGGGCATCGGTCGGGGCATCGGCCAGGGAAGTGGACAGGGCATCGGCCAGGGCCAGGGAAGCGGACAGGGTATCGGCCAGGGAAGCGGACAGGGCATCGGCCAGGGACAGGGAAGGGCAGGGAAGCAGGGATCGGCAGGGAAGCGGACAGGGTATCGGCCAGGGCCGGGGAAGCGGACAGGGCATCGGTCGTGGAAGCGGACAGGGCATCGGTCGTGGAAGCGGACAGGGCATCGGGGCATCGGCCGCGAGTGGACGGCAGCGCGGAAGGACAGGGCATCGGCCAGGGCCAGGGAAGTGGACAGGGCATCGGCCAGGGCCAGGGAAGCGGACAGGGTATCGGCCAGGGCCAGGGAAGCGGACAGGGCATCGGTCGTGGAAGCGGACAGGGCATCGGCCAGGGAAGCGGACAGGGCATCGGTCGGGGCATCGGCCAGGGCCAGGGAAGTGGACAGGGCATCGGCCAGGGCCAGGGAAGCGGACAGGGTATCGGCCAGGGAAGCGGACAGGGTATCGGCCAGGGAAGCGGACAGGGCATCGGCCAGGGAGGGCATCAGGATGGCAGGGAAGGGTCATGGTCAGGGATCGGCAGGGAAGCGGTCATGGTCAGGGATCGGCCAGGGAAGGGACAGGGTATCGGCCAGGGAAGCGGACAGGGTATCGGCCAGGGAAGCGGACAGGGTATCGGCCAGGGAAGCGGTCATGGTCAGGGCATCGGCCAGGGAAGCGGTCATGGTCAGGGCATCGGCCAGGGAAGCGGTCATGGTCAGGGCATCGGCCAGGGAAGCGGACAGGGCATCGGCCAGGGAAGTGGACAGGGCATCGGCCAGGGTAGCGGTCAGGGCATCGGCCAGGGTAGCGGTCATGGCCAGGGCATCGGCCAGGGCCAGGGAAGCGGACAGGGCATCGGCCAGGGCATCGGCCAGGGCCAGGGAAGCGGACAGGGCATCGGCCAGGGTAGCGGTCAGGGCATCGGCCAGGGTAGCGGTCATGGCCAGGGCATCGGCCAGGGCCAGGGAAGCGGACAGGGCATCGGCCAGGGAAGCGGACAGGGCATCGGCCAGGGAAGCGGTCAGGGCATGGGCCAGGGAAGTGGTCATGGTCGGGGCATCGGCAAGGGCCAGGGAAGCGGACAGGGCATCGGCCAGGGAAGCGGACAGGGCATCGGCCAGGAGGAAGGACAGGGATCGGCCAGGGCCAGGGAAGGGTCAGGGAGCGGAAGCGGACAGGGTATCGGCCAGGGCCAGGGAAGCGGTCAGGGCATCGGCCAGGGAAGCGGACAGGGTATCGGCCAGGGCCAGGGAAGCGGCCAGGGCATCGGCCAGGGATGTGGTAAAGGAAATGGCCAGCGCTGTGGTTGGGGAAACTGTCAGAGATGTGGTCACTGAAATGGTCATGGGACTTAACACTTACAGGAGATCTTCAATTCAGTGCTTTTATTTATGGCATGTTTTCCCTGTTTGATCAAACGGTTTAGAAATATTTTCTGCCCCCCCACCTCAAATAAAAAGAATTGCTTTATTGAAGAGTTTTGGTGTGTGGTTTTTTTTTTTTTTAAAAAGGCGGCGCGTTGTGGTTTTCACTTTCTCCAAGAGTACTCCACCACCGCTCCATCACAAGTATAATTCATGCCAACGGCCTGTAATAAATACGTATTTATCAAATTCACATTAATCATTCAGCTATAGCTTGATACAGATGGATCTCTCTCAAATCAGAAGGTTATAATGAAGGCAATAGCAGAGTGGGAAGTTATAGGCTAGTTCTCAAGGAGTTTGTCTGTTCCTCTTACTGAATATTTTCAGGTTAAAGCATGATTTTTTAAACGGGTACAGCAATGCTCTTGCAATAATGCATTTAAACAAATGTAATCTTACAGTGCTACTTCATCTGTATCTGATTTTAAATGAGCAGAAGTCTGTAAGAAATGCATCGATCTGTAAATAAAATAACTGACAAATGTACTGTTTTTGTCAAACTAAGTTTGCACAGCAGAAAGCAGTAATTATACCTTTTAATGCTGACAATTATTAGTTTTGCATGTGTGCAAACTTTTTCCTACCACAGTCACTTTGAAACTATTTTAGTTTTTATTTTAATATAGGCTACGTTATGAACAACACTTCAAACATACTGAAATATTTTAGCCACAGAGCAAAGGCGGATTGGTGTTTCTGGTATGAGTGGAGCGGGAAATTGTGAACCCAGAGCGGAGTGATTACATGCGATCCACTCTGTTCCAAACCCGTAAAAGCTTCATTCATCTTCAGAACACAAATTTAGATGCGCCACATGGATGCTCTTTCATTTCAAATCAAAGCATAAATGGACCTGGACTTTTAGCAAAGTATTAGCCCGTTTTTACACAAAATACAGGTGCATCTCAATAAATTAGAATGTCATGGAAAAGTTCATTTATTTTAGTAATTCAACTCAAATTGTGTATTAAATAAATTCAATGCACACAGACTGAAGTAGTTTAAGTCTTTGGTTCTTTTAATTGTGATGATTTTGGCTCACATTTAACAAAAACCCACCAATTCACTATCTCAGCAAATTAGAATATGGTGACAGGCCAATCAGCTAATCAACTCAAAACACCTGCAAAGGTTTCCTGAGCCTTCAAAATGTTCTCTCAGTTTGGTTCACTAGGCTACACAATCATGGGGAAGACTGCTGATCTGACAGTTGTCCAGAAGACAATCATTGACACCCTTCACAAGGAGGGTAAGCCACAAACATTCATTGCCAAAGAAGCTGGCTGTTCACAGAGTGCTGTATCCAAGCATGTTAACAGTAAGTTGAGTGGAAGGAAAAAGTGTGGGAAAAAAAGATGCATAACCAACCGAGAGAACCACATCCTTATGAGGATTGTCAAGCAAAATTGATTTAAGAATTTGAGTGAACTTCACAAGGAATGGACTGAGGCTGCGGTCAAGGCATCAAGAGCCACCACACACAGACGTGTCAAGGACTTTGGCTACAGTTGTCGTATTCCTCTTGTTAAGCCACTACTGAACCACAAACAAAATCAGAGGTGTCTTACCTGGGCTAAGGAAAAGAAGAACTGGACTGTTGCCCAGTGTTCCAAAGTCCTCTTTTCAGATGAGAGCAAGTTTTGTATTTCATTTTCCAGCAGGATTGGCACCTGCCCACACTGCCAAAAGCACCAAAAGTTGGTTAAAAGACCATGGCGTTGGTGTGCTTGACTGACCAGCAAACTCATCAGACCTGAACCCCGTAGAAAATCTATGGGGTATTGTCAAGAGGAAAATGAGAAACAAGAGACCAAAAAATCCAGATGAGCTGAAGGCCGCTGTCAAAGAAACCTGGGCTTCCATACCACAATTCACTACAAAAAAATTTTTTTTTTTTTTTTTTTTTTTGGTCTTATGAAATATTCTAATTTGTTGAGATATTGAATTTGGTGGGTTTTTGTTAAATGTGAGCCAAAATCATCACAATTAAAAGAACCAAAGACTTAAACTACTTCAGTCTGTGTGCATTGAATTTAACATATGAGTTTCACAATTTGAGTTGAATTACTGAAATAAATGAACTTTTCCAGGACATTCTAATTTATTGAGATGCACCTGTACATCACATTATATCATGGGGACTCAAATGGGACCAAATGCAATAACCTTAAAATCTACCCACCACTACCATTTTTTCCACACCTTACACAACAAACTATTTACATTTTTCGGTCTTTTCATGGAGGTTCTTCAGCATGTTTTTTCCTCCGTATAATTAAATTGAGCGCAGCATTAGTTCAGTCAGGCCAAATCAGCTGTCAAATTGCTCCAATCACTACCATTCTCCTATTAGACATGGGACATATATACGTGGCATTACTGCTCGGTAAGTATGCTCAAAATGCTCGCAAGCATTGCGATACAGCTATAAACCCGCATGAAAATTACGTTTACATTATTTCTTTCAAATCTTACCTGCTGCTTCCTGGTCATGGATACTTCGGACATCCTAGGACAAATCCTATCCGAAGAGTCTCCAGACGAGATTCTGGATCATTACACCGAAGATGTCGATCCAACCCAGCTAGTGAGACGCAGTTCTAGGATAGCAGCGAGGAATCCTTTCTCCATCAACGAATGGCCCAAAGAAAGGATCTTGTCCAGAACTGTACTCTCACAATGTACAAGTGCCTCCGAATCTGGATCATGATCAGCTCTTGACTCTTTTACAAGAAGTCAGTCAAGACCTGCAGCCCCCATCTACCAACGCAGTATCTTCTCTGCCCCGATCTACCGGCTGTAAAGCCTCGGGGAGAAAATAAATAATATCTCCACTGATTAAGTGTATCCAAACCCAAAGAAGGTGAAAACAGCTCATTCTTCTCAAGTTCCAGCACAACAGGGAGACGACAGGGTTCTCTCAGCGCTGCTGTCAATTCAAGGAACCCCCTCCGACAAGAACAACAGGATCCAGGCACTGGAATCGCAGTGCTTGTCTTCTGCACCTCGGGCGATGTTTGACGGGCAGACTTCCAGCTCGACCTCAAACCACGCCCTTACTCCCGACTTGGCTCTTCCTAGAAGATCTCTAGGATCAGCGTTATCTGCCGCTTACACCAGGGTGCCCTCCTTCCCCCCAGCAGCTGCCATTTCTCCCCAACTGCACACTCATATCCTGTCAAGTAACGACATAAACTTGGTTAAAATATTGCTATGCGCAGAAATGAATGAAAGAAGGATCGTGGATTGTGGGAATATATCTGTCATTCTTAAAGATAACGATCCAAGACTCACCAAAAGTTTAACTATGGCAGAATTTTACGTTGCTTTCGGCGTGTTTAGAGATGTATTCAGACAGGAGAAAGGAATTAGATACCTATCTAGCCATCATTTCGGATCTCGCTTTGTCTTACGAAGGCACACTATTATACGAATACCACAAATCATTTTCATCTAAAGCAGCAATGTACATACACTGCTTTAATCAGCGACTGGACTGGTCCGTGGTCGATCTTGCACTCATTAGCAGACACTTTACGGGCAACGAGCACTATCATGCTCACTCTGCAGTTTGTTTTCCCACCCCGCATCTCTCTGCCCTAAGACCGCTTCAACTCACTATACTAGCACTGCCTTGGAGCTGCTTCATCACGACTGGGCTGCCCAGACTTCAGTCAAACAGTCCTAGACTGAATGCAACATTGCAAAAATACCTTAAATCGGCCACATACTACATGAGATCAGGGCTAGCAAAAATAATACTTAAAACTTATGACTCGGCGTGGTCGTCTTTTTCAGATTTCTGCAACGCTTTCTCGGTGCCTAAACTCCCAGCTAACATACCTATACTATGTGCTTTCATTACACAATGCTTCGAATCCAGAAAGCTTAAGCCTTCCACCGTTAAGATAATGATCTCAGGCATTCAATTCCACTTTAGATGTTTAGATTCTTCCTCTCAAAGCCTGTTACAAAATCCTTCCATATGCCTTCTCCTTAACAGGTTAAAAAAGGAAAGCCCTGCAATTCCAGATAAACAACTACCGCTGTCTCTCTCACAGGTGCACACGATGGTGGATAAATTAAGATCAGGTCTTTTCACTCCGCATACAAACTCGCTTCTAGATGCAGCGTTCCTCAACGCCTTTTATGGATTCCTCAGAGGAGGAGAATTCACTACTAACACCAAAATATTTGACCCTTCGCACGATCTCACAATCAAAGACATCATTTCACACCGATTACTTTTCCATCTATCTGAAACATTCCAAAACAGACAGCGATAATAACGGAAGTACCATTAAATTTCTAGAACCAACGATGGATATTGTCCCCTCACAGCCATAAACCGGCTGGTAAGCTCACGCAGTAAATCCAATGCTACAGATTCACTTTTCATCACAGAGAAAGGAAAAGCTATGTCCAAACATTGGTTTGCCTCATGTCTCCGAACCGCATGCCTCCATTGTGGTATGGACCCCACGCTTTATACCAGCCATTCATTCCGCTTAGGCGCAGCAACCACCGCAGTCTCCAGACCCATGTAATGGGTCGTGGTCATCATCAGCGTATCAACAATACATTAGGCCTCCAACTCAGGATGTTATATAAGTGCAAAAAGCCTTGAGCAGCTCTTCCGTTTAAAAAAAAAAAAAACTCTGCATCTCATAGTATTCACAATACCATAAGGGGCACGCTGCTCTTCTACGTCTCATGCCAATCTTAGGGACATGCTGCTTTGTTTTTGTGGTTCTCCTGCTAGAGAGAACACCACTGCTGCATATTTGGGGCCAGCCGTCAGTCCGTCGCAAAAACAAAAAAGAAAAGAAAAGGGGGCTGCTGTTTTCACCCGCTGGAGAGAACAACCTTTGCTGCTATAACTACAGGGGCTTGCTACAGTGGCTTGCTGTTCATCCCTCAGCAGGGGATGAACACCCCTCGCTACTTAAATTAAAGAGGGGTCTGCTATTCTCTCCCTCCTTTTAGAGGGGACAATACCCCTCTGCTAGCCAGTAGACTACATTAAGAATATCTCAGTAGCATTGTCTTTTCTCTTTTGCAGGAATGGAACAAGGTTGTTTTTTTTGGGGGGGGGGGGTTCTTCTTCGGGCAGTAATACCTCTCATTATGTTTGGGGGGTTAACGTTAAAGCTCTTGTAATAATCTACACTATTACCAGTGTTCGCTTTTAAAGACATTACTAAGTGTCTTAATTGTCTATGTATTTCCAAGCTGATGGTTCCGGGGGCTTAATGTTAAAGCTCTTGTGTGTTTAATTAATTTTGGAGCAAGAACCCCCATAAGGAACCATACCGCCAAAGATGAATTGTGTTTCAATAAACTCAAGTAACTTGCCAAAGTGGTCCTGTCTGAAATATAATTTACTGGTTATCATACGCAACATGGCTGTGCCAACAGAACTGTTAGATCGCTGACCAG
The DNA here is from genome assembly GCF_018340385.1 of Cyprinus carpio. NCBI lineage: Eukaryota > Metazoa > Chordata > Actinopteri > Cypriniformes > Cyprinidae > Cyprinus > Cyprinus carpio. The sequence continues at coordinate 604,253 of NC_056581.1, read as the reverse complement.
CTCCGATGAGAAAGTCCATTATCTTTGCAGCATCTGTGTTCAGTTAGTGTTATGAGGCAGTTATTTCACAACTTTTTTTATTTATTATTATAAATATGGTCAGGGAAGCAGCCAGGGTAGCGGTCAGGGAAGCGGTTATGGTCAGGATAGCGGTCAGGGAAGCAGTCATGGCCAAGGAAGTGGTCATGGCCAGGGAAGCGGTCAGGGAAGTGGTTATGGTCAGGGAAGCGGCCAGGGTAGCAGTCAGGGAAGTGGTCATGGTCAGGGAAGTGGTTATGGTCAGGGTAGCAGTCAGGGAAGCAGTCAGGGAAGCGGTTATTGTCAGGGAAGAGGTCAGGGAAACGGCCAGGGCCAGGGTAGCAGTCAGGGAATCGGCCATGGTCAGGGACGTGGTCAAGAAAATGGTCATGGGACTTAACACTTACTGGAGATCTTTTCAATTCAGTGCTTTTATTTATATGGCATGTTTTCCCTGTTTGCTCAAACAGTTTAGAAAGATTTTGTCACCCCATCTCAAATAAAGAATTGCTCGAATGAAGAGATGGATTAATCACTTACCCCCATGTCATTCCAAACCCGTAAAAGCTTTGTTCGTCTTCATAACACAATTTAAGATGCGCCACACGGATGCGTGTTTCCTTTCAAATCAAAGCGTTAACATGTAGAAAACCTATCCTTGTAGTGCGGCTGACAGAAGAATGTAGGCTGCCTGCATTCAGCTCAAATTCTACAAAATGGCACTAAGGTGACGCGGAGAGACACAGGAGAAGAATTGTTGAATAAAGTCATTATTGTTTTCTTTGTGTACAAAAAGTATTGTTGTCACTTCATAACGTTACGGTTGAATCACTGATTGCAGATGGACTATTCTGATGATGCTTTTTATCCATTTCTGGACCTTGACAGTGTTACTTACTTAGTCTATTGGACAGTCACAAGCATCCCAGTTTTCATCCAAAATATCTTAAATTGTGTTCTGAAGACGAATGAAGCTTTTACGGGTGTGGAACAACATGGGGGTCAGTGATTAATGACAATTTTCATTCTGTGGTGGAGTAACTCTTTAAGTTCCTTTCTCTGAGACCTGGACTTTTAGCAAAGTATTAGCCCATTTTTACACAAAATATTCCACATTATATCATGGGGACTCAAATGGGACCAAATGCAATAACCTTAAAATCTCCCCACCACCATTTTTTGCACACCTTTTGCAAACTCTTTGCATTTATTATTATTATTTTTTTTGTCTTTTCATGGAGGTTCTTCAGCTGGTCAGGAGTGACAGAAGAATCTTCCTCATGGGCTGCAGTTAGTTTCTCCTCTATACATGTCATCCTTTTTTAATAAGCACAATTTAAAGTTGTAAAAATTTCTGTACTGTATCTGCTTTTTAAGTATAATTTTCGAGTACTTTTTACACCTCAGGGTGTAAACAGGCAATGCCCACCTTCATGGATTTGATTGGCCATTTGACATTGAGAACTGTTAGATCGCTGACCAGCTCCGATGAGAAAGTCCATTATCTTTGGGGCATCAGTGTTCAGTTAGTGTTATGAGGCTGCTATTTCACAACATTTTTTATTATTATAAGCCTATAAATGCCAAGGTCCGGATCTTGCGGATCTCATTCTGGGAACAGCAGTGTGTTCAACGTCATGCGGAGCAGCGCAGACCGATCGGTGAGAGTTGCAGCTTGCGGTCTGGTGTGGAATTAACCTGTCAGTAAGCCCCTCCCCTCGAACGCAGATGAAACAATGGCCGTTGCCATTTACTCTGATCCTACCCCTCCCAGAAAACTTTATTTATAGATTTTCAAAACTTCATTCTGTATCATTTATATTTAAATTTACATATAGCTTGTTTCCTCATGGGAACCTAAAAATGTCCCCACAAGGTCAAAATTTACTGGTATTAGGCCTATTATTCTTGTGGGGACATTTGGAGTACACACACTAGGAGACATTGATATTCTTAAACAAAGCTGTACTTATAAATAAAGGAATGTTATAACAGGCAATACAGGTCAAAAGCTTATTGTGGACCAGTGTATTTAGAATTGGAATAAAGCTTGGCGTGTTTGTGAAATATACTGTTTAAAATAAAAATTAAGAGAGGCTATATTGAAAATGTTTCATGGTATATGCAGCTAAAAGTGTGTTCAAGAGATTTAATCTGGACATTGATTGTTCCTGTGATTTGTTTGCTCAATGGAAAAGGAGTCTACATTATCAATCTATTTTGTAATTGTGTCTACACAAGGATTTTTATTTTTGGGGGGGTGTATATGGAAAATGTAATTTGAAGGAAAACAAATATTACTTTCAAAATAAATAATTTTGATATGTATTTATTATTGCAATGAACGTAATAATAATAACTTTACTTTTCTTGTACATCTTTTTATTAATTTGGGAAAATTTCACATACATAAGCAGGTCAGGGTCCAAGCCAAATTTCATCCATTTTCTTCAGGAGACTTAAGGACTACTGTACCAGTTTGGAGAACATTGTCAGTAAAAAATCAAACAATACTTGTAATGTAATGTTTTCCCTAAATATACAGTTGTTGATTACTGAATAATTGGTTTGCACATTCTTGTACGTTACAGTTGTATATTTTGTTCTTGTTAATTACAAGGAGAAGGAGAAGAAGCGGCACACACTGCTTCAGTCTGCGTAGCGCTGCATGAAGTCGAACACACCTATTGGTATCACAACATGATCGCTGCACCACCTGACCACTGCAGATTCAGCTCATCCAACCCCAATCAAACACACCTGAACAAGCTAATTAAGGCATTCCAGATTACTAGAAAACTACAGGCAGGTGAGTTTGATCAGGGTTGGAATTGACCTGATCTCCTTGGATCTTTAAAGCCCCATTTTACAGAGTTTGATATTACAGCAACACGTATTCGTTTGAGTTTTGTGTGCTTTGCTGTCCACTGCTTCTGACGCACCAATTCAGTGCATTTTCCAGCAGAGATCATTGTGAGATTGCAGGTCGGGAGGATGACAGCTCGAGTGTATTTCTCGTTGATTGCTGTTTTGTTGTGTCTGTTCGGATACTTCAGCATAACTCACGCTATTCCAAGACGAACCACAAGTGAGAAGATCTGTTGACTTTGTTACACAGCCTAAAGAAATGCAGAAAGGTCTTTGAAAGTAATGAACGCAGTTTAGGAATGAGTAGAACCAGCGCCAGCACAGCACTGATGAGGGGGTGGCTGAGGTGATGAAAGGAGGCAACGACGTAGCACAGGGTTAATTTTTTTTATTTTATTTTTTTTTCTCCCTTTTGTGGCCCATTCACGTATTTGTCGGACCAATATTACTACACCTATTAGAATACAGGGTCCACACAGATAGAGATTTGGTAGCAAGGCAAGTCAGTGGAAGTTGAAATACAATGGAAAAGTACAGCAGTGGAATGAAAAATGCGTTCTGAGTGAATTAGCCTACACTGTAAAAAGTTATTCACTTTATTTACTCAAAATTGTCAACAGATTACAAGCAATATTATTAATTAAATTTAACACATTAGAATTAATCAAATGAGATGCTTACAAGCAACTAGGCATGGGCCGATTACGGGTTTCAAGGTATACCGCGATTTGAAAATGTCACGGTTTCAAAACCACTAATATTTTCCATTATACCGTTCCTGCGGAATGCGCTGGTTTCCATGTCTACTCAATGACTGAAAGAGCAGGAATCCCTCAGGCTGAGTGCAGTGTAGAGAGTAACACTGACCCCTCCTCCTCCTGTTGGTGCGAGCAAGCGGTCAGTCACGTATGTGTAGGATGGCCTGGGTACACTTCACATTCAGTGTTCCTTTCCGTCTCGCGCACAGCCGCGTCCGCACCGCTTTCAAAAGTATACTCAACAGCAGATGAGCGTAGACGGATGAGCTTGACACATGCGCAGTACCACGGGGTGCGCGGCTGTCCGCAAGCCCTCTTGACCATGAAAATAACGTAATGCCGGATGTTTTTTGCCTTTTTGCAACTCTCTGTTCTGGACTTAAACAAACTGTGTTGCAATGCAATCATTTTCCAAAATGTCATTTTATGTCAGAATATGAAGTCTGTTAACGCCCGTTAACACAGGCCAGAGACGCTGAAGACAGACGCACAGAAAAAAATACTGTAGCAGGCAGATCACTCACTGTTCATGATGCATGAACTATTGGAAGAAAATCCTCAATATTGATTTGGGGGTTTATATGAATGTATTTCTGAGGGGAGCTGACTGTCTTCTGAAAAGTTTATGTGATATTTTCTTTTCATCTCGTCTCTGTATAATGCATATTAAAGCAGTTTTAGTGCCGCTTTGTTTACAGTGGTAACCGAGAAAATGCTGTATCTGGTCTGTATCTAGTGTTCCAGAGTCGCCTCCGGCTGTCAGAGTGAATATGCATCTCATTCAGAGCTTCTGCTGTTTGTTTCGTTCAGGCATGTAGTATAATTTCACAAAGCTTGTCAGAACATTCTGTTTTTGCTTCAAATTGGGTTATTATTATATCAAATTGTTTTATTATTATTATTATTATTATTATTATTATTATTATATAACTAAATGATATACATGATGTATATGAATTATATAACTAAAATTAAATAACTGTAATTACAGATTTAGGTTAAATAAAGATGTCATTTTAAATCAAAGATGTATTTTTTTTTTTTTCATTTTAGGAAACAAATCAAAGAAAAAAAATTAATTATTTCTACTGTTTCTAATATTCTGTATGTTGCTCAAAAACAAAATATATTGTGTCCAGTGAGGAGGTGAAAAAAAATTATCTTGTAACAACAATACCGTGATACCGTCAAACCGTGATATTTTTGCTTAAGGTTATCATACGTCAAAATCTCATACCGGCCCATGCCTACAAGCAACTATTCATAATGAGTAGAATAACATGAAAAGATTAAGTAAAATTTACAAAATTATTGATTTCATTGAAAAAAAACAAACAAAAAAAAAAACACTATGCTAAAGAATACTATGTTATGCATGCCAGGCCAGTAGTTGGCGTTCATGAAACACCCTGCGAAAACATATGCATGCACATGACGTCAACCTTTTTACAAATTCACATTTTTGTTGCTTACATAGATATGATACAGGCATCATGTTCAAAAGCTTGTCTTATCTTATGGACCCCAAAACAGAGTTATTGAAGACACCTGAAGTTCACGAACAGAATCACTGAAGGAGAAAATGGTAAATTATTGGTTACCATTATAGTGGTCAGTGTTTGCTTTAGTTGGGCTCTTGACCCTTGGTGTTTTTTATATATTATATATATATATATATATATATATATATATATATATATATATATATATAGATATAATATATATATATATATATATATATATATATATATATATATATATATATAATATATATATATATATTAATTAATTAATTAATTAATTAATTAATTAATTAATTATATTTTGTATGGTTGTTGTAACTGAGTTATAACAGCTAGACAAGCTAAGAGTAAAGATGATTAGGTGGTGTTGGTTATGATTTTACATAATCATCATTTGACCTGAATATCTGAACTCATTTACTAAACTAAAAATAAAAGAATAGTAAGAATAAAAAAAGACAATTCAGCTCATAATTTATTCATGCCGCAAAGCAAGATGGGAACAAGTTTTGATTGGTGGCACCCAGAATGCAGTGCAACATGCTTTTTGATGGTCACCATTGTTGAGGTCCTCAGGCTGATTCTTGATGTCTGTGTGCCTAAATGAAAGTTTCTTCTTTTTTAAAAATGTTTTGTTCAGAAGCGCTTCTAAGAATCTCTCTGATTATGTGGAAAATACCAGACCTTATATTGTACAACCACAGGACGCCTGTTATCGGTAAAACACACCCAACTCAGAAATCCAGGTCAGATGATGATGATGATGATGATGATGATCTTATTCTTTCTTGGCTTGTCTAGCTACTGTATCACAAGTACAGCAACCAAAAAAAGTTTAAGGGTCAAGAGCCCAACTAAAGCAAACACTGACCACCGTAATGGTAACCAAAATATTGATTTTTCTCCTTCAGTGATTCTGTTTGTTAACATCAGGTGTCTTCAATAACTATGTTTTGGGGGCTTGAAAACATAAGCTTTTGAACGAGATGCCTGTATCATCTCCATGTAATCAACAAAAACATGAATTTGTGAAAAAGGCATGTGCATGCGTATTACGTTTTTGCGCTGTGTTTCTTGAACGCCAACTATAGGTATGTGGTGGGGTGACGCGTGCAACCCCACCTCTATCTACAGGCTGCAGCTGGGTGCTTGTTTTTTTTTTTTTTTTTTTTTTTGTCCAACGAAACCGATATATTTATGTAAATTTTACTTAATTTTTTTCATGTTATTTTACTAATTTTGAATGGTTGCTTGTAAGCATCTTGATTAATTCTAATGTGTTCAATTTAATTAATAATATTGCTTGTAATCTGACACAATTGAGTAAAGTGAATCATTTTTTTTAGTGTATTAAAGGGGTCATATGATGCTGCTAAAAAGATCATTATTTGGGGTAATGAAATGTTTATGCGGTTTAAGGTTAAAAAAATATATATATTTTCCACATACTGTACGTTATTGTTTCTCCTATATGCCCTGCCTTCTGAAATGCTTTTTATTTATTATTTTTACAAGGCTCATCTCTCTGAAAAGCAAGGTGTGCTGTGATTGGCCAGCTATCCAGCGTGGTGTGATTAGCCAAATGCCTCAAGCGTGAGACAGAAATGTTACTTCTCTTAACATATTGTGAAGCCTTGTCTGGCCGGAGCGACATAACAAAAACATAAAACCCATTATAAACGTGATATAAACATGATTTCTTGATCTGTTTTCTTTTGGAAAGCAAAAACAAAGAAGTCTCGCTTCCTCAACGAAACCGCATCACACACCGCGGCCTTGAGTGAGCAGAGGCAGGCGGCTTGAGAACTGTGTGGCAGGCGAATTCTAGACCCCATCTTTTTGTATGGACCTAAAAGGAATTTACGATCGGCGGGAAAAGTGTTTTTGTGTGTGGGGCCATTTGAAAACTGTTCAAAACTATGTGCTTTAAACTTTAAAATGTGAAAATGGTATAGGGGAAGTTTTTAAGGAACCGACGGATCAACCTCACGCACCGCTGTCAAACTCGGGAGAGCTTCGGTCGAGCCACGCCTACAGCCCTGCCTCTCTAACGATCAAGCAATGCCTACACGCTAAATCTAGACTAAATCCTTCGATAGATCTTTTATTTTTTGTCAATCTTAATTTCTCAGGCTATATCAGTTAAAACACACACACATGTGTACAAATATCTAACAGATGTGTTTTGGAAGGTCTTTTGATTTCCTTCTGTAACACTTGTGTCGTGTTATCCAGCAAATAAAACAGACATATGTAATTAAAACCCCCCGGTTTTACAATATGGCAGGAAAGTGTAAATATTTTGTCTCAAGTAGTGCATCGAAACGCGAACAATGTCTGGCATCTGGTGTCTGTGTGATTACTGGCGCGAGCACATCAGTAAGGTATCAAGCGGTTGTAAAACATCTAAAGGTTTTTGGGGGGCTTGCAACTCGATTGTAAAACTATTGAATTTCAAGGGCTCTGTCTCTTTTAACTTTGCCTAAATCCATCCGCTCAAAGACCCAATGTTCATTTTAACAAGACAGACTATTGTACATAGGAAATTTTGTATAATTTTAGTTAGTTAATTTAGTTTATTTTAGTTACAATTATTATTTTTATTCACACCTTGATTTTTTTTTTCAAGCCTCAATACACACACACACACACACACTTATGAGACATACTTAATACAAACAGATATCACAGCTTTTGATTTTGTTAAAAAAAAATCCATGTGTGCAAACAGTCAAAGCTAAGGCTATATCTACCCCGTCAAGATGAAAGGCCGTTTCTACGCACCAGGATATGCGATAAAGGCCAGACAGTCTCTGGCGTAGATCACGACACCCTCATTTAAGTTGTAAAAGAAAAAAAAAATCTAAGATGTCGCATCTGTTGTTGCAAATGCATAAATCAACGTTATACATGTATTAAAGATTTGTTATTAGGGTACCCTCTACTGATGGTTATCGGATTTTACGTGGTATTCTCAAGAGCCGCCCACACACCGAATCCTGTTAAAAACCAAAAGTTTTGTTGCGCTCATTACCTGTAAAATCTATCTGCAAGTTGCGCTACGCTGCTATCTCAACAATACACAAAACAATGGCTGACAATTACCAGAGTAAGTGTTTTTCATCTGAGTTATTTAAATATATTTTAATGTGAATATTTGTTTAATGTCTCGTGGTTATAATCTCTAGGTGGTTTTGAGAATCAGGATTTCGACAATGGTTTGGAACAGATCCTTGAAGAGCTATGTGAGAATTTCCACCTTTATTCTATTAACTATTCAATGTCTAATAATAGTGCCAATAACTCTGTCATTTTACCCAGTCGATGAGTCAAGTGGTGATATTGCCTGCAGAGGACGCTTTACAAGAGGTTGTGGTTAGCTCGGAATCACAGCACGATCTTAAAATGTCACAAATCCCGCCCCCGCACCAATTCCATCTTCAGAGGAACAGTCTCACAACCTCCCAGACGGCTCAAGTGTTCACATCCCAGGTACTTCCAGGCCGCATCACTCGGAGGGTCAGGGGGTAAAATGTTTGAGGCTACCAGAGCACGAAACGGATGATGTTCCGACCACCAGCCGTTTAAGGACTTCGGAGAATAACGGTATGTATTAAAGCAGAAAATCTTATTACGTTTTGTTATGCCTTTCATTCAATAAGTTAATAAACGGTTATCAACATGTACAGAGCAAGGATATGACGAAGGAGGCCTAACAGCATGGGCCGATTTGATGATACAAGCATGGGATCAAGCATCCTTCAGCGCTTCGGAAAGTGAGGAGGAGGAATTACCTCACGAAAATCCTCAGGAATTGTGCTGTGATTTAAGCAGAAGGCTTGATTATATGCTGCGCCATGTTAATCGGAACTTTGCGACACTTTTTCGACTTGAACAGACAAACGTTATCCTATCGGGAAGCAGAAGACATCGTTGCTAGCGCACAAAGTGATGTGGTATCGATTTTGAGAAACATCATAGCATGTCAGCAACAGCACAATGAATCCTTACATCACGCGGCTGAATTTTGAAGAACCTGCCACGAACAGCTGGTGAATTTCGGCAGTTTCAACAGAGCAACTGATGTGCTGTTGAATAAACATGTGCCCTAGTCAACTGTATTCTGACAAAGCATACTGGGCGTGTCATAATTTTATTTCAAAGGTTCTCAAAAAAATTAGCACATAGAGGGCAAGAGGAATTTATTTTCCAATGAAACCCTGCATTAGAACATTTTCTGATGTTTTATTATGAAAATATGACCCAGAGAAAATGCCCTCTAAAGCAACTTTATGTGCCGACAAAGCATATTAGGCATGTCATAATTCTGTTATTTCAAAGGTTCTCAAAAAATGAGTAACAAATTGCAGGAAAACTTTTTGCTGCACACCAGGGCTGCAGCTGACTCGTGCTGCAACAAAAAACTGGAATGGAAAAGTAAAGCTTCCCATTGTTCTTTCAATTGAGAAGGAGAAACAAATTACAGTCCTACACAAAGTGTGCAGCTAGGTGGGTGAATTTGATGAAAGTTCTCCAGCCGTTCACTTTTGTGTTTCAGAAGAGAACTGACTATAATATTTTTTGCACAGAAAATGTGGATAAAAAGAAGTACAAAAGTTTAGTAATATTTGAAAAACAGTGATTCATCCTTGAAGTTCAGACTGTTGCATTTAATTCCCTGAAAAGGATAAATAAAAGTGAAGAACAACAGCTGATTCGCGTCTCATTATTATATTAACTGAATAACAGTTCTTTTAAACAATTACACTGACGGTATATATATGTGTGTGTGTGTGTCACAGACACGCCAGGCTCCAACCCTGTCCAATCACAGCGCACTCCCTCACCTGAGTACTGATCACACACACCTGCCCCTCGTCAGCAGCCAATCAACCACCACATAAAAGACACTCTCACGCACACAGTCACTGTCTGGACTCGTTTGCACATAGGATTACCTACCTGCTGATTGTAAGGACTTCCATTGGATTATTACCTGTCTTCCTCATTTTCAAGTTACCTCCTGTGTCAACCGTGTGTGTGTGTGTGTGTGTGTGTGTGTGTGTGTGTGTGTGTGTGTGTGTGTGTGTGTGTGTGTGTGTGTGTGTGTGTGTGTGTGTGTCCTTCCCGCAACGTCTCCTATACTCGGACCTTCATCATACATCATCACAAGGACAATATTCAGTTTACTCTCTCTTATCCCTCACCTCAAGAACACTCATTACCATATTAACTCTGCTATTGTCAATAAACACCACCTTACCTGTTATCTTCTGTCTCCGTCCCTTCTGTATTGTAACAGAAGACCGGACCATAAAAACAGACGGATTGACTTTAGCATGAGCCATCCAGATCCCTTCCAGGATCTCGTGGACGCCTTGTGGCGCACACTCAATGTCCCATCAGCACCTTCACCTCCGGCGGGCACTTCCGGGAACAATACCGCCACCTCACCATCCGTACCTTCCAGTCCCATGGCCAAACCAGCGCCCTTCTCTGGTTCGGCGGAGGATTGCAGTGAATTTCTCCTGCAATGTTCGCTGGTCCTGGAGATGCAACGGCACGTATTTCCCACTGAGCGATCCAAAGTGGCCTTCGTCATCTCACAGTTGAAAGGTAAAGCACTTCAATGGGCCGATTCCATTTCGAGCCAGAATAATCCTGTCATTCAATCATATACCAGCTTTGTTGACCACTTCAGGGAAGTTTTTGGTAAACCCACCTGGGATTCATCCATCGGTGAAAAACTTTACAATTTAAAACAAGGCAAGATGTCTGTGAATGAATATGCTCTGCAGTTTCGTACGCTTGAGGCCACAAGTGGGTGGAACGAACAAGCTCTGATAACAACGTATCGACAAGGATTGGATCCCCGTGTGCGGTTGCATCTCGCTGCATAGGAGGATACCATCGGGCTCGAATGCTTCATTCGACTCTCCATCCGTTTTGCCACTCGTATGCAGTCGTGTCTCGAAGAGCACCAGGGCCAGCCGCAGCACAACATCTCACTCTGCCGATCAGAGCCCGTCAGCCCTCCAGAACTAGCCCAAGAACCCATGCAGCTGGATTCGACTCGCCTGACTGGGGTTGAACAGCAGAGAAGGCTGACCCAGAATCTATGTCTGTACTGCGGATCTCCGGGGCATATCCTCTCCACATGCCACATCCATCCTCCTCATTCCCTGGTGAGTGCCATCTTTCCTACCACTAATCAGATGAAACCACTCACCACTATTGTGACTCTTACTGCTGCTGATATTTCCCTTCCAGTCAATGCACTCCTCGATTCTGGGTCAGCCGGCAACTTCATCTCTGGCTCCCTCTGCCTGTCAGCTCCACCTCCCGACCACGGCCATGCAATCCTCCTACCAGATCCACTCTATAACAGGAAGGCCGCTGAGCAGGAGACGGGTTCGCCGTAGGGTCGGGCCTATAAAACTGCAAGTCGGCATTCTTCACAAGGAAATGATCCATCTGCTAGTTCTGGAGGAATCCACCGCTGATGTGGTCCTAGGGTGCCCGTGGTTGGAGCAGCATAACCCAGTAATATCCTGGAGTACTGGCAAAAACCTGAAGTGGGGCGAAACTTGTTTCATAGACTGTTTTCCCGAGGTACCGGTTCCATCCTCTCAGCTCCATCAACCAATCTCGGTCTGTGCAACATCCATTGAGAGCCCCCTGGAGAAACGCTCTGTGGACATACTGCCTTGTTACGCCCCCTTCAATGATGTTTTCTGCCCTAAGTGAGCCTCCAAGCTGCCCCCACATCGGCCATGGGACTGCGCCATTGATCTGCTACTGAGTGAGTCAGTGCCAAGGGGAAGGATCTATCCCCTTTCCATCCCGGAGGAGAAGGCCATGGAGGAATACATCGAGGAGGCTCTGGCTCAAGGCTACATCCGTCCATCCACTTCCCCTGCTGCTTCGAGCTGCTTCTTCGTGGAGAAAAAGGATGGAGGCTTGCGGCCCTGCATTGACTACCGAAACCTCAACCTGATTACTGTCAAGTTCAGTTATCCCCTTCCCCTCGTCCCAGCAGCCCTGGAACACCTCCGTGGTGCCACTGTCTTCACCAAGTTGGACCTCCGCAGCACGTATAACCTCATCCGGATACGCGAGGGGGACGAGTGGAAGACAGCCTTCATCACATCCACTGGACACTATGAGTACCTCGTGATGCCGAATGGACTTGTCAACGCCCCCTCCGTATTCCAGGACTTCATACATGAGGTGCTCTGGGAGTTTCTCTATAAGTTTGTTCTAATCTACATTGATGATATCCTGATTTACTCCCAGAGCCTGACTGAACACAGTCACCACATTGCGGAGGTCCTGAAACGCCTGAGGGAGTACCAGCTCTACCTGAAAGCGGAGAAGTGCTCCTTCCATCAGCCCTCAGTGCAGTTCCTTGGTTACAACATCGATAGCAGTGGCATCCGGATGGACGAGGGAAAGGTGGGTGCTATTAGGAACTGGCCAACCCCTACAACCATCAAAGAACTCCAAAGATTCCTTGGATTCTCCAACTTCTACCGCTGCTTCATACAGGATTATAGCTCCATCACCAGTCCACTCACAAGCCTGCTCCGTAACAAGCCCAAGTCTCTGTCCTGGACCCCTTCTGCCACGGAGGCATTAGCCACCCTCAAGGAAGCCTTCACTACTGCTCCTCTCCTGGTACACCCTGATCCCAACAAACCCTTCATCGTGGAAGTAGACGCATCCACCACCGGAGTAGGAGCGGTCCTATCTCAGCAGCAGGGGAATCCCAGCAGACTCCATCCATGTGCCTTCTCCCGCAAGCTCAACCCGGCAGAGGTTAATTACGACATTGGCAACCGCGAACTCCTGGCTATTAAGCTAGCGTTAGAGGAATGGAGGCATTGGTTGGAGGGAGCAAGGCATCCATTCCAGGTCATCACGGACCACAAGAACCTGGAATACCTGAAAATGGCCAAGAGACTTAATCCCCGACAAGCCCGGTGGGCTTTATTCTTTACCCGTTTCAACTTTACCATTTCCTACAGACCCGGATCCAAAAATGTCAAGGCAGATGCCCTCTCCCGTTGTCATGCCCCTGAAACAATCTCTGAGGAACCAGAACCCATACTTCCAGAGGGACTGTTGGTCAGCCCTATTACCTGGTCTGCTGAGACCATACCCTCCTCCAATGCCTCAGTCAATACTCCGCCGGGTTGCCCCCCTGACCGACAGTACATCACCAGGACACGGCGCACTCCACTCATCCACGCTGCTCACACCTCACTAGGCACTGGCCACCCGGGGGTCAATGAAACCCTCTTGTTGCTAAAAGAACGCTTCTGGTGGCCCAACATGGCATCCGAGGTCAGAAGGTACATGCAAGGATGTAAGGAATGCGCCATCTCGAAGAGCCCCCATCATCTACCATCTGGCAAGCTCCTACCTCTGCCCGTTCCCAACTGACTATGGTCACACCTAGGAGTGGACTTTGTAACCGACCTCCCTATGTCAGGTAACTGCACCTGTATATTCGTGGTAGTGGATAGATTCTCTAAATCCTGTCGTTTGATTCCTCTCAAGGGACTACCGACTGCCATGGAAACTGCCGAAAACATGTTCAATCACATCTTCCGGTACTTTGGCATCCCTGAAGATATCGTATCAGACAGAGGACCTCAGTTCATCTCTCGGGTATGGAAGGCCTTTCACTCTCTCCTAGGTGTGGCCGTCAGCCTATCATCGGGGTACCATCCGCAGTCGAACGGGCAGACGGAAAGAAAGATCCAAGAGATCGGTCGCTTCCTCCGTACCTTCTGTCACGGCCACCAGGACTCTTGGAACCAGTTCCTTGGGTGGGCCGAGTACGCACAGAATTCCCTGCAACAACCATCCACCCGACTTACCCCGTTTCAGTGCGTACTCTGCTACCAACCGCCACTATTCCTCTGGTCAGGGGAGCCCTCGGACGTACCAGCGGTCGACTACTGGTTCCGAGAGAGCGAGAGGGTCTGGGACTCAGCCCATCACCAGTTACAACGGGCCCTTCGGAGACACAGAATGACAGCCGACCTTCGCCGCTCTGAAGCTCCTACATATCAACTTGGACAGAAGGTCTGGCTGTCAACCAGGGACATCCGCCTGCGTCTCCCATGCCGGAAGCTGAGTCCCAGGTTCATTGGCCTGTTCACCATCATGGAGCAGATCAATCCCGTCACTTACAGGCTTCAACTCCCACCTGAGTATCACATTCACCCCACATTCCGTGTGTCACTGCTGAAGCCTCATCATCCTTCTGTTCCTCTCTCCACAGAGCCTGGCGTAGATGCAGCTGAAGCCCCCCCTTCCACTCATTCTGGACGACGGAACGGCTTACGAGGTCCGAGAAATCCTGGATTCCCGGCGCCGTGGTGGACAACTCGAATATCTGGTAGACTGGGAAGGTTATGGTCCTGAGGAACGTTCCTGGGTCCCACGCAACGACATACTCGACCCTAACTTACTGGACACCTTCCATGGTACTCATCCCGACAGACCTGCCCCTCGAGGAAGAGGAAGACCACCACGACACCGGGGTCCTCGGCCCTCAGGAGCGGGCCGTGGGGGGGGGGGGTACTGTCACAGACATGCCATGCTCCAACACCATCCAATCACAGTGCACTACCTTACCTGAGTACTGATCACACACACCTGCCCCTCGTCAGCAGCCAATCAACCAGCATATAAAAGACACTCTCACGCACACAGTCACTGTCCGGTCTCGTTCGCACATAGGATTACCTACCTGCCGATCGTAAGGACTTCCATTGGATTATTACCTGTTTTCCTCGTTCTCAAGTTACCTCCTGTGTCAACCGTGAGTGTGTGTGTCTCCTTCCCGCAACGTCTCCTATACTCGGATTCTTCCTGGACCTTCATCATACATCATCACAAGGACAGTATTCAGTTTACTCTCTCTTATCCCTCACCTCAAGAACACTCGTTACCATATTAACTCTGCTATTGTCAATAAACACCACCTTACCTGTTATCTTCTGTCTCCGTCCCTTCTGTATTGTAACAGTGTGTGTGTGTGTGAGTGTAAAGACAGCAGACTCCGTACGTCCATTTCAGGTGTGGCTGGTAACTAAATTATTATAATTTTACCAATGTGGGCGGGGTTCTGAACATCATTTTCATAACACATAAGAAAATGTTGTAATTAGAGATTTCCTTTGAGAATGATTTCATGTAATACTCTACATTCCCTTTTTTTTGTTAAACTTTCAAATAATGTATGTTAGCACTCCATTAAAAGAAAGGACCTCTACAGCCCTGAAAGACAGCGGAGACCAGGACAACTAGAGCCCCAGAGACAGATCCCCTGTAAAGACCTTGTCTCAGACGACCACCGGGACAAGACCACAGGAAACAGATGATTCTTCTGCACAATGACTTTGCTGCAGCCTCTGAACTGCTGGATTTGCTGGTCAGAGGAGAACAGCCTGGAATTGATTGCAAATGAACTGCTGATACGATTTAAACTGAACTGAGCTAGGCTGAGTTTCCCAAAAGCTTCGAAGAAGTTCATAAAAATGATCGTACGATTGATCTTAATATTACGGTCTGTTTTAACTTAAGTAGCACTTGAAAATCATCGTAGATCTAGGAGTGCTCTGGAGTAATCGTAAAGCCCTAAGCAGGGGTGCCGCCAGAAATTCTGGGCCCTATGGAAAACAAAATTTCTGGGCCCCCTTCAATTTTTACAGATAAAATTTAACCCAATAAACATGCCCTGTGTATACTTTTAAAAAGATACTTAGCACATTGCATAGTTAAAATGTCTAAAGATGAGTTCAAAGTCTACAAAAACAAGAAAAAAATATAGAAATATGTACTTGTTTACATAAAAGGGAGAACATTTATTATCTCAATTGCAAGCACAACAGAACATAATGTACACATATTGACATATACTTTACATGAACAAGCTTTAGCTGGGTCAAACTGTTTAATCAGGAAACTATATCATAATTAAATCAGTCCAGGAATAAAACTAGCTAGGCCAAAAGGGCTCAAAATCAAGACACACCAGGAGTAATGCCAGGCCTAAACCAGTCCAGGACTAAACAAGTACTGAACCAGACATCAACTGTTTGTTATCCAGGTCTAACAAAGTTATGTTCAACATCACTTTATAATGGCCCAGCAGCGTGCCTTTCTGCTGGCAAAATCATGTATCAAATCATCAAAGTTCAGCTTTCTTGCCAGTTTGCTTTCAATGGATAGTATGGCAAGGTGACAAAGTCTATCCTGCAACATAGCAGACCTCAGATAATTCTTTATCAGTTTCATACACACACACACACACACGTAATAACCATATTATTTTTATTGGCCTGTTTAGTTTTCTTAATATAAAATATTAAAATATCTATTTTGTAAACTCCTTATAGCCAATGGTTACTACAGACACATGTTTTATTCAATTTTATATTATTTTTTCTGGGGCATTTTGTTCATATTAAGAACATCAAGTTTGACAGCATCGATCGTAGCAGCAGCACTGTCACTTCACAGAACACACGACACACACAGCAAACTGATTTTGTAATTTTTTAAGCGTGTAGATTACTTTTTGTTTTGTAAAGTTATCATCATGTGGCGAACACAGTAGATAAGACGTGTTTAGAGGCTTCAATCTTCGTGAAGTTTCGCGCTCAGGCTCAACTTGTTCGGCTGAGACGGGGACGGGGGACGTGGGGGAAGGAGGACGTGGGTGTGCAGCAGACGCTGAATCTGTGTCTACGAGACATGATAACCCGGAGACAGCACAGCAGAGATGTATTGTTGGATGTAAATCATAATTCAGTAATTATTTTACTAAGCTAGCTAGATAAAAGCAGGTCATGTAGCAACAAAAATAAGTAACTCTGAAAGTTTTGGAATACAGGAATAGGGCAAGCTACCTTTCTTTTTGAAAAACTGTGTGACATACTGTTGACTTCGGCGTTCTCTGTCTTCTCTTTCCTTCTTTTCTTTCCGTTTTTGATGCCCTGACTTTTGATGTGACATGTCTGCGTGTGTCACTGTCTGCGCTGCATCATAGCAAGTGCAATAAGCAAGAGACGCTACACTAGCAATCTAGCTCGGACAGCGCAGGTGGAATGAACCATTGTGAGGGGGAGGGGTGTGACTGAAACAGTAAATACATTATTTGTTTTTTAAATATTAAATCTATGGTCAAAATGGACAAAATACACACTTAGTGCATGAGGGGCCCTAGCACATTTAATGTATGTATAAAAAAGAGAAAAGAAATAAGAAAAGAAAAAGGGGGTCTGCTCTTCTGGGCCCTAAATCAGCCTGGGCCCTTAGAATCGTCCTAACCTTCCACCCCTTTACGGCGCCCTTGGCCCTAAGTGCGTCATAAGAAGACAGATTTATGCAGTCACCTGCAGGACAATCGGCTGATTACACCTTTAACTTGATTCAAGTGCAATGTGATTATTATTTGATTGTACTTTATTGTACACTTTATGACTCGTTTTCTTTATTTTTATATTTTTATGCTTTTTTATTTTTTTTATTAATTTATAAATGAAATAATTAAAATGGGCAGAAAAAATAGAAATACACATCTAAATTAAATGACTGAAAAAAAATTTTTTTTTGATTAATTTATAAATGATATATATATATATATATATATATACTGTATATAAAGTACATTATATATTACTATGTAAAGTATAATATCATATACTATAATATAATTTAATATTGTATTGTATTATAGTTATTATATCCAAGTTGTCTGTCTGGAACGCAGCATTAGTTTAACATCAATAAACGATCGTGTACTACAATTAAGAGCCATTCTATAAGGTGACATTTCAGCACTTGACAAATGGATAGCGACTCCTAAGTAGCACTTAAAGCACATCTACGTGCGACTGTGTTAAGTGCATTGTTGGGAAACGCACATGAAACAATAACGAACGATCGTAAAATTACTCGCAGAAAACGCTCTTAAGCGCTAAGATCAATCTTTATCGAGAAACCCGGCCCTGAATGATGACATCACTGAATTCAATGATGAACTGCCTTTAACTGTCATTTTGCATTATTGACACACTGTTTTCCTAATTAATGTTGTTTTGTTGCTTTGACACAATCTTTTTTGTTTAAAGCGCTATATTAATAAAGGTGACTTGACTAACACAATGTCAACATACAGTTACCTACGTGGGCGGGGTTCTGAGCTTCATATTTTTATAACAAAACATCATAAAATCTTTTTATACAGGATTTCATTAGAGAATTAATTATGAATTATGAATTATGAATGAACTTCTAAAATATTTAATTTGTGATGCCACTATGCTTTGTAAAATCTAATAAGTTGGGCTTACTTAAAAAAAGCATGCAAACTGATTGCCTTGAAAAAAACTAAGTAAAGTGAAATAGTAATAGTATGTTGTACTGACAAATGCTTAGTTAGTATAGTTCACTTACACAAGAGTTCTAGTAACTAAAAAAGAACTGTAGGGGGTACTTCATCCTCTCATTTAGGTTTACTCATGACTTAGTATAGCTACTCACTGACTCCCAGAATGCATTGCGCATAATAAATTATGCAGTTGCTTTGTTTTACAGTTGTTTTTATTTGCCAATTGTATTTGCTGTCTTGTGTCAGTAGTAGCACAACAAAAAGAGCAAATAAAATGGCTATTGTTACAATTAATGAAAATAAATTTAATTTAATTGTTACCATTGTTGTGATTCACGTGATGAATGTTTAAGTCTGTGTGTGACTTCAACATATTACCACACACTATTTAAGGATCATATAAAAAGAATATCTAGGTATTTATGAAAAATAAAATCTCAAAAAGGTCATTATTAAACGCACACAAAAAAATGCTTTAATTAAAAAATAGGTCATTTTATAAAAGCAACCTATTTATTACTTTTCTTTGAAATCAAATAACTCTGATTTCATGATGAATTGCTCCATTAACAGAGAGAAAATTATAGTAACATAAATGAAGTTTTAAGTGCCCAACCAAAGGGAACGCTAATCACTATAATGGTGAGCTAAAAAAAACCCCCCGGCAATTAGCAACATATTAGTGCACTGCTGCCTCTCACTGGTTTATTAATGTCATTGGTTCCTTTGTGGCTACTTGAATATTTTAAGTAAGTGTCACTCAAAGCACAAAGTAAATTGTTTTATTTGCCTTGAAAGTAGCTGAAACTTAATAAAACCTAGTAAGTATAACAGCTAAGTAAAGATAACTAATTAAATCTAAGGTAAACTATTGGATTTTACAGTGTACATTTGCTTTGGAGGGCATTTTCTGTGGGTCATATTTCCATAATAAAACATCAGAAAATGTTTCAAGGCAGGATTTTTTTAGAGAGTGAATTACTCTTACACTCTACGTGCTTCTTTTTTTTTGAGAACCTTTGAAATAACAGAATTATGACATGCCCAATATGCTTTGTCGGCACATAAAGTTGCTTTAGAGGGCATATTCTCTGGGTTATATTTCCATAATAAAACATCAGAAAATTTTCTAATGCAGGATGACGTTAGAGAGTGAATTACTCTTACCCTCTACATGCTCCTTTTTTTGAGAACCTTTGAAATATCAAAATTATGACATACTCAATATGCTTTGTCCGCACATAAAGTTGCTTTAGAGGGCATTTTCTCTGGGTCATATTTCCATAACAAAACATCAGAAAATGTTCTAATGCAGGATGTCGTTAGAGAGTGAACTACTGCTGTCCTCTACCTGCTCCTTTTTTTGAGAACATTTGAAATAACAAAATTATGACATACTCAATTTGCTTTGTCGGCACATAAAGTTGCTTTAAAGGGCATTTTCTCTGGGTCATATTTCCTTAAAACATCAGAAAATGTTCTAATGAAGGATTTCGTTAGAGAGTGAATTACTCTTACCCTCTACGTGCTCCTTTTTTTGAGAACATTTGAAATAAAATTATGACATGCCCAATATGCTTTGTCGGCATATACATTTTCTTTCGAGGGCATATTCTCTGGGTCATATTTCCATAATAAAATATCAGAAAATGTTCTAATGCAGGATGTCGTTAGAGAGTGAAGTACTGTTGCCCTCTACATGCTCTTTTTTTTTTTGAGAACCTTTGAAAAAACAAAATTATGACATAATATGCTTTGTCGGCTCATAAAGTTGCTTCAGAGGGCATTTTCTCTGGGTCATATTTCCATAACAAAACATCAGAAAATGTTCTAATGCAGGATTTTGTTAGAGAGTGAATTACTGCTGCCCTCTACGTGCTCCTTTTTTTGAGAACATTTGAAATAATAAAATTATGACATGCCCAATATGCTTTGTCGGCATATACATTTGGTTTGGAGGGCATTTTCTCTGGGTCATATTTCCATAATAAAACATCAGAAAATGTTCTAATGCAGGATTTCGTTAGAGAGTGAATTACTCTTACCCTCTACGTGCTCCATTTTTTGAGAACCTTTGAAATAACAAAATTATGACATAATATGCTTTGTTGGCTCATAAAGTTGCTTCAGAGGGCATTTTCTCTGGGTCATATTTCCATAACAAAACATCAGAAAATGTTCTAATGCAGGATTTTGTTAGAGAGTGAATTACTGCTGCCCTCTACGTGCTCCTTTTTATGAGAACATTTGAAATAATAAAATTATGACATGCCCAATATGCTTTGTCGGCATATACATTTGCTTTGGAGGGCATTCTCTCTGGGTCATATTTCCATAATAAAACATCAGAAAATGTTCTAATGCAGGATTTCGTTAGAGAGTGAATTACTCTTACCCTCTACATGCTCCATTTTTTGAGAACCTTTGAAATATCAAAATTATGACATGCCCAATATGCTTTGTCGCACATAAAGTTGCTTTGTAGGAGATTTTCTCTGGGTCATATTTCCATAATAAAACATCAGAAAATGTTCTAATGCAGGATGTCGTTAGAGAGTGAATTACTCTTACCCTCTACGTGCTCCTTTTTTTGAGAACCTTTGAAATATCAAAATTATGACATACTCTATATGCTTTGTCGGCACATAAAGTTGCTTTGGAGGGAATTTTCTCTGGGTCATATTTCCATAATAAAACATCAGAAAATGTTCTAATGCAGGATTTTGTTAGATAGTGAATTACTGTCGCCCTCTATGTGCTCCTTTTTTTGAGAACCTTTGAAAGAATAAAATTATGACATACCCAATATGCTTTGTCGGCACATAAAGTTGCTTTGGAGGGCATTTTCTCTGGGTCATATTTCCATAATAAAACATCAGAAAATGTTCTAATGCAGGATTTCGTTAGAGAGTGAATTACTGTTGCCCTCTATGTGCTCCTTTTTTGAGAACCTTTGAAATATCGAAATTATGACATACTCAATATGCTTTGTCGGCACATAAAGTTGCTTTAGAGGGCATTTTCTGTGGGTCATATTTCCATAATAAAATATCAGAAAATGTTCTAATGCAGGGTATATATATATATCTTTAATTTTTTACAGTATTGGATAAATTCCAAGAAAGATCTAAAATGACAAAACCATTACATCACAGCTGCAAACAATATTAATTTTTTTTCCATTCATACAGGGTATGTTGAAAAAGACATTAAGTAAGGCATGGAGCTTAAATAAAAAAAAAGAACTCTGCCTGAATTAGTCACATGCATCATTTATTGAAACAAACAATACATTTTTACAGAACTATATAATTTTACTGTTCAATGTTAACTGCTGTCTGAAGCATGCCATTTTTGGTGCAACTGTTCCTTTAAAAAAATACAACCAATAGCAACAAATACAATACAACAAATTATATTTGTGCAGCCACGCAAACTGGGGATGAATTTACGGCAGAAGGTGTAGACTGTGTAGATCAGATGGTCAAGCATTTCAGACGACTGAAATTTGAGGGTTTCACATTTATCGCCCACAATTCTTTGGGTTTCGACTCTTTTATATTGCTCGAGTATTTCACTAGTCAGGGACTAGTGTTAATTTCGTCAGACGAGACGAGACGAAATATGTTCTTCAACGACCTTTTTTTTTCATGACTAAGACGAGACGATGACAAGACTGCACCACTGTCCAAAAACGCTGACTAAGACTAAATTAACATGCATTATTGTTGACGAAAAAAGATGAGACGAAAATGTTTTGTATAAAGTAAAAACTAAGATAAAATCTCTCTTCATTTTCGTCTACAATCGTCTTTGCTTTTTCATCAGCTGTTACGCCTTTAAAATATTCAGAACGAGTTCGCGGCTTCGCGCTGTTGCTCAAGTTACAGGTCTCATACTCCTGTTGCTGCCAGCCTGTGGCTGCAACACGAAACTGCTGAACCCACAACACCCAAAGCGAACGTGAACACGAGTGACGACGACATGCTAGGTCGAAGGAAGAGGCTCATATGGAGTCAAAATAATGCCGTAAAGCAAAAAAAAAAAAAAGTTTTGCAAACGAAAATTAAAGTATTGAGGAAAATAATTTTGCTTTTTGCAAACAAAAATAAAGAATTGCAAAACATAAATGATACCGCGCGAAAGCAATGATTTTGCAATACATATTTTCCATGGTCATATCTATTATTTTATTTGCAACACTGATTTTATTTTGTGTCAGTCTAGTTTGAGCTTGCGCTGCCGTTTTTCCTTTGCGCTTCATTTTTCTGCGCGTCTCGCTTTGTGGCGATGTTTTGACGTGGGGGTGGAGTCAAGGGGCAGGGGCATGTACAACATGCCTCCCTGGAAGTGACGTCATCGGCCCTAGAGGCAGCTCACTGATCCAGGTACTGTCATGATGAGCAGATGCATGCGAGTGGATCGCTTCTTTTTATTCACTAGCATTAAAACATGCATGGTTTTGTTTTATTAACTTTATTAACAAATGTATATGTGTATTAGCAGTGTTTGCTCAAGTTAAAGAAGTTGTTACCATGAACATCTGCTGTTTATTTCTCTCGATGTTCACACTTTTATAGCATTAAAATGTGTATTGTTTCATTTGGTTAACTGCAAGTGTATTAACAGTGTTTGTTTAAAATCTCTTAACTTGTGGGAGGACGCCAGCGCACAGAAGCGTTCTTTGTTCACATTAGTTCAGTTACTGCTAGTTTTAACGATGCTTTTGGAAAACGCAGCCCTGAAGAATTTTGTAAATGATAGCCTATACTGTAAAAGCCTGACACTCCAATAAAGAATTTTTACTGGAAGTGCACTTTAGAGGATGAATTTAATAATAACTCTGTAAGTACCCTAACCCTATAATAATAAATACTAGAATTGTAAATGAATAATTTCCCTAGTTTCATTTGTAAATGAAAACATTCATTTATCAAAGAAGGTTAATTAGGTAAGCAATACACGAATTAAAAGGGGAAATAAGCATAACAATAAATATAAAAATATAGCCCTATTTAATATAATATTATCAATTATTATATACGGTTAGCCTATATGAATAAATGAATGATGCATTTATATAGCGCTTTATAGACCCCTTAAAAGTTTGTAAACATTGCAACGTCTCCGGGTGGGCGGGGCTTAGCTGGAGGCAAAAAGAGGCGCGGACGCAATGTAGACAAGCGTAAACTAGCATGTTTTAGGAGGGATTTATTAAACATGGATGCAAAAGAAGGTTCGGAACTGTCCGAATATGTACAGTCACTGACTCTGCAGGACCGTGACAAAAAAATAATAATAAAAAAAGTGGAAGTTAGCATACTTTTATCACTTAATTCAGTTGATCACTCAGTTCACTGACCAAACTGGTTATCTGACCAAAATATAATGACGAGTGGATAACATTACAGTAGCCTAATTTATTTATTTATTTATTTTTTAGCTAAGCCTGGTGTAGTTCTTGTATCTTGTTCTCATTGGAAACATTTTTAACCAGGTTTTGGATATTTCCTAGACAACATATGAATTACTTTCGGGTGGTTTGGGGAATTTTGTCAAGGCTTATTGTCTAATGTAACCTATCGCTGGGCTAACTATGATTAGCAATGTGGATTATTTTAAGAGACCATTCAAAGGATGGCACACACATCTATCGCTCTATGTTTGTTTAACATTTAAGCTAGCTAGTACGCTGAAGGTTGGCGACTTTTCACCTATAAAACATAAACTTGCTCATTTGTACTAGATAAAACCAACACACCAGTACATATGCATAGATTATTTTACCTAATATGAAGTGTGCACTGCAAAGACGAGCATTATTTATGATCGTCTCTGTCTAGTCTGTACGCCGTATTGCATTCAACCACAATTGTCTTCTTGATTTCTGTGAAGTAATGTCGGCCGGGATCCGGTGAAACTTTAGTTTTGAACCAAAAGTGCTGTTCCTTCTATTCTGGCAGCCAAAAACACAACAAGACGACATTTTAAAGTCAAAACCTCAAACTTTTAGCGCGCCTGCTATGAGTTCTTTCTTATGTTTTGCCTCCAGCTAGAGCGGTGACGTCACAGTGACGTAGGCGATTAAGGGGTCTATAGTGTATTGTTGTACACCCAATTCGCTGTACAATCATGTGGGGGGGTCTCTCCTCAACCACCAGCAGTGTGCAGCATCCACTTGGATATATTATATATATATAAATATATAATGATAAAAATAATAATAGCCTTATATGCACATATATTACATAAAAAGACACGATCAACGGACTGTGGGATGGATAAAAATATTTGATCAATCTCTGATAATCTCAGGTTGCTATGGTCACGCGGGTTTGTTTATGCATTAAACTCGTGGCAAAACTAAACCAAAAAGACTCAAGCTTCATTTTTTTTTTTATCTTACAATGACAGTCATTTATTAATTTATGCCAGGAGTTATGTAAATGAAAAACGAAGTCAATATGAAACTTGAGTCGTAGACCTCTTTAATGATGTACGTTATAGTTTATGAAGTGAATTGCATAATTTTACATTAAAACTAGTAACTGAACTAATGTGAACAAAGAACGCTTCTGTGCGCTGGTGTCCTCCCACAAGTTCAGAGATTTTAAACAAACACTGTTAATACACTTGCAGTTAACCAAATGAAACAATACACATTTTAATGCTATAAAAGTGTGCACATCGAGAGAAATAAACAGCAGATGTTCATGGTAACAACTTCTTTAATTTGAGCAAACACTGCTAATACACATATACATTTGTTAATAAAGTTAATAAAACGAAACCAAGCATGTTTTAATGCTAGTGAATAAAAAGAAGCGATCCACTCGCATGCATCTGCTCATCATGACAGTACCTGGATCAGTGAGCTGCGTCTCGGATCGATGACGTCACTTCCAGGGAGGCATGTTGTACACGCCCCTGCCCCTTGACTCCACCCCCACGTCAAAACAGCGCCACAAAGCGAGACGCGCAGAAAAATTAAGCGCAAAGGAAAAACGGCAGCGCAAGCTCAAACTGACACACAAGATAAAATCAGTGTTGCAAATAAAATAATAGATATGACCATGGAAAATATGTATTGCAAAATCATTGCTTTCGCGCGGTATCATTTATGTTTTGCAATTCTTTATTTTTGTTTGCAAAAAACAAAATTATTTTCCTCAATACTTAAATTTTCGTTTGCAAAACTTTATTTTCTTTTGCAAAACTTTTTTTTTTTGCGTATATATACGGCATTATTTTGACTCCATAGGCTCGATATTTGGTCGCATTTTAAGTACAATGATACTGACAAAAAGTCAGAATGTGTCATCATAACTGACGGGAAACGCTGCGGACAAAGAATTTCGGGGAAAAACAACACCAGCCTTAAACGACATCTAAAGGCTAACCACCCACACATTCAGGTAAGTTAACCTAAATTAACGTCTCATAAGCTAATGCTGATTTTAGGCATCTACGCTGTAAATCAACCAGTTAGCTATGGTGTTTTGGCACATTAAGCAGGTTATATATATTTTATGTTAACTTATTTTGCCACATGCATGTGTGGGTCTTCACATCACGGGCGCGGAAAGTGGGGGTGCTGTAAATGCATGTTTGTTCATTAACATTTATTTGTAATAAACACTCTGAGTTGGCTATTTAAAAAGTTTTATTTTTATGTTAAATTATGTAAGGGATAATGTATAGCGAGGTGGTTGTTATAGCTAATACAACCCAAACAGGCTGATTAGGACCCCGACGCGAAGCGGATCCCGCTTATTACATTGCTACCTACCAAATAAATCAATAATTCGACACAAAATGATGATTTAAAAAGGAGTTTATTGATTTAAAAACAATTGTATTGTTTCCGCTAAAAAAAAAATAGTGCGCTCCGTCTCTACGGTTAGAATCCTGTGTGTCCATGGCAACGCTCTGTTTTTCATGGCAACGGTGTGTTATAATAATAAAATAGTGTGTGCATAGAAACAATTCATCCACACGCCACTCAAAAAAATAAAATAATAATAATAAAAAAAAAAATCCTGAGCGCAAGTCCACCGTCTAGGCAGGCTTTTTGTGTTAAATTATATTTCCTCTTGCTGCGCAGGCTCTTTTATTGTACATGACAGCTTATGTCCCAATGACCGGTCTTTGTATTATGATTAAAAGCAGTATCAAAGTAAAAAAAATGTGATGCGCAGTCAAGTTCGAGTGTATGCACTGTTTAAACGAGTGTTTTCAACTTCTCACTGATACTTTTGTGATTCGCGGAGTTTTAACAAGTTTTATAGCCTTGATATTGTTTCTTATTCAAAAGTGGTGACAGAAAAAACTCAGCACCCCCAACCTGAAACCTCTTCCCACGCCCCTGTCACAATCACATCATAATCAAAATGAATAATTAGGCTTAAAAGCAAATGTATATGTAAGGGAATCAAGTTTAACAATTACATGTAGTATTGCTCCAAATATCATCAATAATGGTGTGTGCAATACCATGTATAACTTGCATTAAGTTGGTAGTTTACTTATATATATATATATATATATATATATATATATATATATACACACCTACAGTTTTGATCTTAGGGTTTTCATTAAGTTATTTATTTCCACTATAATACTTGTGTTCCTGATATTATTGCATTTAATGAGGCCTCGTTGTATTTATAATTACAATAGATTCCAGATGTGGTCAAGCAACCAGCCAGGAAAGAGGAGAGGCCATCTATGTCAGGTGCATTCTTTTCTCACATCAAGTACAAGCCAGACTCCCAGGAACAACGCATTAAAGAGGAGGCTATAGCTTAATGGGTAGCTCGGACAGCCCACCCTCCACGGACAGTAGAAGATGAGGAATTCATCAACATGATGGAGAAAATATATAAAAGACTGACTGTGCCAAAAAAGACCAAAATTACAAATCTAGTGGACCAAATGTACCTAGCTGAAAAGGTCCAATTCAAAAACAGACTGGCTATGGCCCGCAAAGTAACCATTGGCATTGACTTATGGACTAAAAAAGGGGCTCACAGCTTCCTTCCTGGCTGTCAGTGCTTGCTATTTCAGTGTTCAGGACAGTAAAGCTGAACACATACTACTAAACCTAAAGCAAATGGTTCACCCACACACTGCTAATTCTATTGTCACTCTTGTGGAGGAATGCACAGAAGAATGGGGGATCCCAAAGGAAAAAATTATCATGATAATAACTGATAATGGAAGCAACATGGTCTCTGCATTTCGCGTTGAAGAAGAGGACACCAGTTCTGATGAGAACGATTTCAAGGATAGTGATGAAGAGGAAGAGGCAGACGAAAGGTCATTCTGTGAATGGTGTTTTTTATTATAGAGAGCTTGTTCACTGTAATAGATATTTGATATTGAATCTGAAACATGTTTAATTAATTTTATGTAGTGATAAAGTTCTATTGTATAGATTAATAGTTATTGTAGGATTTAATGAAAATAATTGTTGTTTTGTGTTAAACTTGACTATCAGATATGGAACCTTGGAGAGGACCCCATGTGTGGTATATACCCTTCAGCTTGTTGTCAACATGGTCAAAAAGGAACAAGCAATCAAACGTCTACTGGACAAGGTCCGGCATCTGGTGAGACAGTTTTTTCCTAAATCATCTGTTGCCACAGAATGGTTGCTGGAACAATGTGGACTCATTCTCATCAAAGACTGTGAAACCAGATGGTCCAGTTCTTTTTTTGATGTTGTCTCGTATACTCGAAGTAAAGGACCACATGACATCGGTGGCTGAATGGCAGTGAATGGCAGAAGGTGTCCATCCTCAAAGATTTGCTCCTTCCGTTTGCAGAACACACAAAGGTGCTTGAAAGTGACACGTGTTGTTTCTCCCTGGTTGTCCCTGCAATACTGGATTTGAGGAGCCACCTTTCAGACTTCTCCCTTGCTCATGCCAGGAGCTACAGGGATGTAGCTACACTGGCACAGAAGATGTCTGCAAACATGGATTTACGCTTCAGCTGTTTTCTGGATGTGTCGCCAAGCAACTTTTCTCCTCTTGCTGCAGCTGCTTGTTTTGTTGACGCTAGTGTGTCAGCAGAGACCCTGATTGACAATGATAATGACGGCATACAGAATCTCCTCAGTAAAGCTGAAGAGTACATCACTCGCAGTGTACCATACCAGGAAGAGGTGACAGATGATGAGGACATTGGAAATGCAGAGAGGCGCATCTGCAAAAGCGGCCTAGATTCAGGTTTTTTAGTGCCCATCGGCCATCAAAGCCAAAGACCTCCAAGACCTCCATCAGACAAGAGGTCCAAAAATTCAAAGAATCCCTGTCCCATGCGAACCCAGAAGAATCCGGCATGGATTTCTGGTCTTCTCAAAGCTCCACCATGTATCAACTGCTGAAACCCCTGGCATTAGACCTTCTGGCAATGCCAGCTTCCGAAGTGTTTGCAGAGCGGGTCTTTAGTTTAACGGGAGACCTTTCAAATGGCCGGCGCAACAGAGCAAGAGTTACATTAGAAAGAAGTGCTTTTCTAAAACTTAACAAAGTCTAGAGTGATAACTGCAATACTGCTCTGGTTAAAGTTTGGTTAGAGTTTTTTTTTCTTTTACTTTAAATAACCCTCAATGGTTTGGATTTTGCTTTCTGTTGCAAATCTTGCCTTTGAACTTGATTGTTTAATTCATTCCTAAAGTGGAAGTTTCAGCAGCTGTAGTAAGCTTTAGTATCAGCAGCCGTAGTAACAACAGCAGAATTGTTAATTGTTGAGCCTTGTTAAAGCCTTTTTAAATCTTATTTGTTTTTCCCAAGAGATCAACCTAGACTGTAAATAGATTGTATTTTAGGGCCACAGTAAAGTAGGCCTATTCTTTTCAGTTTTTCTGAGTATATTTATTTTATTTCTGATTTGAACAGAAACAGACACAAGGCAACCAAAACAGTTTTAAAAACCTTTGTAACTTAAGTTGTCAGTCGGAGTCTGTTGGGCCCCAGCTTTTGAATTGTGTTGGTTAAAATAAAATACTCTTCAGAACACGTTAATCATTTGTGAATGTGTCTCCTACATTAGAAATTGAAAACCAGACACGTTTAACATTTGCATTCAACAAAAATCATTCAAGTGTATTTTGTCAGGTAATTATGACATTTAACCAATGTTTGAGATATGTGAAACCCTTTTTTTACTAAAATGTTTATCAGTAATAACCTCAGTAATAATGTGTTATTTTAAAAAAAAAGACTACAAATTTTTGACTAAAACTAGACTAAAATTAAAAGACTTTTAGTCGACTAAAACTTGACTAACAAAAAAAGATATGTGAATGACTAAATATGACTTAAACTAACAAGAACATTTGGCACAAGACTAAGACTAAGACTAAATTAAAAATAGGTGATGAAATTAACACTATCAGGGACTAACGCCAAAAATCATACTCCAAGGCTGTAGACTTGTTTATATGTACGACCAAGCCTTTAAACAGAGATACATCGACAGTTATAGCTTCTTGCCGATGAAACTGTCAAAGATGACGTCTGCTTTAAACACCAGCGAAAAAGGATTCTTTCCACATCATTTTAATTGCTTGCAGAATGCAAATTATATAGGCCCGTATCCGTCAAAAGAATGTTATGGATATCAGACGATGTCTGACGCCGAACACGTGAAATTTGATTCGTGGTATGAGAGCGTGACAGGAGAGGTGTTTGACTTCAAAAAGCAACTAGCCTTGTACTGCAAGAATGACATTGTTTTGCTGCTTGTAGACCCTTTCGGTTGTATAACGTTAGCCGGATGTGCTATGAAAGTGTTCAAAACACTTTTTTTAACCAAAGACACAATTGCCCTAACGCACAAAAATGTCTACATCAATCAGTACAAATCTTACTCAAACCCTTCCATCCAATGGTTGGAATACATTAAAGCAAGCAGAAATGTCGATGGTCATCACGCATTAAATCATGGCGAAGCCAAATTTGGACCGTATCATATGGATGGCTATTATGAGGCTGATAACGGCAATAGAATAGCTTTGGAGTTTTTAGGTTGTTTCTGGCACGGATATTGTTGCCATTTTAATCCTAACGAATTGAATCCGGTATCAAAAATACCTTTTGGTATACTCAGAAGACAATCTAACAATAAGATGAAGGTTTTGCGTAATACCTTTAATCTCAAAGTGCACGAGATTTGGGAATGTCAGTGGGAGGAAGCTAAACAAAACAATCCTGATGTCATTGCTTTTATGAGTAATAATATTGCGCCAGCAAGACTGAACCCCAGAGAATCGCTTTTTGGGGGGAGAACGAATGCCCTCAGCTTGTACCACCAGACTGCTGCGGGTGAACGCGTGTCATATCTGGATTTCACATCTCTCTATCCTTACGTACAGCCATGTAAAACTTACCCTATCGGACATCCCGAGATAATTTTAAAAGATTTTGAACCGGTCAAATCGTATTTCAGCCTTATTAAATGCAGCGTAGTCCCCCCGCGTAAACTACTACATCCGGTGTCGCCCGTCAAATCTTCTCAGGGGAAATTATTATTTGCGCTGTGTCGCACCTGTGCTGAGGCACAGTATCAGGGTCCGTGTCAGTATGGTGACGAAGAAAGAGTCATTTCAGGAGTTTGGACCTCTGTTGAGCTCTCCAGAGCTATTGATAAAGGTTATTCAGTAGTCAGAATTGAGGAAGTCTGGCATTTTCCACAGACATCATACACTTTATTCAGCAGTTATGTTAAGACGTTTCTCAAATTCATGAGAACATGAGGCTTCAGGTTTTCCATCGCATGTAGTGACAGATGCTGACAAGCAGTCTTACGTCAAAGGATATTTTGAGAAGGAGGGAGTTCAGCTTGACATTGACAAAATCATACTCAACCCCGCACGCAGATCTATAAATAAATATTTATTGAATTCGCTTTGGGGCAGGTTTGGACTTAGGTGCAATCAAGCTCCAGCGGAGCTTTTAACAGATCCTGAAGATTTCGCCCGCCATATCTTTGGAAACGGCCACATCATTAAACACTTCTCAGTCGTGTCAGACACAGTAGCATTAGTGCAGTGGTGTTACGCGGATGAAGACCCAGCCCCCACGCGGGATGTTAATGTGTTTATTGCCGCGTTTACAACCAATTACGATTAAGATTGGAGTCAATCTTATGAATCCGTTAGGCCCCCGTGTTTTTTACGTAGATACAGACAGTGTTATCTTTGTATCGAAAGATGGAGATTGGACCCCAAAAACAGGTGCATATCTTGGTGAGCTGACGGATGAACTTGATGAATCAGATTATATAATGACTTTCGCCTCGACTGGCCCGAAATCTTACAGCTTTAGAACGGCGAAAAATAAAGTCACTCTTAAAGCTAAAGGTGTCTGTAATACAATAAAACTCCATAATTACGGGAAGAAGGAGGCGGGAACCGGCGAACACTCAAATAAAACTTTAATAATCAAATAAATACAAAACAGCGCGACAGCCCCTCACGGGCGACTGCCGCGCACAAAAAAAAACCAAACCAAAAAATAAAACCCAGGCCTGGTCCTCTCTCGTCCTTCACTGTCGTCGCTCCTCTTTTGTATCCTCCCGATCTCCTCCGTGGGACTCGAGACCGGTGAGTGGAGCAGGTGTCGCTCATTTCCCAATCAGTCGTCGCTCCTCGTCGCGTTCCCACGGCTCTCGGCCCCGCCCCACTCGTCACATACCCCCATCGCCCCTCGCAGGCCGGGGGGTACTCCCGAGACTGCGCTCTACTCCCCCTCCCCTCCCCTCCCTCCCTCCCTCCGGGGGGGACCGCTCACGGTGACCTGCGGGAACCTGGGGGTAGGACAGACAGACGAGGCGAGAGAAAAGGAGATGGAAGGATGAGGAGCGACGGGAGACGAGAGAGGGGAGAGAGGAGGGAAAAAAAAAAAAAATTCCGGTTCCCAGACACGCTGCCGCTCGGCCCTCCACCGGCTGTGTGAAGTCCCCCGCGGTGCCTGGCGGTGGCACTGGACGGCCCTCGGTGGACGGCACGACACTCCTCCGGTTTCGGGCAGCCGGCAGGAGTCCCCCGTTCCCTGCTCCTCCCCATTCTTGGCGGATTGCAGCAGGCTCCGGCCACCAGGTGAACGGCGCCGACTTCTCCGCTCCCTTACGAACGGCAGCCGCCCCTCCACATCACGGGCGGCCGGCAGCGAGTTCGTCCGTCCCCGGCAACTCACTCCAGCCCACCGCCTCGAGCGTCCACATCACTTGACACTAGTCACCTGCTCACTCGCACAGAGACCATTGTGCGGGATAAAAAGAGGTTCACGCTGCATAATAGAGCAGTTCTGAAAAGATTCAAAGTGGTATATGACAAGCGAGTGCTGCCACCTGACTACACTACACTTCCTTATGGCTACTAATGCTATTTCTAGCTCACAAAACGTATATGTTGAAACGGATTTTGACTTCCGTTTGCAATTTACATTTTCAGCCGTGATCTCTGGCCCGCCTGGAAGCGGGAAAACTGTCTTTGTGAAAAATGTATTGTGTAATGCACACAAGTTGATCAATGTAAAAATTGATAATATTGTATTTCTATACAGTTCTTGGCAACCTTTGTATGACGAACTGTTGTCATTGTATGATATAAAATTTATTGAAGGTATTCCAAACTCTTTAACGGATGAAACTTTATTGCCTCCTAATGTCAATAGTTTCTATATCTGTGATGATCTGATGGATCTTGCATTTTCAAACGATGAACTCTCACGAGCTTTCACGCAATATGTTCATCATAAATCATTTTCCATCATATTAATAACCCAGAATCTTTTTTTTTTTCACGGTAAAACCAGCAGGACTATCACGCTCAATACTCACTACCTCGTTTTGTACAAGAATCCAAGAGACTCGATGCAAATAATGACTTTAGGATGTCAGATTTACCCTGGAAATATTTTTTTTTTTTTTTATGGAATGTTACAAGGATGCGACCAATCAGCCTTTTGGTCTCCTTTTGATTGACTTTAAAGCTAAAACACCTGAGCGTTTTTGCCTCAGATCAGGGTTGTTTTCAGATCAACAGGTGTTGTATGTGCAGAAAAGATTACGGTGAAAACTGTTGCTGAAAATGAGTGATCTGTAAAACTTACCTCTTTTAAAACTGTTATAAGGCTTCACTGAAGCTACGTCGCGTTATTTTACAGTCCGCGTCAGATCAGCTGATTCTATCCCTGTGTGAGATAGCTCTTAATGTACTCCACGGTAACACCTCTAAACACCAACCAGCTCCGGAGGTTAAAAAAGAAATAAGAGGAGATCAAATACGCTGCTAGTAAAAAGATTAACATCAAAAGAAAAAAACGGTTGATTAATCAATGAGGCGGTTTTCTTGTACCTCTGTTAAGTGTGGCAATACTATTTATCAGTAGTTTAATAACCTCCAGACAGCATTAGGAATGGAATATGCTGAAAAGCTTTACCTAATTCCTCAGAATCAGATGAATAAATAAAGAACGGGTGGAGGATCAGATTGTCAATGAAATCTTAAACAATGTGCCACAAAGGAGTTTAAAAAACATCAAACTCATTCTGAATAAAATGTCTAATGCTAAACAAGTGTCTTCATGGACAACTTCTGCGAGTTTGTATTTAAAGGGAATGTAATTGCAGGTTCGCACATGTTGCATTTGGTTAAAAGTTTAGCAGCGCCTCACACGATCCGCGATGAATACAGGCCGCGTGGTTGGAGTGAATTTCTGAATGCTTTTGCAGCTTTAAATATACCATTTTCCACTATCACGAACTCGCAGGTTAAATGTACAGTTGAGACCCTTAAAAGGAAATCACCTACTCCCTTGAAAAAATGGAAAACGTGGGTCTTTTGGAGATCCTCCAAAGGTATCAAAAAAGCAGCTCACACCATCCTTGGTTATGTAAATTGCTAACCAATGCAACCCCGGTTTTGTGGAGGGGTCCGAATTAAAAATAAGCATAGACGGGGTATTCTTTATCGTCACTTTGGGTAGATAATCGCTCGGAAGCATTCCTAAAAAACATGTGTTGTGAGCAATTTTATCCATAACAGACGTTAGTTGAACCGTATTCATTTTGCCCCGTCTCAGTAATAATCCACTAACACCTGTCTTCGATTGGATATCTCCACAATTGAATCAAAAATCGCATATACGATAATGGTTATGGATTGTCAGAGAGGTTGTCTGAAACGGGCTTCTAGTCTAATATTTCCCGATCTAATTAGTGAAACATGATTTGAACAATCTTCATCAGGGGCTAAATTAAAGGTGTAGAGCGTATATCCATTTAGAAAGTCCTGCTGATCTATTGCAAGAGGTTGATTTTTAAGATGTCTTCCGGTAGCTAACACGAGTTGATAAAAGTCCCTAACAGCAGATCCGCTCTCATATTCTGGCTGAAACGGTTTGGACGGAATTTGGATACCGTCTTGATATAAAGCCAAAAACTCAAGGTTAAAATGTTTAAAAGCAAAAGGATTTTTATCATACGCCCCTGAAAAGGCAGAATTTTCTGTCATTGCTAAAATTACTGATTTTGGTAGTGTCCCAAGAAAAAGATTTTTTTGATTAGATACCCGAGATCCAGCGGGGATAGAAAAATTCTTCAGACACACACGGTCTATGGGGTATTTAGCAGTGGTTGATAGAAGTGCCTGCGCGTGTCCCAACCGGACGCCGGGTGAAACAAACTTTTTTCACAAAAAGAGATGCTGATACAATATTGAGTTTAAACCAACATCATCATCTCGCATTAGACAGAACTCATCTTTAGCTCTTGTCATTCTTATTTTTATATCTACACCATTCAACATTAATTTTTCTTGAAAGAAAATATCACTATGAATGGGGGCTAGTAATTCTATCACATTACTAGCATTGGTAAATGCAGCTCTCTTCATTAACCCCGTATTTTCTCCTGCGGGGTCAGTAGCATCCATGTGACCTGGTGTATCTTTGTAGAACAAACCTGCTGAAAAGACACTTTCGAGTGTATCTTTTCCAAAATTAATCAGAGCTTCGATCAAACACCTGTAGGGGTAGGTACTGGAACTCTGGGTTATCAGAAGATCACCCAGAGAAACATCCACCTGTGAGAATATACACACTTCTAGATTGTTTATTGAACCAACAGGTGATCCATCTGGTATATTAGAACCATCGGGTCTGGTAATTTTGAGTCTGGTGTATAAAAGACTGTTGTTAAGATCAAGATAATCTTCGCCTGTGCCAGCGATAAAAAATTCTAATGGTGATGAATCAGTTATTGCAGATAGAGGTGGTATTTCAACATAAGTATTTTTTTCAATCGATGTTTGGGTCATGGGAATTGTAAATAAATCCAACTCTGATTTAATACACTCCTCGGACATGTTGTGGAATAGAGCCATGTTTAGAAAATAGTGTTCAGGGGTCTTTTGGCGCAGACGGTTTTCTTTACACGTTTAGTGCGGGGCCGCCGGGTATGTTTTGCGACTGTACGCTTGTTACTGCGACGTTTAGCTTTCTTCACACGGCCACTCCCCCTACGTAGTCGCTCACCCGGTGGTTTAAATGATCCTCGTGACATCACCATAAAGCCGTTGCCATTTTGTCCATTATTATTATTATTATTGTTGTTATACGATCTTGATAGAGCGCTGGTCACAACATCGCTAGCTATATAACTGGCAGCGGTTTTTAGATGTGGTTTCACTATACTAAAACCTCTTTTCAACAGAGGTAGGGCCGTCCTGAAAAGAGATCTAAAATGCCCCTTATACCTGATCCGTACATTACTGGACCGCCAGCATACCATGGCAACCCGTTACCTGCTTGGTTCCGGTAGTATGTGACATATCGTTCGGGATCCATAGTTGCGTAATAGTTTTGCTAAAACTAAAATTTATTTCACCGGTCTGAAGTGAAGTTTAGCTACACCTTTACCATAAGTGAAACGCACATGTTTGTTCTGATCGTCTATAACCTCAATGCAAATATTTGTAATATCAGATTTATTCACAGGTACCTAATGTGGCTTGTCGAATCTAACACTGACGCTGTCATTAGATGATCCGTCTATATGTACACCTACTGATTGATATTCGATCATATCGCTGTATATATACATGCTATAAAAGGCTCCTCTTATGTCAGCTTGGTGCGGTGCATATGTCACGACAGGTGCACCGTCAGAATGATCTTCGTGTTGTTGTTTTACAGATCCTAGAGACACACCGGATTTTAATCCTAGAATAATAGCCAACTTCCCATAAAATATCAAAGACGTGTTCGCTGGTACTTTTAGAAATATCCTGTTTTTGATGTGATCGTAACCAAGTGTCACTCTCGTTGGAAGGTTACCATTTATTTCTCTAACCAGAAAAAGTACATCTTCGTAATACCCCAGTTTTAATGTATTGCACACTTTAGATACGTTTTGAAGCTTTTTTCTTTAATGTAGATAATCACATCTCGGTCCTCTTCATAATGTTTCTCATCATACCCCAGTATATTGGGGTCAGTGTTAATAATAAATGCTGCATCCTCCTCATTAAATGTATACCAGGAAATAGGATAATAAAATTTGATTAATCCAACTTCCCATTGACCTTTGAGGTTTATACTTCTTGCGAGTCTCGTTTTGTAATTAGAGATACGGTTGTCGTTGATGCATTACAAGGCATGATATAAAAATCACCCTCACCCATGGTATAGTTTTTCACAAATGCTACTTATGACACCCCGGTTGTTACTTTAATGGATTCTGTGTGTCCACGATTTCCTTTTCTGGTAACCATGAGGAAAATTTAGTTGGCCAACCCCACCACTTGACAAGACAAAGCACCT
Source organism: Cyprinus carpio (assembly GCF_018340385.1). Lineage (NCBI taxonomy): Eukaryota > Metazoa > Chordata > Actinopteri > Cypriniformes > Cyprinidae > Cyprinus > Cyprinus carpio. The sequence goes on along the minus strand of NC_056581.1, from coordinate 566,839 downwards.
TTCGACCACTCTTTTTTCAATCTAAAATCTTTTCTATTTTAAATGATTTATCTTGGTTCACAATGATTTTTTGTAATTCTTTTTCATAAAAACAGCCGTCAATAACATCCCCATCATAATCTTGTAATCTGTACACTGGAGGGGTTCGTGGTATACAGGCGGCTATAGTGAAAAACTTTGGTGTAATTCTGTTCATAACCCTTCGAAAATACATTTCTAACCTTTGACACTCTAACTACATCCCCTATTTTATACTTAAAGACAGGTGTACCTTTTCGTAGCTTTCCATACAGATTATTAAACACATCCGCCATTGTGACAACTGGCGTTATATCCATCTATAAGATCTTGTAAGATATGGTAGTAATGCTTTGAATTGATCGCTGTTAAAAATGTCCACATTTTTGATTTAAGCGTACGGTTAAAGCGTTCCAAAACAGACGCTTTAACATCACTTGCTGTAGCAAAATGATGTATGTTATACTTTTTCATCAGTTGTTGGAAATGCTTGTTAAAAAATTCTGTGCCTTTATCAGTCTGTAATTTTTGAGGTATACGGTTTTCTTTGAGAATAGAGGCAAACGCTTTCGTAACCTCTGCCCCTGTCTTATTCTTCAACGGTCGTACCCATGCATATTTGCTAAAAACATCTATGCAAGTAAGTAAAAATTTTATACCGTCGTTTTCTTTCGAATAAGCAGACATGTCAACCAGATCTGCTTGAAACTGGACATCTTTTCCGTACACCACCACTCTATTCTGTTTGTATTTGACAGGTGCTTTCTTGTGTAATGTATAAGCGTCCTGAGAGGATAACCAATCTGATATTTCTTCATCCTTCAGAGTTACCCCGTATTCCTGTAGCACGCCCCGTTTTAACCGTTCTTTACCTCCCAAAGATCCGGGATTCGTTGGGTCATAGTACACTTTTTTCATTAATTCAGACATCTTACCACCGCTACTGTTTACACAAAATAATGACGCAGTTATTAGAGTCAAAAGGTTTTTATTTGCAATCGTTGCAGAAGATACATACACATTCAATATGATTGGTTATACGTTATCTAATTATATATCATCTAGATATTGAAGGAATTTCACACACATTACAAAATTTTTCTCTATCATATATTCATATATTCAACTAGCATGTCAATAATTTTATATACATCCATCGTATCGTTTCTTGACAACAACATTACACACACGTCAGTTACATAAGTACAGAGACATAAAATGTTACCAATTTTAAGACCTTGTTCACATTCAGGCATAAGTTCGAGGATGTTTTTAACAGTCATGCAGGGGTTATACCCGTTTGCAAGACATTGGGTTGTCATAACACACTAATTCTTCAACATACCCCTCACAACAACCATTTGCTTTTTTAATTTCATTAAACGTTTATTATCCACATAACACACACTTTTATCATCATCTGTAATCATATACAATAAACATGTTATTTCATTCTTAATTCGTTGTTTAAATACAAGTTTTCCCAGACAGGTTGTATTGCAGAGGTTGCCCATGTCCCCGGTTAATCAGAATCAGCAGGTGTACTCTTCTTCCAGTTGTCAACAGCGTCGTAAATGGCCTGCTCGCAGATTTCATCCACAAGTTTCGTCCGGAGTTCTGCCAGACCTTCCACTATGTACATTTCATCTCTGAGCTCGCACAGAACACCATCGACAACACCCTGAATTCTTTGCAGATGTAGTGTTAAACCAAACAGTTTCAAGGAATGAGTTTTAGATCAGGTTTACACAATTTATGCGACAGCTGTCCAAAACATCCCAGAAAATAGTACACAGGTGCCTCATAGAGACATGAATGTTGTGTTTGCGAAGGATGATCGACCTGACATCCATAACAATCTTTCTTCAACTGTCTGTCAACCAGATGTTCCAGAATTATGGTGACGACGGCTTTAATGATTTTAATGACGGTGTCCAAGACGTCTTCAGAAATTGCGGTGTCAGGTGGTCCAGCGTGAGGAGGTAGACTGTACTTTGCGAGGAAAGCGAGGTTATGGTATCCGAGCTCTGTACAGAATTTGTTCAGCCAGGCATTACTCTCCGGCTGGACATGCACCATTCAGGGTGAAACGATTTCACTTTTATGTTGTTGTATCTGTCAAAAGCTTCGCACCACTTAAACATTTTGTCTATCTTTCTGAATATTTCCTCTAACGCAGGCACGTCTTTTCACTGAAACAAAAATTTAATGGTATAGTATTTGAGATGATCCTCTTCAGATATCGGCCAAGCCCGTTCATGTAGGTCCGAGATGCGGTCGCTACAAAGTATATAAACGTAATCATCAGCATGCTTGTTAATGTGATCCCCGAGCACTCTGTAGCGCATTCCTGGAGTGACGCCATTCCATTCCCCTATGAATAGAGGATCATCGCCTCCATCTTTTAGATCACACCACACGCAATTGTAAAATAAACACCAATCTTTTACGGTGAAAAACAGATCGGGATCTTCATTCGTGTCGTACGTGACCCTTTCATCATTGTCCACGGTGCTCAGTCTGACCTCTCGGTTGGTTTGTCAAAATCATAGCTGCAAATACGATTACTGGATAGATGAAACTCATACTTAACATTGTCCAAAGGTTTGTGGAGGAAACTGGCCAGACACGGTCCATGTTTTATCCTCCTCGGGGCCAGCATAAGATGCCCCATAGCGAACTCAACACTCTTCTCAGGAGTTTTAGGTGATGATGTCTCGGCCAGTGCTACAGAATATTTCTCCGTTTTTAATTTTTTTTTTCAATTCACAAAACCTCAGTTTGTATTTTGCGTCTAGTTACGGATAAATTAGCCTCAACAAAACCACCCCTTTTTAAACACTCGTTACAACCAATTTGGGGGGCGACTATCACACCACACCTGGTTAGGGGCAGGGTTGTAGGTGTGGCTTGACCGAAGCTCTCCTGAGCGCATTCTGAGTTTGACAGCGGCGTGTGAGTTTGATCCGTTGGATAAGCTCTGCTTAGAGATCTTATTTCTTTTGTTTAACTTTTTTCTGCCGGCGTGACAAACCGCTAACTTTTACTGATTTGTAACATTGAAAAACTGGCATTTGCTTTACGTTCGCTTCTTTTTTGTTTTAGTTTGAGGTAAGATACAAATGCTATAAAACTCTGTAACCTAGTTTTCTTTTCTTTTCTTTTCTAACTGGTAACAAACTCTAACACCTTTTTAAATTGTAATGTTACAAGCTTTGACTCTCACCTGTTGTTTAACGCACGTATCTGATGCTTTTTGGCCTGTTTGATTGTTTTAGATAAATAACCTAGTTTTCTTTTCTAACTGGTAACAATCTTAAATGCATACCTTGAACCTTTTTTACTCTTTTCCGAGTACAAAAAACGATCATTACATTGTTTCTATTTCGTGTATGTTTTAACCTTTTTCTTGAAATGCATTGTGTATGTAAAACCTTAATCAAAACTTCCCTTATACCATTTTCACGTTTTCACAATTTAAAGTTTAAAGCACATAGTTTTGAACAGTTTTCAAATGGCCCCACAAACAAAAACACTTTTCCTGTCGATCGTAAATTCCTTTTAGGTCCTTAAAAAAAAATGGGGTTGGCCGGGGGCTGTACAGGGAGGGGTGGGTGGTCCAAACAGGTGTACAAAACAGATGGCTTTTATGACCCTCATCAATTAAATTTTTCGAGACAAGGTGCACTATATCCTCTCTCACAACAATACTACACCGAGAATAAAAGGTACACCTTTCTTTGTAAACATCTGGGCACCGTTATGCAAATCTTCCCACATAGTGATGTAGAGATATGGGGGCATGTTAGAACGAGCTGTTTTAGGGGGGTGTGGACTAGAAACTTTTATAAAGAATATCTCTTTGGATTTGAGACTTCAGTCTTTGCAACTCCACAGATCTTCTTTATTCACCAAGAGCTTGTAACACTCCAAAGAGAAAGGAAATTTGAAATCGCATCATATGACCCCTTTAAAAGCTACTTGGCAAATACAGATGACAGAGTGTTAAACAAAATCGCATAGCCACCAAATTAAAAAAATCTGACATCCAGGAAATAAAAATGTGAGCAGTTTTAAGCAGCAGTTTTACCACAAATATAGACAAGTGATAGCACCACCACCACCAGAAATACTTAATTGTCTGCTTTACAGTGAAACACAAGCTCACTGCAACCGATTCCCTGACATAATACATTTATTGCGACCAATTCAACAGATACACCAAGTTAGAACAACTGGAACAGCAATAAACGATAACAATACAGCAAAATAATTAACTACGATCTAGCCCTCGATTAAACATGAATAAAATATTTCATCATAGCTTACTCAGTAGTGCTGCTTTTAATTGCACCGCTTGCGTGGGAATTTGTGTCAGAGTAACAATTAAAATGTGTTTTTTTAAATAAACCATTACATTTCATAATCTCTTTTCACACTCATCTTGGGTGAGGGGCGGGATAGTCCAAGTAAGGGACTTGCCTGAGCTTTTGGGGTGTTGCGCGAGGGGGCATCACCGCCCCCTCGCGCAACACCCCAAAAGCTCAGGCAAGTTGCGGCCCACATGGAAATAACCTATATAAACATATGTTTTAATATAGGTTTTGATATAGTTTTTAACATATGTGACATATAAAATTGGCCATTTTCCTATATTATATGCACATATATGCACGTATATGTACATATAATATAGGGAAATGGCCAATTTTATATATGTCACATATATTAAAAACCTATATCAAAACCTATATTAAACATATATGTTTATATGGGTTATCTCCATGTGGGTGGACTTTTCTTTACTAGAGTGCCGAACCTCAGAGTTTGTGCAAACATCCACATCGCTGTAATCAAATGTGTTCTTAAGTGCTGCTTTTACATTGCGGTCAGTTTTTGTTGTGTTTATTTAGTTACTGAGAGGAAGGTGCGTAGTATATATTTACATATTCATCCGAACGCTGCTCAGCAGCCTCAGGTTCTCAGGTTAACTGAAGCTCTGTCTTCCTCTTTTGAACTGAATCATTAGAGCTGTAATACAGTCTTGCGCTACAGTGCCACACTTGTCAAACCGCATTATTGCAAGCTCTCACATTAGGTAGATACGAGATCAAACCACTACTCAAAAACATTTGCCGACAATTTGTTTTATCGTCGACGTTGTCGATAATGTTGACTAATTGTTTCAGCCCTAGTATATATATACTAAAGTCAATACGTTACAGAGAGTCATGCGCTTTTACATCTCCCAACCACTCAAAATCATCTATTAACGGCCAATAAAGTGATTATGCAATACTAGAATGCAAAACAAAAGCACCCCAAAACAGAAACTCAAAGAGAAATTAAAGACTTTGACTTAACACAAGGAAAACTTTAGATTTTCTTACCTGACTGGTACTTCTTGCTCTGACTGACGCCATTATGTGGCATATATAGGCATATATGCAGCATATATATGTGCATATAAACTGCATTTAGGTTTCATATATGCGCATATATCCTCATATAGGTTCTTTCCATGTGGGGGGTAGTGGCCAAGGTCAGGGAAGCGGCCAGGAATGTGGTCATGGGACTTGCTTGACACTTACTGGAGATCTTTTCAATTCAGTGCTTCAGTCCCCATTAAAAAAATGGGGAAAAAAATGGGCTAATACTTTGCTAAAAGTCCAGGTCTCAGAGAAAGGAACTTAAAGGGTTGCTCCACCCCAAAATGAAAATTGTCATTAATCACTGACTCCGATGTCATTCCAAACCCATAAAAGCTTTGCTCGTCTTCAGAACACAATTTAGGATGCGCCACATGGATTTGCTGTTTTCTTTCAAAATCTTTTCAAATCAAAGTGTAAACATGTAGAAAACCTATTCTTGTAGTGCGGCTGACACAGAAGAGTGTAAGCTGCCTGCTTTTAGCTCAAATTCTACAAAATGGCAATACAGTGATGCGGAGAGACAGAGGAGACAAATTGTTGAAAAGTCATTATTTTCTTCGCGTACAAAGTATTGTTGTCACTTCATAATGTTACGGTTGAATCACTGATGGCAGATGGACTATTCTGATGATGCTTTTCATATTTTTATGGACCTTGACAGTGTTAGATTGCAGTCTATGGGACAGTCTCAAGCATCCTAGTGTTCATCCAAAATATCATAAATTGTGTTCTGAAGACGAATGAAGCTTTTATGGGTTTGGAACGACATGGGGGTAAGTGATTAATGACAATTTTCATTTTGGGGTGGAGTAACCCTTGAAGTACCTTTCTCTGAGACTCTTGAACTTGAAGGATAAAATTGACATATTGGGTGAATCTTCAACAATCTGTAAGTACTCATCTCACTCATAAAGTACTGGAGGAGTGCTGGGAATATTCGTATGATGGAGGTTGTAGTTTTGGATGGAAGAGTAGAGTATGGGCCAAGGAGAATGGCATGGATAAGATCTTCTGTCCTAATGTACCACTCGCTGATGCCCCACTTATGGAGAGTCCCTGAACCACTTGTAGATTTGAGCTTACTAGACAAGCCCAAAGCTGAATACATTGGAAAGGAGGTTAATGCTATTCTAAATAATACATTTTATTCAACATTACAAATTTACGGATGGACCTAAGAAACCTGTTAGTCAAAAGGTTGGAATAGGTGTATATATCCCAAAATTTAAAGTACCAATTAGTTTGAAATTGCCAAATGATTTCAGTATACACAGCTATAACACTAGGACTACAGTGGGTTGAACAAGTCAGACCAAATAAAGTGGTAATATGTTCAGATTCTTCTTCAGCTTTAATCAGTATAGCACAAGATCAGACAGAGAAGAATTATTAATGGAAGTGTATTTATCTTCAAACAGATTGAAAGAGGCTGGAATATATATATTTTTTGTTGGGTGCCAGCCAGCCAGCCTAGTTACTAGTAACTTAGTTACTGTAATAATATAACTTTTTGCAGTAACTACTGTAACTAATTACTAATAAGATTACAGTAATAATATTAGTTACCATTAATAAAACAGCTTAGTTAGTTTTGATGCCTCAACCCAACCTGATTTAAAATCAAACAATCAAATAATTCCTATACTTATTTTCATAATTTTCGTGACTTGCACATGCATGTGATGTCCCCAGTGCAGCAGGTAAGCTTGGAATATGGAAAAGCTTATATTCAGCAGATAGCAATATTGCATTATATTGATTGTGTCAGGAAAAAAGATGATCTGAACACTGTTGTGTGTGGCTTTACTTTACTTTACAATCCCCTGATCAGCATGTACGTTATATTACTATGATTAAAAATCTTTTAGGAAAATTAAACAGTTTCTTACAAACTTATCTGGTTTGATAAAATACATAATGAAATATAATCGTATATAGGTAATGGAGACATTACAATTAGCGTCAAGCTACGCATGACAATTAATGAGATTAATACAACACTTCTACTTGAATGTCACTATCAATCACTATTGAGTGTTTGTAATAACTTCTGACTGCAATCCAGTGGTGATTTTGGTCAAATGATGAGGCAGAAATATGTTAGTAACATTCTAGAAGAATCTTATGTGGAAGATACACAGTTACAACTTCTGTGGGGCGTGAAGAATAAGTAATGTAACTAGTAGTGTAACTAATTACGGTTGCCAGAAAGTAGTAAGTAAAGTAACAATATTACTTTTGAAAGGAGTAACTAGTAATGAGTAATATATTACATTCTTTGAGTAACTAGCCCAACACTGGTGCCAGCACATGTTGGTGTATCTGGTAAGAAGTTGCTGATAAACTAGCAAAAAAAGCACTTGACAAGATGGAGGTGGAAGTTAAAGTGCCTATGGGGAAAAGTCGATTTTAAAGAAAAAGTTAATGAATAAATGTCAAATTAAGCCCGATTCGGACGGTAATTGTTTCTCATGTGGACGTCTGTAAAAATAAATTTACATATTTACATACAAAATTTACATCGGATGGCGATCTATTCACAGAGGAGGAGTGAGTTCACATAATTGTCTGCTGTTAATAAAATTAATTTTATTTACAAAATTTATTCTTATTATTGTGTAAAATGCATTTAAAAATATGCTACTTATTATTATGTAAAATGTATTATTATTCCAAGTATTATATTATATAATCCTATTTATTTAATTATTTAAATCTCCTGTTTAAAAAGACGCGCTATAGTTGTATAAAATTATAGCCTACACGATATAGTTATGTAGCTTGTATATCCCTTTATAATACACGTTTTGAAACGTTACCTGCTGCTGCCATAATGAAGATTTGCGTGCTTTTCTTCTCTTTCTGCTCCCAGTCGATGTGAGCATTCATGAAGTAGGCTATGTTCTTTTAAATACTTTCCAGCATTTCAGAAATAGATATGTATGCAAATTACACCGAAGTTCAACAGTTAACATACCTTACGGTGTCCGGGAGTGCTCAAAAGGGTTTATAAGCACTGGATTTTGAACAGATGTCTTCTTGTAAACTTAGAGATGTGGATTCGGACGGCAATTAAATTGTTATTTTATTTTTCAATCCTTCCCCTTCTCAGATTTCACGCATCAGCTACTTGACTGTAGGTGGCAATAATGTTCCTAAGGAGTTATTCGCCATTGAGGCGCGTCCTCCAGTACAGCAGGGGCGCTGTGCAGCTCCGCAACCACAAACATTAACACGAGAACAAGCCTTGCGCATCATGGGGACACGCTTGAAGGTGAGACACATCAACTCACATTATTGATGTTTTTTTACATTATTTCAAAGTTAGTAAATGCATTTGCAGCTACTGAATTGTTTAAACAGATGGCTTTACAAGAGCAAAGTGTCATTACATTATAAAATAATTGTTTATAGTCATTGCAGTTTGTTAATATTTTTATTCAAAGGTGCTGCGGGTGTTCAAAGACCTGCATAAGACGAGAAGAGATGTTTTTAGAGATGATGACAGAGCTCTGACAGGTAACCGTTATCAGTAAACCTACATAACAACTCACATGCTGCCAAAAATTCACTACGTTGTTACATCAGTTGTCTACATTCTTAAATTCGTTACATAAACAGTTCGATGTCTGTATGTTTCTTATTTTATTTATTTATTTATTTATTTATTTTTATTAATCTTTGCTTTCTCTCTCTGAACATGAGCTGCCAGGTTAAAAATAAATGAAGAATTCAAAAAACACAAGAATGAAACATCAGAGGAAAATATTAAAGAGGCAAGTCACGTGACGGCACAGTGAATTACACTAGATATCAAAATGTAGTTTCCGTATTTTCTTGGACTCCAAGGCTTAGAGATCTTGGTGAGAATCACAAAGCTTAATGTCTTTTCAGATGCTTAAAATGGCCCGAGCGGTTGAGACCATCCTTCGTGAAAATGTGATACAGGGAGAGCATGTGGAGGAAAATAAAGTCTGTAAGTGGTTTGTGTAAAATTATGGGAGAATCTCAAGGACACGATCACAAAAAATAAGCATATTTTAGTCCATAAGGTGTTTTTTATTAATATATTGCATAGTGACAAAATATAAGCATCATTTTCCTCCCAAATTCTCATTACTGTAATTCTTCTGGACATTGTTTGTTACTGTAATTCAGTGATTTTAAATCAGCATAAATTCATCAACAAATACTATGCTTTATTATTTAAATTGTATATGTATTATAGAAATGTCTAATTAAGTTATATTGATTTATTATGTGTATATTATACATCCACAGGGTTTCTGCACGTCTTAAAAAGTCTTAATTCGGCTTTCTGCAATTTAAGGCCTTGACATAGGTGATTTTTCTGGATCCATTGGCAGATATTTGTTCTTGTTTTAAGCATAAACTCCCTTCATTTTGATCCGTTTCACAGAGAACAAGACGAATAATGTAATTTCTGTCCTCAAGTTAATGTATCTTGATTTGCACTGGAAAACAAGTCAAAAATACTGAGAAAGAACATCATTTTTACAGGTTTTCCCCCCATATTCTAGTCTAGTGTGTGTGAACAGAGCTATTCAAACCTTAAGCTTAAGTAATGGAGATCTGCTGGAAGTTGTATTTACAAACTTCGAAGTGTTGCTAATACAAATCATTGTGTGCTTCTTTTAAACAACATATTGACGTATTGTGTTCTTTTAAAAAGTCCTTAAATTTACCTTCATAATACCTGTAGAAACCCTGCATCCATTTTTTTTTTTACTTTGGCTTAATAAGAGCAAGATGTTTCTTTTTATTTACGGTTGGGTTGGGAACATGTGGTTTCCTCGATTAATGATTGTTGCTTATATTGTGTTTTGTAGTGTTACGGCCCCGCAAGAGTCTCCTGCTGGACAATGTACCTTACTCTGATACACCCAGAAACAAGACATGACCCTGATGTACTGTCATTGATACGGCTCATTTTTCTTCCGCGGTTCTCATATGGGACAAAGAGTACGACACATTAATGCAGCCCACTAAATAATCACCTATTTTGCATTCTACACAGTGGCCATAATAACATAAACATAACGTACAGGTTATTAAAGTTGTTCTGCGCTGATGTGATTGTGTTCAATTAAATGCAATGAATTGCCACATTGTAAATAGTATTTGTTTGGTTTATTGTGTTGAATAAATTATAAAAAACATGTCCATTTCAATTCTTTTTTTGGGTGGGGGGTTGCATTTATCTGACTGATAATCAAACAAAAAACATTTTTGGTTTGAGGGTAAATTCCTACATTCACATTATATAATTTATGTAATTTTTTTTGAAAACATAAACGATGTAATGCTATTGTTGTGTGCAGTTCTGTAGAAACTCGCCTGAAAAACAGAAAAACACTTTAAATCCACTTTAAAGTACTGAATATCATTCGACAGATATTCTGACACTGTTGTATGATTTTAGTTGTTGAATACAGTCAACAATGTGTGACGTTAGAGGTACAATGGTCCAAAACCCCATAAAATCATCTAATCTTAACACAAATGATGTTCTTTCTCAAAAAAAAAGGAAGAAAAGAAAAGCCATTTGTGCCACTGGGGCTTTAAAAATGTGGAATGTGCCAAATGTTAAAAAAAAAAAAAAACTTTGTACTACATTTTAAGTGAAACCAAATAAGCGGTTATCCATTATGAATACTATTTGTTTTGATATACTTTTAAAAAAAAGCAAAATTATGTAATAACCACTGTAGTGTTAAAAATGGTTTAATGTCTTCACAGTCATCAGTTTTTATATGATGCATAAGATACAGTAATAAAAAAAAAAAAAAATCACATTTTCCACCTAATTCAGTAACTAACTGAATTCTGTTGATTCATACAAAGGAAGGATGCTTCATTCTAATGAGGGATGAGAAGGCAGTGTAGATTTCTCTCAAGGAAAATATTAGATTAAGTCATTTTAGCCCTTATAAAATCTTGATCACAGTAAAGGTACATTTGCACAAATACAGTCATAATCATTAAAAACCAAAAGGAATGTAAACTGTTATTCTCTGTCTCTATCAGAAGATGAGCTTCTTCGGCTTCTCCCAAGGAAATCCCTCTCGTCCAAAGTGTCCATAGCAAGCTGTTTTCTGGTAGATCGGTTTCTTTAGATCAAGCTCCCTGCAAGATGAAATTATTATAATTTTGTTCTTAAAAGTTTAGATTTTACACCGAGGTTCTCATGTACTACTTACTTGACGATGACCCCTGGCCTCAGGTCAAAATTGTTCTTAACAATCTCTAGAAGCTCGTCCTCTTCTCTCGTTGATGTGCCATAATGAAAAACAGACACTGACAAAGGGTGACTAATACCAATAGCATATGAGATCTGTAACAAAAACACAGCATTAACAATACGCTTGCCTATTTTATCACTCATGTACCGCTGCCCTGCAAAATTTCACAATGAAATCCAGTCCAACAAATCCAGAATTGCACATAAGGGCACAATTTGTAATATATTTAATGTAATATATTTATTTTTAATACAGTTTAATTTTGAATGAAATGTTTATATGATTTCTGTCTCCTGAGACCAGAAGTCTTACCTGAACCAGAACTCTGCGACACAGTTTGGCTTTGACGAGAGACTTGGCCACCCAGCGGGCGGCGTATGCCCCTGAGCGATCCACTTTAGAGTAATCTTTCCCTGAGAACGCCCCGCCGCCGTGACCGCCCCAGCCACCGTAAGTGTCCACAATGATCTTCCTGCCTGTCAGACCAGCGTCTCCCTACAACAACAGCAGCATTCACTTCACATAGTACCCCATGTGAAAACAAAAAAGGACACTTTAGCATACTTTTAGAGTACTTATTATGGAAATAATATACTTTGATTATAAAGAAATGAATATACTTTAGTGCAAACTGAATGTAATGTTTTTGGACACTTAAATGCAATTAAATTAAGAAATATTGCAGTATAATTAAGAAGGACTTGTTAGAAACATGCTAGTAACATGCTTATCATGCTAAAAACATGTTTACAACACGCTAATAATATTAGAAACATGTTACCGACATGCTAATCATGATAAAAACATGGTAACAACATGCTAATCATGCTAGAAACATGTTAGCAACATGTTAATCACCTTAAAACATGCTAACATATTAACATGCTAGAAACATGTTAACAGCAATCTAGAAACATGCTAATAATGCTAGAAACATAGTAACAACAGGCTAATCATGTTAAAAAACATACTAGCAACATGTTAATCATGTAAAAACATGCAAACATGCTAATAATGTTAGAAACATGCTAATGCTAGAAACATACTAATCATGCTAAAATGTTAGCAACAAACTAGAAATATGTAAATCATGCTAGAAACATGGTAACAACATGCTAATCATGTTAAAAGACATGCTAGCAACATGCTGATCATGTTAAACATGCAAACATGCTAATCATGTTGGTAACATGTTAGCAACATGTTAATCATGCTAAAACATGTTGGCAACATGCTAGAAACATGCTAGCAGCATGCTTATCATGCTAGGAACATAGTAGCAACATGCTAATCATGTTAAAAACATGATAACATGTTAACAACATGTTAATCATGCTAAAACTTGTTAGCAACTTGTTAATTTTTATTAATTAATTTTAGTTTATTTAGTTTTCAGTTTTAGTTATTTTGACTTAGCAAGTAGCTGAAACAAAATAAGTGTAAGTTTTTTTATATTTTGTTTCATTTCAGTTTACATTTATTTTATTTTGAGTAAATTTTTTATGATTTTACTTTTAGTTAACAACTAGATAAGCAAAGTTTGTGAACAAACTTTGAAGTTGGCTTGAGAAAGTCTAGCCTGAAAGTTTGAAGCAGTTGTAAAAGTTTGAAAGTTCAGCTAGATTGATTAGATAGATGTTAACATGTTGCTAGTATGATTTAACACATTGCTAAAATGATTTAATAAGTACCATATAGACATATTTTAGAAAAAAAAAATACAATTGGCAAAAATACAAAATCACTAAAACATACAGAGCCCGAGAAGTCACCTGTAGGAGAAAAAAAAACAATCCATGCAATCCGTCCCCTCAGTTTTTAAACCGTACTCACAAATTCTTAAACTGTTTCCTCGGTTTAACAAATCATGTCAATGAATTAATAAACTGTACCCACAAATTTCCAATCCGTGCGCTCAGATTTTGCAAACCATACCTTCGGTTTTTGAATCCGTACCCACAAATTCATAATCTGTGTGCACGCTTTCGCAATCCGTTCCCTCGGATTTGTAAACTGTACTCACGGATTCATGCAGCAAGCTCATAGGTAGCCTACGTGTTAACATACTGTTTTATTGAATATTATTATGTGGAATAGGCCTACAGCAAACTGTCTTAAGTGATTCTCTATCAACTGTAGTATGAGGTGGAATACAACTATTTAATAAGAAAGATGTGCATCAAAATCTTGTTTAATTTGTAATAATCTTAGCACTTGATTATTATTGTAGTATTATTGTATTATTGGAGTCGTTTTGGATAAAAGCTTCTTATGCATAACCTGTATAATAATATATAATAATAATAAAAATAATAGTTATTATTATTATTATTATTATTATTATTAATTTAATTTATATAGCTAATTAAATGAGTGCACTTAAGACAGTAAAATGTTTGTCATAAAATAATTAATGAATGCTTTATTTTTAAATAACCTTTTATAGTTTTGGAAATGTGTTTGTCTACTATTCTTTCTTAACATGAAGACTTATTTTGTTGCTTTTTCCCCCAGAGTTAGATGCATGCTTCACTGTTAATGTTATTATTAAATAATTAGGCCTATTATAACGTTGCATTCAGTTAGAGAGCAAAGGAATCATAACATAACCGGAGCATTGTTTGTTTTGTATTGCTTTTTACCTTCTTCTCTCGAAACTCTGTTTTTTTTTTTTTTTTTAAGAAAATTCAGGGAATTTTCTATTCTTCTTTTTAGCATTTATTTTAGGCTATAAAACACAGGCACATTATTTGTTTTGTATGTCTTTTTACCTTCTTCTCTCGAAAACTATCGTTTTAATTTTTTTAGAAAATTCAGGGAATTTTCTATTCTTCATTTTAGTGTTTATTTTAGGCTATACAACACAGGCAGCGGTGTCTTATCCTATTGGTGATTAATGTAAAATAAACACTAAAAAGAAGACTATTTTGTGAGTGCAGATCATGGTCTCATAGGCTACTATAAAAAATAATGTTAAATAAACACAAATTAATCTGCCGGTGGGGGCAGGGCCACAAATCAGTGAGTTTATAAATACGAGGGAACGGATTGCAAAAGCGTGCGCACAGATTATGAATTTGTGGGTACGGATTCAAAAACCGAAGGTTCGGTTTACAAAATCTGAGCACACGGATTAGAAATTTGTGGGTACGGTTTATTAATCCGTGGCCATGATTTGTTAAACCGAGGGAACAGTTTAAGAATTCGTGAGTACGATTTACAAACTGAGGGGACGGATTGCAAAACCATTGCCATGGATTGTATTTTTTTCTCCTACAGGTGACCCCCGGGCTCCATAAAAACACTAAAACAGAAAATGAAAAAATAAATTGTAATTCCAAATAATAACAAAAAATATAATAGTGCATCAATGCCACTAAAATAACACTGATCTGCAAATACAGTTTTTAAAAAATGTCATTTTAAAATCGACATATATTTCTAAATGTACACTACCAGTGCACATTCAATACTTCCCAAGAAAACACTTCTCCTTTGAGGTGTAATGTCATACTCTTTAAAGTCTTTAAGATGGATTCTGATTGGCTGTTAATGTTTTTATCGTTCAGCAGCTGGAAAGAATCATTCTGAAAGTGAACGCGCTGCAGAATAATGTTGGTAACCAAACCATTGACTTCCACAGTATGAAAAAAAAAAATACAATAGAATTCAATGGCAACTGTTTCGTTACCAACATTCTTCAAAATATATATTTTTTGTGTTCAACAGATGAAAGAAACTTATAGAGGTTTAGAACAACTTGAGGCTGAGTAAATGACAGAATTTTTATTTTTGGATGAACTGTCCAATACTGATGCTTGCCAAAGTAAACCAGTTTTTGTGCTTGCTTACCTGTGGACCACCTACAAGGAACTTCCCACTGGGCAGCAGGTGATAAATAGTCTTGTCATCCAGATATTTAGCCGGGATGACGGCCTTTACAACTTTCTCCATCAGATTGTGGCGTATATCTTCCAGCGTGATGTCAGGACTGTGCTGAACTGAGATGACTAGAGTATGAACACGCAGAGGCTCCATGGCACCCATGTTATCACGATACTCCACGGTCACCTGCACTCGTTAATAATTGAAAACATCAACATTATCTGCTGTGTTTGCCATATTAGTTTACAGAGATAACTATGAGCTGATTGAATTGTTGTTCACCTATCGTTAAAAAAAAAGAGAAACCTTTCACCTGTGTTTTTGAATCTGGAAGAATCCAAGGACAAACTCCAGTCTTTGAGAGCTCCTTCATTTTGGCATTGAGTTTGTGAGCTAGTAGGATGGTTAGCGGCATACACTCTTCTGTCTCATCAGTGGCGTAGCCAAACATCAAACCCTGTGGAGAAATATGACAAATAATATATTATTATTATTACTTATTTATGGTCAATTTATTTGTTGTATACTGTTTTATGCTACTACTTGAATACTTTATATATTCAAGATTTTAATTTGAGAATGCTATTCATAATGCATTTTTATTGTTTATTTAAAAAATAAATAAACATAAGTCAAATTAAATCCCAAAATTGGAGATACGAATGCTATAATGGATGCTATTTCCCTGCCTAGAGTCACACAACACTTCTATCATGCTTATAAGGTTGCAAAACATATTTGTTACATGAAAGCAAAAGATAAAGTGTTTTTCAGCAGAATATATTGGACCTGATCTCCAGCACCGATGTCCTCCATGTCTCTGCCTTCAAACACACAGTCGCTGATCTCAGAGCACTGCGGCTGCAGAGACACCAACACATTACACGTCTTGTAGTCAAATCCTGGAGGGATCACATGAGAATGTCTCAGTTACGTATGGTAACCCACGTTCCCTGAAGGAGGGAATGGAGATGTCACATCGGTGACTGACGAATTGGGATCACGCTTAGAGAGACCAATCTACTTCGAGTGTAAACTAAACGAACCAATGCACATTGGCATGCGATTATTGCATCCAGCTGCCTCTGATCACAGAGTGAGTATACAGTAAGTAGACATCAGGTGCACCGCATATTTGGTTTCCACTGAGGAGCCGAGGCTGTGACCCGGCCGCTCAGTGGAACGAGGGTTACCATACGTAACTGAGACGTTCCCTTTTAGTAAGACACTCTCACGGGCTCACGGATTCCTCGAGAGAGGGCCTGGCCCCGGACGCTCCGCCATGTCTGGCTGCCGAGGGGATGGAGGAGCTTAACAGGGTCTACGATATGGACTCTCTGGAGTGGTTTTAGCAAGCCAACCCGAAGCCGGGGCCTCTCGGTGCTTCTACCTGTTTGAGGTGAAAACACAGAAGGATACCAGCTCCACACGAAGGTTACAGAATCTAGCGACCGTGTTAGGGGTCTCCCAGCCCACAGCTCTACAGATATCTGCCAGCGAGGCACCAAGAGCCAGCGCCCAGGAGGACGCAACACTTCTAGTTGAGTGAACTCACAACTTGAACAGGCAGGGCACACCCTGTGCCTGATAAGCCAGGGTGATGGCATCCACAATCCATTGGACCATCCTCTGCTTGGAGACGGCATTCCCCTTCTGCCGGACTCCGTGACAGACAAAGAGCTGGTCTGAGGTCCTGAAGCTTTGTGTCTGGTCAACGTGGCATCTTAAGGCTCGGATGGGTCAGAGCAAAGCTAGGGCTGGTTCTGTCTCCTCCAGGGGCAGCGCTTGCAGGCTCACCACCTGATCCCTGAAGGGAGTAGTGGGAACCTTGGGCACATAACCAGGCCGGGGCCTCAGGGTTCCCTGTGAGTCAGCCACCCGAACTCTAGGCACGAATCGTCGACCAAAAATGCGTGCAGGTCCCCTACCATCTTGATGGAGGCCAGTGCAAGCAGGAGCAGAGTTTACACTGACAGGTAAAGGTCCCAAGTGGATATACTCTGCTCAATACTGTATATAGCAACCCCACTGTACATTCTGTAAATCACAGCTTCATTAACTCTGCACTTTTATGTATATAAAACACTATATTCTTGCACTTCTGGTTAGATGCTAATTGCATTTCATTAGCTCTGTACTTGTACTCTGCATAATGACAATAAAGTTGAATCTAATCTAATCTAATCTAATATAGAGAGAAGCTGTCGAGGATTTAGCCTTCTTGCCCCATAAGGAACCTGATGATCAGGTCATTCTTCCCCAGCGACTTCCCTTCTACGGGGTCGTGGTTAGCAGTGATTGCAGCGACAAAGACCTTGAGGGTGGAGGGAGACAGCCTTTGCTCCAACCCTTGCTGTATAAAGGACAGCACGATTTTGATCAGCATCTCTGGGGGTCTTCTCGGTGAGAAGAACACCACCTTGACGAACAGGTTCCACTTCAAAGCGTTAGCGTGTCCCATAGACGGTGCTCTCGCTGAAGTGATGGTGTCAACTACCTCTTGGGGTAGGTCACCTAGAACCTCCATGTCCCATCCAGGGACCAGACATGAAGTTTCCAGAGGTCTGGACGCGGGTGTCACAGGGTGCCCTGTCTCTGAGTCAGTAGATCCTTCCTCAGAGAAATCAGCCAAGGAGGGGCTGTCACAAGGAGCATTAGTTCCAAGAACAAATGGCGGTGAGAGGTTTCTGGAGAGACAAAAAGGTCTATCTGAGTGGATCCGAAAAATCTCATAATCAGCTGGACCATCTGGGGATGTAGTCGCCATTCTCCTGGGAGCACTGCTCAAGACAGCTCATCGGCTGCCCGGTTGAGCAGCCCAGGAATGTGAACAGCAAAAAGCGACCTCAGATGCCTCTGACTCCAAAGGAGGAGGTGGCGGGCGAGTTGCAACAAGCGACAGGAGCGCAGACCACCTTGTCGGTTGATGTACACAACGGTCGCATTGTTGTCCATGCCGAGTAGTACATGCTTGCCTTGTAAGCAACCTTTGAGACAGTTCAAGACAAGGTGCAGTGCCAGCAACTCGAGGCAGTTGATGCCAGTACAGATGGGGCCCCATCCACACCCCTGACACTGCAAACCCGTTGTATGTGACAACCACCCCCCCCCCACCCCCCAGCCGGTGGTTGAGGCATCCGTGTGGACCACAGCATGCCTGGAGACCTGGTCCAGGGGCACTTCTGCCCGAAGAAATGCAAGGTTTGACCCCGGGATGAAGGTTTGGCTGTATCGCTGATATCGCTATAAATGAAGTGTCCCCCAACTAAGCAAGCCAGAGGCGACACCGGCAAGGAACCAAAACTCCATTGGTGACAGAATGGAGAAAAAACCTTGGGAGGAACCAGGCTCAGTTGGGGGGCCAGTTCTCCTCTGCCCAGACGAAACCAGCAGTTCAATTCCAGGCTGCAGCAAAGTCAAATTGTGCAGAGGACTCAACTGGTTCCTGTGGCCTTCACAAGATGGACCTGTGAATGCTCTTTTAGGGAAAAGCTCTTTTAGTGTGCTGAAGCGCACAGGGGAGATGGCCGCCTGCAACACAAACAGGGGGTAGTGCAGCCTGATGTGTGCAACCCACTCGACACGGGAAGCCACCACCGCTGAAGCGCCGTACCACCGACACGAAGAGCTCTCAAAGAGTGCGCTGAACTTGTTCAGTCTTCTTCTCATGCTGTGATCAGAGGCAGCTGGATGCAATAATCGCATGCCAATTTGCATTGGCTCATTTAGTTTACACTCGAAGTAGATTGGTCTCTCTAAGCGAGATCCCAATTCATTTTGGGATGGAGTAACCCTTTAAATGTGGAATTTCCCATTCACACTCGATTCTCACTCGGTAACTGTGATAATGAACCAGGTAAATTAGAAATTGATTTTGATGATCTTCTCGTAGAAGGGATTCAGAGGAACTGGAACAAAGAAGTCAAAAGACAAAAGAAGAAGATGAAATGTGGAGGAAAACAGGACATAATCTCAACTTTAGAATAAGAAGAACAATTAAACTTATGTGAACACAGGAAGATTTGATTAAGAAAATAATGAGAATGCTGAAAGAAATGATTGAGTTGGTAAACTTTAATTTGGAGTTACAACTCTTGCAAATGTTATTAGATTATTGAGACTGCAAACATCTGCCACAAAACCTTAAAAGGCAGTAATGAGATATACATTCTGAACAGTTAAGACTGCCATGTATGTATGCTTTTTGCTAACTGTATCATGATTGTGCAAGGAAGTGCATATTGCAATAACATTGCAGAATGGACCTTCTTTCTTAAAGTGTTGTATTGTGATATGTTTTATCTTATCTTAAAAGAAATGTTGCCATGCGGTTTATAAATAGTTATTTGCTTAGCCTATGCCTTTAAGATGATGTAACTGTTTAGATTAAAAATAGAGATAGATTAACCTGCTTTAATGAAAAATATGCTGCAATTACTTCATCTGAACTTATCCCACTGTTAGGTTGCTACCAGGTGAAGGGTCATGCTTACTTTATCCATGGCAACCTGTGTACTTCTGTGTGTGTGTGTGTGTGGGGGTGAGTGTGTTCACCGAAAAAGGAATTTGGAAAGAGGAGATGCATTGTTTTTGTGACTATAAAATGTTATGGTTGGAACACATTCACTGCCGCAATTTGGGGTGAAGACTTTACACTATTTACTTTTATTGTAATTTGCTTATGAGTTATTTTTTTTTAAAAAGCGAAACCATATCCTATGGTGATGCGTTAAACTTCTTTTAAACAAGTTGAGTAATTTCTTAAGAGTAAATCTATTATTTTATTTTATACCTGAACCTGCATTACGAGTTCCATAGCGGCAACGACCTCAGCTGAGCTGATCTGGACTCTGGTGGAAAGAAGTATTGAAGCTTTGATTGCATCTGATAAATACCAGAGGTAAGGGCGATATTTATTTATTGTGACTGCTTGTGGGAAACAAAGATGTGAATAGAGGTTTTATATATATATATTACATTACATTTACATTTAGTCATTTAGCAGACGCTTTTATCCAAAGAGACTTACAAATGAGGACAATGGAAGCAATCAAAAACAACAAAAGAGCAATGATATATAAGTGCTATAACACGTCTCAGTTGGCCTAAACGCAGTATACGTAGCAAGGGCTTTTAAATAATATAATAAATAAAAAGAAAACAGATAGAATAGAAAAAGAATAGAGCAAGCTAGTGTAAGAGGTCTTTTTTTATAATTGTATAATAAATGAAAAGAAAATAGATAGAATACAAAAAGATTAAAAAGGTAGTTAGTTTTTTTTTTTTTTTTTTTTTTAAATAGAATTAGAATAGTGAGTGAAAAAGTTAGAGGGTCAAATAAAGATGTATATATATATATTCTTTAGTCAGAATAATTAACACAAAAATGATGTTACAAAAAAGTTATATTTTAAATAAATGCTGTTCTTTTGAACTTTCTATTCATCAAAGAAACCTAAAAAAAATCAAGTATCAGGGTTTCCACAAAAATATGAATCAGCACAACTGTTTTCAACATTGATAACAGTCATAATTGCTTCTTGAGCAGCAAATCAGCATATTAGAATGATTTCTGAAGGATTGTGTGACACTGAAGACTGGAGTAATGATGCTGAAAATTCATTTGAATTACGTTTCAAATATTTCATTATATATATATATATATATATATATATATATATATATATATATATATATATATATATATATATATGGTTGTATGTATGTATGTGTGTGTGTGTGTGTGTGTGTGTGTGTGTGTTTGTGTGTGTGTAGATACCCTTTGATGAATCATCATATCCGATATTCTTGACGGTGTCTCTAACCACTTTCTGAAGGTCCACGACAGCCTTTGATGTCACTTCACCACACAGAAGGATCATACCTGTCTTTGACACACACTCTGCTCCAGAAATGGGAAAATACATAATGTGAAGATTAGGCAATGCCTTAAAAGAAAGTGCACGCTGCCCAGCTAAACACCATTAAGTCTTAGAACCATGTTTGTAAAATTAAAAAAACATTTCTAAGTCAATATGACGTCATTTATGAACATCTGAAATATCATGAATGTCATTATGGTCATCATACCACATGCCACTTTGGAGTCCGGGTCCTTTGCCAAGTAAGCATCCAGTACAGCATCGCTGATCTGATCACACATTTTATCTGTCAGTAATAAAGAGAGGAATTAAACTGCATTAGTATCAATATTTCGTCTGAACGTGTGAATTATTGATTGATTATTCATTGAGGATTATCATTTCTGCTGCAATCGCAGATCAAAACTGGGATCATGAATCGAGGGCATGTACAGACATGTACTGCATGATGTTTATCGCGACAGTCCAAGTAGCATTCATTACAATACATGCATACAACGTGCAACACTCTAACTGAAATAAATAGTGAAATCTGCGCATGTCAATATGTATGAAACAATGTTTCATATTTACCAGAATGTCCTTCTCCTACAGACTCGGATGTGAAAAGGAAAGTTTTTCCTGGTTTGTTATAACCAGAGGGATTCATGATGAACCTGGAGACTGGACAAAACTACAGCTTTGTAACTGCAACTACAACTTAAACATCTGGTGTGACTTACAGTTAGAAGAACTTTAATGGGCGTGGCTTTATAGTTTGTATCGACTTTAACCAATCACAAGCGACTCTTTCGTCAGGCAAGGACATTAATAGAGACGAACTTTAAACTGCATAATCTGCTGTCCTGTGAAAAGAGTAAAATAAAGTCATTTTGACGGATTTTCTAAGGAGAACTTCTTGGTGCAGTTCTTAAAGCAGCCGCTAGAGTAAGCACAGATTCACTCGAAAGTAAGCGGTTAGTACCACATTAACTGTTACAAAATGAGGTGTGTTAGCAACCCTGACACTATCTCTAATTAGTCATGTAAGATGCTAAATGTTTGTAAATAAACGCTTGTCATTATTTGAACCCTTCGTGATTTGCACAGCGAAACAGTGTTGTCACATTTTGCCTGTTACTTTTCTCAGCGCTGCTTAGATCAGACCAATCACAATCGTTTGCGATTACAGGAATTAAGAAAAACTTAATAAGAAAACCTTATGTCATCTTATGAAGATGGCTGGAACCTATTCCGCTTTGTTTGTTTTTGTAACAATCACTGCAAAAAATAAATGTGAAAAGTAATATCAGTTTTTAGTCAATAAATGTCTCAAAAATAAGCCTTGGAGATTGAAACGCGTCTTATGGACTCGGCTTTGTGAGCCTCTAAGCGCCCCTTAGAGGAAGACTTGAGTGTCACATAAGGAAAAAATATTGGAATAAAGTCCGCCCCAATGTATAAGCACTGCCATACACGCATAAAAAAGCGCCTGCGTGGCACCTGGAAAAAAAAAATATTATAATAATTAAATAAAATACTGTTCTCAATCTCTGTGCGTCACAACAATGATGCTTTCAGGTTCTACAGACTAAACCTGACTAACAGCATTTGTATATAATATCATATTCATAATGATATTTCTCCAATAAATCCTTTTAGGCTTGCAACTTTGGCCAAAAACGAAACAACACTGTACAGTTTTCATATAAGCAATGAAATATATCCAATTATTTTATTCAAGAGTGACTTCTGAAGGATCACGTGACCCTGAAGACTGGGGTAATGATGCTAAAAATTCAGCAATGCATCACAGGAATAAATGACAGTTTACAATATATTCAAATAATTTTACATTATAATAATATTACTGTATTTTGATGCAGACGTGGTAAGTGTATGAGACTTTCAAAACCATTAAATCTTATCAACCCTATTATCCCACATTATTCATACATTTGACAACTTATTTGTGCACTGATTTTTCACAGTATATTTTCTTTCTGTCATCCATAAGCTCTTCTTGATAGAGGACACAGCGTTTACCACCTAATCGTGAGTTAGTGAACAACATTGTTACTTGTTTAATTTTCAACGATGAAGCCATCTGCTAAGGTTAAAGTCCTGTGAAGTGATAATAAATCTATAAAGAACTGTAAATATAACCAACAGTGGTTCTTTAAATTGTTTAAGGAAAACACAGGGCAAGGCATAACTGAAATGAAGGGAATACTTATAAGCAGCAATACTGATAGACCATAAAGTTTTTTCATCAGACGTTCTCCAGAAAAGTCATCAGATGATGCTATTCTGAATTTATAATCCATTTTAAAAATGGGATATTTTCATGACTCTGTAAAGAAAAAATAAACAGCAGTTCTGATGTGTACTTCCCTAAAAATAATAGTAAGAAACAGCCGTACACCATGCAGCACCAGCAGAGGAAGCAGTCCAGCAGCTCTGTGCACAGTGTGTAGTGTAAGCAGAGCTCAGTGACTCAGTGTGAAGCCGCCGGCGGTGGGTTGAGCCGCTGTGACAGACTCTTGAGGAGCCAGTAGGAAGTGTTTGTAAATGTGCAATCTGTCTGGGAGGGGACGCTCTGTTTGCAAATGTGTTCTCTAATGCTTCACCCTGTTCTTTTGTGCTTGTGCTGTAGCTCACAGGAATGAGACGTTTCCTCTAGAGATCATTTCCTTCAAGAAATGGTTGCAAACTGAGCCTGAACGTTTGAAAACCCTCCGGCAGATACAGCTGGACATTTGAGGAAGTTTCACATTAGTTTCAGAATGGTAAGTACACTAGAAAGCCTGCGCTGTTTGCTAGTTAAATGTTTATTTAAATGCTTATTTGTTCAAGGCTTTGTTGAGAAGTTGTGTGTGTTCAAACAAATACTGTAAAATATTATAAACCAACACATGAAATTCAATGTCAGTGTTTTTTTAAGATAGATAGATAGATAGATAGATAGATAGATAGATAGATAGATAGATAGATAGATAGATAGATAGATAGATAGATAGATAGATAGATAGATAATTCCAGTTCATTTGTTCATTGAAATCACCTGTTCTCAATGACACAACATAACATCAAGGTATTACTGTTTCAAAATGTAATTCACACTTTGAGATTACCGTCTGTTGATTATATTACATTACTGTATGTACACAGGCCTTTTAATGAAAACTATAAATGGAAATGGAAATATAAGTACAGTCATAAACTCTTAGTTCTGCTTTTTGTTTTCTTTTCGGTAAGCCAGCTGGCAAACACTGAGATTTTACATTTGTAAAGTGTCGGCTAAATGATTAAATGTAAATGTATTGTTATGTGCAGTGTTGGGGTAAAGCATTAAAGTAACGCGAGTTACATAATCAGATTACTTTTAAAGTAACTAGTAAAGTAATGCATTACTTTAAAAATGACAATGAAATATCTCAAATAAGTAACGGGAGTGACTTTGTTCTCTCGTGTATTGACTGACAGCTCTCCTGTCCTCATGTTGAAATCAGGAGTGAGTACACAGGCACTTCCTTCAGCCTGAGGCTTATTCATTTCTCTTTCAGTGTGAAAGGGCTTTTCAAGCTGCCAAAAGCAGAACTTCTGGTTGTTTTTGTTATTACAATCAAATAAGCAAGCCCAGCCCAGGTGACAAATAGTAACGTAATGCATTACTTCCCATAAAGCGTACTTTTTCATGGAGTAACACAGTAACACACTTTCCCCAACGCTGGTTATGTGTGTTGTTATTAGTGTACTGTTATGTTGGGTCCAGTGGTTTACTCTTGTTTTTCTCATTGTAATGTAGGCTGACAACAACGCTGAACCACAAGCGCCTAGCAAACTCAGCCAAGTTCAGGATCAAGTCAATGATGTTAAAGTCATTCTCAAAGACAACATCGACAAAGTCCTGGAGAGAGGAGAGCGGTTAGACAACCTGATCGATATAACGGATAATCTGCAGGTCACGGTGAGCCACTGAACCCCGTCAAGGTCAAAATGAGACCAATGTGTAACATTTCATGACCATGTTGATCTTTATAATACCTCAAAAGAACATATAGTAAAAATAATATGGTGCCAGATGATCAAACCAGTCACAAAACATTTTTATTTTATTTTTTTGTTCATGATAACAATTGATTATGTGTGTGATTATCTTGCCTAGGCGGACTCGTTTCAAAAGACGTCCACGCGTGTTGCCAGAAAGATGTGGTGGAGAAACACCAAGATGATGATTATAATTGGTGTG
Source organism: Cyprinus carpio (assembly GCF_018340385.1). NCBI lineage: Eukaryota > Metazoa > Chordata > Actinopteri > Cypriniformes > Cyprinidae > Cyprinus > Cyprinus carpio. The sequence goes on along the minus strand of NC_056581.1, from coordinate 541,128 downwards.
GTAGTGCTTGCCATCATCATTTTAATCATTCTGTTAGCAACACAAGTCATTCCCACCTAATACAACCCAGACATTTATTTCAATCGTTTGTATTATTTTTTTTTTTACTATGAAAGTAACTGGAGACATTTACGTATAGATAAATTACTATTTTTGTTATTTTGACATTTCCTGTGATGTTCTATATAAATCTGGGGCGAATATGTCAGGGGTGTTTATATATATATATATATATATATATATATATATATATATATATATATATATATATATATATATATATATATATATATATATATATGCAGGTAACACTTTACAGTGTTACTAACTAACATGCACAAACAATGAACAGTACATTTATTACAGTATTTATTCATCTTTGTTAATGTTAGTTAATGAAAATACAGTCATTCATTGTTAGTTCAAGTTTATTCACAGTGCATTAACTGATGTTAACAAGCACAACTTTTGATTTGAATAATGCATCAGTAAATGTTGAAAGATGAAGATTGATAAATGCTGATGAAGCGTTGTTCATTCTTAGTTCATGTTAACTAATTAACCTTATTGTAAAGTGTTACCCATATGCATTATGTGCTTTTTACTTGTTAGGGTGTTATCCTTATGTAAAGGGAGAGAAAACAGCATAATGTATTGCAAATGAAAAATGTTTTAGGATATTTTTATTGTTATTCGTTTCCTTTTGAGACTAACCACTGTGCTTGACACGTTCATTGCAAATACATCAAAACATTTCATTAAAAGCCTGCATACCTCCAGCAGGCCTCGAGTCTTCAGGACGGCGCTCATGCTGTGGATTGTCTTGTGACAGAAATGTCTTTGTAGCTTTCCGTTTAAACCGTATCAGTCAGTAGCTGTTCTGTCAAGAGGATGCATGACCTGTATAGATAATATGTTCAATGCAGGAAATACTGATTGGCATGTACTTATATTGTAAAAATAATTGCATGACAGAATGAAGCCTTTCAAAGGAACAGTTCACCCAAAAGTGACATTACTTTCTTCCTGGACACAATTTAATGAAAGAGAATCACATTCTCAGTATAATGAAAGAGAATCTGGACTGTCGGACCCCAAAATGAGCACCATATAAGTATAGCCCATATTACTCATGTGTAGCCTACTGAAAAATCCTACGGGATTTACTTTAAACAATTTACAATCAGGAATTTCTAGTAAAATTTCATGAATAGTTACAAATAAACAGCAAGTAACGTTGACTTTAACATGTCAATTTTAAGTTGAAAGACTGAAATAGCATTTTATTGTAAAACGTACTAATTTACAAAGGATAATGGTAACACTTTACTTAATGCCTTGTATAATGCATTATAAACATATTCATAATGTGCATTGTAATGCATTGTATCTTCTCATAAATAACTAAGTTAAAATGCATTGTGAAAGTTTGTTTGTGTCTTTTAATGCATTACACTTTCTAAAGGTGTAATAAATAGATTATAATTATTCATGAGATGCATCATAAGGTGCATTACAAGGCATTAAAACTACTTTTATTCTGCATTATAAATAAAGGCTCCAAGTCTTACCAAAATAATTTCTAAAGTGTGTTTTATGATGCTTTTTTTCTTTTTAAAGCTGGACTGCAGCCCCTTCACCGTTATTATACACTCTCAGAAATAAAGGTGCAAAAGCTGGCACTGGGGCGGTACCTTTTCAGAAGGTACACCTTTGTTCCTAATAGGGTCTAATATGTACACTTTAAGTACTAAAATGTACCTTTAAGTACCAAAATGGACCCTTTGGGTACAAACATGTACCTTCTGAAGAAGTACAGCTTTTGTACCTTTATTTCTGAGTGTATTGAAAACAGCATCATTTTTTGTGCTCCACTGAGGGATAACAAAAAAAGGCATTTTGGATTGAAATGACACGAAGGCGAGTAAATGATGACGGTCTTCATTTTTGGGTGAGCTATGACTTTAATCTCTGAAGAAACAACAGGCGTAAAGTTCATAGACTTTATTTTGTTGTGTTTTCCAATGGTTTACATGACTCTGTAACAAAATACTGCAATATGAAATGAATAATAAATGGCCTACACTCTGTACGCACTTGTAAGCAATAAATTAATAGACCTGTATACAAAAAAATTCTAAATAATTTGGGCTCTCTGTGGTTCATTGCACTCAACACAGCAGGAATATAAACGCACACAAGCTACGACAAATGAACCACAAAAACAAATATTCTGGACGTTATAATGTGAAATAACACTTGAAATCTTCTTTAGTGCGTGTCCTTCAAAGTCATTCTGATTTTGAAGAACTGGTGAATTCACTGGCGACCAAAGTGTAGCAATGTGTTGATCAACTCCATTTTTAATAAGTCTGGCCCTCGTGTTTTCTCCTCTCAGGGTTGACTTTCAATTCGCTCGTCTGTCTGAAAAACAAAAAAACAACAACAGTTATGTTTCAGAAAGACGCAAACACATAAAATGTAAAGGAATCCCAATTCTTTAATAATTTCAATAGGGAGACAAGACATGACTTTGAAATCGAATAATAGCAAACACAATAGTGTTCAATTAAAAACTTGTGGAATCATAACATTTAACTGTGAAACCTTCAATCGATGGAAATTAAAGGACAAAAAGGAAGGCATTACAAGCATAACAATAAGACCTTTCCAAGATTTCAAAAGGTTAAAAAAGAGAATCTGTTAGATGAAATTAACACGGTTTACAGGTGAAGCTTTTTCCACCGCTGTCAGTAGAAAAACCACAAAATACAAATATAAAAAGCACTTCTCCAGCGCAGCAGCATCCGAGTACAAACCGGCTTTTAGCTCATGGACTACAGGATATTACGAGCTACAAATAAAGAAAAGCAAGCATTACAGGTAAGATTAGATTAGAAGTGCATATTAACACTGGAAAGTCCAGAGAAAGCCGTATCCTTCAAAAAGTGAACAGTTAATTTTAATTTCCGGCTCTCGTGTCATATTTTACCATTACTTGATGGTGCCTGGAAAAAATGGCATTACATTATAATGTATTATTACATAAGACCAATCCCAAGAGGTTTTAAGAGGAAATAAAAAATACACACAAACAAAACAGAAGATAAAAGCTTGACGTGTCCTTTTTATGTTTTTGTTGCTGAAGTTTTTACAATTCGTATACAGGATGTTGGAAGACCATACCAAATGGGAGCATTCGAGAGCGTACGCCTCTCGTACCCTGTCCGCATTGAGCGGGCCTGAGACAATCGGGAAGTCAGCTCATGGCCTGCAAGGAAGTCCCCGCTGGCAGGTACAAACAAGGTATATGTCAGAGTTAGGAGACAACATTCTTCGGCTTTCTTTCGTTGTAATTCCATATTTTCTGGTACCCATTTAGCAGTACTGTACCTGTTAATTTTTACAGTTAAAAAAAAAGGCAAGAAACAGCCAAAAGTCTCTATGTTACCACTACTGTAAAGCACTTCAGGGTGCTGTGAAACTTTAAAGAAAAACAAAAATTAAGCAATGTACATTACAATAAGATCAAATGGTGATTTAGAGACTACAGATGCACGGCCGTGAGCTACGCGTCAACATACCTGCAGCGTTTCTGGCTAATACGGCTTGTAAGTGTTTTGATGGCCGCCTCTCCTCGGGGATTTGCCGTAGCCGCTCTGCTGATCTAGAGTTAGGAGCACAAAACACAAACAACGCAGACGTCTACGGTTAAACGTGCTGGCACACGGGCGCTCGAGAAAGGTGGAAAACAGAAAACAACCTCAGCGATTTGGGTTTAGAGCCAATTTGGTGACACTTGTGAGATACTTACGTTAATTGTATTCAAAAATACTGTTTTGTGACAATATGGTGAGAGACACAGATCTGTGGCGTGAATGAATGTTTGAAAACTTGTTTATTATTTTCTAAAAACGACCGCCGTCCAGCGATCGTTTCTTGCATGGCCTACAGATTTACACGTCCAATGGATTCAAAGGCACTTTGACAGATATTTTCGAAGCTAAAACATCCCTTTCTATATTTAGCACCATAGTTATTATAATACATATGTACAGTATAGCTTTGTGCAAGCAAGCCTTCCCTGTAAGACAAAAAGCAACTGCAGCAATGTTCTAGAGATTTCTCTCGAAGCGTAAGGCATGTATGATACAAGCATGTGCATTCTGCTCAGATAATTTAGTGCACAACTGTCATAGTCCGGGTCGAGTACCGACAATCCACGATACAATATATCCTTAGTTTTTTCATCTGTGCGTTCACAAACAGTATTACATACTGCTGTAGTCACCATATCCGTAGTAGTTGTTGTAACCCGAGTAATCATAGCCCCCGTATCCACCATAGCCTTGATTGTTGTAGCCATAGTTCCCGTAATTTCCATAACCTTGATTCCAGTAATTTCCATATCCCTGGTTCCAATTCTGATTGGGACCTGCAACAGACGCCCAACGCACATCACATTAATAACGGCCTGCCTGGATGCTGCAAAAACTGTATAGCAGCATGCATTCTGAATTAATGAACATAAAATTAAAATGCAAAGAAATGTGAAGGTGTTGAGACGCACCTCCTCTGCCTCTGGCCCTGACGGCGTACCCTCCTCTTCCACCCCACTGCTGCTGCTGCTGCTGGTACTGCTCCTTCGACATGGCCACCTTCACCTCACACTGCAGACACACTGACTGATTACTACCACAAACAGATCTAACAGAGGAAACTGACTGCAGTTATCAGTATTCGTGGGGTCAACGCTTCCTGTGGTTTCATATAAAATCTTAAATCTCTGCAGTATCCAAAAATGTGCATTTCCACACTGTGATAGTCATTTTCAGATAAGATTATCATTACAGTGATACAAAGTTGTGGCCTAAGAGCGAGTGAAGGAATCAATAAGTTGGAGGAACAATCTAAAACTAAATAAAACTTAGCCCTTATTATGTTATTTGTGGCCACAATGTGTTTTTTTTCTTCTGTTTCTCATGTCTTTGCAGTTTTTAATGATTGTGTGCAGAAAATACTTTGTCTTCATGAAGTCTCTAATACAAAAAAAAAAAAGTGAAAATATTTTATTTTTATTTGATTTTACCAGAAACTCATTTTTCCCGTAAGAGCGGGTCATTTGTAAATGTAATGTGCGAGACTTCTGGTGTTATTCGCTTCCAGCTATATTTAGCTCTACAAAACAGCTCATTTTGCAAACTAATACTTCAATGTATCATCTTAACTCTTTCCCCGCCATTCACGAGTTTTTACGTCTTTCCACTGTTATACACTCGGGGCGCTATTGCACATCTTGGGTATAAGTCTGTGCAAGCTTTGGAGGTGTTGATGGAAGCGATTTACTGGATTTATGAATGATAATCACACTGAATATTATCCAGATGTAGTTTTTACAAAAATGTGATTTTCTCACCTTTTTGCTCAAAATTATACATTTTTATGAAACCTACCTATATTCTAGTGTTGATAAAAAAAAAAGAATGCTTTATTTATTTTATTTTTTTCCAAAGTAGAGGCTTTGATCTTTATTTTGGTGCATTGCGATATTCAAATATTCATACAGCAGAATCTACTGGAGGCCATCAAATTTTAGTGAAAATCATGAAAATCATTGCCGGTGGCTGGCAACTTTTCTCAAAAATGCTGGCGGGGAAAGAGTTAATTATGAACACACTGGTTTGTAGTGCAAACAGTTTTACCGTTTACAGCACTTTGATATTCTAGATATTTCCCTACAGAAGCCTTGCACATTCACACGCTGACAAACAAGGTGTAGAGCACATTTATGATGTATGATGAGCAGGATCATGCACACCAGGACTGTTATAAAACCGTACCTTGCTCAAACCGATGTTGTGGTACTTCTTCTCCATAATTTTCTTTACTGGTTCCTCCTCTTTAAATGTTATAAAACAAAAACCCCGTCTTTTATTTGTTTTATTCTCCATTGGCAGCTCAATGGATTCCACCTGAGGGAAGTATAGACGTGTAAATCATGTGATGTTTTATCACACACATATATATAATCTACAAACATCCATCGATCGTCCACTACCTCGCCGTAGGCGTCGAAGTACTCTCTGATCTTCTCCTCCGGAGTATCTGGGGAGAGACCTCCTACAAAGATCTTCTTCACCGGCTCTTTGGACTTCATGGCCTTTGCTTTCTTAGGATCGATGGCTTTTCCGTTCAGTTTGTGCTCCTTCTGTGAGATCACCTTTGACAAGCAACACACACACGTCGAGGCTCGAGTTAATCTTCCACAAAACAGCAGCACGCTCCCAACAGGTTTAAGAACCGAGCTGTCAAAATACCTTTTCCACACTCTCAGCATCTTTAAACAGAACAAATCCGAAGCCCCTGGACCGGCCCGTCAGAGGATCCAGCTTCAAGGTGCAGTCCACCACCTCTCCAAATTTAGAGAAGTAGTCTTTCAGGTCTTTCTTTGTTGTGTCCCAACTCAAGCCTCCGACGAACATCTTCCTAAAAACAAGACGACATTAGAGTGATTAATCTCGGGTGAAATCCTTCATATGTACTTCCATTACAGGCTTTCTGCAAGGTTTAGGAAGGAAAACTACTAAAGACCTTCGTGAGACCAATGAAAGAACATTTAGGAAAGAATTCAAGGGATTACGTCAATGTAAAAGGAGAACACAATGAGATGTACAAGCAGCATAACTTACTACCAATCTCCATTACTTTTTAATTAATTATATAAAAAATAAAATACAAAAATACAAGGGCCTGACTTCTTTTACTGTCCTTATCAGTATTATTGTTTTGTTTTTCAATGCTAATGTCTAAAAATTCTTAAAACAAGGTGCAAAAGATATCAAAGTCATCTTGTTTTCAATGAAATTTATCAAAATTAATTTATGATAAAAAAAAATAATAAAAAAAGAGGACAAATACCTTCTTGTAGACTCAGAGAAAGTTATATCTGTTCTTGATTTAAACATAAACCCACTGAATTCCTCAAAAACAACACTTATATCGTAAATGTGCATCTCAAGTAAATGTACCTTGATTAAACAATGTTTAGGTGTTTGTATTTGAATTGTTCATTCTTGCAGAACATTTAATGTCATGTCTTTATGATTTTAAGACATGCAAGGCTTTCATTTGTGAGAAAATGAAGACTTGAGACTGGATTAGAAAGATTCAGATCTCGTCATTAACTGAAGATGAAACCACGAATAAAGCACTTAATTATTAAATCCTCGGAGATGTTCTCGTCGGAGAAAGACGCAGTCGACATTTGAAAGGCAAATGTGTTTGGAAACATGAATATTCACAGAACTGCGACGAATACATTCACGTGATTTACAGTTTGTCCCTTAAATGCGTGCTCCATAATGATAAACAGACACGGATTTGTTTTCTTTCTGTTCTTGTTTGAGCGGAACTCTCCTCGCAGAGTCGAACGGTCCGCGGTAACGACTCGACTAATCGATAAGTGTCCTGAAACCGGGTCTGAACTCAGGCTGATCTTGTTCCTGTGTGTTAGCGGGACTCACCCCTCGTCCTCCTCGTTTTTACTGGCGTCGATCTTGGAGCCCTCCGCCTCGCGGCCTCCATCCTCCGCGCGCGGGACCTCCTCCTCTCCATCATTCTCCTCCATCTTCATCAGCGCCTCCTCGCCCACAAACTGCTCCTCCGACATCTCTGATCAATCCTCGGCGAAAACACGGGCTGTTCGCGTTGCCTTTCCTGAGGAAAGCGTCGTGGGTCAGAACTCGACCGGACTGGCGGTAAACCGTGTTGAGTTCGGCTCGGGGTCGCGTTTGTTTCACTCCGCTTTCAGAATGTCGATGGCAACGGCGTCCATTCACAAAATGGCAGCGCAGCGGAAGTTGAGCGTCATGACGTCACCGCGACGCCACGCGATGACGCTTATCGGTTGCGTCATCGCGCGACTAAATAAATTCATATCCAAGAACAGGTTTAGTATAACACACCACAATGAAAGAAACACAGAACAACAAATTCTTTTTTCCACAATTTTTAATCCCTTTATCCAAAAAAAAAACGTTCAGGAAAAGAACTAAAATACAAAATAAAGGATTTTTTTTCTCTATATTCATGACTTAAGAACACATCAGCACAAAACCTACAGGTTCAATCTGAACAGAGCACGGGATGAGACAAACTTGGAAACAAAACGCCTCGCTATTTACAAGGTTCAGACACTGAATAACGTTTTTAATAGTTGTTTAAGGACAGGAATCCACAAGCTGCCTGCGAGGAGCAACGTCGAAGCCAGCCTGCCGACCTACAAGAGAAGATACGCAAGATGAACAACTCTGATTCAGACACGCTCAAGAGAAAAACAACAACAGCACGTCCATGTTTCAGTGTTTAACTTCTCGAGCTGTCCACTTTAAACTAGGAAAACCATCATTAAAGATTAAAGATCATATGTTCGGCGTCTCAGATTGACGAAACAGCTCATAAGCCAGCAAAAGCTTCAGCTCCGGGCGGCCGGTCGACCCATCGAGGAGCGAGCCAAACCTCTTCCCCTTAAACCGAAGATTAAAATTTGCATTTAGCCCATACAGGAGTTGGTTTCATCTGTCTAACACAGATCTGTCAGCTTTTAATGGCTTGGTAAACCCACTTTACATATGATCTTTAAAAGCTACGCTTTAAGGAAAAGCCTCGAGGTGAAGTTCTCTAAAGAAAAAGCAAGCATTATGAGAGAGTTTATGCACTTATGGAGGTGATTGAAACCGAAGAAATAAAAATAATAAGTCACTGAAGCTCCACAACTGAAACACAAGAGCACTACAATCGAAAAAGAGAAGTTATGAATCACTTTTAGGTTACGTTAATAAACTCCTGGAAAAAACACATTTGGAACTGTTAACCAAAACCAACAACTTAAAAGGAAAACGGGGGAATCTCCTTTGTGTTTGTTTTACGCTGGTACAGGAAGTTTGAAGAGACCATACCACAGGACAGCGCTTTCTCGTGCATGCCGTGCTCTCTGCCCGCTATGTGCGACGCCCAGAGAATGTCGTGGTCAGGTGACACACGGCCTGCAATGAAGTCCCCGCTGGCAGGTACAAACAAGGTACAATAATCAGAATTAGGGAAAGAAAGGAAAAATCAGGAGAGGCGCCCTTACTCTGTACCCCTTAGCTGTACTTTACCTGTTAGCAATGCTATCAAGTCTCTAAGTTATTCCATTATGATCACCTGTTAAAGCAGGAGGAGGAGAAGGGAACCCTACAGAAAAACACTTACGTTTCTCTGACACGCTAAAAAGGCAAAATGGCTACACAAACAAGAGTGATTAAAGATCTATAGACAGGTGTTGTTCAACTCTGGTGCACTGATATGCATAGGCCTTAGCTTTGTTTAGATAGTGTCTATTGATCTTTAACATTGAGCTCGGGTCCAGAACGCAGCAGAGATGTGACCTTACCATGAACATGAGTGTGTTTAGCCACTTTGTCAATACGGCTGGTAGCTGTTCTGATGGGTGCCGCTTTCCCGAGAGGCCTTGCCGTAACTGCTCTGTTGACCTTCAAAAATTACAAATATATATATATATATATATATACACACACACACACATATATATATATATAGTGATAAGAGACCGGCGTAGCAGCATTACAACGTTTGCACAAAGCAACCAATGCCTAAATGTGGATAAAAACTACACATAAAAGTTTGGTTGGGAACAAATTTATGGACTTACAAAGCACTTAAACACTTCTGTAAACTGTCTAGTTGTCTTTTCAATGTTTTCAGAGCAGTTTATACATATATACATATATAAATAATTAAGCGGTATTTAACCCCTTAACTGTCAGCCCCCATTTTTTAAAATAGGCATTAAAGTGCACTATCCAAACTTAAATTGTTGGATTTTATGAACACTTTGGAATATAGACCTAAGGTTGGTCTCTTTTTAAAGAAGAAAATTAGCAGATTTTGGCAAAAGTGGAATTTTGTCAAAAAATTAAAGTATCAAAACGTTATAGAAGTTTAAATGTACTGTAAATAAAACGCGCTATATTAATTTTATTTATTATAAATATTTTACATAACAGGTTTTACTCTTAAATTGGTATAAAATTAAAGCCTTGTGTCTAAATAAGTTATGTTCCAAATTTGAAGTTGATATGAAAAAAATTGAGGTTCCTGTGAGATTTTATTTAGGGCGTCATACCACAAACAGCCACTGGGAGCCATCAAAACTCCTTTGAATTTTGTTTAATGAATTTTTCCCTAGATTTCTGTCAATTTTACTTCAATACCCAAAATAACCACCAAATATGGAATCCTGAGACTCACTCAAACCTTTCCAATGATATGTTTGTTGCCAAGATTACAAAAAGTTTTGATTCTAAAAGACCGTAATGCATTTTGTAATATGACACTTGACTCCGCCCACTAAGGGGGAGGAGACCGCCATAAGTTTTTAAAGTACCATTTCCATGGTAACGCAATGTCCAATTTCAAAATGGTTTTCACAGGATGAATCTTGGGCTTCCAAGCTTTCGAATGATATAATTTATGATGATTACTAAAAGATTTTATAGAGAAAAAGGACAACAAAAAAAAGAGCGCCAAGCGTTAAGGGGTTGACAGTTAAGGGGTTAAATGAATACACTATCTTTAAAACACAGTTTATTAAAAGTAACATTTTCTATAACTGTATCCTTACTGGTTGAAATAAATGAATCTTCCAAATACATTTAACTGTACCGTGACTTTAACTTAGTAGCAAAAAAAAAAACAAAATAAAATGGTGCGATTTTGCAACCTAATAATCCCCAATGTAATTTTAGCTTAAACTGAATGGATTTTTATAACTAATGGCTTCCTAAAGGGTGGAAAACAACAATACAGCATGAATATCAAGACTTGGGTCTCTGAAGGTTAAACGTTCAATAAGAAACTGTGTGTAAAATTACCACTGTAATCATCATAGCCTTGTCCATAGCCATAATTTGGATAGTTGTATCCTGAATAGTCATAGCCAGAATAGCCATTATAGCCCTGGTTGTATCCGTCGCCGTAGCCTCCGTAGTTCTGGCCGTAGTAGTTGTTGTATCCTTGATTATAGCCCTGGCCCTGTCCTGTTCACAAAGAGTCAGAGGCGCACGTTCAGTCCAGAACTACTGGAATTCACAGTCTGCCAAAGACAGCAGCAATCTCTAGATTTGCAAACCTCTTCCACGGCCCCTGAAGCCTCCTCGTCCTCCTCCGAAGCCTCGGTCCGCTCTGCCCTGCTGCTGTCTGTAAACTTCTTTCGGCTGCGCGACTTTGACCTCACACTGGCAACAGAGATGATCAGCGTTACTCACGTGTAGGGTTGGGCTAAGTATTGATTTACACACCTGCTGTGATCCGTTTTATTAATCAACATACCTTCCCTGATCCAATTTCATGGTATCTGTTCTCCAGCAGCTGCGTAACGGGATCCTCTAAAACGTACGTCACGAAGCAGAAACCCCGCCTTTCATTTGTTTTGGTGTCCATGGGGAGCTCAATGCTTTCAATCTTTCGAGAGACAAATACATTGATTGTGGTGCTGCTTCCAAAAACAATGTGATTTTAATAAAGTTCTTCACTCAAGGTACTCACTTCCCCGTAAGCTCCGAAGTACTCGCGGATCTGCTCCTCAGACGTGTCCGGACTCAGGCCGCCGACGAACACCTTCTTGGGCGGCTCCTTGCCCTTCATGGCCTTGGCTCTCTTGGGATCGATCAGCTTCCCGTCCAGCTTGTGCTCCTTCAGCTCTAACACCTGGACACATCGAGAGCCGGCTACGAACGCTGCCGAAACCATGTTCTTACGAGACGCGAGGACTGACGGGGACACTCACCTTATCAACGCTCTCAGCGTCTCTGAAGAGCACGAAGCCGAAGCCCCTGGAGCGGCCCGTCATGGGGTCTGTTTTGATGGTGCAGTCAAGGACCTCTCCAAACTTGGACAGGTAGTCAGTGAGGTCTTTCTTGCTGGTGTCCCAACTGAGTCCACCGATGAACATTTTCCTGCACGAAAACAAACAGCACTCAAACCACAAATCCATGCATTAACATCAAACTGCTGATAATGACATTATACAATCATACACACAGTCACCGGTAATGCATATAATACAACCTATCTATTACCTCACTGGTGTGTGTGTGTGTGTGTGTGTGTGTGTACAGATAGATGTGTGTGTGTGTACAGATAGATGTGTGTGTGTGTGTGTGTGTGTACAGATAGATGTTTTGTACATACACATCACGTAGCGTTACAAGAGAGATAGCTGATAGCTATCTAGCTAGATTAATAAAGTGCATATAAATAATATAGGCGTTCGGAACGACGCAGTGTGAGAACACATCGTAACGCGAGGTGCGCGCGGCGGTAACACGCTCCGCTCGCGCGCGGAGGCCTCGCTCCGGACTCACCCGTCGTCCTGCTGGTTTTTACTGGCGTTGATTTTGGAGCCCTCTAGAAACTCGTCGGTGCTGAAGTCACCTTGCTCTTCGGCCTGCATTCTGGAATATGTGTAGTTTGATCCGACGCGTACTATGTAACGGATTTTCTTACGGTGTTTTTAAAAGGTCAAAGAATGCAAGACGAATAAAGCGCCGCGTTGATTAAGATGGCGGACGGAGATCAGTGACGAGAGCCGCAGCAGCAGGAAGCGAGTGGGCGGGGCTTGTGCGGAATAAAATATTTTACAAATACACTCGGAAACGTTAACTCTACAGATTCTTCTTAAATAAATACATTCATATAAAATAAAATTAAATAAAAAAACACTAAAAATAAGAGACTTCTAAACATAATGTGTTTTTTTTTTTGCAATGACTCAGTTTATCCTTATTAATATTTACATTATATTAAATAATTCCAATTAATGACGCCACTGAATAGTTCACCCAAAATATGAAATTATTTCTAGCATCATTTAAATTACAGTGCTGTTTCTAGTATAAGGGAAATCATCAGTATTACTGAGAAGAAGAAAAAATAATTCAATACGTGAACAACGAAGCTTGAAAATGTACTTCACTCACATGAAGGTTTGACTCATGTCTAAAAATAAATAAATAAACAAATAAATAAATGTTGCAGTCACGTGCAGCTCAAAAAAGGGGCCGTTCCCACTGTAGTCCATATGACACCGGTTTGCGTGAGGAATCTAATTTATTTTTTTATTAAATCCTTTTAAATGCTAGTGTAGGATGTTTTGTCTTAGCCTATGACGTTTTATTTTAGCGCAATATTTTCGGCAAAATAATTACTATCTATTAAATAAATAAAAAAAATTGTCTTTCATTAAATTAATATATATATATATATATATATATATATATATATATATATATATATATATATATTAAAATCATCATCAATTACTGCCAGTCGTTCCTTTATTCATAGAGAATTTAACAGTGCTAGTTATTACAGCAACATTCAGAGTTTCTCCTGATTTGCGGTTATAGGTTTTATTCTGCAATAATCACCGACTGACTGTACATTACTCCTAAACTGATTGATTACTCCGACCAGTAAACATCTCTTTGTGAAAAAACAAAGACAACAGCAGCAGCTACAACAACAACAATAATATAAATGAAGAAAATATTTTTGTATGTCCTTTTTGTTCAAGTAAAAAGGGATTTATCGTATTAAGAACTGTATTTCTTTTAACCAGGATAATAATAAATAAATAAATAAATAGGGTTTTTTTTCACAATAAAATAAGTACACGAATGAATGAATATAAAATGATTTTATTTAATATGTGCAAGCTTGCATTTACTTCCTCACTCAACCGCCCTTAAAGACAGCAGTGTTGCCAGATGACTTAAAATAAATAAAGAAATAAAATGCTTAAAAGGGCCTTCTATTGCCTATTTACAAATATAAGTGCAGAGTTGTTTGTATATGACGATATACCTTTCTCAAATTTAAATAGATTCCCAAAAAAAAAAAAAAAGCTACTGAATAAACAAAGAAGTGTACCAGTGTAGCATTAACTTACAGTCACTGTTTCGCTGATGACAATCCGAGGGAATGCAAGACATGGATTTCTCTGTGACATTATCTTAGATAGATTTGGCTAACATTGTTTAGTGGTAGAATGTCTCTATATGTGGTTGCCGTATCCGGGTCGGCAAAACAGCAAATTAGCTCAGCACTAGCCTGCTTCGATAGAATAGATCTTTTAGATAAGATTCTAGGGTATGAAGCCCAAGCTAAATCTTCATTGTCTTTTTAGATTCTAAATCCTTTCCTTGTCATTCTATATAGATCTTTCAGATTTTAGTCTGGATTTCCCATGCTACTATTATGTTGCCAATGCCGTCAAAAATATTTATCGCAAACGACAGTGCCCCCCCCGCCGATGATCCAATGCCCCTCCAGTAGATACTGCTCTGACGCCGACTCTGCCGTTCCCACTGTAGTCCATATGACACCGGGTTGCGTGAGGAATCTAATTTTTATTTATTTTTTATTAAATCCTTTTAAATGCTAGTGTAAGGATGTTTTTCTTAGCCTTATGACGTGTTTTATTTTAGCGCAATATTTTCGGCAAAATAATTACTATCTATTAAAGGTAATAAAAAAAAATTGTCTTTCATTAAATTTATATATATATATATATATATTCTATATTATATATATATATATATATATATATATATATTAAAATCATCATCAATTACTGCCAGTTCGTGTTCCTTTATTCATAGAGAATTTAACAGTGCTAGTTATTACAGCAACATTCAGAGTTTCTCCTGATATTTGCGGTTATAGGATTTTTATTCTGCAATAATCACCGACTGACTGTACATTACTCCTAAACTGATTGATTACTCCGACCAGTAAACATCTCTTTGTGAAAAAACAAAGACAACAGCAGCAGCTACAACAACAACAATAATATAAATGAAGAAAATATTTTGTATGTCCTTTTGTTCAAGTAAAAAGGGATTTATCGTATAAAGAACTGTATTTCTTTAACCAGGATAAATAAATAAATAAATAAATAAATAAATAGGGTTTTCACAATAAAATAAGTACACGAATGAATGAATATAAAATGATTTTATTAATATGTGCAAGCTTGCATTTACTTCCTCACTCAACCGCCCTTAAAGACAGCAGTGTTGCCAGATGAAAAATAAATAAAGAAATAAAATGCTAAAAGGGCCTTCTGTTGCCTATTACAAATATAAGTGCAGAGTTGTTGTATATGACGATATACCTTTCCAAATTTAAATAGATAAAAAAAAAAAAACATAACAAAAGAAGTGTACCAGTGTAGCATTAATTACAGTCACTGTTTCGCTGATGACAGAGGGTGGGATTTCTGTGCGCAGGATTTGGCAACCCGCAGCCGCTCCATGTGTTAGCTCAGCACTAGCCTGCATGCTATTATTGATTCATTTGTCAAAATCTGAGCTTCCCATCTCATATAATCAAACCAGACACAGGACTTTAACAAACATATATATCGTTTGCCATTGATCGAAATGGCAGCGATTGCGGTACCAGAAACCACCAGAGTCTTTCTCCTGGACATCGAAGGAACCACGACGCCCATCACGTTCGTCAAGGTAAATACAGAGACGATAGAAGAGCGCAGAAATCATATTCACTGCGTCCGATGGTTTATCGTGATATCTCGTGCACGCAGGACATCTTATTCCCCTACATCAGAGAGAATCTGGAGGAGTATCTGTCTGCTCACTGGGAGGAGGACGAGTGCAAACAAGACGTGCATCTGCTCAAGAAACAGGTCTAAACACACCGGCGATTATCTTAGTCTCACACAGGAATAACCCCTGCTTCTAAATACGTATTACTTCAATTTCTGTACTACAAACTGGGTGCAACTTTTTGTTCTTAATCGTTTACATTAAAAAAACAACAACAGCAACCTTCAAGCCCTTTTAGACCTTCTGAAGAAATATTAACAAAAGTGAAACTGTTTAATCAGTGCTGGTAAAACAGAGTCATGCAGTGGTGTTTGTAGCTGTAACATGGTGATACCATGCTGTACAGTGAAGAAATGCATGTAAACAGGCCGTGTCTGAAAGTATGGGACAGATACCAATAGACAGTGTAGTGCACTTGTTCAGACTGAACCCTGTGTGTGTGTTTCAGGCTGAAGAAGACCTGCGGCAGAATAAAGCGTGTCACGTTCATGCGGTGGACCAGACGGTGCACACGGACGAGGAGAAGGCCATCCGGGAGGTGGTGGAGAGCGTGCTGTGGCAGATGGCAGCGGACCGAAAGAGCACTGCGCTCAAACAGCTGCAGGGACACATGTGGAGAGCCGCATACATGACGGGGAGAATCAGAGGGGAGTAAGTAACCTCATCTTCACCAGCACACGTGTGTTTGACCTGGACAGTACATAGTCTTCTTGTTTATTAATAAATAAGATGCAAATACAGGCTGTCAGATTAGGTTTTCAGCAAGTGTTCAGTGACTGAATAACCTGTGACTAACTCTTACTCTGATAGGAAGCTAATCTGTCAATTATGTGATTGATTAATTTATAAATTGTGTGAAAACTCACAAAAAAAAAAAAAAAAATGCTATTTTGCAGTTTCCTTCATCTTATCCTCCAGACAACACACAGACGAAATTCAAATATAGCATACAAAATACACTGCTGTTAAAAAGTTTAGGGTCATTGTTTATTTTATTTTCAAATTATTTTATTATCATATATATTTTTTTTATAAATATATTTATTTTTTATTTATTGTTTTTTGATAAGTAATTTCAGAAAGTTATATATGAATGATATATATACACAATGGAGAGGAAAACTAAATAGATACATAAAATAACAAAATGAAAGAAATGGATTACAGGAGAACAGAATAATTCTTTTTAATAATTAATTTAATTATTTATTAAACAAGGACGCATTAAATTGATCAAAAGTGACAGTAAAGACTTCTAAAATAGAGAAAATAATGTTATAAAATATTTCTATTTCAAATAAACGCTGTTCTTTTGAACTTGTGTTCATCACAGAATCCTGAAAAAAAGTTTCTATTAAAATATGAACTGTTTTCAACATTGATAATAACCTGAAATATTTCTTGAGCAGCAAATCTGCATATTATAATGATTTCTGAAGAATCATGTGACACTGAAGACTGGAGGAATGATGCTGAAAATACAGATGCGCATCACAGAAATAAATACTATTTTAACATATATTCACATAGAAACTAATGTTATTTTAAACATTCAACCATCAAACATTTAATAAATCTTACCGCCCCAGACGCTGGAGTGATGTGTAGATTTATATCCCGTGTTGTAATCTCATTATAGAGTTGCTGTTCTCACTCGATGCAGTAAAAGAGAGTTATGTTGTTGTTTTGCTGTGGTTTGGTGGCAGGGTGTATCAGGATGTGGTTCCAGCCATCAGACGGTGGAGACGTGAAGGTCTGAAGGTCTTCATCTACTCTTCAGGAAGTGTGGAGGCGCAGAAGCTGCTCTTTGGCTATTCTGTCCAAGGCGATCTCTTAGATGTAAGCTTGATCTGTTAGATTCCAAGCACTAGTTAGACGGGGTTTGTTTTCTGTCGTGTTCACACCAGATTCTGATCTGTTTAGTAGTCTCTATAGTCCGGATGTGGGCTTTAAGGAAAGTCTTGTGCATCAGAAATCCCACTGGACGTATTATGTTATTAATTATGTAAGGAATCATTTCCTGTAGGCAAGTCGTTATGGAAAGATGAACCCTGACAGAGACTGTGTCACTTTATTTAGCGCTCATGTCCAGCTGATTATTATTGCTGGTGGCTTTTCTGAGCAGTTTTCATTGTCAGAATCCACTTATTGATTTTTATTGGATAAGATGCCAGCAGCACTGTAATTTTATTAATATTGTTTAAAATCTACAACAGTATAACAATAATTGTTATGCTGTTGTAGTATCTATTAATGTTTTGAATTAGTATATCTTTTATATTTTTAGTTTTCATTTTAATTTTAGTTAGAATTATTTAGTTTTTTTTTATTTTCTTTTGGTTAGAATTTAATGTTTTTCTTTTACTTAATGGTGAAAAAAGTAAAATATGTTAAATACTATTATAGTGTATATATTAATATTTTGAATTGACTTCTATTTCTATATCAATTTTCATTATATTATAGTGTATATATTTTTTCATTATAATTTTAGTTTAAGTTATAGAAAGGTTTATTATTATTATTATTATTATTATTATTATTATTCTTTAGCTTTAATGTATTTTTATTGTAGTGTTAGCAATTTTAGTACTATTTAACTTATTTATTTCAGTAATTTACCAAGGCTTAGTTTTTTTCCATTTAATATTTGCATTTTAATATATATTTTTTTTAATTAATATTTACAACTCATGTGTTTTTGTTGTTTTAATTTTTTATTTTGCTTTTAATACTTTTTATTTTAGTTATGTTTTAGTAAGTTTAGTACCTTTAAATGTAACTCATTTCAGTTAGTTGCCAATATATCAAATATTCTTTCTTTTTTTCCATCTAATATTTATATTTTATTTCAGTTTTATTTGAATTAATGTAAATGTTTTCTTAATAGTTTTAGTTTTTGTAGTTGAAGTAACCACCAGAAGTTATTTTTTTTTACCCATAAAAGGTTTTATTCCATAATGAAGGTTCACCAAGCAATGAAAAATGTAGCTTTTGTTATTATGGTATTTCAGTAAAGGTCAAAGTAAATACTGCAAAGCGATGGTGAAGGGATTTTAAATGACAATCACATGGTAACACTTTTAAAGACCAATTCTTCCTATTAACTAGTTACTTATAAGCATGCATATTACTAGAATAATGTCTGTTTATTAGTCCTTATAAAGCACATATCAATGCCTTATTGATGCATGACTATATTTTAGATCCTTCAACTCAACCCAGTACCTAAACTACCTTACTAACTATTAATAAGCAGCAAGTTGGGAGTTTGTTTAATATAAAGTCTTACCAATCACATTTATTCCTTCATGGGCTGAAAGAAAGCCCAAGAAACAGTGATCCCTCCGCAGGAAAAATAAGAACTAAGAAGTGTTTGCTTGATACAGATTCACAAGTTTAAATGAGTTGATGTAGATTTGCACGTTTTGAATTTTTACATTTATTTTCTCAGTTGTTTGATGGTCACTTCGACACCAACATTGGTGCCAAAGTAGAAAGTAAGAGCTATGAGAACATCGCGGAGAGGATTGGATGCCAACCAGAGCAAATCATGTTCTTAACCGACGTCACACGAGGTGCGTACACGCGTTTCATTGACAATACATGCTTGTGCCATAATTACACGAGGGACCCTGACTGTGCAATCTGATGATCCATCTTCCCTTACAGAGGCAAAGGCAGCAGAGGAAGCTGGGGTGAACGTGGCTGTCGTCGCTAGACCTGGAAACATGGAGTTAACCGGAGAAGAAAGGAGCCATTATAGAGTCATCACATCTTTCAACCAGTTAGAACTGAGCAGAAACGTTTGACAGCACAGAACTGGGGTTACAGTGAAAAACCAGCTGTTATTATGTGTTGTTATTCCACGGGACTGAAACGCCAAGCCTCCCATGTGCTTGTTTTTTACACTGAAGCCCATCTTTGAATTATCATTCACTTACATTCTCTTTGAATGTTTTATATGCGGTGTTAATGAGTAGCAGCATATGATATATTCATGTCAAGATATTCATGTCTTTATTCCCCACCTGTGCATTGATATAAAAGATGATAACCTGCCAACTAGACACAGGTTTAGTGTGATTGTATGTCATGTCAGTCATATAAACTTCAGTATCAGATGTGGTTGTAAAATTTTATTCCAAACGGACACATCGAACAAATCACATTTGCAACATTGAGACACACCAGCACCCGAAAACAGATGTCTGTTTTAGTAATAAAATACAGAATTATGACCAATGTCAGAGATGTTTTACAATATATAACATCAAGTAGAAAATGCTGCATTAGCTTCTTTTAAAGTTTTGCAGGACAGGCCCAGAATGAAACGCAGTTACATGAATACAAAACATCTAGGATTCCATTTCACCTGGAATTTTTTTTTGACATTAAAGGGACAGTTCACCCAAAAATTAAAAAAAAAATCTGTCATCATTTACTCAACCTCATGTTGTTCCAAACCTGTATGAGTTTCTTTCATCTGTTGAACACAAAAGAAGATACTTTGAAGAATGTTGGTAACCAAACATTTGACGGTAGCCATTGCCTTCCATAGTATTTTTTTTCCATACTATGTAAGTCAATGGCTACCAGCAACTGGTTCCCAATGTTCTTCAAAATATCTTCATAATATCTTTTTTTATGTTTAACAAAAGAAAGAAACTACAGGTTTGGAACAACCTGAGGGTGAGTAAATGATGACAAAATTATTTTATTTTTAGGTGAACTGTCCCTTTAAAGGTAGTTTTTCAAATCCGTATGCAGATTCTTCAGAAGCTCTTAGATCTTCCACAGACAAAATAACAGCATATGGATTTGAAGTGACCAAAACAGTTAGTAAATAATATGATAATTTTAATTTAAAGGGATAGTTCACCCAAAAATGAAAATTACCCCATGATTTACTCATCCTCAAGCCATGTTAGGTGTATATGACTTTCGTCTTTCAGACTAATCCAGTCGGAGTTATATTAAAAAAAAATCTCCTGGCTCTTCCAACCCTTATTATGGGAGTGAATGGGTGTTGAGATTCAATAGTCCAAAAGAAGGCCAATTAAGTGCATCCATCCATCATAAAAAGTGCCTCACACAGCTCCGGGGGGTGAATAAAGGCCTCCTGTAGCAAATCAATGCGTTTTTGTAAGACAAATATCCATATTTAATACTTTATAAACCGTAATCTCTAGCTTCCGCTAACTGTCGTACGATGACGTAGGACATAGCGTGAGCTCTAGTGAGAAGTGACGAACACTGAAGCGCAACGGAGAGAGCAAAACAAAACAACGGTCACGAAATAGAAGTACAAAACAAAGATTTGTAAAGAAAAATGTCGATATAAGCCAAGAGGAGACTGGTTTTCCTTTGCTAAAGTAAAGAAACTTTGCTTTCTTTGCTCCTGTAAACAAATGTCGGTTCTTGTGAGACTAGCATATTCTCACCGGACGGACCCTATGCTACACATATTTCCTCCATCATCCACCGATATGAACGCGCGTACGACAGTTAGTGGAAGCTTGAGATTACGGTTTATAAAATGTTAAATATGGATATTTGTCTTACAAGAACACATTGATTCGCTTCAGGAGGCCTTTATTCACCCCCCAGAGCCATGTGAAGTGCTTTTTATTACAGATGGATGCACTTTATTGGACTTCTTTTAGACTATTGACAAAAAACACCCATTCACTGCCATAATAAAGCTTGGAAGAGCCAGGACATTTTTTGATATAACTCTGATTGTATTCTTCTTAAAGAAGTCATTTACACCTAAGATGGCTTGAAGGAGAGTAAATGATCATTTAAATGGTAATTTTCATTTTTGGGTGAACTATCCCTTTAATTCAAATGGTGAGGTTTGTAGTGTCTTCTGCATCAAGAAAGCGTAGTCCTAATGTTTCTGAAGGATTATCTTGCCAAAAACTGTTCCTGTATTCAGATCATCCCCTTGAAAGTCTCCCTGTCACGTCACTCATCTGACACATAAACATGGAGCACATCACAGTAAATCATTGTGCGTTTCATGATTTTGTTGCTTTTGCAAAAGCCTATCTACACATTCAGAAGACATACTCGTCCGAAGGTCTTTCTAGAGAGATTACATTCAGCTGACATGCAGGACTGAGAAGTGAGGAGCACTGGAAGAAGTACGAGAGTCCACAGATGCTGAAGAGTGAGACTAGAGCTGGTCAGACTGGTACTCGGAGACCTCGGAGAAGCTTTCGGAGAGGCTGAGTGGAGGGTCCTGGTCGTCGCTGCAGACGATCTCGAAATGGTAGTGACGAAACTCAATGGCGAATGTGCCCAGGTATGTCAGGAAGAACATGACCAGAGCCCACTGAGCGCGGGCCGCATGCATGTGCAGCCGCTGAGCCATCAGAGCAAAATCTGCCATCTACCGTCAAGGCTGAAATATGGAAAACCAATCAAAGCAGAAGAAGATTTTCAAAGAACATGCAGGGCTGGGTGACGCATCACATACTGTACATTTACAATTAATTATCTGTAATGTTAACTACAACAATAATTGAAACCAGCCTGAGGTGCTTAGCTTGTTTGTTAAGATAGTTTTAGAGGGTTTTTCGGTGTCTGCTAAGAGACAAGTTGGCTGATTATCACCAATAGGATACCAACTAAACAAGCTTAAGCTGTTGTTTTTGTTTTTTATCCAGCAGGCTTCTCAATAAGTTTTGATTAATTTATGTGAATAAGGTCAGACTGTCCGTCTCAGTGATTTGATTCATAGGTTTGCCTCAGCAGCTCTTTTCAGAAATGTTCACGGATGTTCTTGCATGGCTTTTCATGTAAATTAAAATGTGTTTCTAAAAGTAAAGGTAAATATTGCTTTTTATTTCTTTGTTTATATTGTTTATATTTCAATTCTTTTCTATTGTTTATATTGCCTTTGTATGGAAGTATGTTTCCACCACTGAATAAAAATAAAAAAGGTAATTGCAACATTTTCTCACAATTCTGACTTTTTTTTTTTTCTCAGAATTGCGTGGTATAAACTTGCAATCGCGAGTAAAAAAAGATGTAAACTTGCAACTTTAAGAAAACAGTATTTTTACCCATAAATAGGACTTTATAACTCGCAATTGCGAAAAAAAAGAAAAAGAAGTCAGAATTGTGAGACAAAAACTTGCAATTGTGAGAAAAAAGCCAGAATTTTGAGTTTATATCCCAGTGTTTTTATAATTGCAAGTTCATATCACGCAATTCTAAAAAAAAAAAAAGGAAAAAAAAGTTTATTTTAAAGGTTTTATTAAGTGGCAGAAACAGGCTTCCATACCTTTGTGAGAAACAAGTACACTTAAGCATTTTATTTATTTATTCTTATTACAGAAATAATATATTTTAAAATAACACTTAAGTGCAAGCTGAATGTAATGTTTTCAGACACTTAATTACATGTTAATTGCTATTAAGTGAAAATGTATTTATAGGTCAAATTTATATTTTTGTTAATATACTTTATAAATTAGCTGATTAAGTACATCTTTATATGTAATTTCACAATTACTTCTATCGTCTTTAAAATATTATAAAAGTAAAAGTGAACTGCCAAATGTACTAACATGCATTTATGGAAAACTAATTTTTTTTTTTTTTTTACTTGTATGTCATATTTAAATATATTTGTCATACATATTTACTACACATGCTACACATCTGTGGTGATCAAGTTGCAATTTAGTACCATTAAAATGTATGATATTTTAATGTAATTTTGAATAACAAAATACAGTTCAAATTATAATAAAGTTAAGTGGCCTTTTAAATTAATATTTTATAAATGTATTTATGAAAGAACAGTTTTTGCAAAAATATAATGTTAAGATTAGAAGTACTTAAATGCTTTGTTCACATAATTTTGGATCTCTTTGACAATAGTGGGTTTAGTTTGAAAAAACAAATTTAGATATATCAGAGCAAGATATATAATGCATATCATCAGAAATCAAGATATTCTGGTGTTATCACCCAGCCCTATAATTTACTTGCAGCTGAAAATACTGGAGTTCATCCTCATGATAAGAATGTTTTTCTGCACTGTCAACAAAGGCAGTGCTCGCATATATTGTTTTAGTTAAGGGAGCTTACGGTGGAAGGAAGGAGGATACAAAGCAACATGCAGGACGTTACAGCCCCGGACAACAGGAAGCGAGGGATTCCTGCTCGCCTGCCTTCATTCCTCAGGTTGACCTTTAGTGTCATGAAAGACTGGACCCAGCAGAATAGTGTTCCTAGGCCAAAGGTCATGGACGTGCCAATATTATGCAGCTCCTCGTCGTTGGACAGCGATCAACAAGTATGTTCACAAAACAAATTGAAACAAAGAAAGAAAAGGTGAAAATATATCTCTAAAAAATGATAAAAAGTGAAACATGAAAGAAAAAAACATTTGAATTTGTTTAAATGTTTTATTTACGTATGAAAGAATATTTTTCTGTTAATACGTAAAAAAAAAAAAAAAGCCAAAATAAGTGGTTCAATGTTGTGTTTGCAAAATAAATAAATTCATACCTGGAAATTCCCAACTAAAGTCATACCAAAGCAGGCAAGAGACAAAGCCACCAGACTGCCGATGTTCAGCCAGGGTTTATGCACCCTCGGCTTCAGCTGCAGATATCGCAGCACTCCCAGAATAAAGCCTACAACCCAAGAGACCATGAACATTTCTACATTCGGTTCTGCTGTGTACCAAACACATGACATTTACAGGAATAGTTCACCCAAAAATGAGAATTTGCTGAAAATTTTCTCACCCTCTGGTCATCCAAGATGCAGATGAGTTTGTGTCTTCATCAGATTTGGAGAACTGTAGCATTGCATCACTTGTTCACCAGTGGATGCTCTGCAGTGAATGGGTGCCGTCAGAATCAGAGTTCAAACAGCTGATAAAAACATCACAATAATCCACAAGTAATCCACAGCACTCCAGTCCATCAGTTAATATCTTGTGAAGAGAAAAGCTGTGTTTGTAAGAAACTAATCCATCAAGATGTTTTAGCTTTAAACCGTTGTTACTGGCTAAAATTAGTCCTCTTTTATTAATATTGTTTTTTTTTTGTGTGAAAGTGTTATGTTGTGTGTATGGGGAGAGATATGTGCAGATTTTAAACCGTTTACAAGACAAAACAGTCCAAAAAAAAACATGTGGGTGGATTCTGATGTGAAAGACACCAGGAGATGGACTTTTCCACTGGAGGAAGCGTTATTATAGATTATGGACTCGTATTTTGGCAAGAAGCAACAGTTTAAAATTAAAACGTTTGATGGATTTGTTTTTTTGTTTTTTTAGAAACATCCAGATTTCTCTTCTCAAGACATTAACTGATGGACTGGAGTGCTGTGGATTACTTGTGGATTATTGTGATGTTTTTATCAGCTGTTTGGACTCTCATTCTGACGGCACCCATTCACTGCAGAGGATCCACTGGTGAACAAGTGATGCAATGCTACATTTCTCCAAATCTGATGAAGAAACAAACTCATCTAAATTTGGGATGGCCTGAGTAAATTGTCAGCACATTTTATTTTGTCTTTTTTTTTTTTTTTTTTTGGTGAACTATTCCTTTAAGAACTAAACAGATGTTCATATGATGTTGGTGGACACTGCAACAATTGCATTAGGCTACAATTTCAGTCCATATGAAAAAAAAAATGAGTATATTAGTTGTTAGCGCTTAGCTCTTTCTATATATAAGAAGACCAAGTCCTCTGATAGGAGAACCATTCATACCTACAAAGGCTGCCATGTTCATGACTTGACTGAACACGCAGCTGGCAGGTGGAGCATTGCCTGCAATACTAAACAGTAAAGACTGCGCATGAGAACAGTTATCAGGCCTCTAAACGAATCATGCAATTCATAATAAAATTCATACAGATTTACCTGATATATGGAGGAGATTTTGATTCTGATCTCCTATGAAAATCAGTTTGAAGAAGGCATAAATTTTGATTACTTATATTAAATAATTGGCTTGCAATAGAGGGACATTTCCTTACTTGTACTCTGCACTGAGTGGGGTGATTTTCTCATCCTCCACAGCAATGAAATACCTGTTTATAATGAAATTATATAATATTTATCTTAACAGCAGCTTTAATCATTTAAGTGGACTTGGGCAAAGCAGGCGTCGGATACTCACACAACCCAGAGACCAGCAGCTGTGAAGAAAGAAAACATTACAGGCAGAAACATCCATGGGCTACACTTCCTCATGTCTCCGTATAAACGTCAATGAAACAACCCTGCAAAAAACCAAACACCACTATTTAGTTTTACTTTTCTGAAAAGAAGTGTGTTTAATTCTACTTAACATGCATTTGTAGTGTACTTAATTTCTTAATATATATATATATAATTATATATATATATATATATATATATATATAGATATATATATATATATATATATATATAGTACTATATTAATAAAATAAGTGTGGTAAGTAATTTTGTGACTTTTTAAGTGCACTTTTTTTGATGTGTTGAGTAACATAGTAAAGCACATGTGAAGTACTTGATTATGATTTTAACTGTAGTGTAATTATGAAATTACATATAAAGATGTACTTAAGTCTTACTTAAATGCACTCTAAAAAGGTGCTAAATACCACTAAAAGTGCTTAATTGGCTTGTAATCAAAGGGAACCACTTTGAGTGCTATAGAGTTCCATATCTTTAAAGCTGCTATACAAATGTAGAACCATAAGAGGAACCCCATTCTCCTCCTTAGATTTTAGATATGTTACTCCATTCACATATGTTTGTTATGAATGGGAATTTACTACTATGGCAAAAGCTGTTTTGAATCACTTTTATGGCATGGAATATTTCCCTATAGAGGAGCCTTGGGGACACACTGTGTTTAATGTCATTGTTTAATCCTTTCCCCAAATTAGGAGACGGAGCGAGGGCTAGAGAACCTTTAAATAACTATACAGGGTCTTAATAGGTTTTAGTGGTGCTATGTAGCA
Source organism: Cyprinus carpio (assembly GCF_018340385.1). NCBI lineage: Eukaryota > Metazoa > Chordata > Actinopteri > Cypriniformes > Cyprinidae > Cyprinus > Cyprinus carpio. Next base: position 514,444 of record NC_056581.1, on the reverse strand, counting down.
CCTCACCGACCCCAAAGAGCCACTGATGAACCAATTTGTTTTGTGTGTGTGGCTCAGGAAAAGACTCTGAAGTTCAGCTATTTGCATTTAATGTACATTTAAGCTATAATGCATTTTAATTTAATTGCAATTAATGTAATTAAGTGTCTGAAAACCTTAAATTCAGTTCACAGTTAGGTATATTCTTATTCACTGCTGAGCTCTTGCAGGATTTCCATTTCACAGTAACGTCTCTGACTGGTGGAGCTCTTCATGTATTATGGGTAGTGAGGTTACTTATTAGTAATTCAGCTATTACACCCACATTTGTACAAATGAACTGACACAGAGGCATATATCATCTCTAAACTTATAATGGGGATGAGATTTTCACTTCCAGTACCCTACTGTTGCACTTTATACTGAGTAAGACAGGAATCAAACAACTGACCAGCCTCGAGATTTCTTGGAGAATATCTGATGTGTCGACAGGGTTCAGTCTATAGAGACAAGACAAAAGACAAAAAGCAGTCCTTTTACTGGCATACTCCACTGTTCCTGACATTTGAAAGCGTCTATAAAGCATTTATTGTTGATGTGACAGCAGGTTTATTGATCAGTAAATGTTCATTTATTGATGCTTTGGCGCTGGAGCAGTGGACAGCGCCTTAGTGCTGAAACAGGACTGACTCCGTGTTCAAGAGCATTTCCCTTCCCTGATTTCACATTCACAAATCCAGCTGCAGAGATAGTAGGAAATCGGCTAATAAAGCCTAATTTTGATATCCTAATCTTGATATGATGGACGAAATATTTAAAACCGTCATGTTAAAACTGTATTTCTTACGACGCAAAGTAATAAAACGACACCTTAGGACAAACCCAAACCATGACTGTGTTCACTCTGAATCGAAACACACATCATTTGTGTCAAATAACACACTGGGCGGCATTCATACGCGATATTTATCAGCAAGGCTGTCAAAAAGCAGGTCCGTATAGCTACTGCCTCCACCATTAAAACTGAATCATATAATAAAAGGCTTAAATCACCGATGAGTATAAAAATCATACCTTGTAGACAGCACACTCTTCTGTGGCGTATAAAACCCGTGTCCTCTTCATTTCATTACGACTCCAGCACAGATGTCGTTTGCTCTCGGTTGTGTGTGAGATCTAGTGAACGGGTTTTGGTCTGAAGTCTCTACAGCACGTTTTGGGCCCGACGGACTCGGTCTGATGTTTCTCAAACAGACATCGCGCGCCATCGATGTTACGAGCAGTCAAACGAATCGTTCTTTTGAACCGGTTCTTTTTAAGGATTCATACGAACCGATTCGCAAAGCGTTTGGACATCACAGCTGGTACAGCGCTAATCCAGGCCACAGGTTGGAAGATACAGCACAGAATAGAATAGAATAGAATAGAATAGAATAGAATAGAATAGAATAGAATAGAATAGAACGATTTTCTGAAGTAGTAGATAAAACAAAGGAGCTTTTAGCCTGAATTAACTGAGTAGGGATATTTTATGCAGCAGCCTATAGGCTACTCTGCAAGAAAAAAATCCTTCTAAATAAGCATGGTAATATGGGAAAGATGTTCCTGTTTTAAACTAAAACATAGCCTATTTAGATACAAGTTAGCAGGGGCCAGTGTTGGGTAAGATACTCTAAACTAGCTGATTACATATTGAACAGTGTAATTAGATTACTGTTCTCATTACTCTCTGTAAAACATATTGCATTTGGCTACTTAGTTCTAATGACTTTCTAAATATCAGACTCGTTCAATGCAAGGATAGCCATGAAACTGCTTTTTGATATTTTAATTCTTTCAAATAAATATTATAAAATGGCATAGATTATTCTTGAACTGACAGTGGGGCACAGGGGTTTTTTTTTTTTTTTTTTTTTTTTTTTTTTTTTTTTTTTTTGAGTATGATTCTGGTTCTGATAACAATGCTTGGAAGTCATTGCATCGCTTTAAGGGGGAAGATTCAACGAATCTGAGAGTGCAAGCTCACACATTGAAGCAAAAGCGTATTTAAGTTTATTTAAAAGTTTAATTCCTTTGGATAGCTATAGCTATATATGCAAAGGGAAAACTTGCCTTTATGTATTAAAAGTAAAACGAGCTGCAAGTTTTGTTGTTGTTGTTGTTGGATTCTCTTGTCTTCTGATCATTTATTCCACCTTTGTCAAATACACATTTACAAATATCAAGGCTATTACCATGATATTAAAAACCAAAGTTAAAACAAAACACAAGCTTTATCTTTCGAAAGATAAAACGAAATCAAAACTACGCACTATTAAAACTAACTCAAACGAAACTGAAATGTGAAAAAACAAAGTTTTTAACAGCCCTGATCTGTATCGCCCATACAACAGAAATATGAGCAGTGAAGTTGTTTCAGTAGTCTCAGTGAAGTCCGAGCAGGTGAAAGAAGAGTGTTAGTCTATTTACTAAGATTTCACGCATGTTTGAGACAGTTTTTAAAGTGTTTCATCTTGACAATCAATGTTATCTTACCATTAAACACACATGGAAAGGAGCAGATTTGAGCAGCAGTCAGTGCTGGGAAAGTGCAGCACTGGACTAGTTTAACCATTTTTTGATAAAGTGCAGCTACACAGGCTGAAGTCACTCAGTTATAAGTTTTAATGAAAGCGAAGGTGTCTGAAATATACATCTGATTATGTAATTACCAAATAATAAACCCCATGAACTACAATAAATATAAAATGTAGACTTTTCTTATTGTGCATACAAATGTACAGCTAGCCCAAAGCTACAGCTGTGTGGAATCACATTTTGGAAATGAAAATACAAGTAGCTATACCTAAATCAAAAATGTGAGTGAACACTATTTTCTAGTGTGGGATGTTTGAACCTTGATTGTGATGCATGGCTGGATGAGGGTTAGATAACCATATTGTCACTATTCCCCATGAAGTCAGTGTCAGTTTGTTTTAATTTAAGTCCTGTGTAATCTACGAAAAAGTCTGTTGACAAAAATGAAGACTTAATCATGTTCTCTGTAATTCAACATTTGCTTCCACAGTTCAAAACGATCAGTGAGATCGCAGGCCTTCCAGCAAAAACTTGGAGCAGTTTTCTTATTTGTTGCATTGCTTCTAGATGGCGCTGTTCATCCACATTACAACATGATTGTGGCTCCTGTAGTAAATAGATGCTGCTCAAACAAATCTGGACTGAATATTACTGAATCTTACCATTTAAACATCGCAGTCATTCATGAATATGAACACTATTAGACGGGTGAATTACAATAATACAATAATAAATTCCTTGTTTTACCCAACCGGAATTGTTTGTTGTTGTTGTTAAATCCACTATGATTACATAATTAGTGTTAGTGACGGTATGAGTACAACTATTTATATATTTTATATTTTATTTTTGAAAATAATAAAAGGCATAATAACGGAATACACTTTTGCAAATTGTTTCGAAGACATTAAATCCTATTATTGCCTACAAGCAATACATCAGTGACGAACGTTTCGAGATTATTAGACTAGCTATACTCACGCAGAACACTACACTAAAGTTAGGTACATGTTCTAACAGTGATATAAAATAATGATTTTACTTCTGCACTCACCATTTATATGCAATAGGCTATAATTAGATTCATGAAAACGAAACTGAAAATAGCCTACTCCTATTTTCCATAAGCCTACTTGACTTTTCTATTTTTGTATCAAAACAAAATGGTTAAATATGGGTGCTGTAATATTCATTAGTTTGTTTGAAATACTGAAACGAGTTTCGTTTTTCTAGACTCCGCCCTCTTCAGAGCCTCCTCTCATCTGAACTCTGTCAGCAGGTGAGAGCTTCAGCGGGCTATAATGACTGCTGGGCTGAATCATGGGCGATAATCAGCTCCAGAGCAGTTTCTCTGTAACTCTGAGCCTTCTGAATGAGAGCGACATGAAGCAAGATCTGCCGCTGTCTAGTCCACATCAGGAGCTTACATGGACGACATCTCCCTCTGCATTAATAACGGTAAACAAAATTACTTCACATATCCAAGATATTTTGTATAGGCTAGAGGCACACAGTTAATGTAATAGTCAGTTAATATGGTTTGGGAAGAATTATATGAGAAATATTTATATAGCCTATAATTCAGAAGTAGGCTAAATATTGAAATGTCTGACTTTTGATTGCAGACTTAGGTATTTTGGACAAATATGAGCAAACATTTTTTTTTTTTTTTTTTTTACAGTGTCATTGATTTACGTTTAATATAATTATTATTATTAGAAATGCATTTAGACCTATTTTTAGACATTGCTGAGATCGCTTCTGAAATTATGAGAAGACATGGGCTAATAAGTAGGCGTTGTTACGCTTTACATACATAATAATTAACGTTAACCCTAAACATATAGTTAGTACATGTTGTAACTTAATATATTTAATATTTATTTAAGATTTATTTGTGCATAGTTAAATAAAGTGAGAAACATAAGAGAAGCAAAAGACTTAAGTCTCCATTTAAACGTAGTTGATACCTGAATAAACTGAGATCTCATTGGTGATTTTCCTTTCCTATGGATCACTTTTGGTCAGTATTTTTTACTTTGTTATTAATTAATTATTAGTCAATATCATGTAATGCCCATTTTCAATAAGTAAAGATAGTGAAGAACCACATGGAACCATTTGCACTGTAAATAATGTCATACACATTTCTCCACTGGCTCTTTCTAGTGTCTTGTTGTTTATTGGTCGAAGGGCAAATGAAGAGTCTTTATTCAGTGTGTGCCACACATTTTCGGGAGTCTCATTGTGTGGTCTGGCCGCACTGACAGATGGCCAGATTTACGGCTCCGCTGTACATTCTCCGTGAGGCTGTTGAGCTCCAGCATCGCCTGCACCGGACTCTGTTGTCTTTGACACAGTACACTGGTCTTAGCCGCCAGCACCGCTCTGGTGTTTTTCTGTATCCCATGTACTTCACATAACAGGATACAGTCATTTCTGATGCCAACTTATGGCTGAGCCACTGATCTGAAACCTACATGACTACATGACTAAATATTGTAGAAACTTAATTTTCTGTAAAGTTGCTTTGCAATGATTTGTATCGTAAAAAGCGCTATACAAATAAACTTGAATTGAATTGAATTGAATTGAACTTACTTTCTTCTGTAGAGGACAAAAGGAGATGTTTACCACACTACTCCAGTCCATCAGTTAACACCTGGAGAAGCCCATCTCCTGTTGTCTCTCACATCAAAATCCACCTTTTTTTTTTTTTTTTTTTTTTTTTTTTTTTTTTTTTTTTTGCAAAAGGTGCTTGATCTGTGCGGATTTTTCTCCTGATTCAGACTGTATATTTCACTGTATAAAGTGATATTTTGGATCGATGACTTATATTTTTATTGTGAAGTTAATGCAATTTGCAATGCAATTCCAAAAGGGGGAGAACAGCATTTATTTCAATACAGAAATCTTTTGTAAAATGATAAATCTCTTTACTGTCACTTTTGATCAATTTAATCCATCCTTGCTGAATAAAAGTTCTTAAAATGTTTTAAAACAAATAATAAAAGTAAGCCAAACACCATCAGCTGCCGCAGGAAGCACAATAGCAAGAATGACATGCCAAGTGTGAATATACGGCAGTGCAAATGAGATTTGAGAGTTGTAACAGAAAGGAGGATTTGTAGTGAATAGCAATGAAATTTTAGATCGTCACACCAAGCTCTTTTAAGATGTGGAACAAAGTACATGAGTTTAACGAAACTGCTTTTTTGTACTGTTTGGATCTTGACAAAATAAACCACCATCCACTTTAATTTTACATAAAAGAGCTATGCGTGAACATTTTTCGAACATCTCCTTCCAGAAGTGTAACTGAGGTGTGACCTCATTCATATGTCCAGTGTGTTCTTCTGCCTTCAGATGCTGGCGTTTGTGTTTTCAAGTTCTCCATCACGAGGGACACAGAGTGTTGTTGGGTGGCCACCCGCTCATTCCTCATCACACTGGGCTGTCTCAGTATCATCATGCGCTCCACCACTCAGTCTGGTTAGTATTCTGCATTTATCTAGACTTCTCGTCACTCTTTACCTCACAATGATCATATTTAAGTCCGATTTTTGCCTGATCGATCTTCCAAAAGGGACAGATATGTTTCGATCTCATGTGACCCTTTAGCAGGAGCCAAAAGTCACTTCAAACTCTTTCAAATAATCTCGTAGCATTATTAATTCTTTATTTCTTTTCATTGTAATTTCGATAATATGTTGCTAGTAATACTAATCCAAGATCAAAGTATTTCTGTCTTTTTCCTCCGAGAAGCATTTTTCCAGCACATCTGTTGTACATCTGTATTTAACGGCTGAAGGAGATTTTGGAAACATCCAGTGATAACTGAATACACCATGACAGAAAAATCAAACATCACACTCTGTATATAGAGGAAATTACCTAAAAGCTCTAAAAATGTCAAAATCTAATATTTAGAGTCCATAGCAAATGTATTTCACCTCGTTTTATTCTATTTCCATTTGGCAGTGTCTCTAAATATTGTAATATGATATTTACTGATGATATACCGATACTGATAATAACAGTGAACTATACTTTCATCTAGGATAATGTTGGTTAGATATACGTATACATTTTAATTAAATTAGCAAAATTAACATTAATGTGTTATGATGCCACAACCAACAGTTAACAATATTATCTTTATACATTAACATTAACCTTGATTAACCCTACAAAGCCTGACAAATTAAATGATAGAAAAGTCTATTGACGAAATTAGCATGTTAGCATGAGACTTATGGTTTAGAGAGTATGATATAGTGTGAATATAGAGTTCACTCGAGGAGGAAGAAACAACCAACCAATTTTATTCAGAGGCTCAAAATGAGAAAAATATGTATTTTGGTGCAGATGCTGATATTTATATGGCAAAGAGTAAAATGAAAATCTGCTTGTGATTTAAATCAATGAGATCTTTATAACAGTATAGCAGTCTACATACATAAATAGAGATAAATATTAGACGTCACTCTACATATAATGCAATGCAATACAATGATGATTGAGAGATGAACAAATAAACGTTCCTCAAAAACCTGATGGATCATATTTGATAATCACATTTGAACATGATTTTTCTAATTGGTAATAATAATAAAAAGATTGAAAATAGGATTATCAAGTAAACCTTGTTGTGTCAGTTCATCTTGAAATATTACTAATAATATAAAATTATATTTCCTTTATAAATTTCCCAGCAAAAAGACACATGAAGCTTGAAGAATTTTAAACGATACTAAAAGGCCATTTATTTTTATTTATACTTTTTTATTATATATATATGTGTGTGTGACTTTAGACCACAAAACCAGTCAAAGTGTCAATTTTTCAAAATTGAGATTTATACATCATCTGAAAGCTGAATAAATAATATTTTTCAGTTTGTTAGGATCAGATAATATTTGGCCGAGATACAACTATTTGAAAATCTGGAATCTGAGGGTGCAAAAAAATCAAAAAATTGAGAAAATCATCTTTAAATTTGTCTAAATGAAGTTCTTAGCAATGCATATTACTAATCAAAAATGCAGTTTTGATATATTTACAGTAGGAAATTTACAAAATATCTTCATTGAACATTCTTTACTTAATATCCTAATGATTTTTGGCATAAAAGAAAAATCAATAATTTTGACCCATACAATGTATTTTCGGCTATAGGTTGTATATGTATGTATACAGTATACAAACACATATAACAGCGTTGGGAAGGTTACTTTGCAATTCCTGTGCATGTGATACATTATTAATCTCTGTAAGTGATGTGAGACATTTGTAGTTTCCTCTCAGTTCTATGGCTGTCTGTCCCAGCAGCAGAACATGCTTCAGGACTATCTCAGGACTTCAACCTACCAAAAAGCCATTCTGCTCAACGATGTTGACTTCAAAGATAAAGTATGTGTTTATGTTCTTCACCGGCTAGTTTATTCTGATTTATCTGATAATATTACATCATCAAACTCAGCAAACTTTATCCTGTTTGTTTTATTTTTAATACAAGTGCTAGGACACATCTATCATTATTTGGGACACTTTTTAAAAACTCTTCACATAGTTCTCATTACCAATTTTCAGCTATGATAATAAATGTAAAAAAGGTTCCTGAGTGCACCTTAAATATTTTTAAAAATACAAGCCTTAGTGAAATATATAATAACTGGTATGTGTTTATTGTTCATTTTCTGTAGTAGCTCAGCTAAAGCCTTTATTCTTATGGTAATTCATCTGTTTGTAGGTGGTTCTTGATGTGGGCTGTGGAACAGGGATATTGTCCTTCTTTGCCGTCCAGGCCGGGGCTAAGAAAGCGTACGCGGTGGAGGCCAGTTCTGTGGCCAAATATGCAGAAGTACACACAATCCTATTTATGATTCATTACTCACCCTCGTGTCATTTCTTGCTGGACCACAAAAGATGCTCTGTTTAGGAGAATGTTCACACTTCTGAATTCCATGCGATGACAATGTATTTGAAGTGTTTTAATAATAGTTTTTGTGACACATGCACTGTAGTGCACAGCTTCTAAAGTCATAAGATATCTTCATGTGAGGAACAGACTGAAATGTAATTCTTGTGCTCAAAATCTTGTTTTTGCAGCTCTCAAATCTTTTATTTGTGTTTTTTCACAAATAAAGGTTTGGGTTAGGCTTAAATTTAGGTCTATTCCTTACACAGTTGTTGTAAGCCTTCAGATGAGTTGGATCACACACAGACTACTTTTATGATACCTTCATGTCCCTGCAGCATCTTTTCCCAAACACTTTATTGCAAGAAAAAGAGCTAAATGAACATTCTGCAATCAGAGAATCAAAATGATATGGCTTGGAATGACATGGAGAGTAAAGACAAACCTACATTTTTGGGTGAATTAACCAATTAATCATAATATTGGGAAATCTGATCATGTGTGAGTGTGCAATTAAACAAAATAAAAAATAGGGCCCAATGTACCATGGTGCTATGAAAGGATTTTCCCCACATTATTTTTAATTGCATTCAGTTGTGTTAAATAACATGTCTATAAACAGAACCAAAAAAAAAAAAAAAAAAAAATAGCTATTTCTCATCCTCAGGCCATCCAAGATGTAGATGAGTTTGTTTCTCCGTCAGATTTGGAGAAATGTAGCATTGCATCACTTGCTCAGCAGTGGATGCTCTGCAGTGAATGGGTGCCGTCAGAATGAGAGTCCAAACAGCTGATAATAACATCACAATAATCCACAAGTAATCCACACCACTCCAGTCCAGCAGTTAATGTCTTGAGAAGCCAAAATCTTCGTGTTTAGAAGAAACCAATCCATAATTAAGATATTTTAACTTGTTGCTTCTGGCCAAATACAAGTTCATAATCCATAATAACACTTTCTCCAGTGAAAAAGTCCATTTCCTGTTGTCTTTCACATCAAAATCCACCCATATTTGTTTAAAACTGTTTTGGACTGTTTTGGCTTTTAAACGGTGCTTTATCTGTAACCAGATGACTTTTTCAAGCAAGGTTTTGAAGTAAAAAAAAACAAAAAACAAAAAAAACATCTTAATGATTTCTTTAAAAAACACACCTTTTTCCACTTCTCAAGACATTAATTGATGAACTGGAGTGGTGTGGATAACTTGTGGATTATTGTGATGTTTTTCTTAGCTGTTTGGACTCTCATTCTGACGGCACCCATTCACTGCAGAGGATCCACTGGTGAACAAGTGATACAGTGCTACATTTCTAAAAATCTGATGAAGACACAAACTCATAAACATCTTGGATGATCTGAGGGTGAGGACGTGTTCAGAAAATGATTTATTTAAAGCAAATCATAGATTTCCATTCCAAATCTATTACAAAGTGGTTCCAGCGTACAGTGAGGACATATATTTTGGCCAGCTGTTGGATGTGCTTGGATGATAAATCACTCATCACTATCTTTGCTGTCACACCAATTTGGCCTGAAGTTCAGGGCTGTGGGTTTTGTGGAAAAATATCCAGGCCGAGACAACGTTTCTGGAACACTTTCACAGGGCAACACCTTCAAGAGGTCCTACAGAAGGATCTTTCCTGCACATCTGGAATGCATGACATTCTGGCTGCTAAATTACTTGAAGACAGATTTGGCCCGGAAACCTGCATAGTGGGCAAGGACACGTGTTTTCATGGATAAAGACTGCTTTCTTAACAGCGCTAATAGCGCTCTTTTTCTCATTTAGTGGAAAGCTCTTGTTACTCTTGTAGTATTTTTGTAGACTACTACCACATGTGTTTGTGTTTCTACTGCCACATCTAAATTTCCAAATATAACACACAAAACCTTTAACTGTTCAGCTCTAAATTATTTCTTTTGTTTAGAAAAGAGATAACAAATGAATTTTTTGTATTATTTTGCAAGGGAGATAATCAGACTCATATTTGTGAACTCTTTCTCAATGCTTGTAAGGAATTTTCCATTTAAAGTTTGAAGTTAATACTGTATATTTTCAACATACTAAATTTCAACCTTAAAATTACAAATGTGTAAATACAAATATATTGGCAGTTTTGTAAAATAGAAATTACATGAAATTTCCATAATAAGTACTAAGTAAAATAAGTAAAAAAAAAAAAAACTTATCATTTTATACAATTTATTTGTTGTTTGAGTTCAAGTCATCCAAGTTGTCTTTTTATAGTCCCTACTTTGGTAGGCTGATTTGTTGACCTTGTGTTACTGACACAATTCTTGTGATTTGGTCAGTGTAAATGGCATAGCAGGTAATCTTGTGGTTATACTTTTGAAAAAGTGTGTTTTAAATGTTTATTCTGGTGCAAGATATTGCTCCATAGTATTCCATTATAAATGCATCGCCGTGGAACAGATGCTGTTGATAAAGCTTAAGTTGTTTTGTCATTCTTGTCTCTTCAGACTCTAGTGAAAAGCAATAACTTGTCCAAAAAAATCACAGTTTTGTCAGGAAAGATTGAGGAAGTTTCCTGCTCAGAGAAGGTGGATGTGATCATCTCAGAGCCCATTGGCTACATGCTCCTCCATGAGAGGATGTTAGAGAGCTATTTGCATGCCAAAAGCTGGTTAAAACCCAAAGGTCTGTACACCGAACAACAATCACCACATTTCCCTCAAAGGGATCAATCATCCAAAAATGAAAATTCTGCCATTAATAACTCTCCCTCATGTTGTCCCGAACCTGTAAGACCTTTGCTTATCTTCAGAACACAAATGAAGATATTTCTGATGAAATCCGAGAGCTTTCTGACCCTGCATAGACAGCAACACAACTGAAACATTCAAGGCCCAGAAAGGTAGTAAGGACATTGTTAAAATAGTTCATGTGACAGCAGTGCTTCAACTGTAATTTTATGAAGCTACAAGAAAACTTTTACTGTGCAAAGAAAACAAAAATAACGACTTTATTCAACAGTTCTCCTCTTCCGTGTCAGTCTTCGCCATGTGTTCATGAGAGTAATTAATGACAGAATTTTCATTACTATGCCTTTAAATGCCACTCTACACACATTAATATATGATGTGGTCAAATGTTATGGGTTCTTAGTTATCGAGTTCTTGTTTTCTACCACTGTCCAGGCATGATGTTCCCTACTCAGGGTGACATTCATCTGGCTCCTTTCACTGATGAACAGCTCTACATGGAGCATCATGCCCGCTCCAACTTCTGGTAATAACAACTTTGCAATCTATACTGTAGCAATTCTCCAACCTGCCATTTTTATTCATAGAAAGAACATCTGGACGGCAAGGAATTAGGACATCTGTGAATCAGAATCAAGGCAATTGCTTCTTGCACACTGAAATATGTCTCAATTAATATTTATGATTCCAACTGATAAATTTGTCTCTACTACTGTTTAAAAGTTTGGGGACGCTAAGATTGTTTTTAAAGGAAATTAATACTTTTATTCAGCAAAGATGCAACTTATCAAGCGTAACAGCAAAGACCTTTCTATTCATCAAATAATTCCACAAAAAAAAAAAAAAAATTATATTTCGTAATTTAAAAAAGTTATTTAACAAAAGTACAAACTACACTTTTTAATGCCATGTGCTGTATTATTGTAGACATTTTTTTGGCTCTACAAAATAAAACATTTAAAACTTAGGAATTAACCAAAATTATTGTCTATGGTAATGGGGATTTTTCCACAAATGGTGTTGATAACATTTCTTTAACAGTACACATGAACATGCTGCTACAGACCCTCTCAACCCTACATGCATCACACTGAATGTTTATAGCCTCATCCATGATGGTTTATTTTACACTGGCCCACAGGGGGTTGTGGTTTGTTAGCATGGAAAGACAGTAATCATCCCACCGCCCACATGCCTGCACTGTACTTGCACCGTGCCGTGACCAAACTAAAGCCAAGCAGCTTCCTGATGCTGTAAAACACTGTGCTTCAGTCCAAACCTGACTCATGGCACATACAGGTCCTTCTCAAAAAATTAGCATATTGTGAAAAAGTTCATTATTTTCCATAATGTAATGATAAAAATTAAACTTTCATATATTTTAGATTCATTGCACACCAACTGAAATATTTCAGGTCTTTTTATTGTTTTAATACTGATGATTTTGGCATACAGCTCATGAAAACCCAAAATTCCTGTCTCAAAAAATTAGCATATTTCATCCGACCAATAAAAGAAAAGTGTTTTTAATACAAAAAAGTCAACCTTCAAATAATTATGTTCAGTTATGCACTCAATACTTGGTCTGGAATCCTTTTGCAGAAATGACTGCTTCAATGCGGCGTGGCATGGAGGCAATCAGCCTGTGGCACTGCTGAGGTGTTATGGAGGCCCAGGATGCTTCGATAGTGGCCTTAAGCTCATCCAGAGTGTTGGGTCTTGCGTCTCTCAACTTTCTCTTCACAATATTCCACAGATTCTCTATGGGGTTCAGGTCAGGAGAGTTGGCAGGCCAATTGAGCACAGTAATACCATGGTCAGTAATACCATTTACCAGTGGTTTTGGCACTGTGAGCAGGTGCCAGGTCGTGCTGAAAAACGAAATCTTCATCTCCATAAAGCTTTTCAGCAGATGGAAGCATGAAGTGCTCCAAAATCTCCTGATAGCTAGCTGCATTGACCCTGCCCTTGATAAAACACAGTGGACCAACACCAGCAGCTGACATGGCACCCCAGACCATCACTGACTGTGGGTACTTGACACTGGACTTCAGGCATTTTGGCATTTCCTTCTCCCCAGTCTTCCTCCAGACTCTGGCACCTTGATTTCCGAATGACATGCAAAATTTGCTTTCATCCGAAAAACAGTACTTTGGACCACTGAGCAACAGTCCAGTACTGCTTCTCTGTAGCCCAGGTCAGGCGCTTCTGCTGCTGTTTCTGGTTAAAAAGCACACGCCTGTGCACGGTGGCTCTGGATGTTTCTACTCCAGACTCAGTCCACTGCTTCCGCAGGTCCCCCAAGGTCTGGAATCGGTCCTTCTCCACAATCTTCCTCAGGGTCCGGTCACCTCTTCTCGTTTGTGCAGCGTGGCGCACACTTTTTTTTTGCCACACTTTTTCCTTCCCACAGACTTCCCACTGAGGTGCCTTGATACAGCACTCTGGGAACAGCCTATTCGTTCAGAAATTTCTTTCTGTGTCTTACCCTCTCGCTTGAGGGTGTCAATGATGGCCTTCTGGACAGCAGTCAGGTCGGCAGTCTTACCCATGATTGTGGTTTTGAGTAATGAACCAGGCTGGGAGTTTTTAAAAGCCTCAAGAATCTTTTGCAGGTGTTTAGAGTTAATTAGTTGATTCAGATGATTAGGTTAATAGCTCGTTTAGAGAACCTTTTCATGATATGCTAATTTTTTGAGATTTTTGGGTTTTCATGAGTTGTATGCCAAAATCATCAGTATTAAAACAATAAAAGACCTGAAATATTTCAGTTGGTGTGCAATAATTCTAAAATATATGAAAGTTTAATTTTTATCATTACATTATGGAAAATAATGAACTTTTTCACAATATGCTAATTTTTTGAGAAGGACCTGTAGTTCTCTTCTCTCTGTCTGTGACGTTACATGAGGAGTTTCATACCCTGTGTGACCGAACTTCAGAACAATAAATGTGACCCTGGAGCACACAAGTCTTAAGTCGCTGGGGTATATTTGTAGCAATAGCCAAAAATAGATTGTATGGGTCAAAATTATAGGTTTTTCTTTTATGCCAAAAATCATTAGGACATTAAGTAAAAATCATGTTCCATGAAGATATTTTGTAAATTTCCTACTGTAAATATGTCAAAACTTAATTTTTGATTAGTAATATGCATTGCTAAGAACTTAATTTGGACAACTTTAAAGGCGATTTTCTCAATATTTAGATTTTTTGCACCCTCAGATTCCAGATTTTCAAATAGTTGTATCTCCGCCAAATATTATCCAATCATAACAAACCATACATCAATAGAAATATTATTTATTCAGCTTTCAGATTTTGTATAAATCTCAGTTTCAAAAAATTGACCCTTATGACTGGTTTTGTGGTCCAGGGTCACAAATGAAATCATCATCTCACTGTAGCTTTTATTTCAAACAGAGATAATGTTACCAGTATCAGGTGTCATGTCAAGTTTAACACCCAATATTTATATTAGAACAAAAAAAAGGCTCTTGTTTTCCAGTGGGTATGTGTTGAAATGTTCATCTGTTTGAAACTTTTTGCCTTAAGATGTAAAGAACTTCTGTGGAATGACATTAAGGTTTGTCTGGTTACACCACAGCTACACCATTATGTGGATAAAAAAAACAGCCATTTTGTAATACAGATGGATAGTTGTTGTTTTTTATTTCATTTAACATTGTTCTTTCCTCCTTTTGAAACCCACTGGTTTCCATAAATAGTGATGAAACTACTCCTCTAAAACAGTTATTCTCATTAGTGGGCCTCAGCAAACTTCCAAAAGGGCCTCAAGATGTAGAAATAAGACAAAGCAAGCATTTAAATGAGCTAGAACAACTATAAATACATAACTATAAATTAACCTCATCAGCAACTGTTTTTCGTCTTTGAAGAACCAGAAGGATTCAGATTACTGTAGTTTTCTAGTAATCTGGAATGCCTTAATTAGCTTGTTCAGGTGTGTTTGATTGGGGTTGGATGAGCTGAATGCTGCTTTCAAGCCATGTCATAATAATTAAGGTAGCCTAATTACGAGAGGAATATGCATTTCTATGACGACACTATTAACTGCAAAATGAATCTGCAATGGTCAGGTGGTGCAGCGATCATGTTGTGATACCAATAGGTCTGTTCGACTTCATGCAGCGCTTTTTTAATTAACCAGAACAAAATATATATATGTATTTTATGTGAGTGTGTGTGCAAACCTTTTTTTGTGTTATAAAAAAATATATTTTTGTGGAATATTACAAGTATTGTTTGCTTTTTTATTAATAATGTTCTCCAAACTGGTACAGTTGTCCTTAAGTCTCGTGAAGAAAATGGATGAAATTTGGCTTGGACCCTGACCTTCTTCTAATGTATGTGATATTTTCCCAAAATAATAAAAAGATGTTCAAGAAAAGTAAAGTTATTATTATTATGTTCATTGGAATAATAAATACATATCAAAATTATTTAACTTGAAAGTAATATTTGTTTTCCTTCTAATCACATTTTCCATATCCACCCCCCAAAAATAAAAATCCTTGTGTAGACACAATTACGAAACAGATGGATAATGTAGACTCCTTTTCCATTGAGCAAACAAATCACAGGAACAATCAATGTCCAGATTAAATCTCTCGAACACACTTTTAGCTGCATATACCATGAAACATTTTCAATATAGCCTCTTTTACGTTATTATTTTAAACAGTATATATTTCACAAACACGCCAAGCTTTATTCCATTTCTAAATACACTGGTCCACAATAAGCTTTTGACCTGTATTGTCTGTTATAATATTCATTTATTAGTACAGCTGTGTTTAAGAATATCAACGTCTCCTAGTGTGTGTGCTCCAAATGTCCCCACAAGAATAATAGGCCTAACACTAATAAATTTTGACCTTGTGGGGACATTTTTAGGTTCCCATGAGGAAACAAGCTATATGTAAATTTAAATATAAATCATACAGAATGAAGTGTTGAAAATCTATAAATAAAGTTTTCTGTGAGGGGTGGGGTCAGAGTAAATGGCAACAACGGCCATTGTCTCATCTGCATTCGAGGGGAGGGGCTTACTGACAGGTTAATTCCACCCCCGACCGCAAGCTACAACTCTCGCCGATCGGTCTGCGCTGCTCTGCATGAAGTTGAACACACTGCCGTTCCCAGCATGAGATCCGCAAGATCCGGACCTTGGCATTTATAGGCTTATAATAATAAAAAAAAGAGGTTGTGAAATAACTGCCTCATAACACTAACCAAATACGGATGCCCCAAAGATAATGGACTTTCTCATCAGAGCTGGTCAGCAATCTAACAGTTCTCAATGTCAAATGGCCAATCAAATCCATGAAGGTGGGCATTGCCTGTTTATAGAGGTGTAAAAAGTACTCAAAAAGCGGATACAGTACAGAAAGTTGTGCAACTTTGAATTGTACTTAAAGGATGACACGTATAGAGAAACTAACTGTAGCCCATGAGGCAGATTCTTTTGTCACTCCTGACCAGCTGAAGAACCTCCATTTAAAAAAAAAAAAAAAAAAAAAAAAAAAAAAAAAAAAAAAAAAAAAAAAAAAAAAAAAAAAAAAAAAAAAAGCAAAAGTTTGCAGAAGGTGTGCAAAAAAAAAATGGCGGTGGGGGAGATTTTAAGGTTATTGCATTTGGTCCCATTTGAGTCCCCATGATGTGGAATATTTTGTGTAAAAACGGGCTGATACTTTGCTAAAAGTCCAGGGCTCAGAGAAAGGAACTTAACACCCCAAAATGAAAATTGTCATTAATCACTGACCCAATGTTGTTTCAAACCTGTAAAAGCTTTGTTTTCAGAACACAAGATTTTGAATGAAAACTGGGAGGCTTGAGACTGTCCCATAGACTGCCAAATAACAGTGTCAAGGTATAGAAAAGTATCGTTAAAATAGTCCCTCTGCCATTAGTGGTTCAACCGTAACATTATGAAGCGATAAGAACACTTTATACACAAAAAACAACTTTATTCAGCAATTCATCTCCTGTGTCTCTCTGCATCACCGTAGTGACTTTTGTTGAATACGAGCTGAACACAGATAGCATACACTGTCAGCCACACTACAAGGATAGGTTTCCTACACATTTGCTTTGAAAGGAAAGTGCATCCATGTGGCACATCTTAAATTGTGTTCCAAAGACGAACAAAGCTTACAGGTTTGGAACATGGTCAGTAATTAATGACCATTTTCTTTGAGGTGGAGTATTCCTTTAAAGCACTGATGCCAGAAAGCAGTTATGTGAGAAAACAGCCAAATGAAACACCAACTCTTCAATCAAGCAATTCTTTTTATTTTAAATGGGTGGGGGCACAATCTTCCTAAACTGTTTGAGCAAACAGGGAAAACATGCCATATAAAAGCACTGAATTGAAAAGATCTCCAGTAAGTGTTAAGCCAAAATAACATTTCCTTGACCACAACTCTGACCTTGACCACATCCCCAACCAGTTCCCTGACCACTTTCCTGGCTGCTGCCTTGGCCTCTACCCGGACCACAGCCGCCACCCTGACCCTGGCCGCTTCCATGACCTTCACCCTGGCCCCGGCCACCACCCTGGCCGCTTCCATGGCCTTCACCCTGGCCCCGGCCACCACCCTGGCCGCTTCCATGACCTTCACCCTGGCCCCGGCCACCACCCTGGCCGCTTCCATGGCCTTCACCCTGGCCCCGGCCACCACCCTGGCCGCTTCCATGGCCTTCACCCTGGCCCCGGCCGCCACCTTGGCCCCGGCCACCACCCTGGCCGCTTCCATGACCTTTAACCCTGGCCGCTTCCATGACCTTCACCCTGGCCGCTTCCATGACCTTCACCCTGGCCCCGGCCGCCACCCTGACCGCTTCCATGACCTTCACCCTGGCCCCGGCCGCCACCTTGGCCCCGGCCACCACCCTGGCCGCTTCCATGACCTTCACCCTGGCCGCTTCCATGGCCTTCACCCTGGCCCCGGCCGCCACCTTGGCCCCGGCCACCACCCTGACCGCTTCCATGACCTTCACCCTGGCCCCGGCCGCCACCCTGACCGCTTCCATGACCTTCACCCTGGCCGCTTCCATGACCTTCACCCTGGCCCCGGCCGCCACCTTGGCCCCGGCCACCACCCTGGCCGCTTCCATGACCTTCACCCTGGCCGCTTCCATGACCTTCACCCTGGCCCCGGCCGCCACCCTGACCGCTTCCATGACCTTCACCCTGGCCGCTTCCATGACCTTCACCCTGGCCCCGGCCGCCACCTTGGCCCCGGCCACCACCCTGGCCGCTTCCATGACCTTCACCCTGGCCCCGGCCGCCACCTTGGCCCCGGCCACCACCCTGGCCGCTTCCATGACCTTCACCCTGGCCGCTTCCATGACCTTCACCCTGGCCCCGGCCGCCACCCTGGCCGCTTCCATGACCTTCACCCTGGCCGCGACCACCTCCATGACAACTTGACTGACCTCTTCCCTGACCACATGGTTCACTGCATGCAAAGCCACTGGTGGTTGGGCAACATTTCTGTGTGGCAGGACACTGGCCATCACGGAAACAGCTTGCAGCACACGGTGGAATCATCTCTGGTAGGGGACATTGACCCAGCTTCACTGCGTGGACACAGATAGTCAGCTTTAGTCGGTGCATATTAGACAGTATGCCACTTCAATATACGGCACAAAACATTCAGAGCATGAATAGAAAGTTTTACCTAAGAGTGAATTATATTCCAAATATTATTCCTCCATTTTGTAAAGCCGTCCTGTGCTTAGAAGTATCCTAAAGGAATAAATTCAAACCTACTTCGACGAGAACAGAAGGCAGAGTCTCTGCTTAACTTACATTGAATTCAATGAGTAACTCGTATGCGTTTTTGGGAGGGGAACCCTTAGAATCCATTATTAAGGGAAACGCACTGAAAACAGGCAGCACGCAAACAGGCCCACCGTCAAATCGACAGCAAGTGTCCTCCAGGGCAGCCATCACCAGAAGAACATCCTCGACGGGACGGCACAACCATCAGCCACGCCGGACAAAAACCATCCGCTAGAGGATCTAAGACTGACCCGGCGCAGCACTGATGAGGGGGCGGATGAGGTGACGAAAGGGGCGATTAGGCTACATAACGGGGAAAAAAAAAAAAAAAAAAAAAAAAAAAAAAAAAACCCTTTCATGTATTTGTCGAACCGATATTACTACAACTATTCGAATACAGGGTTCACACAGATAGAGATTTGGTCGCGAGGCAAGTCAGTGGAACTTTTTTTAAGGGCAAGATCTAGTGACGTGTTTTAGAACCTGGATCTCTTTGAACTTGAGCGCCGTGTTTTAAAGTGTAGGCTATTATGCACGAGATTTATGCGCGAGAAGCTGCTAAAGACCTGAGACGAGAACACAGCATTCAAGACATCCAGTAGCGCATTTACATTGAAATACAATGGAAAAGTACAGCAGTGGAATGGAAAAATGCATTCTGAGTGAATTAACCTATTAAAAGCTACTTACCAAATACAGATGGCAGAGTATTGAATTGAACAAAATCGCATAGCCACCAAATTTAAAAGTCTGACGTCCAGGAAATAAAAATGTGAGTAGTTTTAGGCAGCGGTTTTACCCTATACAGTCTATGGTTTTACCGCAAATATAGACAAGTGATACCACCACAACCACCAGAAATACTTAATTGTGTCTGCCTTACAATGAAACAAGCTCATTTGGACCCATTTAACAGATGCATCATTTTAAGTTAGAACAACAAACAATAACACAGCAAAAATTAAAAGTATGATCATCTAGCACTATTAAACATGAAAAAAAAAAATTATAGCTGACTCAGTAGTGCTGCTTTCTTAGTTGCACTGCTTGCGTGGGAATTTGTGTCAGAGTAACAATTAAAATGAGACTTCGTGAAACGGACTGTCCTAAAGTGTTGCTATAATAGCATCATATTAATGATGGAAAGCATATGTATTTAGCAAATATTTTATATAAACCATTATATTTTATAATTAAAATCTATTTTCACACTCATCTTGGGTGAGGGGGTGGGATAGTCCGAGTGAGGGGGCTACGCCAGCCCTGATTTAAGAGAATCATTAGGGGAGACCAGAGACTGCAGTTTCAGCATTTCTAAATCAGGGGTTTCACAATGGGTCTCAAACCTTCATACAAGTTTTACATGTCTGTTCAAATCAAGAGTTTTAAAACCTACTACTCATCCCTAAACTGTGTTCATTAGGCTACTTTCAGAGACCTTTCTGAATTTCTTTAGGCTGTGTAACAGATCTTCTCACCTGTGGTTTGTCTTTGAATAGCGTGACTTATGCTCAAGTATCCAAACAGACACAATAAAACAGCAATCAACAAGAAATACACTCGAGCACTCATCCTCCTGGCCTCCAATCTCACAACGATCTCTGCTGGAAAATGCACTGAATTGGTGCGTCAGAAGCAGTGGAAAGGAAAGAATACAAAACTCAAACAAATACGTGTTGCTGTAATATCAAACTCTGTAAAATGGGGTTTTAAAGATCCAAGGAGATCAGGTCAATTCCAACCCTGATCAAACTCACCTGCCTGTAGTTTTCTAGTAATCTGAAATGCCTTAATTAGCTTGTTCAGTTGTGTTTGATTGGGGTTGGATGAGCTGAATGCTGCTTTCAAGCCATGTCATAATAATTAAGGTAGCCTAATTACGAGAGGAATGTGCATTTCTATGACGACACTATTAACTGCAAAATGAATCTGCAATGGTCAGGTGGTGCAGCGATCATGTTGTGATACCAATAGGTCTGTTCGACTTCATGCAGCACTATACGCAGACCGAAGCAGTGCGTGCCGCTTCTTCTTCTCCTTTTAATTAACCAGAACAAAATATACAACAGTAATGTACAAGAATGTGCAAACCAATTATTCAGTAATCAACAACAATATATTCATGGAAAATATTACAAGTATTGTTTGATTTTTTTACTGACAATGTTCTCCAAACTGGTACAGTAGTCCTTAAGTCTCCTGAAGAAAATGGATGAAATTTGTCTTGGACCCTGACCTTCCTATGTATGTGAAATTTTCCCAAAATAATAAAAAGATGTAAAAGAAAAAGTAATAAATACATGTCAAAATTATTTATTTTGAAAGTAATATTTGTTTTCCTTCTAATTACATTTTCCATATCCACCCCCCAAAAAATAAAAATCATTGTGTAGACACAATTACAAAATAGATGGATAATGTAGACTCCTTTTCCATTGAGCAAACAAATCACAGGAACAATCAATGTCCAGATTAAATCTCTCGAACACACTTTTAGCTGCATATACCATGAAACATTTTCAATATAGCCTCTTTTACGTTATTATTTTAAACAGTATATATTTCACAAACACGCCAAGCTTTATTCCATTTCTAAATACACTGGTCCACAATAAGCTTTTGACCCTTTATTGTCTGTTATAATATTCATTTATTAGTACAGCTGTGTTTAAGAATATCAAAGTCTCCTAGTGTGTGTACTCCAAATGTCCCCACAAGAATAATAGGCCTAACACTAATAAATTTTGACCTTGTGGGGACATTTTTAGGTTCCCATGAGGAAACAAGCTATATGTAAATTTAAATATAAATCATACAGAATGAAGTGTTGAAAATCTATAAATAAAGTTTTCTGTGAGGGGTGGGGTCAGAGTAAATGGCAACAATGGCCATTGTCTCATCTTCGTTTGAGGGGAGGAGCTTACCGATAGGTAAAAATTTAAGGTTATTGCATTTGGTCCCATTTGGGTCCCCATGATATAATGTGAAATATTTTGTGTAAAAATGGGCTAATACTTTGCTAAAAAAACAGGTCTCAGAGAAGGAAATTAAAGAGTTACTCCACCCCAAAATGAAAATTGTCATTAATCACTGACCCCCATGTCGTTCCAAACCCATAAAAGCTTCATTCGTCTTCAGAACACAATTTAAGATATTTTGGATGAAAACTGGGATGTTTGTGACTGTCCCATAGACTAAGTAAGTAACACTGTCAAGGTCCAGAAATGGATGAAAAGCATCATCAGAATAGTCCATCTGCCATCAGTGATTCAAACGTAACGTTATGAAGCAACAACAATACTTTTTGTACACAAAGAAAACAATAATGACTTTATTCAACAATTCTTCTCCTGTGTCTCTCCGCATCACCGTAGTGCCATTTTGTAGAATATGAGTTGAACGCAGGCAGCATCCACTCTTCTGTGTAAGCCGCACTACAAGGATAGGTTTTCTACATGTTAACGCTTTGATTTGAAAGGAAACAGTGCATTCATGTGGCGCATCTTAAATTGTGTTATGAAGACGAACAAAGCTTTTACGGGTTTGGAACGACATGGGGGTAAGTGATTAATGACCATTTTCAGTTTGGGGTGGAGTATCCCTTTAAAGCCCTGATGCCAGAAAGCAGTTATGTGAGAAAACAGCAAAATGAAACAAAACACCATCTCTTCAATCGAGCAATTCTTTATTTGAGATGGGGGGACAGATCTTTCTAAACTGTTTGAGCAAACAGGGAAAACATGCCATATAAATAAAAGCACTGAATTGAAAAGATCTCCAGTAAGTGTTAAGTCCCATGACCATTTTCTTGACCACGTCCCTGACCATGGCCGATTCCCTGACTGCTACCCTGGCCCTGGCCGCTTCCCTGACCTCTACCCTGACAATAACTGCTTCCCTGACTGCTTCCCTGACTGCTACCCTGACCATAACCACTTCCCTGACCATGACCACTTCCCTGACCTCTACCCTGACAATAACCGATTCCCTGACTGCTTCCCTGACCATAACTGCTTCCCTGGCCAATTCCCTGACCGCTTCCCTGACCATAAACGCTTCCCTGACCATAAACGCTTCCCTGACCATAATACTTCCCTGACAATTCTGACCATAACCGCTTCCCTGACCGCTACCCTGCTTGTTACCCTGACCATAAACGCTTCCCTGACCGCTACCCTCACCATAACCACTTTCCTGACCGCTTACCTGACCATAAACACTTCCCTGACCACTACCTTGACCACTACCTTGACCATAACCGCTTCCCTGACCGCTTCCCTGACCATAACCACTTCCCTTACCGCTATCCTAACCATAACCGCTTCCCTGGCCACTTTCCTGACCTCTACCCTGACCATAACCGCTTCCGTGGCCGCTACCCTGACCATAACTGCTTCCTTGACCACTACCCTGACCACAATCACTTCTCTGAAGGCTACTCTGACCATAACCGCTTCCTTGACCACTACCTTGACCACTACCCTGTCCCTGACCTCTACCCTAAACCTGGACACTTCCCTGACCGCTACCCTGGCCGTTTCTCAGGGAAGCACTTGATCTGAACGCACAGCACAATCGTTATCAGAGCCATGGGACCCAGATAAATACTGCAGAAGAAGCCAGAGATCATGGCCAGAGTGAGGATCCCCCTCACCCAGCAGTTCCTCCACCGTGAGGACAGGCCTGAGAGGACTTGGTTGAGACCCTCTGGTGTGTTGTCGACAGGTGCGGGAACTTCAGGAGCCTCAGAGTCTGATTTAGGCTCAGTGTCGAGGTGCCATATGTCTCCTCATCCTCGCTCAATCTCTAAATCTCCTTCAATCAGCTCGAATTAAGCAGGAATTAATGCCTGTTGAAAGAAAAATAAGAGGTGTTATGAAATGTGACACATACTTCTTCAATGTAATTTGTCAATTACCCTTAAAGAAAGTGCATATTGAAGTCTTTTTAAAGTATTATCCATCAAACTGTTAATTGCTTTGTGTCAGTAAAAACTGATCTTGTATGAAACGTGTGTTTTTTTGGGTTATGCTAGGGTTATGGTAGCAAACTGACCCATAACTGTTGTCTCATTACCCTTCAGCTGGCTGGACTGAGACGCCACAGTGTCCTCGGTTGGACCATCTGAAGCTTGGGGAATGCCCTGGCCACTACCTTGGGGTCATCCAGACGTTGATTGGCAAACTTCCAGATTTAAATATTGTGTGAATAATGATGAATTCTCAGTTGTGTGATTCATTAATTTAAGTCTTAAGTCTGTAATTTGTATTAAGTTACAGACTTTATGAATCTGAACTAAAAAAAAATACAATACAAAAAAACATAAAAATTAGTGTAGAGGTCTGTGCAGACTGCAGTAAACACATATATTCTCATAACATGAGAGCTGATTTACCATCAGGACTCCTCACAGGTTCATCAAGCTGCTCCACTTTGTCATCTGGACCTGAGTGGACACTGCTGAATTTTCTCCTTTCCCTCTGAATTAAAGCAGTTACTCAGAATAAAGTAAACAGCACCATTTGGAATGAGTTACTACCATAGACTGCAATATGAGCAAAGGTAGAAACACCAAAATGAGCAACTAGCTGCAAGTGATTTAGTAAGGATTTAGCAAAGCGAGCCTTTAATACGAGCATACTACTGTGACGTCACAATCTAATGAGCATTCATTGAGAGCCGTTGATCAGCTGCTACCTGATTGGTCCGTTTTGTGCTGTGGGCGGGGCTTCTGCGCTTCTGTCTTTTACTGTATTTCTAGAAGCGGAATAAAACAGATTTCTGTAGTAAATTGTCACAACATGCTGGCTGTTTGGTTAATAAATGCTTTGTTATTATTCCGTGCCGATTTAAGTCGTTTACAGGTAAAAAATGGTCTAATATTGGCATGTTTTTTGCACTGTAAGTTAAATGTAAGTTAATGTGACTCAAAAATTATTTAACGGGCACTTATTCTCATTAAAACACCAGATATTACCATTTATTCTTTATTAAGTGTATCTAAGAGTAATTCAAGCTTCATTTAAGGTCTTTTGCAGTGTAATAATTGTGTTTCTGTGACCTAATGTCTATATCTAGCTTGTGCATTCATTGAAAAGATCATACAAAACATTCATATTGTCATCTGTACATTTATAATTGAATTGTCATTGTTTTAAAGTACTATATTACTGTTTTCACTGTCAAACAGCACAATTATGTGAATCTGTCCAGATGTACTGACAATGTACAGTTCAATACAGTAAAACAGCTGTCAACTGTATTAGCGATGTTGTGAGACTGCATGCAATGTTTATAATAATAACCTACATTAAATATTAACAGTGAAAGTCATGCACATGATACAGTAAAGATATGAGACAGGCATAGCTTGAGAGGAGGTGAGAGAGAACAAAAGAAAGAAAAATCTAAACATATAAAATAGGTGAATGTATGTACCTAACCATACTTTAGACAAATGTGAACCCAGAAGTGATCTAAATCTGGAAAAAATAAAAAAATAAAAAAACTGCTTCCAAGGTCATCCAGTGATGCTCTCCTATATAAATGTAAAGTAAATTCATTTATTCATGTTTTTATTTATAAGTATTTATTTATAATTAGCTGTATAAAAAAATACAGAAGTCTGTGGTTCCAGAAGACTTCGTTCTGTAAACCTGGTTGGATATTTCACCGTTAGACTTTGCTGTAATTTTACAGTTACTTACCGCAAAAAAAGCCCAGTAAACTAACATATACAGGTGCTGGTCATATAATTAGAATATCGTCAAAAAGTTGATTTATTTCACTAATTCCATTCAAAAAGTGAAACTTGTACATTATATTCATTCATTACACACAGACTGATATATTTCAAATGTTTATTTCTTTTATTTTTTATGATTATAACTGACAACTAAGGAAAATCCCAAATTCAGTATCTCAGAAAATTAGAATATAACAAGACGAATACAAAGAAAGGATCTTTAGAAATCTTGGCCAACTGAAAAGTATGAACATGAAAGCATGAGCATGTACAGCACTCAGTACTTAGTTGGGGCTCCTTTTGCCTGAATTACTGCAGCAATGCGGCGTGGCATGGAGTCGATCAGTCTGTGGCACTGCTCAGGTGTTATGGGAGCCCAGGTGGCTCTGATAGTGGCCTTCAGCTCTTCTGCATTGTTGGAACACCGGCCAGTTAAAGCTCATTTAATGCACGTGAGGAGCGAAGGCTGGCCTGTGTGCTCCGATCCAACAGACGAGCTACTGTAGCTCAAACTGCTCAAGAAGTTAATGCTGGTTCTGATGGACAGGTGTCAGAATACACAGTGAATCCAGCCAGCTGTCTCAATTTGTTTTTAATAAAACTGCAAAACAGTCATCATCAGATTTACAGTACAATCTCAATTATTGAGACAGAACACAGATTGCATAAAAAAAAAACTTTTAGAGCAAGCCTCCAAACCTTTGTGCAGCCATATGCAAAATTAGACTTACTAACAGAATGCTTAAAAAAAAAAAAAAATTATAAAAATAACATTTGTAGCCTGACCTTTTTTTTTTTTTTTACTTTTCCAAAGTTTCTTTTCACCCTTTGTTTCAAAAGTAGAAACCCATTACCATTATCTGAAAAGATGTCTAAAACATGTAGTGATGTACAATAAAGACAGTCGGCATAATTATGAAACAAACACAAGTCAAGATTTAATCATAAATTTCCAATTGCATGAATGCCAAATCCTAAATCAAATAAACTGTTCAAATAAAAATTCATTGTAACTATTTTACCATGTTTCCATATCCAAACATCATCTGTTGAAATGATACCATAACGTAAATCAAAGAGGATTCCCAGAAAATAAACTGAAATTCAGAGGAACTGCGATAATCGTAAACCTCAGATATCTTAAAAATCGAAATAATAATGCCAAATGAATAGCAGAAATTAAGAATGATGCACGGTGCACTGGACACGATTATTCTTCACTAAAGAGCATTTCATTTTATGAAGCTAATTTACCATTAAAACTGGAGACATAAAAGGGGAAAGCCCTATTGCACTCTGCCTGGTCATGATTACAAATATGTAATAACAACATTAAAATACATGTGACAAAAAAATAAACAAACAAAAACATCGCTGTAAACCAGATCGGTTAAGACTGGCAAAGTATAAGCACATCTGGTCCTGGAAAGATGGCTTGAGGGGTTGAGAATACTTGTTGGTTTGTGTGTGTTTCAGACGGTGGACATCAAACACCCAGTTTGTTGGCTTGTGTCAGCACCACCTTCAGGACAGGCATGAAGGCAGACGTCTCGCTGAAGTTGCTGCTGCTCACGATGTGTGTGTGGATGTTGAGTCCGTCGGTGTAGCAGCGGCACTCGATGCTGCGGGCCATATTGTGCAGACCACCGACTATAGCTGGAGACAGCTGGAGACAAGAAACCGCGTCTGAGTTTGTTTGTGTCTCACTCAAACCATTGCAAAATACAGTATTTATACACCAGCAGTATCTGGAGACTTAGTTTACTGTGGTATTACCACTGGATTACATGAAAGTGACGGTTCATTACTGGTAAAACACTCACTGTTTGTTCTCTCAGCTTGTCATAGAGATACTCAAGCCTCTTATGAGCATCATCCAGCTTCCTCTTGGTTTGCTGTTAGGATGAAAGGAGAAAAAACTTGTTTAGTAGGAATGCTGGGAAATTTGAAAAAGGATACTGACAGAAGATGCAGAAGATTAGGCATTTTTTAGTAGTAGTCATTATATTTACTATGGGTAATAACTTGTATGCTGGACATTTATTAGTTTGAATAAATAAGATTGTTTTCCTAAAATGAATCTCAAATCACCATTGTCTGAAATTTGACCTTTTTTTTTTTTTTTTTTTTTTTTTGAGATAATGGTATCTTTAGCCGATAGATAATGTGAAATATTTTTAAAAAAACGTCACATATCATTATATTTACCTCAGGAAAGCAAATATCCATAGCTCATAAGTTAACTACAAAATATAACTCTAGAGACACATTTAGCTAAATATACGCACTGTATTAATATTTAACTTAACCTGGTAATGATGTCATGATTAGTGTATGCTTGACTGATTCTGTCATGAAAACAAGTTTTTAATAGTCAGGATTTAAATGTTTATATTTCAACAACGAATTACAGCAGAAATAGAATTATATCATCAAGAAGTTAAAAATATATTTACATATATCAGTTTTTATTTGAGTGTTGATTAAAATAAATCGCAGTTGAATTTAATAATTTAGACTGTTGTTTTTTTTTTTAATTTTATTATAGTGAAGTATCAACTGACAGGATTCCCTGTACAGCTTTTCCTGCTGTAGCTGAGATTATTCTTGACGTGCATTAAACTGGATATATATACAAACAACTCACTAATGAATTCAGATGGGAACTGAATTAAGAGCTTATGAATCAGAATCAAATGGATTTGTGCCACATATGTCAATACCCAGCACTAATTTAAACAGTCATGCAAATGCAACAAATTGCATGTATTTAATAGTAGATTTAGAAGTAAATATTAAAATGAAAACTAGGGACACCTCATATAGAAATGGCATGAGAAACAGGACATTAGGATGCTACAATTTGAAAAATGTAAAAAAAAAATATATTATATATTTTTTTTTTTTACTGGTGTGTTTTTTATAAACCGCATTCAGCAATTATAAACCAGGCATCACATCATCATAATACAAAAGCATAACTCGTTAGCACTTTTGAAGCCTGGCAATGGTTTACTGTTTGAAGTGGAAACAAGTAAAGTCAATGTTATCTGCTTCTAATCCCCAATAATAATTTCTGACATGCATATCTGTTGTTTTTTTTTTTTTGTAGCTTTGGGAGAGCAAGAAATAATGAATTAAGCGATTGCTTTAATTATTGTCATTTCAGTGTAAACAAACCGGATCTGAAGCAGCAGCCAAGCATTTCTGGATCAGTCCCTCAAAAGTGGTCTTCAGAACCATGTGCTCCTCAGGGATTGGCTTCTTAGTGATCTTCTCAGTCGGTATGGACTGAAGTGGCTGAGAGAGACCACAGAACAGAGTAAAACAGTGTACAACCACTAACATGCCTCCAACAAACAGTTATCATTAAAGCTTTTTTTGTTTTGTTATTGTACATAAACTAACACCTTTATGAGATCTCCAATTGGTGCTCCAGGTGCCCCTTCCATGTTGCCCTGAGGCATGTTGGGGTTTCTGCCCGGGGGTCCCAGTGGCTGCTGCTGGATGGGGCTGAAGGTGGCTGGGCCCACAGGCTGATCTGGACCCTGTTGTTGTGATTGAAGGGTCTGCATGGTTTGGCCGGCAGGGCCCTGAGGGTCTCCTAGAGGGGCCATGATGGGTGCTGTAATGGGTGCTGGTGGAGTGAAGTTTTCTGGAATCTAGAGACCAAAAACACAGGATGAAATCAGGAAATCAAGCCTAATCCACGTAGATTATGAGCAAGCAGGCGATCTTCCACCTCACCTTCTTCTTTTTGTGTGCTCTGTTGAGTGTGGGAGGATCGTTCCAGCCGTTCTGAGGTCCTGCGGAGGAACAGAAGAGATCTCATTTTGGATTTCAATTGGAGGAACTGCACGGTCCAACCTGCTGGACCTCTGAGAGGGTTTAATGCCAGGCGGATGTCAGTTTAAACTGTTATTGAACATTACATCACACCGAATGAAGTAGGTTCTTAATCACAACAATGGCAGGACTCGACCGTTAAAGATTTATTCTGCATGCACCATTGAACGCAAGAAAACAATCAATTATATTGGACAACTAACAAAATACAGCATTTTAAAATTTACAAGCGTAAGTTAATAACGCCACAGTGACGTTTATCATGCTTACCATGCAAAAGCAAAATGATCGCTTATATCCTTGAATCTATTTTCAGACAATACTTGATCATTAAATATCTAAATGAGTGATTATGCATTTTAGAATTACTTCAGAAAACAAAATAATCACTGTGAAAAATTCTAGTGAATCTTACTGATTTGTGCAATTATTTATTAATAATTCGAGATGGACAATTACAGTCTTCAGATTGTTATAACTCCCTTCATAAATTCACCTTCCAAAGACCAGGCCGAGTCTTGATTTAATCCTCCTGCAAATATATAAGATAGCTGACGCATGATGTGTCCATCTACATTTTTTTAAGCAACATGAAGATTTTAGATTATGACTTAGATTATAGAAATGAATGCACAATAAACAGCACAGGTTCACCACTGGTAATAATGTTTAACTGTGTTTAACTCAACTGGTCACCACTTTAATCACCTTTTTGTCTTTATTAGTTCAAAAATAGCCCTGCAAACAGCCAAAAACAGCAATATTGTGAAATATTATTACAATTTAAAATCACAGTTTCTATGTGAATATCTGTTACAATGTAATTTGTATGCTGATTTGCTGTAGAGTGTCTACAAATATATTGCATACTGTGTGTGTATATATATATATACTGTGTGTGTGTGTGTATATATATATATATATATATATATATATATATATATATATATATATATATATATATATATATGAAACTCCTGATGCCTTTCAGTTACAGCTTATATGTCTCGGATCTGGTGCTGAGTGCAGACCTGTTCTCTGGGAGGCTGGAATCAGTGCGGGGTCAGTCTGAATACCTGGAGCTCTGGCGACCGGAGGAGGAAGATAAGCCGTGGGCGACCCCGGCCCACCGTGCTGGAAAGACATGCCAGAAGAGAGAGGAGGAGGAGAGAAAGGCTGACCTCCCTGAGGAGGCCCAGAGATCACAGGAGGAGCTGCTGGCTGAGAGGAGGCAGGGTGCATGAACTGTGGAAGATAGACAGCAGCAGCAGAGGAGGATGATGAGGGTGGAGGAGGAAGGGGAGAGGCCATAGAAGAAGAGTACTGAAGAGGCTGATAGATGCCAGGAGTCCCGGCGGCAGGTCTGAACTGCTGAACAGGAGGATAGTCTGAAGTTCATGAGGAGAGGAGACAACAGGCATATGCGGTTAGTCATATCACATTACAGCCACAGTTATGAGTTTGCATTAATAAACTGCTTTAATGAAAGAGATAGTACACCCAAAAATGAAAATTAACATTTGCAGTTAACGGACGCTACAGAAAAGTGGTTATAATGTTTTAAATATGGATATGTTTCTTACATAAATGCATTGATTTGCTTCAGGAGGCCTTTATTCACCCTCCGGGGCCATGTGAGGCACTTTTTATTACGGATGGATGCACTTTATTGGACTTCTTTTGAACTATTGACAAAAAACACCCATTCACTGCCATTATAAAGCTTGGAAGTGCCAGGATATTTTTTTAATAAAAGTCTCATTGGATTAGTCTGAAAGAAGAAAGTCTTATACATCTAACATACCTTGAGGGTGAGTAAATTATGGGGTAATTTAAATTTTTGGGTGAACTATCCCTTTAACATACATCTCAATACATACTGAGCAAAAAGTTCATGCAAAGATTTTACAGCAGCCAGCATCCATACAAAAATTCATGCATTGCTCAGGTTTAATCTTTGTAGGTGAAGTCTGTCATTTCTGCACCACTTACTGTTACACCCCTATATTAGATTATTATGTTTGTGAGGGAAAAAAAGGTTTGGTAAAAACAGGCCTTAAAAAAAAAAAAAAAAAAAAAAAAAAAAAAAAAAAAAAAAAAAAAAAAAAATCACACCGCTGGTAAACTGAGATATAGGGCCGATACAAATCAAGTGATGTTTTGAAAGAGCCACTGAGCCAAAACATGGACACTCTTCAGAAACTCAGCTGACGGAAGGCTGACTTATCTGTCCTACAAGGGCAGTAACTGTCAAAACTGGAACTGAAAAATGAAATTTTCACATTCTGAGCAAAAGCCATCATTCACAGGACATATTAGTCTCAGAGACTTAATTTCAATTATAATTTTGACAAATGTAGTTATTGCATTTTGCATGTATGCAGCTGAGATAGGAGAAAGCATTGTAGTATCACCTTTAAGCTCATTTAGTGAGAGTTTTCTAATGTTTAGTGGTAAGAATGAGGAATGCAGTCATGATTTCTGTGATTTCACACTTACTCTGGTACTGCTGGGAGTACATGAACGGAGTGGAGGCAGGGACGGACGCACTCACTGGAGACTGAAGGCCAAAGGCTGGAGCTGTGGACTCCACCTGAGGACAGAGGAGACAGAAACGGGTTTAGACTGACTTCTGACATGTTACATGTTGAGAGGAAGAAGCGTGATCCAGCCTGCCGTAGGGCTTGCACTGACTAATCGACTAGTCGACTCAATGCTTTGCCATGACGATTTAAGCTTGACATCGACTAGTTGCTGGTCCTATAGAGGGCGCAACAGGATAAGAAGTCTTTGAAGGGCTTCCACAGTTACGCTCCGTTTCTAATCTAATGCACTGCTGCACTGTAACACACACACATAGGCTACAGACAGTAGCGTGTACATCACGCGCAGATCGCGCACGCACAGAATCATTCAGCGAGGAAATGCATTGTCAACACTGTTCTGTGATTTCTCAATAAAATAGCTTAGAAACGGAAAAGTTCAAGCATATATTTCTTAATAACTAAATCCCACAGCTTCACTACCAGTAGAGAGACGCTGCCAGGTAGAATTAATTCACACATGCAATCCCTCTCACTAATGCGTTCATATGAATGTAATCTTTACTGTGCTTCTTTTTCTGTATCTGATTTAGAACGAGCAGAAATCTGAGAGAAATAATGACCCAAAGACAAAAGAACTGATAAAAATGAGCTGTTATAGGAGCAATAACCATTTGCCATAGCTGTGCACAAGATATTTGAGTCTCAGGTCCAGAAATATTTGTTCATTGATGTCATTAGAGACTAAATGTCGACTTTAAAAAAAATCAGAAGTGGTTCAACCTCTAGCCTGCCACCAACACTAGAGATGTGCAAAACGGCATGTATAAATGTTATTATACTAAACTATAGGGACATGCATCTCCGTAACCGATGATACGCATTACGATGCACAGTCAATGATACGATTTATTAAAGATATGAAACAGCTTCCCATGCGATACGGTTCACCCCTATTATGATGCAGTGCGATCAGATTTCTATTAAATTCATCATAATGCAATTCAGTGCAATGACAAAATATGATGCTATGCAATTCAACAGATAGTTCTCTTATTTCTTTGGTTCATTGTAATTATTTGGTGGAAGATGCAGCTCTACCTCTGCCATGTTAATCTATATTCTCTGTGACTCTCAGGAGAAATCATTCTACATATAAAATATTGGTCACAAATTATGTGTCCCTTTCTAAATAATAAAAGTATAGCACATCTACTAAAAATTCTATATAAATAAATAATTTTTTTACAGATGCAAATATGTTTGAAACGATGCATCATGATACAAATGACAACTTGCATCCAATGCACATTTTTTTTTAATTGATAACTTTTATGCCGAGGTGGAAAGTTTGAATCTTACCATCCCTCCTACACTATCACACAAACGTTTGGGCTTGGTA
Organism: Cyprinus carpio; assembly: GCF_018340385.1. Classification (NCBI taxonomy): domain Eukaryota; kingdom Metazoa; phylum Chordata; class Actinopteri; order Cypriniformes; family Cyprinidae; genus Cyprinus; species Cyprinus carpio. The sequence goes on along the minus strand of NC_056581.1, from coordinate 480,897 downwards.
AGATTTTTTCAATGTTTTTGAAAGAAGTCTCTTCTGCTCACCAACACTGCATTTATTTGACTAAAAACACAGTAAATACAGTAGTATTGTGAAATATTATTATAATTTAGAATAACTTTTCTATAATGTAAAATGTAATATATTTCTGTGATGTTAAAGCTGAATATTCAGCATCATTACTCCAGTCTTCAGTGTCACATGATCTTCAGAAATCATTCTAATATGCTGATTTGCTGCTCAAGAAACATTTCTGATTATTATCAATGTGAAAATGGTTGTGCTGCTTCATATTTTTTTATAACCTGTGATACTTTTTTCAGGATTTAGAAAGTTGAAAAGAACAGCATTTAATTAAATATGAGTCTTTTTTGACAGTATACAGTACTGTTCAAAATTTCGGGACAGTTAATTATTTTCTTTAATGAAATTAATACTTTTATTCAGCAAGGATGTGTGAAATTGACAATAACTGTTAGGAAAGATTTATACATTGAATAAATGCTGTTCTTTTTAACTTTTTATTCATCAAAGAATCCTGAAATAATATCACATATTCCCAAACTAAAAAAATAAGCCGCAAAAACTTTCCAACATTGATAATAAATCAGCATATTAGAATGATTTCTGAAGATCATGTGACACTGAAGACTGGAGGAATGATGCTGAATATTCAGCTTAGATCAAAACAATAAATTACATTTTAAGATGTTTAAAAATATAAACCTATTATTTAAAATGTTAGTAATGCATAATATTACTGTTTTTTTCTCTCGATTTTTGATCAAATAAATGCAGCCTTGATGAGCATAAATGCCCTCTTTAAAAAAAAAAAAAAAAAACATTTAAAATCATACTGATCCTAAACTTTTGAACGGCAGGGTATATGTAGGGACAAGTTTGCAGCTATGAATCTTGTTCCTCAGTTTAGAAATGCAAACAAATGTGTCTACAGTAAAATGCACTTATAATGGAAGTCACTGGAGAAAACTAGAAAAAGTACATTACTGTTTAAACCCAAATGCAGCTCACATGGATACATACACTAGAGTCTGAGCAATAAAACGAAGTTTAAGTCAGAATATGGTAGCGTTATGAGCGATTAGAGACTCAGCAGGCCTGTGGTTTTGCTCATGCGGTTTACATCTGTCAGTGTGAGCAGCGTGGCACAGCTCTGTGGGTCTGTACCTGCGGGTCAGCGGCAGGCACCAGCGGACGAGAGACACTGGGCAGAGCTGTAGGGGTTTGGTTACTCCAGGACGTGACAGTAGTGGCGGATCTACCCTGAACACAACACAAACACACGCTTGTATATACGAGTCAAATAATGTGCCCGCCGGGTGTGAGCGTCTCTGGTACCTGCTGGTAATACTGAGGAGGTGCAGCGGGCTGCGCGGGGACCTGTGGAGGTTGAGGTTGTGTGTATGTCTGCACTGGCACAGCGGCGGGAAGCGTCCCAGTCCCTGCGGCTCCAGGCTGCTGCTGCTGCTGACCCAGAGCTCTGCTCAAACGATCACGCAACTGCTGCACAGAAACCTACAGACAAACACAAATCATCAGACGCACAAAGCTGACGTTAAAACCTAGAAACACAACTTAAATAGCGAATAGCAACAAACAGTGCCCATAGCACATGAGAGACTATTTTCTATTTGACTATTTAAAAATTTCAGGATTTCTGATCATGGTTGTCATTAAATTTAATAACTAATTAACAGATTATAATTAAACATTTATAGTGCAAAATGCATGTTGAGTACGCCAAAAGCCCTGTTTGTAATTAATAATTACTTATATAACTGTAATTATGAAGTTTTAGTATTTTACCATTTAAACTGTTTAAAATTTTCAGCACCAAAAAGGCACGCATTGAATTTTTGATGCATACCAATAGATGAGTTTTAAGCAGATTAAGTGAAGCTGTCAATTTTAACTGATTTATGGAAATGAATGAAAACTTTCTGAATCTTTATCTATATCTTACAGTTCTCATGACTGAGTTGCAGAACTAAGATCACAAACCTAACCCAAAAAATAATTCTTCAGGAAACTTAATAGCCTCTTAAAAGCAGATTTAAATCCAGCGACACTGATTAATTTTATAAAGGATTGTGATAGATTTTAAATACATACCCAGTGCATTTTCCTATTATTTATATACTACCTTAATGTTTATTTATATTTTAAATTAGCTCTTATTTTATATTTTTATTTTCATTTTCAGTTTAACTTTGTTATTTTTACATGCTTTTATATTTTTATTAGTTTTTGTTTTTTAGCTATGTAGCTTTGATTTTTATATCATATAATTCATTTTAATAATTTTAGTACTTCAACTTAAACTTATTCAATTTCAATTAGTTACCAAGGCAGCACTTCATAAATATTATTTTTCATTTAATATTTAGGTTTTATTTTAGCTTTATCGAAATGAACAAAATCCATTTTCTGATCATTTTAGTTGTAGTTTTAGTTAATAACAACACTGACCCATCCAACAAAGGCAGAAATCCTTGTTTTAGTAAAATAACTGCATGTTATGCAAGATGCGCATTGCCTTGCTATCCAGGATGCATCAGGACGCATCAGTATTTTTCCTACAAATGCAGTCACATGTGCAATCGGATCATTTTAGACCATGTTAACTCTGTTTTTAGTGCTGAACACTATTGAGAAAAACAACACCAGGTGTAACTGGGGTCATTATAATTCGATATAGAGTTACAAATGATTAGCAAAAGCAATAGTAGTTCACTATCAGGGAGGCTTTCTCTTGTGTGACCATCCACACAACTTAAGGCACAACTTCTGACGGTCACCTGTTGAGTGTTGGTGGGCAGGTAGGATATGGCCGTCTGTAAGCTGCCCTGTGATGCCAGCAGACTGGCGTACTGATTCATCTTCTCTGCCAGCAGTGCACCCATATCAGAAACACCACCCTGAGCTCTCAGCACAGCTCTCTGCAGGACCACCACCTTCTCAACCAGCTCCTACAAACACACACGACAACAGCACAGTTAAAACAGTACACTTCTTCAGACTTCATACTGTGTTCACACATGCAAAAACACAAAATCACAAGCAAGCTCAATAAAAGCAGGTCTTGGAGCAGTGGGCTGCTGGATCCCGTCTCACCTGCAGTGCTAGCGGGCTGCTGGAGTCCTGAGCTTTGGCCCAGTAGGCCACCAGCTGCTCTACTGTGCCTGCGCAGATGTAGCAGAGACAGGCCTGAGCCTGCAGTGCCGCGTCCTCAGCAGCCTCCAGCCGGGAGCCCAGCAGACCTGCAGGAGAGAACCAAACATTCACACACATAACTACCCTTGAAAATATCTGTGGAGTAATCAAAAGCAGGGCTGGACAACCTAGCAAGCAAAAATATACTGCAATATATTTTTTCAAACTTTTGACAACATTCAACATATATAATCAAATATTAATGTATTTGCTCTGAAATGGCTTAATATAGAATCAATAAAATAAAAAAGTTATTGTTTCTTTGTGTTTGATCCGCGTAACCTTGTGTTCTAATACATCAGCTATTATGACACCAAAACTTTAGATACGGATTCAGTTTTGCAATTCTCAATTCCAATTTCAATACCACAAGAAAAACTACAAGACTAACAAATATAAAGATTAAACATTTTTAAATACAAATAAACAGCCAGTAAAAAAAAAGAACAAATAAAAACATTATAGCACAAATTAAATAGTACTTTACATTTTTTTCAGGTTGGTCTAACAGTAGACAAACTGCATGGTCTTCACTGTATAAATTATAGTGTGTTAAAGTTATTCAATCATAAGCAGCGGCTAATTCTCTCTTATCTTTGTTCTGTCATTCACATTAATGACACCGAGAGCAGCAGGTTTATTAGGCTGCTGTCACTTTAAGACCAAATGCACAGATCCTATATAAGATTTCTTTCTGACCTGTTTACGTTCACTTAAGACAAAACTGAATGTTTACACACAGACACACAATCCTTACTGCTGAGCCCTGATATTATATAGCCTAATCATTCTATATATTATAGCCAACTAAATCATTGAGAACATATTAAAATATTCAATATATAACCCAGTGCTATATGCGCCTGTAGAAGAGATTCTGACACTCGACTCACCACATAGTGAGGAGAACTCCTCCGGCTTTGCGTAAGTCATTACTGCAGCCAGAGCTTCCTTCCAGTTCTGCAGGTCACATGTCTCCAAAATGTCCAAGCAGTCCTTCATCACCACAGCGCTAATGAGCTAAAACACAATGAGATCCGACATTAGAGCTGCTAGCGTAAGTGTCAAGACACCCAATTCAGATAATTCAACACATCAACTACTGAAGTTCCTTACAAGATTAAACATTCAAAACACATCTGAGAGACTGAACATCATTATTAAACCAAAGCATTCCATGTGTTTTGGACATCTGAATAAATATTTGACTAAATCTATAACTATGAAAAAGGGATCGGTTCTTAATCTTGGTCCAAAGAAAAGAAAAGAACATATATGAGAAGGACAGATCTCTCATTTATGATAACTCCTCTAACAGAAGACACAGTAATGGCAAAACATTAGAAGCATGTTTACTGTAATACTACATGACCTCACCTTGGAGATTTTGCTCTGCGTTTTGGTGAAGTATTTCTTCTGAGTCTTTGCCAGAAGCTCGGGACCGCCAGCAATCGCCAGGATGATGCTGTCAGCCATTCGGTTATCATGCAGACAGAGGTTAACAGCAGCTTCATAATCGCCAATCAGCAGAGCTTGTGTGATCAGCCCATCAATATCTGAAGCAAAAAGCCAGCAAAGAATCATTAGTAAAAATTCAAGTTCCCTTAGAAGAATCTGACTCCCAATTATTTTTGTTCAATTAACTCAGGTTAGATCAGTCAGAAACTTGCCCTGGCTAACTTTGAGCTTAATGGCATCTGACGAAGGAGCTGGAGTTACTTCTGTGTTGGACGTCTCCTCAACAACAGGTTCTTCATCTTCAAAAGGAACCTCATCTAGGTCAGACGTCTCGGTGGCCGGCGCTTCTGCTTCCTCCTCTACAGGGCTTTTCTTCTCAACTTGATAAGAAAAAAATACATGTAAGTGACAGTGAAAAGCATTCGCATCGTTTGACAATACTTGACATTCTACTCAATTCTAAAGATTTTGAATGTCATTTTTAAAGCAAAAAACAAAACCAAACAAAAATAAAAGCAAAAACAAAGTGTTTTGAACAATACACACACAAAAGACTAACAAACCAACGATGGAACTGCCGACTTGAAAACATTCAAAAACAGTAAGTACACTAATAATCAGTCACAAATTACTTGGATTAAGATCGGATTAAATTGCTTTCAATCTTATTTACATGACTTTTTTTCTATTATTACCTAAAAATACAGTCCTTTTGACCATCTTTTTAAAATCACTATTCATATGTCCCAACCTACAACACTAAATACTCCATTTAAATAGGCCTGTGACAGGGTTGTCATTATATTTTTTCTTGCTTCAGTTCTGAAATGTTCAGGTATCCTTAATTTCTCAGAAACACAACTAAAATGCCTCTATTCTGGTGTTTCAAACTATTGGTAACCCTTTACAATAAGGTTCAGTAGTACTACTTTATTAAACATGAACTAAGAATGACCAACACTTCTACAGCATTTATTGATCTTAGTTCATGTTAATGTTAATTTCAACATTTACTAATGCATATTAAAATCAAAAGTTGTGCTTGTTAACATCAGTTAATGCATTGTGAATTAACATGATCTTACAATAAACAACTGTATTTTCATTAACTAACATTAACAAAGATGAATAAACACTGTAATAAATGTACTGTTCATGTTGTTCATTAACTAATGGAACCTGTTTGTAAAGTGTTACCAAACTATTAATAAAATGCATGTTCATGTCTTGTAAAACTGTAAGCAAAATCTCGATGTCTGAGCTTTGCAGAAGTGCATTTATTTCTATTTCGCCAAGTTTCCCAACTGCTTAAATGCATCATCAGAGACTGTTGTTCCACCGGAAGATTGAGTTATGACATTCTGATCACGAATTACAATAAAAAAAAAAAAAAATAGACTTCTACAAACATTTAGTCCATTTAAACACCATTCCTTTCTTACAATCGACTGCAAGAAATGTTAACAAGCTAATGATAAAAAAATAAATAAAAAAAAAACACTTGTAAAGCTACAGTAAAAAAAAAAAAAAAAAAAAAAAGGTGTTGAGCTAATGGCCATCTATGTGGAGCAATGGGATATCAACAAGAACATAACGTCGTACAATGCCCAAATGACTACATGTTAGTCAACTAGCAGCTGGTTTAATCAAATCATGCTGATTCTCCATGTGCATGCCGATTCCCAAGGTGGCAGAAAAAGTGCACAAGACTACACCTTCTACGTTTCAAGGCTTGGTTGAGGTTAGTCGCAATACTTAAAAATACACCACAAAAAAGCTACCATGCCAGCATTCCTGTGTGAGATTTCAGAGAGTAGTGCATTTCTTCCTCTATCTTGTCCAGCTGAATTAACTAAATTTCACTAATATTATGCACAGTTACAGAGTAATTCTATCACACAGGGATGCAGCATCATCGCTGGGCAGGGTGAAGGTACCTCCTCCGGTGTCGTTTCCTCTTCAGCCCTGGGTTTATTTGGGTCACCACTACCAGAAACCTCCTCAACATCTAGCACAGTCCGCCAACCACCGGCATTCAGAAGATCAGTCTCAGAAACAGGATGTCGTGTCATCAAATCAGATTCTGGTGCAGGTGGTTTGGAGTCAACTGGAGCTTGCAAGCTCGTGGTTTCTTGAGGTAAGATATCTGGAGAAAGGCCAAGAGCAGCCGGCGGCTGAGAGCCACAAGGTGGCATCACATCAGATTCTGGCTGTTGTAAATCAATGGTAGGTAATTGTACAGATTCAAGAGGTCCAGCTAGTAAAGGTAGCACTTGCCCAGACTGCACTGCGCCAGATGCTTGGTGATCGACTGGCACAGACTCTTGAAAATCAACTGGTGGTGCACATGAAGGAAGAGACAGTCGTGGCACCATCGCAGCAGTAGATTCAGCTGGGAACAGCAGATCTGAAGATCCCAGATGCTGACAAGTTGAAGGTACAAAGAGGGGCTCAGGCTGTGACTGCTCTTGAGGTTTGACCATCATTTGACCAGAAGAATCAACCTGTGTTGTGACAGCAGCAGGACAAGCAATGTCCACTGGAGGTGTCTGCACAAAGAAGGTGGCGAGATCTACTGGTGGGGTGAAGTCCACTGAGGGTTTCTGGGTTCTGGCACTGGGGATAATTGTGGGCTCAAGACAAGGTTTGTTCACAGACTGAAGGTTTAGATCAAGCTTTGGAGGACTTGCATATTTTGGCACAGCAGTGGCTTCAGATTCAAGGACTAACTGAGGCTTAGAAACAGGGTCAGGCACAGGGTTTGACACGGGAGCAGGAGTGGGATGATGGGAAGGTATGGAAGCAGGTACGAGTGAAAGCTTCACACACCACAGTCATGATGGAATGCAAGCGATGAAAAATTAAGCGAACAAAATTAATGCATAGAAGAAGTGACGTTAACATAAAAAGCCAGTAAAGTACATTACAAGTATTCAAGAGATTTCATTAAAAAACTGCATTGCAACCTGCCACTAGTTTACAAATTTCTATATGAAAGTTTCTCATATTCCAACCATTGCACTGTCTATAGAAATTGCGGCTTTATTCTTTGTGGGATGCAATCACTGTAAATTACTTTTCTGAAACGAGCAAGCCTCGATGTATTCAGCTGACAAATGAGACACGGCTAAAGTGTTGTCAAAGGTGCATTCAGTAGTTCTTTACGTAGCATTATCAGGGTGCTGATATCTATGCAAAAAATCCACACCGAGTGTCTCACCCTCTATAAAAATGGCCATATGGTGCCCCAAAGGAGACGAGACGGTGCCCCATGCAGTCTGCATGCTCGGTGTATATGGAGTGGCACTACTGGACATTAGCGTTGCTGTTTTTAGTGTACTTTAAGTACAGATACCACAATTGTGTTAGCCACTGCAGTGCTATTTATGGACGTGATTCAGTATGGTCATCTCTGAGTTTTAGGCAAAATATACTAATTATAGTGAGTTTAAAAAAAATAGGCTAAAAATGACTGTTTCTGTTTGGCTGGCTGGCAACTAAACAACTGCTAGGGGTCAGGGTGCAAGCTTTTATCAGTTTGCCAGGAGACATAATGCTCAGGCTTCTACAATGAGTGTCTTAGAAGAAAAAACAGGATTTGCCAATCACGCACTGAAAGATTTCAATTAATAAGTTCAAGAGTTTATGTCGAGGTAGTTGTTAGTACAACTATTTATTCCACTTTGTTTGGTTTATTGATTAGAAAAAGAGTTGAGCCGCTGAAGGTTTCTAGTATCAAGTATCATCTCCTCAAAAAGAAGAAGTTTCTTTTGACTTCCCTTTGCTTAGCAAAAGCAAAAACACAAAGCAAAAAACTTTGTGTTGCTGTCTTGTTTTCTATAATGAATGAAAGCATTAGAACCAAGCAAGCATCTTCCTGTTTGGTTCTCCAAAACCCAATGCAAAGTCAAACAGGCTAAAACTGAATGCAGAGGTTGCCTGAACAAGTCCAAAATGTAAAGGTTTAACCGTTAGCTAAAACACAGTGAGTGGTGCACTTACCACATCGGCCTCATCAGATTTGCAGTTCTGTTCTAACGCTGATGTAATCTGAAAACCACAAGCAAAACTCAAGTCAAACTCAAAAATCAAGTCCTATACTCTTAGACACAAAGCAGCAGATTTTCACACTATAAACACTGTGAGCACACAGAAATACCTTCAGGGCAAGCTCTTCCTTCTTGTATCCCAAAAGCTCCAGATATTTCCCTCGTGCATCTTCTTCAAAGTTCACCTAAGCACATAAATATATTGGTTACAACTTCAATAAAGATTTGGCTAAGTAATACAAGAATGACAGCTTATTAACTAATCTAGCGTCCCACCTTCAGAAAAGACCAGACGGTCTTCTCAAATTCACTCTGAGCAGCTTCAGTCTTGTTTTGGCAGTACTCAAGGAAATTTCCTGCAGTGAGCGTCGCCTGAAGTCGGTTCGATCGATCAAGGAAATCGGTTTCTGTCACAACCTGACTGATATGAACCACATGGGCGGCAGTCTGCTGGGGCTGCTGGGCCGCTGGCTTGATGTTGTCCAGAGTGACCAGTTTTCCACCAAACTGCTCACAAAAAGACAAAAGCTGGTTAAGAACAAGCACACCATGTTTAGGGTGTCTAAAATGTGCAATGCCAGATCTGTGCTCGCTTACAGCGAAAGACGCTCCAACTGGTCTGCGGATCCATTTGGGGGGTTTCTTGAGAGGCGTGACGGTGCTCTGGGACGGGGCGGTCTGAGGCAGCTGTAAAGGCGGCAGCATCTTGCCCGTACCAAAAGGATCAATATTTCCAAATGAACTACTTAACTGTTGAGCCAAAGAACATCAGGAGTAACTGTGAGCAGATCAAGCTCATGAGAAAGTTGGCTTGTATTGAGAGTTAAGCTGTACCTGTTCAGCCTGTAAAGTAGTGGCGTGGTCATTGCTTCCTCCCATGATGGAGTAGATGCTGATATGGCCATCAAAAGCAGCAGCAGACAGCACAGCTGGGTTTCTGGGACACCACTGGATGTCAAAACACCACTGAGTACTGGTGGGCAGCTCATACAGGACCTGATTGAAAAGGCATCACGTTACACCCCATAAACATTTGGTGGCACCTCAGTGTTCTTCAAAGGATTTAGCTCTCACCTCAGCCGTGTTGGGGTTCCAGCACAGGATCCGGTTATCTTTCCCACAGCTCAGGAGCAGCTCTGGATCTGCTTCACTCCAGGCTATGGCCAAGACACCTCTGAAAACACACACAGAGACCGATTAGGATAAAGAAAGACTCAAGGAGGGGAAGAGTATCTGCTGATGTTTATATCTACCTCGTGTGGCTCTCCAGCACTTTGAGAGGAGAGGTGGCAAAGCGCAGGTCCCACATTTGGATGACGGGCATCCGGTCGTCTTCAGACGCCAGAACCAGCTGAGTGGCCACCTCCGGGTTCCAGGCCAGACCAGAACAATGCATCTAAACCACAACACAAACACCATCAGAATCACATGCATCACAAACACTAGCATGGTACACAGTATCAGACAGTAAAAACGGCATAGGACTACAATCTTCCTCAATACACAAGCATAGCCTAGCAGTACTATGGCAACTAGGGCTGTCAAGCGATTCAATTCTGAATCTATTTAATTACACAATGTGGTGATTAATTAACTGCAAATTAATCGCACATCAAACTTGGCTGAGAAATGACAATTACTGGGTTAAATGAAAATTTCAAGGCTACAGTGGCATTAATTACGACATGCTGGTGAGTAAATGATAACAGAATTGTAATTTTTTGAGTGAATTATCCCTTTAATATATATATATTTTTTAATACAGAATTATGCACATTTTTTTTTAAATGAAATGATCTAAATAAGAAACTAAAACTGCCAGTAGGTGGCGGTAAATGTCTTAATGTGTAAATCATTGATTCATTCATTCCTTCAATTCCTTCAAACAGCTTAGTCTGAACTCTGTATGAATGGATCATTGAATCATGGTTCACCTGATTCATTCAGAAACGAATCACCTCTGGGTGCTGCTCAGAGACACATAACAGTTCTGCTCTTGCTTTATCAGTAATATTTTTGTTGATAATTCAGCTGAAACAGACAATACTGTGCCGCCAATCAACTCTACAAGATGACCTATGTAAGTCTGGGGTGGGTGCATTAACTGCATTAATAATTATTTTATGTGTTATTTTTTCGTAACTAATTAATTAACTGTACACATTAACTCAAAAGCCCTAGTAATAGCATGATACTTTGTCATTAGTGAAGTACACCAAATTATTTTATTATTAGGAAAAGTTTAGTAAAATCAAGGCAAAGAGGAATGACTGCACAAACCCTGTTGCTGTGATCGCTGACTTTGATGATCAGGTCGTTCTTTCTCAGATCCCAGACTGAAGCTTTTCCGCTGGGACTGGCCGAGGCCAGGATGTGCTGCACCTGTCTGTTCCACGCAACACAGCTGATGTCCTCTAGGGGCTAAAAGCAACAACAAAATTAACACTAGACATGGGCGGCTGCTTACTGTCCTGGGACAAGAGTCCAGCCCCTAGATATATGTGGGCTCTCTTTTCTATGCAAGTCTATAGGACTTTTTGAGCAGGCTTTCCATCCACCAGGCAAAAATCTTGCTTAGCACATTTGCTCTCAACCATTTTGCCTCTAAGGACCCCCACTGTTCACAACAATATTCAATATTCTCTGTCCATTCATTAAAATAAGTAACTGAATAAGTTTCAGAATTCCAGAAGTTTTAAGAGCTAAATGTTCTTCAGGGATACCACTCTTTTAACCAATTCCAGTCGTTTGTGATTTACTGGATTTACAATATTCTAGAGCCCAATTTTAAGATTTCGTTAATTTACTTTTCCATATCTAATAATCACTTTTGAAACCAGGCTTCATCATTTATCTTGGTTTTCCAAGGCATAGGAACCCTGGTTCTTCAAAGAAAAAAAAAAGAAAAAAAGTTGTTGAAGGTGTGAATTTAAACATGAAATATCTTGAGTTTTAGTGATTTTTTAAGATTATTTAGTGCTTGTTTTATCTTATTTTAAATCATCTTGTGCCATGCTTGGTTGAGAGCCACTGTTGTAACTACAAGCAATAGTACAGCGATGCATTCCCATGGAAACACTATTAATGACATTGCAAGGACAATGCATCTGCCCAGCGTTTATCAGAAAGGAAGAACAAAACTAGAACCCCTGCTGGAGTGCACTTGAGATCCGTACCTGAGTTTTGGGTCCTGGCGTCATTGGGGAGCTGAAGCTGTTCAAATCCCAAATGTAGATTTCTGACTCATTTCCCCCAGAAGCCACAAGGTTTGTCTAAAGTAAAAAAAACAGTTACTCTCATGGAAAAATAATAGTTCTTGCACAAACTGACCACAGAATAAGAACTTGGTTTGGTTAATTACCTGAAAAGAGTTGACGTCGAGAGCTCTTACTGGTCCCGTGTGCTTCTCGCTCTGGGCAATGATGACTTCACTGTCTCCAGCAATGATTTTGGAGGCGTCATAGAGGATGATGTCGCCGTTCTCTCCTCCAGCGATGAGGACACCTGACGGCAAACTCTGGTCTTCAATGCCATGTGGACCCCAGACTAGCTTGTGGTATCTAGAGACAGAAGAGAAAGGTTACTGGAAATGAACACTCACCAAGTACAAGATGAGAGCAAAAGACCCTGTAATAGAAATTAACATTAACATGCAACATTAAATGGTTTATATTTATTTATTTTAGGAATAAATCTCCCGTGCTAATGCATCAGAAAACTAAAGAAAACATCTGCCGTGACGCATAATACTGCTGCTGAAGAAAGGTACTTCAGGTGGCATTTGTTTGCTGGTCATTTGGATGAGATCGTTGTAAATCATCAGCACATAATGTGAGTAAAACACAGTACCTGTGTGGAGACGAGACAGAGCCACATGACTTCATGGCTAAAGTGGGATCAGCCAGATCCAGTTCAAAGATCTCCAGAGACGCGCTGGTGCTGAAGGTGGCATCGAGCTGCTGGGCCGATGTACCTGAACACACATTCATCAATGAGACACATTAAACCAAACAGACGTTAGTCAAGGTGCGCCATATTTAATGCAGAAATGAAAACGAGTCTGTATGAGTGACTAAACTACAGCGAGTTCAATAATTGTACTGTTAATTAAGCCGTTTAATCCCAAATTTTTCCCAGACATAAAAATATCCAAATGATGTGTCATTAGTAACCCTTTGAAATAATCAATAATTATTTTTAGAATTTTTTTGGAAAAGTGTGCGGAAAATTGTGTTTTATGTTCGGTCACAAACGTGAGCGTTGGGATAAGGTGAGTACTGAATGAACATATTTCTGCAGTCATAAAATTGGTTATATATCTTAACCCAGCTATTTTAAACAGTTTGATCATATTCTAGGGTTACTATTATGCATGCAAAAAAAAAAAACTTATGCAACATTGATAGGAACATTGAGATAAAAAAACAAAAACAAAGTTAAACTATCACCGCATTTCAAAATTGTTACTTTTTTGTGAAATATAACATCAAATTTTTATATTAATGCTTCGAGTATAAAAACATCATTATAGTAATTTTTTTGTAACATTTGAATTTTTTATTTAGTGCAATATTTTGTCAATGCAACATTTTATTGTCATTTTCACCAGCAACTGCAATTAGATTTATATTGTATACCCAAGTTCACTGTTATCCCACCGGTCGCTATTGTGACCATCAACATGTTTACTCATTCTATGACCACACTCAACAAAACTAAATATATGCGAATGCATATATTAATACTAGACACCCTAAAGATCATGTGTACCAAAAATCTTTGTCATATCTTTATGCTGACATACTTTACTAGCCTTTAGTTTTGGAGCTTTGAGCCATCATCTTCTCAAGGTGCAAACAGGAAATAATCTGCTCTGGTCATGTGACAATTTGCACTAATCATGTGAAACTGCACATATTTAATCGAGACCCTTTATTTTTTCCATATTTGCAGGAAGTGCACTAAAACATCGGTCAGTAAGGTTTTTAGAGCTTTATAAATGAAAACCTTTTTTCCGGTCACTATTGTCCGGTGGGATTAAACGGGTTAACAACAACAACAACAACATTTCAGTAGACAAAAACTACATAATTCAGCTTTGAAAGTTGTGAGCGGTGAAGATTACAGGATCTAGGACCTTTATACAGTGTGTGCCATTACAAAGACTAAGTTTGTCCCTCACAGCCTCATTTTCACCCACATTACATTCATTATAGCGTCCAACCCGACTGAGGTCTATAATTAGACTTTTGACCAATTTCCAGTTCCTTGTGATTATTTTTAAGAATGAAATTCAAACTGATTCACTAATGAATCATTTAGACTGATTTATGAACCAGTTCAGCAAACTCACTGAAAAGTACTGACCACAAAAAAAGTAAACTTTTACTGTTAATGACCACGAAACCATTACAAATGACTAATTAGTAATTATATCATATCAGTTTTCTTAATCATATCAGACTGTTCATGAACTACAAATCTATTAAGCAATTTTATGATCCTGTAAAAGTATAGGTGTTGATGTGTGCTGATTCATTCGTGCAGGTGACATGTGCGCTGTGCCGTGGGACAGGAAGTGTTCGGACGTGTCTGGAGGAATGAATACTGTTACCTGCGGCCAGATAGATGGGGTGCTGCTGCGCTGGGCTCCAGGCCTGGAGAGCAGTTCGGTTAATTTCTTTTAGCTTCATCCTAAAAAGATACATATGTTATGCACTGATATGTACTGGCCATGCTATGATTGTTTTAGTAGCTCTCACATTTACAGTCGATGTCTAGGTAAGGCAAAATAATAAGGCTTGCTCTTATATATATGTGTGTGTGTGTGAATATCTCCTAAATATAATGAAATACTCTGATGACTGTAAAAACAGAACAGCAGCTGGGACATTCATTATCACAAATAAATAACATCCTGCTGCTCAATAATTTAAGACATCATACCTACAGCTAACACAGTTTGCAAGATACTGGACGATGAATGTTTAGGAAGAATTAGAATTTCTTAACAAGGCGCTGTTTTACATTAGAAGAGACAGACAGACATGTTTTAGTGAATGAAATGTGTAATCTGTAGACGCAGTGACCATTTAAAGAGGAAACAGTGTAGCAGAGGGGCTAATGCGGCGATCAGCAGAGGCTTTTAAAAGTGTTTACCTTCTCTTGTCGTGCTTCCGGCGGTCACGCACACACTCATCCACACACAGACACGCGCGTTAGACAGAGTAAGCTGAATATCTCCGGGAAATCCGTAGGTTTGTGTGATATATGTGTGTGAGAGAGACTCGTCCCGGCTGCAGATGGACTCAATTCCACGTCCCCACTGCTGTCCATCAACGTGGCACAACAAGCCCCGCCCACCGGCGCGACGACTTCCGGTTGCAACTCCCCACCCCCCTCAGGCGACGTCTAGTTCCGGCGGAAAACCTCAGTTCTGTGTGAGCATGTATTTGCTGCACCTGTGCATGTTTGCACTTCTCAAATCTGAATTATTGATGATAATCAGCTTTAAATGTATTGATTTCTAAGAATATCTGCGCACGTGATTTTCTATTGCATGAGCTCATTGTGACACACTGGCAGTGCATTGCTTTACAGTCAGTGTTATGACAGTGCCATGCATGCATCACAGTGCTGAGTGATTGCATCTGTTTGTGACTGTTTAATGACAGACTGAATGCTTTTATAATATTATGTAATTGAGTGCCTTCAGAAATATCATTTGGGGGAACAGAGAGTTGTAGAGATGTGTACTGCATTTAAAGGAATAGTTCACTCAAAAATAAAAATGTGCTGAATATTTACTCACCCTCAGGCCATCATCCAAGATGCAGATGAGTTTGTTTCTTCATCAGATTTGGAGAAATTTATCATTGCATCACTTGCTCACCAGTGGATCCTCTGCAGTGAATGGGTGCCGTCAGAATGAGAGTCCAAACAGATGATAAAAACACCACAGACTCGAAAAGCTGCGTGTTTGTAACTAACAGATCTTAATGATGGATTTGTTTCATTCTGGAGTGGTGTGGATTATCAGACAATATTCAACAGCCCTCCCATCTGAAGATGATATTTAAAAATAAACTCATAAATATGATGTTAATGTTGTACAACTTTATTTGTAGTGTTTTTTGTTCAGCATCATAATTAAGATTGCATAAATAAAACTGAATATAAGTCATGTAAACTGGATTTAAATGACTAACTGAGGCCCCCTGGTGACCCCTGGTCCACTGGTTTGGAAACCACGGCACTAGAAGATACAGTCCCTGCATGCATGAATTTAATTGTATCAAGCCAAAAAAAATAATAAAAAAACTAATATTTTAATTATTTAATATATAATTAGCAGTAGATTTTATCCCGTGAAAATCCAGTGTGTTCAAGCTGTTTTGTGGAAGAGCATATTACAGTTGTAGAAAATCCTCCTTGACAGTATATTAGATACTTTCTGTATCTAAGACAATGTGTAATATTTGAAGATATTCATAAACAGTCTGTGAAATTTGCCTTTAGAATCAGACAGAATTGTGTAGTACTCCAGTAGCATGACTTGACATGTTTGGAGATTTCTTCTTGGTTGTGTATCATTTCTATGTCAAGTAAATATGGTGACTTATACCTTCAGAGGCGAAAACAAAATTGTATTTTCTTTCAGAGCACAAATCCTGGGCCGGAGACTGTCGAACTACATCACTCTGTTCACCGGTGATATGGTGATATGGTTGAGTGGGGTAAGTTGAGACAGCCAGGCCACTGTGCATTGATTTGTCATGTGACCAAACAATCTGGAAATGCACATCATATCCAGCTGTCTGTAAATGGGAGAAAAACAAAAGAAAATTGGTAAGTTTTTTTTTTTTTTTTAATGTAAAAGCAAATTTATTTAGCTCTAAAATCATACAGTGCATTGCAGAGGTCTGAGACCGTATTTTGAAATATGTACAATAGGTTATGACTGAAAATGAATATATGAATATTTTAATTTATGTAATTGAAATGTATTAAATCAGAAAAAAGAAATGCAAAATGGAAGCATTTTCTATTATGATTTTTTTAAATGTTTTGATATATAAGACTCTAATGTTCACCAAGGCTGCATTTATTGATGAAAATACAGTAAAAACAGTAAACTTGTGAAATAATATTACAATTTAACAGTTTTCTGTGTGAATCTATGTTAAAATGTAATTGATTCCTGTGATCAAAGCTGAATTTTCAGCATCATTACTCCAGTCTTCAGTGTCATATGATCAGTGTGAGATGATGGTTTTCTGCTCAAGAAACATTTCTGATTATTATCAATTATCAAAACAGTTGTGCTGCGCAATATATTTTAATGGAGTCAGTGGTAGATTTTTTAAGGATTCTCTGTATAAAAAGTTCAAAAGAAAAGTATATATATATATAATATATATATATATATATAAAATAGAAATCTGTCACTTTTAAGCAATATAATGCACCCTTGCTTAAATTCAAAAGATATATTTAATGTAACTCTGTTGTCTAACATCACAGGAAAGTGATCATGCCACGGATTTATGTTTGTAAAACAGACTGGGGTTCAGTGACCTACGAGGAGCTAGAGAAAGCATTCGTCGAGGTTAAGCGCGGGAGATCTGTCAGAACAGTGCCAAAAGAAAGAAAGATCGGCAGGTCCACCCTGCAGCGCTACATGAAGAAGGCAGAGGGAAAAAGAGAGAAAACGGTCGGCTGAAGCCAAGAGGATCTTATCTGAGGAGCTTGCAGAACACATCCGGATGCTGGCTGAACACTGCTAGGCCTCTCACTCCCAAGAGATGCAGAGAAATCACTTTTGAATTGGCACAGAAGAACAACACTTCCGTCCCCAGCAACTGGGGAGAGCAGAGGTTAGGAGGTAGGTTTAGTCATGACTCCTGGATTCAGTAATTCAGCTGACTGCTCTTGTGATGTTAACTTGAATTTTGATTTCCGTAGGTCGAGATAGCTCAGTAGTTTCATAGTCCGGCCGTCACAATCTCTACAACCACAGAACTGAAGCAGCATCTTTGGGAAGCCATGGACAGGTGCCAGAGCTACTGTAGCATATTTGACTGAATCAGTAACTACTGACATTCAGAAACGATGATATGGAAATGCATTGGTGGAAATGTGTGAGAGATTTAGAGCTGGTACATATTTACATTCGCTACAATTCTCTTTGCATTTTCTAGCTCACCAGTTTCAGCCTCATCAAGAAAGAGATCAACGAGGAGCGTGATGTTCCTGTCCCGGTTCAACACGCTTCAGAGGAAGACCGCGCTCTGATTTGTGATTTAGACCGAGACCTCTTAGTTACTGACTTATTACTGACATGATGTTATATGATGAAGCACAATATAAAAAAAGACATTTTGATGCTTAATTGTGTTTCCTGTTTGTTTTGGGATATCTTTGAGAAAATAAGTACTTTGAAATTATTTGAAATGAGGTCACACATTAAATTATCATTATTATTCAAAATTCTGTTCATGCTGTTACTGATATAAATCACTCAATGTTTTCTTCTCAAGATAATGCAACAAAATTGTTTACATAAAAATGTGAATTCATATATGTATTTATTTATTTATTTGTATATTTCTGGTAGAGCACAGCATTTTTTTTAATGCCAATATGGATAAACCTTCAAGCCTATAATGATTGTTAATGAAAAAAATCTAAAATCATACCGTGCATAAAATTGTGTTAGAAGATATGAAATATGGTGCATTCAGAAAGTATTCAGACCCCTTCATTTTATCACAGTTTATATTTTTTCACATCAGTATACACTGTATACTCCATAGCAATCAATCAAAAACCAGGCTTGTGATAACCTTATATATATATATATATATATATATATATATATATACACGAATGGGTGCCGTCAGAATGAGAGTCCAGACAGCTGAAAAAAACACAATAATAATCCACAAGTAATCCACACCATTTTTATGTTTAAACCGTTGTTTCTGGTTAAGATACGAGTCCTCTGTCCATAATATTGCTTTCTCTAGTAAAATAGGTTGGCTCATCTGAGAGAGATCTGCACAGATCAAGCACCGTTTACCTAAACAGCTCTAAACTACGGAGCCCCACACATGACATGCAAGAAAAAATGAATAAATCGTGTGCACAATTTAGTAAATTGAGGGAACGAAATAGTAATTAGTTCACACGATTTAGCCTGCTATTTTTTTCCTGCATGTCATGTGCGGGGCTCCGTACTAAACAAATGCATTGGTGATTTTTGATTTGAGAAGACAACGGACAACATGGACTTTTTCACTGGAGAAAGCTTATTATGGATTATGGAGTCATATTTTGACCAGGCGTAGCAGTTTAAAGTTAAAATGCCTTAATGACAGATTTGTTTCTTACAAACATGCAGCTTTTCTCTTCTCCAGATGTTAACTGATGAACTGGAGTGGTGTGGATTACTTGTGGATTATTGTTTTTATCAGCAGTTTGGACTCTCATTCTGATGGCACCCATTCACTGCAGAGGATCCACTGGTGAACAAGTGATGCAATGCTACATTTATCAAAATCTGATGAAGAAACAAACTCATCTACATCTTGGATGACCTGAGGGTGAGTACACTGTAAGCAAATGTTCTTTTTTAGAATTTTTTTTAATGATTTAGATGAGTTTCGGGTAATAATGGCTTAAATTATTAATTTTACCCCAACACCACTGTGGTATCAGGAAACATAAGAAGGTACAGCAGGCTCGCCCTCCGCAGAACAGAAGAGCTGGTTAATCTGCTGTATTGCTCTGTGTTGACTCGTAGGCGGCGCTGTTTCTTTGTTTTCTGTCCTCTAAGCGCACAGTGGGAGTGTCCGTCTCATTCAAGCGGTTTCCTTCTCCAACGCTGCTGTCATTTACAACCAGAAAAGACACAAAGGAAGATCACTGATGAAGGTGCCAAGCTTGGCGCACGCGAGAGCTGGACGTGTGCTGGTGTGCGTTTGTTCCGGGGCTCGTCTCTGATGTCTGGCGCAGGTGCATCATTCCCGCATTGATCAGCTGAGCCTCGACCATCAGCATCAGCATCAGGCGGTAAGACAACCAACTCTTCATATAAATCATTCATATCAATACAGCACTCCACATTGATGAACTTCGTGATACGTCTCAGAAAACTCTTTTATAAATCAGCCTGAATAAGTAAAGAAATCGATTTTCCTGCAGCCTAAATTGATTTTTTCTTTTGAATGGTGTCATATACTGCAGTTTTTTTTATAATCTTTGAAGGATTGGGGCTTTTTTATACACTATCTTTTGACATATTACAAGGTGATAGGAAGAAATAACGTAAGTGCAGTCCGTGTTTTATGAATCAGCTACCAGATACCTCTTTTCTGCTTCCTAGCAGGCGAAAGCCGGGAACATGGTGATCTTTACTGTCACAGACAGGCCTTACAGAAATGCTGTGCAAACTGTTGAACACCAGCACATTTTAGGAACTACTTCATATTCATTCTGTTTCGACTTGCCTTTATTAGCAAGGCAAAATCAATGAGTCACTTATAGTCGTGAAAATGTGAAAGTCTTTGCATTGCACTGCATACGCCCATGTGAACTGGAATTCATAAAACAATAGTTCCGATTCTTTGTTCTGATCGGATGAACCCGGTTCGTTAAATGCAGATCAGCGCACAATGTGAATGCACATTTTCTATGAATGCGCCTATTAAAGTGTTTTTGCAACCATAGACAGCCAATAGTTGATATATGACTTGGAAGAATTATTATTAATATTATATTTATTTATGTGTTACTATTCATGAATTAAATTATGCATTTAACATTGGGGTCTTATATCATATTAAGAATTATTTTATTTATTTATTTTTTTAGATTTTGTTTTTATTTTATGTAATCTGCTTTGCATATTACTTCTTTTACACATGGCAAATCACTAAAACACACATATGTGGGGTTATTGCTTCAATGGTGTTATAAGCATTGTTTTTTTAAAAACCACACATATCAGTTTTTTTTTTTTTTTACCAGAGCTATAGCCAATGATGTATAGAATATTTTCTAATTCCGTATTATTGATTTTACAGTGAACAAATTATTTTTTGATCACATCATTTTTAATCAAAATGCCATATCTTGATTTAACGCTGAAACTACAGACTTCTCTCTGAGCATTAACTCTGGGTTTGTAACAGAGAACTGCTACAATTACAAATAACTATGGGGAGGGTAATTATCGTTAGCAAAAACTAAAACTAATTTTTTTTTTAAATTGTTTCTTGAAACAAAATAAACATCAACGTAAAGAAAATAAAATATAAAATAATACACATTGTATTTCAGCTAGTTGCCAACATTACTTTTTTTTAGTTTAATATTTTTGTTTAGTTTAATTGGAAGTACTAAACTAATAAAAACTAAATAAACAAAAACAATATAAAATTATATAAGTTGATAATAAATTATAGAGAAAATGTATTTTAAAAAATAAAAATGACAATAGCACACATTAAAATGATTAAAACTTTACTACATTAAAGTGAAAATTGAAAATGTAAAAATGAATTCAAATAAAATAATAATGTTTGCATACATGCGAATATGATTTAAATTGCAGTCAGAGACAGGATGGTTTTATGCAGTGCAGATGAAGATATAGGCCAGGCCTGTCTGTGTGTGTTTTAGTTTGCAGAACAGAGAAAACTGAACTGTACAATATCAAAATCATGCTGTTGCTACCTGATCTTCTCCAAAGCTGTGCGCTCAGATTTCAGTGTGCATTCATATACATAATATGGTATTATATTGATATTTCAGATTGGCATCAGTGAGAATTTATGACAGAAATACTTGTGTTTTACCTGTTTTTCTAGGATTACTTTTTGAATAAACCTATCAAAAGCATAATTATTATGCAATTTTGCATTTAATAATTGAGATTTAATGATCTCACAGACTGTGGGAAGGTTTAAAGGGACTCTCTTATGAGAGTCAGATTAGACAGTAGAACCACATGATTAATAAATTAATGCAAAACTATTGATTGAGAACTTTTCTGTCATCAACATTTTACATTGCTACAGTATCAGTAAAAGTAGTAGTCTTGGATTAGTGAAAGAAACTTTCAATAAAAAGATGACTACAATTTTAAAGAGAGGTCTTAATTTGGTAATTTTTACCATCATAAAAATCATTGACCGCAACTGTCAATTTCTTTTGTGAAAGTAATTAACAAAGTGTAGCTCTTTAAGTATGCGTTCTTTTAAAACTTTCAAGACCCTCCAAAGGTCTGCAGTTTGAGAGAGCAAACAAAACAACATAAAACAACACAAATCAAAGGAAAACAACACAAAACACAGAAAAGCAAAACAAAACAACACAACAGAAAAGTAAAACAAAACAATATAAAACAACACAAATCAAAGGAAAACAAAACAACACAACACAAAACAAAACAAAACAAAACAAAACACAGAAAAGCAAAACAAAACAACACAACAGAAAAGTAAAACAAAACCATATAAAACAACACAAATCAAAGGAAAACAAAACAACACAACACAAAACAAAACAAAACACAGAAAAGCAAAATAAAACAACATAAAACTTAAAACATACACTTGACAAATGTTTAAACGACTGGTTTTGTTGGGTTGGTTGAGCAAAAATCAGTGCAACTATTTTTATTTTTCCAATCTAGCCAAAGATTTTGTTCTTCCGCTCATATATATATATGAAGTCACATCCTTCTATAAAATAAAAAAAATAATCAGCAGTACACAAATAAAGCAAAATAAATATATTTAAATAAATCTATATTTAAAAAAAAATGACAGAGAACTGGCATGTTGTATGGTATTTTGTGTGACATGACTCATCCAAAAATGATCCTGACTACATTAAATATGGTTCACTTGCATTCTGTTGAAATAGGAAGTTTTAATTAAAACTTTCTGGAACTAAGAAAAGGTTTAAAAAAAAAATGCTTTTAAAGACCACGACTCCTGGTCTGTCTTAATCTTCTGTACATCTAGTCAATCAGATAACAGTGGCTTCAGGCAAATTTGACGGCGGCTACATTTGCATTGCCTTTTCATTGTCCCTTTAAGTGGTTATTTGTCAGATTAGCAGATCAGATTGTAAAGTCACCATGTTTTCTGTAATCATCCCATTGGTCACAGTGTAGCAGGGGAGGCAGATATCATCTCTGCCCTGCGGCGTGACATGTGAGACATGCAGTCAGGAAAGAAGATCAGTCAGCAGATACTCACATCACAGCTGTGCAGAAAGAAAGGAAACCACCTTAGTGTTTAAATCTTCAAGAAACTTTAAGACACTACTGTCAGGATTCGCTAAAGAAAAGTTAGTGAAGCAAAGGCTTGGACAGTTATTTTTGCAGCTGATCTTATTACATGTGCATTTAAAAGAGTTTTTAATTTGCTCAATGTCAGTAGATCAAGCACAGATTCTTTCTTTCCAACATCAAATGGACTATTTTATTTAATTCCACAGTCGCCTTTGGTTTGCACACCAGAGAAATAAAGATAAGGGATATGGCATGATCAGCTCCTTGATGAAACTGCTTAGGGGTGAGCGATATGACCATCATAACAGTGATACACATCACCTAATAGTAATTCTGGCTGAAAAAAATGGGTTTGTCACTACACCAAAATATTTCTTCAGTCTTCTTCAGAACTATTACAGTTCTCAACATACTCACATAAAGCAATATATAGGCTACTATAGTGAATCTCATCTGGTTAATCCTTTATATTATTATAGATTAAAGATTATAGACTATATACCAGCTCTAAACTGCTAAATTGTGCCCTATAAAACATTAAAACCCTATAGACCTTATCGGCATTTTAACTTATTACAGTATTTTACTTAATAAAATGACATAGTCTTGGCTTCGCGTAAGTCTTCAAGAAACTATATCCTTTAAATGTTTGGGAGCGGCAAGAAGTCTCTTCTGCTCACCAGGGCTGTGTTTATTTGATCAAAAATAAAGTAAAAACAGTAATAGTGAAATATTATTCTAATTTAAAACAGCTGTTTTCTATGTGAATATATTGTAATATGTAATTTATTTCATGGTCAAAGCTGTATTTTCAGCATCATTGCTCCAGTCTTCAGTGTCACATGATCTTCAGAAATCATTATACTGTAATATGATCTGCTGCTCAAGAAACACATATGAATGTCATGCTGTGCTGCTTAATATTTTTGTGGATTGGTAAATATAAAGGTCAAAAGAACATTTTTTTTTTTTTTTGGTGAAAATTGTAAATATTTTTATTGTCACTTTTGATCAATTAAATGTGTCTTGCTTAATAAAAGTATAATTTTTTATTTTTAAATCTTATTGATCCCAAAGTTGGACTTAGACACGAGACAACAAATCAATGCAGTACAAAATATACCAAACAAAAAAATACACTCTGGCTATGAATAAAGTACAAAAAAAAAACACTCACCCTTGCTGTGAATGGAGGAGACAAAAACATTTCTTCAGAAAATGTAAACATTTATGACTATTTACTGAAACCTAGTCTTCATAATGTTTTAGTAAGTGGGCTGTTGCCTGCTTCATCACACTGCCTAGCTCTCTTCTTATCTCTTCTGTCATCTGAGTTTTATGAGTTACAGAATAGCTCATAGCTCTTTTTATGCTTTTCTTTTTGCCTACATCTGTACAAACGGAGCTCTGATATCTTGGACATCTTCAGCTTCAAGTTGCATGAAGTGCTGCATCTACGATTTGGATCTTGTTTGCACGAGCAGGCTTTAGTTGACAAATACCAACAGCTTGAATTAAATCCGCAGACAAATCCTGGTGGAACTTTAGTGAACCCAAGACCAGTTCGCAGATTAGTCCATGAATTAGGCTGAAAGCCACTCAGTTTGTACTTACTGGTTAGTAGAGTTAGTCACCCAAATATGACAATTCTGTCATTATTTACTCGCATTCCACGATGAAGCAAAATTCATGTGTTGGCTGTTTTCCATGATTTTTTTTTTCAAGTAGATAATTTAAAAGAATCTGTTTATATGAAAAAGTCAGCTTCATAAAGATTCGTTACATGTTCTCTTTTAGTGTTCAAGAAAATCTGAGAATGCAGGTTGATAGAATGACAAGCTTTTATAAGAACATCACAATCTAGTTCTTCGTCATATGATCCAGGAGCAAAACAAATGATCTTTATTTAGTGCTAAGCACAGAAATCTGGTCAAGCACCACTGAGTGAGTGATTGCACCATTGTTATTCAGGACAAAACAAGAGTGTATTCTAGGATTGTTTTAATACCAAGACTGTGAAATTGAATTTTCCCCTCAAACCATTGCATTTTGTGTTACAGCTCGCTGTTAAGCTGTGTGTTGGTAGTCAACACTGCAGGATGCTCAGGAACGTCCTAATCTAATCTAGCCTCCATATGTTTCTCTTTAAGAGATCCTCCCATGCTTAAGACCTTTCGTCTGTGCGATGGTCAGAAATTCCTTGCGTAATTATATCTTGGCACCTGTCCCTCAGTGTTTGTGGCATTGGAGCTTTAATTCAGTTTTGGCCTTTGCAGAAGAACCCAACATACTTTCGTTCATTAAGTTATCGAGCATCTCGCAGGAATTGAATTGGTGTAAATTATATTAAATAATGTGGAATATTCAGTGGTTGTTTTTCTTAGGCAAGCATCACTTATAGTTATGTAAGTATTAATCTTGCAACATGAAAGATGTGCTGTACCTAAACTTTTGCAAAACTCCAAAAACGTACATTTAATTCATTGCAGTTTCCAGGTGAAAAGTCTTGGTTTTCAAACTATTTAAATTTGAGGTTTATAGGGTGGAACACTATCAAAAGGGAGCAGTCAGTTTTACATTCTGAATTTAAGGAAACCATCATCAAAAAGCATCAGATCTTAGGCAAAATACTATTTGTTACTCATCAATTTTCTACATCCACTGTTGAATGTACCAAATTACAAAAATATATATAACAGCATTCTAAAATATTGCTGAATGAAATGAATGATGTTCATGATGTTCCAAACCTGTAAGACTTTGGTTAGACTTTAAACACAAATAAAGATATTTTTGATGAAATCCGAGAGATTTTTGTCCCTCCATTAAAAGTCCAGTTTTTCAGCAGCAGTGTAGGGGCACAAAGACGGTAAGTCGGCTTGTTGCCAAATTTTGTAAGATTTAGCATAAAAGCCGTTCTAAAAATGCCTGCTTTGAGATGCCAATAGAAGTAGCATATAAGCAAGTATAATACCGGAGTATCAGGGGCAGCTCAGCGTCTTTGACTCTCTGTAGATGAATCTGTCATGTCATTGTCAGTCAGCGTGCATCCTGTTTTCGGTGGCTGTGCACAAGAACGATCCACTTTCAAGCATGTGATGCATGTGTGTCCCGTGAGCTCATGACACATGGTTGGTTTCTCTAAGATGTTGTAAAATAAAGCTCATTCTGGGTTTGTGTATTCGGCCATTACATTTATCTGTAGGCTTCTGCATAGTTCCTCCATAGTTTTCAATAACCAGAAATATTAATAATTAAGTTAAAAAAATAGGTGCAAATACTAAAGCCATTGCTTGGTTTGTGGTGAGAGTTGTACAGAAGTGAAGTGAACCTGTGATAGAGATTTGGAACTGATACCCCAGTTTCAATCTGTCTCATGGACATGTCGGATCTCATGTACATTTGGCATAATGTCAATCACGAGCCAGTTATGATATTAGGATGCATTGCAATGTATTGAATTGCAACATATCATTTTGTTATATCCTATCATAAGGCAGTTACCAAGCTGTAGTGTGAAATTAGCTCATCGGAGTGTTTTATTTATTCAGACGTCTTAAATATTTTCTCAGGACATTGTTAGGTATAATTCCTAAAAATAAAAAAGCTACTTCCCTGATTGGCTTGGAGGGGATAATAGTTATAGAGAATGTAAGATATTTCTTCCCAAGCCAAAAATGGCAAATTGGGCCTAGGCAGACAGTGGATGCTTTATTAAGGAACTGGTCAATCGTCAATAGTATCTGGGTCATTGCCTTAAGGAGAGATGAGACATTGATGTTTCCTTTGCCAGCTGGCTGTAATGGAAGTATAAGGCAGGCTTTGTTACCACTTTCTTTGCAAAGTGAAATAAACCCTCTACCAGTGGTGCAGCCGTGCAAACATTTCGTGCCAGACTTGGTGACATTTGTGGTCAAACACAATCCTTTCATGCATGCTGCAAGGTGTAGCATTCTGCATCAGAAATCATCTCAAGTCACAGGGTTGCATTGAGCTGTCTAAAACAACATCCTCAGCTCTCAGTATAATAAAAACTAGGCTTTAAAGGGATATCTTCACCTCACCTATAGAATATGCACTATAAATATCACCACAAGGTCATGGGGGTAGATTTTACGGAATGCATGCATTGAATGCAACGTTAAATGCTTTGCCCAATGCATAAATGTCTTCATTAATTCATATTACATAATTGCATGAAAGCAATGGAATAATCATGGGATGGTGCAAATCTTAATGACTGTAAATCTCATGTGTCTGGGGGACTATGTGGTCCTGTGATCTGGATCACAAAAGGAGGACTTGTCTACTGGATATAGAGGAAAAGCATGATGTCATCAGTGGAGAGAAACATCTGTAAATATTTCAACAACATTAATATGAGGTCATACCTATGTCCTTGGTTAATTACGTATAAATAAGGGAGGCTTACAAAATGTGCAGATCTGTGGATGCCCAGGAACAGAGCTGAGGACCACGGATGGACTCGTCACATGACTGAGAATGTGTTTAAACACATCTGTATCCAGCGATCTCAGGATGCTTGGCCCAATGTGTTCCCAGCTCATCCATCCAGTCGTGTAACAAAATAAATGCAACAAAGCAGTGGTCTGCTCAGTCTGGTGAACAAACCAATTCAACAAGAGTCCATCATTTCTGAAGCGATAGACTCCTACCATTTACTTCATCATATGCAGTGGCCCAGTCCAGGTCTTGAAGGTTCAAGAAGAATTAAACTCCATTTCCATGTCTGTTGAGGTCATTTCATTGACTGACAAGATTCCTCCAAAATGCCTTGGACAACCTATGGTTTGGGGCAGGGGTGTCCAATCCGGAGCCAGATTCATTCTGACTATGCAAAATATTAATAAATGAAAAGAGTGCTGCTTTCTTGCCAGTTTTACCATCAGGTGGATTGAATCAAAGTCCCAAAGAAAAAGCTGAATTAAAAAAGGAGCCGCCTCTTTTATTGAGTAAGAGCAGGGAGTGAAGGAACAGGGCAGCTTTCTCCTTTGCCAAATAAGAAGAAATGATCCCTGAATGGAGTGAAAGTTAAGAAAAGAGACTGCTCAGTCTGCATTTGGCAGCATGAGTAAAAAGGGCTGAAGTGCGTGCAGATGGCCAGTGTGTTTTTGTGGGCCTGTATAATCAAACACTGTCCTGCCACAGAGTTTCCTGACTGTTCCCATGTAACAGAACATACACTGTCTTATTGAGGTAGCACTGCACACGTACTGTAACTTACTTAACAGAGAAGGCCTATGTCCAACTGTCCATAAACTGTCCTTCACAAATGTGAGTGTAATCAAGGTAGTTTGCTAAAATATATTTCCAATATATAATACAGGGAAGTTATTTGAAACATATTTGTCTCTGCATGTCTGTGTTGATGAATATGTCAGTTTGAGGAATATCTTTTCTTTGTTTGCGGACATGACGTAAATAACTAACAAATAACGAATGGCTGGAATTTCCCGCTAAAATCAAAGTTGAATTGGAATTATTTCAAGGAATCATTTCATAAGTTTTATTTGTATAATCCAATTTTACAGTTTATTTTACATTCCAATAGTTTTAATGCAATACACACACACAGACATATATAGGCCTAAATATGTGTGTATATAATTACAAAAAATCTAAATCATAAAATCATATTAATATTTTATAGTTATTTTGAATGAGTCAAAAATGGTGGGAATGTGTCTTAAATGAAAACTCCAGTGGAAAGAGATTCACTGCCTTTTAAACTTTGATTTTTAAGTTGGTTCCAGTTGTAAAAAAATATACCCAAGTGTGAACACCAAAATTTTTCCTAAATTGTTTAGCCCTAAAAGGATTTTGTGAAGGGTTTTTATTTTTATTTTTTTATGTTATTATTATTTTCTATGCAGATGCTCCTCTCTGCTATCATTCTAGAAAAAAAAATCCTATTAGAGCTTTTCAAGTCGTCTTTCAAGTGGCTACCGTGGCAACAAGTCCAATGATGGAGGAATTGAAAGCCAGTACTCAGCAACAAGCGAA
The DNA here is from genome assembly GCF_018340385.1 of Cyprinus carpio. Taxonomy (NCBI): domain Eukaryota; kingdom Metazoa; phylum Chordata; class Actinopteri; order Cypriniformes; family Cyprinidae; genus Cyprinus; species Cyprinus carpio. The sequence continues at coordinate 451,830 of NC_056581.1, read as the reverse complement.
ACAATCGTCCCATGTCATACATTGGTTAATGAGTTTGGAAAAGGGCAGCTGGGGTTTCCCTTTCTGAAGAAAAAAAAAATTCATATTTCCACTTCTTCAGTCAGCCATTTTTGCTGAGTTGCATTTCCTCATGTTATGGATCCATCTAATGTCTAATGCCAATATTCCAGCACTGGTGAGTTCCAGGAATGTAATGGAGCACATGAAGACATGTCCTAATGCTCTTATGTGATACAGTGAACAGGATTATGGATTGTTGTGGGTTTCACTAGTTTTCTTGTAAGCCAGTGTAAGTTTGTGAGTGTTTCTCCACCCCGGCATTGCTTGCGTAAGCCACATTCAGTAGGAGCACGCCGGTTCAGTGGGAGGATGGTGCTTACATAAAAGCCTCCATAGCAGTGAGACGGAGGGGGCGGGGCTTAGACCTCAGGAGCGTGCATGAGCCCTGGCCGGGACGGGGCGGGAGGTAGTCAGTGATGCAGTGAATGAATGCCACTTGCCCACTGATCCGTAACTGAGTGAGGGACAAAGACCTCCTGGAGAGCGGAGCACAGCTCCTCAGCCCTGGGATAAACGCTGGGGCTGCAGCTGGCCTCTCCTCTCACTTCATCACTGCAGCCAGCTGAGGATGGTGAGTAAACTCTGTTTAAGATTGTGAATCAGTCGTTTCTTTGGTTTTTTGTTTTTTTGTTTTTTATTTTTTTTGTTGGGGGTTGTTGAGGTGGTTTGTTTTGTTTTTTAGTATAATTATTATGATGGGTGGTTGGTTGTGATGATGATGATGATAATGAGGTCTTGATGTATTTGCCTGAGTTATAAAATGCATTCACTTGCATTAATGCAAATAAGGGAAGGAGCATATGACCAGAATGTTAGATTGCCTGGTAGGAAAATCAGAGCAAGCTGTGTATACAAAAGTTTGAGATTGGAAAGATTTTTAAATTTCACAAAAAAATGACGAAGAATCAGCAAGTAACACATTCAATTAAACATGACGTTTTGAAGCTGAAAGACTAAAATAGTATTTTCTTGCAAAAATTACATCTTTATTTTATTTAAAACTTCAGAAAATAATTTTTACAGTGCATGTGGTATTGCCTATATTTGGAAAATCCTCCAGTAGACAAAAAAATTAATCTTATTTCCTCTTTTATTTTAAACTTGATGGCTGCACACCAAAAGATGGATAACCAGACTAACATCTGTGTAAAAACAGCTTTGTGTTATATCACGTAACACTTGAGTTCTGAACAAAAGATTGCAATTATAATAGATAGTTCTGATTGAATGAGCTGCCTTCACACCTGGTGTAAAAGAATACTGCAGTCCTATATAATCGCCGGTTATATTTACTGCAGTATGGTATGGCAAAATCTCTCCCGTGGGTGATTTCTGTCATTGTGTGGCATATACCCTGGGAACAGGGTCTTCCTCTGACCCCTCACACAGAGGCCTTTCTTGCTCTGACAGTCTCTTTCAATGCGCTCACCGCTAATGGAGTGTTTTCTGTGTGCATCCCATCCTGTCATTCAAAAAACTCCTTTTATTCCAACAGGAGGAATTGGAGATGGGTTGAGCTCACGCTGTGTTTTTCCTGCAGAATTTGTGTTTGTTTTAGCCCGTGTCTGTTTGATTCGAGGTAATCTACACCAAAAAGTTGACTAAATTAACTTGAGTCGCACATGTTCATTTTTTTAAATTGAATCATTTTCTTCGGAGACCAAAATCATGTTGCACTCAGGACTAATGTTGTGCCACATTTCTAACATTTCTCAGATTAAGTTCAGTCACAGCATGTGGTGGATATAGTTCAGTCTGAAATTATCTCACATCCTGTCAACTTTCAGATCTTTATTTGATGAATCCAGGATGAATAGATAGTGCGGAGCTGCTAGACACTCTCACATTAATAAAGGAATCAAAGCGTATTAAAATACACTGATAATTTTAGCAGAGGAAGACACTGCACAGAGACCAGCTCTGTTCCAAGCTTCATTTCCATAGACGTTTGAGCACTACGTGTCCTCAGCACAGGATGCACCAGCACGTGTCCACCACCTTGCCTGGATTCATATGAATAACACATTTACAGTCAGTCAGCCTAAAGCATGCATTTCCAGCATTTTGGTGTTTCGTCCAAATAATTCATTTGGCAGACATCCAGATGAAAACAATGCTGTCAGACATTAGTCATTGTGAAGCAGAGTGTCTGTTTGAGACTGTTGGTTTACCATTGGTTTTGCTGGAGGTAAAACTACTGTCATACAGACTAATATTAAAATAAAGGTTCCAAAAGTGTATTTTCACAGTGATGCCATTGAAAGACCATTTTTGGTTCCTCAAAGAACCTTTACTTTTTTTGTCTTTTTATTTAAAACTTGGTGAATGAAATATAAGATTATTCATAACCAAACTGCAAAAACAAGATGATTTGGATGAGTTGTATGTAAATTTCTAACCTCAGGCACACAGTCACTCGTTTAGAATTCATTAGCATTAGAACGAGGTTAAGAACAAATTCTTACACGGCTGTTGTGAATCTTGTAATTTTCAGTTTTGTTATTACCGCATTGCTGTGAGATCTTTTTCCCGTCTTACTTGCACAAGTCTTAGTTCTTCTGATTTTATGTCTTAGAAATAGAGCTCTTGTTCATGAATGGATTAGTGATAGACTTGAGCTTGTGAGTGCTGTGAGGCGGATTAATGACCGCAGACGTGGACTCTGGACTAGAATGACTCCAGCACAACAGAAAGGAGAGTTTACGACCCTACATGGCCCTCACTTCTCCAGGTGTTGAACAGTGAGCTGCCTGTTAGGACCGCTCTTAACATCAGCTGTAATACTTCATCAAGAACAAAGCACTTACTGTCTCACGGGACAATCTTTCCTTGATTCTCCAGAAGGTTTAATGTCAGGTTTTAATCAGGTTTATAGTGTGGCTACACTTTCGGCCAAACGAATGATGACAGATCTTCCAAACACTTCCAAATGTTTCATCCAAACATTAAAAGACGTCCGCATGTGTAAATGATCTGACAGCATCTTGTTGTGTCCCGCAGGTCTGAGTGTTTGCTAAGTGGACTGAGCCATACACAGGCTTCCCGTCTGGATCTCTGCCATCGCTCTCTTCCTGCTCTCCGTTCCCTGGATCCTCAGGCTGAAGAACTCCTCCATCATCTCAGATCGGACCTTTGAAACACGAGATTTGTGCCCCGTCCAGAGCCGCCAGAGCCCCTCAGGGCCCACGGGCAAAGCGGCACTTTAGGACAGACTTTCTGCGAGTCATGAGTGAATTCTGGTTGTGCTTCAACTGCTGTATCGCCGAGCAGCCGCAGCCGGTAAGATTATCATCACCTCCAGCCTCCAAACCACAGAAACCAGGAAGAAATCATGAATCACCTGCTCGTGCCTGTTCCTGTTCCCCTGATGGGTTCCCAGTTTCATTTTCTACATCTGTCTCTCTTTTAGACGTCTATTAGACTTCGGGTCCACTTATAATGTTAGTCAAGATTTCATCCACCATAAATGTTAGACCATTTTCAGTCCTCAGTCTTTAAGTACTTCTGAATGTATAAGTGCAGTATAAAAATAAGCATACTATATATTAACTGATATAGTATGATATATTGAAAATATGGAGCAAAAATCAGGAGCTCATCAAAAAAAAAAAACAAAAGAATCTATTGCAAATAGATGAAGTGCATCTCCAAAATAGTTTAAATACATAAATGTGTTATTATTTATATATATATATATATATATATATATATATTGCATATCTTTGCCTTAACTTTTGAGTAAAAATCTGCAATTTGGTGCAGATGCTGATATTTATATATAGCCAAAACGTTGTAAAAAACTTGTAATGTAAATCAAAGAGATCCTTTTAACAAGCAAGTTAAGTTGCTTCAGTCCAGTTAATGTTTATCCTCAAATATTAATTACAATATAAAAGCAATTATTATGTTTACTTGATAAAAAAAAATTAGTACTGATTTCACAGCAAAAAGACACGTGAAGCACAAGCTGAAGGTGGACGTTTGTTTGTACAATTAAACTAAAAGACCTTTTACTTGCTAAAAATGTATAAACTATCAATCAGACGACAGAAAGCATGAAGTAGATTGTGAACGATGGGTTTATCAGCAAAGGTTTGATCAGTTAGAGACCTTAGAAATTTGTGTATCAAATATGATACAGCAGGGTTAAAGGGAAGTACAATGTAACAACGTACAGTATGTACACATTAAGTATATTATATCAACATTGTCTGTATGGATGTGATGTGGCTAACAACTGTTAATAGTTTTGGGGTGAGCCGATTATGCTGTTTAATTTCAGTAGATATTGTGAGTAAACAGGGACGTTAGCTTTGTATTTTAAACATGATATGTCCTCTTTAAGAATAATCAGTCCCACACTGATCTGCACCTGCAGATCTCAGCTCAGCTGATGAGTGACAGTAATAGCTGAGTGTGTGTTCTTGTGCATCGTTGTAACAGCACATATTTTAGCACACACATCTGATTTATGCTCAACTACAAGCATGTGTGTTGGATGAGTCTGTTATCCTTGGCTGGAGTCTCCGCTCGACGTGGACGTGAATATTTTTTCCCTTTTTGCCCCAGCCATTTGTAATCATCACATATTCTGTGAGATGTCGGCTGTCACAACACATTATGTCAGAATTTGTCTCTGCTCTGTTAATAAAGCAGACGGGATTTATAATAACAAATACTTCAGCCCTTACAGGCATACCACAACTTCACATTACCAAAGAAGGGTTTACTGATAAGATGGGTGTGAGGAAATCTAGTTTCAGGCTGTCGGCCAGGATTAACCTGAGGACGGTTTGTATGCAGGGTTCACAAACGTTTTGGCATTTCAAATTATTAGATTAATTCATGACTAGTAATGGTTGTGTATAAAAATAAAAAATAAAAAGGTAATTGCAACTTTTTATCTCACAATTCGGACTTTTTTTTCTCAGAATAGCGTGATATACTCGCAATTTTTGAGTTAAAAAGTCAGAATTGCGAGTTTGTATCACACAATTATGAGAAAAAAAGTCAGAATTGCGAGTTTGTATCATGCAATTATGAGAAAAAATAGAAAATTTGTAATATTTAGTTTGTATCATGCAATTATGAGAAAAAAAGTCAGAATTGCGAGTTTGTATCATGCAATTATGAGAAAAAAGTCAGAATTGTTAGATAAAAAGTCGCAATAACCTTTTTTTTCATTTTTTTTTAATTGCTGAACATTCTTCAGCAATTAAAAAAAATGAAACACAAATGTTATGATTAAGTCATTTTTGCTTATTAGTATGGTTGAATTGGATCATCGAAGGTCAGCAGTAAAGACATTGGTTAATAAAATTAGATTAAATACATAAAGGATATGTGCTAATTGATATTCAGTTTTTGTTGTTTTGTATGTTTTTATGTTTTTCTGAGTTTTTTGTTTTTTTATTGGTTTAGAGGATTTGATTTTTGTGCAAGTGAGATGAATGCATGTTGACTTTAGTCTCTAGATCTACAGAGAGCATCATATTCACACAGCACACCTCTGCACTCCTGATTTCTCTCAACATGAGGACAGGAGAGCTGTCAGTCAATACACAGGAAAACAGGTCTCACTTATTTGAAAACGTAACTCAGATATTTTCTTGTACATTAAAAAGTGATGCAATACTTTACTAGTTACTTGAAAAAGTCATCTGATTGCATAGTTCACATCACTTGTAATGCGTTACCCCCAACACTGTTGCTCAATAATCAAATGGTTGCCCAGATCTCAGCTCAGGATGATCTCTAATGATGTTGTGTGAAACACGCAGATTTCACGGCAGTGAAAAATAACAGAATGTCTCTCAAAAATGATTTAACGATATATTCATTGGTGTGCATATCAACACCAGACTTTATTAAGGATTCAAGCCAATGCTAGTGAAACACTAGCTGGTGTTGAAGAATGTGTGGATGTTGTTATTCAAAGGCGTTTATATTGTTGCACGAAAGGCTGACCTGCATGAAATGGAGTGAGGAGGGACATTTCATTAAATGAAAGTCAGTAAGGATCTTCTGAAGAACATGTAGCTGAGGAGTTGATATGTTGAACTGAGTCTGGTTTGACTGAAGTTCTGTAAGTGGAGAGATTTGCCACCTTTGGCCTTTTAAAGCTAAAGCACGCAAGGAATTTCTGGGATTTGTGTTGTTATTATTACAGGCGCTTATGAAGTGTGGCCCACTGGTGAATGAAATGTGCGCCTACACTGTCCACTGTAACTTCAGCTTAAACATTTCAGATGCTGCCTTGAATGAAGTATAATCAAACTGGCTATACTTATTCTACCTCAAAGACATTTGTATGTTTTTACATGTGGTTTAAGTTTGTAAATCTTAACAGCATGTCCTGAATATGATCTGACATACCACTTTGATATATTTATCTGATGTAATGACAGTTCTGCATTTTTTGAGTTTGACTTCATTTTCAAAATACTTGATGGAGCCACTCTAGGTAGTTTTGTGAGTATAATAGAGTTTGTTTCAGTGTTCACTTTACATAAATGAATAATAACATTAGTGCAGATGTTTTCTGCTGAACTTGAGAAGTTGCAATAAGGGCGGCTGATCTTAAATTGGTGTGTAATTTAAGAAGATGGGTGCTTGTTAAATTAGGTCACATCTTCCCTGAAGCAGAGAGCTGTCATCTGTCCTGTGATGATGAGTGCTGAGACCTTCATCCACCGTGAGGAAAGAGGATCTATAAACACTCAAACAGCACTCCTCAGTATTAGGAAGTATTGCACTGTTTAATGTCTGGCAGTCATCGACTTCTAGTCTGTTTAGTGAATGAGCCACAGCCAAGCAAGGATTCCCTCTTAACATTGTATTGACTAAGAGGTGTTTACACATATAACATTTTATTCCAAGATTTAATCACTTTATATGATGTTAAAAAGTGCTTGTTTGATGCTTTTGGTGGAATGACCTTTCATTGGAGGCTCAGAAATCTCATAGGCACCTTTATTTGCATTTCAATGAAGAATAAAAGTCATGGAACGACATGAGTGTGAGTAAATGATACCGATTTTTATTTTAGTGTAAACTAACCACTTTAATGTAAAGCTATAAAGGGCAGAGGAAAACTGAATAGCTGTTGACCTTTCTTTAGGTATGTATTCAGCTGTGTCTGTTTCTTATTCTGCAGAAGAGGCGGAGACGTATAGATCGGAGTATGATCGGCGAGCCAACCAATTTTGTCCACACGGCCCACGTAGGCTCTGGAGATATCTTCAGTGGCATGAACTCTGTGAGTACAGCTAACGTTCGATCCAGAATCACAGAATCATTCACAAGCGGCCAGTGATGAGTGAGTTGTTGTACGCTCATTATTGCAGTGCATGAGAGGATTATATGAGTGTACTTGATAGTGTCCGTTATAGTTTCAGACACCACTACAGATGAGCCCTAGTGCACTAAATAAGGGTGTAGGGATTGATTTCAGACTCAGCCCCAGAGATGGTGTGCATGATGATGTAGTCTGAGCCAGTTTTGTATTTTTTGATCCTATGAACTGTGTCCAGGAGAACTCAATTCAGAACCAAATGCAGTCGAAAGGAGGCTATGGAGGAGAGGCCATGTCTGTTAACGTACAGATGCAGCTGGTGGATACAAAAGCAGGATAATAGGTGTTGTTGGAAGGGGTGAGTAAACCGCTCTTTGCTTTGGACTGTTTGTGGGCTGCAATAGCATCATCATATCTGCTGTGATGTTAAGCTGCAGATAACTGTGGCTTGGTGTGGTTTAGTGCTTAAAGATCTGAACTGATGTCTTTGTGTTTTTTGAATGGGTTCTCGGTTAAATGTCTGAAATAAAGTCTGTAGTTAAAGCAACACTATGTAAAGTTTGGCGCTATAGCGGTTAATAAACAGAGCTGCACACATCCCGCGGAAGAACATTCTAACCGGAGCTACTTCTCTACGTTTATATCTATGGTGATTCACGCAGATGTGTGTTACTCCGCAGCGGTGACGACCCGAACAGGCCACAATAGTCCAAAAATAATCACTTATTATACATGTACCGTTGTGATTTTGGGATAAGACATAAAGTCGGTTTGGTAGATGAATTTATGACGTACTCGCTCATTATATACATTTTGCAAATTTTTAACACAGAAAAGGTTACAGTGTTGGTTTAAAACAAGCTCGAGATATTTTCATGTTATATAAAAGAAGCAATGTTTAACTATATCATAAAAACAAAGAGAAAACTACTTTTTTATCCTGTTTCTCTGTCTACTGAACAAAATGGCAGCAATTATATTACATTAAATTTGTATATCGTCACTGCAACAAAAAAAATTGTAGTTAGTAACATAATCCATTACATTGCACATTTTGGGTTATACTTTAAAAAAAAAAAAATAATAATAATAAAGTTTGACCTAACTCATTTATAACATTGATTTAAAAATACAAAGAAAAATAAAATATTTTCCATTCTTTGTTATTAATAACCTGAAGTGCATTAAGTCAGGTTTTCCAAACTGAAGGAAGTGCAGGGGGCTCGTGACTCAGAGAGCACAGATAGCGCCCCCTGCAGGTGCGGAAGAACATCAGCACCAAACAGCATTAAAAACTTACAGGGCGTGGCACCATACAGTTTTTAAAGGTGGTTGCTAACAAGTGGGACTACAGAGTTAATCGTCATCATACCGAACAGGAAAACTCAAACTTTCCCACGTGTGGACTTGAATAAATATTGAAAGAGTTAGAAGCCACAGCAGCGTCAGCCTCTTTGGGATGAAGCTAATCTGTGTGATGTCTTCTGCAGGGTCCCATGATGTGCTGGTTCTGCTCACCGGTTCCCTTCCAGCAGCTTTTCACCTCATTCTTACCCAGCAAACACATGGACAGTTGTGCACTCCGTGGTAGAGAGGCTACTGGACAGCAGGATCCCACAGCGCTTCAGTGTTGTGTCCGTCACTGCTCGCGCCGCATGCCCCTCAGCCTGGAAGTGCAAAGAGTGTCCCTGCTTTCTTCTGTGGTGTGCTGTAAACTCTTGCTTTTTCATCACGCACATGTGTGGGTCTGGAACCAGTACGAACAGTTGTTTTGGGTTGGTTCTCTTTAGTTTGCTCATTTATTTTTGATTCCGTGATCAGCACAGAGCCGACAACAATGTTTGTATGAGAAAGTGGCTGCTTGCGGTCATGCGGTGCCAAACTGCTCAGTGCAATGCAAAGACAAGAAGTACTTCGATTGTTACTTTGCTGTTTACAGTGTTCCAGTTTGTTTTCATTGCAATGATTTTAAAGATTAGTATAATCACTGATGTTGAAAGGCAGAATTGCTGTCTGCTGTGTCAATGTATGTCTGTAACTTGATGTAAAGCAACTAAAGCTATAGATAGTGTACAGATCAAATGTATAAACACAGTTTTTATTAGTTCTAGTGCTCTTTATCGATGTAGCTACAATTACAGGGGCATTTCAGTAAATAAGGTAATGAGTAAATTTACTCAGGTAACATGGCCTCAAAATAGCGCCACCTATCGGCCATAACGTCCAGTTTGAAGATGACTGGACTCATAGATCGTAATAAAACTTTAAGATGCACAATAAGAGTGTGTTTCTGTACGGAGCCCTTAAGAAGACATAGTGATGGAAAACATGAGATTCCTTTATTTTCTGGTGATGGAAATAATATGAGATTGAAGGGAAAACAAACTTTTTTGCGGGGGAGTGCAATACTTTTGCAAGCAAATGTACATTTTATTAGATGAATGCAAGAGTATTGATATTTCTTTTTTACATCACCATGTTCTTTAAATGGCTCCATAGTAAAAGACGCAATAGCAGCTGAAATGTATTGCTTGCTTGTAGAGGTCGTCCACTTGATCCAACCAAAATATTATGGAAATATTAAATGGTACCTTATTTACTGAAAGGCCTTCCCGTTATAAAGTCACAGACTGGTTTCTGGGATCATTCCACTCTCTCTTGCCTCGTTTCATTCAAGTGTTGTTCTAGAACATATATTTTTCTTTTTGATAGAGGTATATTCTCTCAAATATGTGGTGATGAATCTCATGAAACCTGTCAAGAACAAGTCCTGATTAAATGTAAGGCCCAAAAACGAAGAGGACCCCCGCCCCCCAACACACAATGTTTCACATTTATTTAAAAAGTCAATTTTTAGGACCATTAATATTAATGCATTGTGTTATGTTCATAATTCAATAACCTCCACACCCTTCACTTCTCATTACCATACCCCCCCCCCCCCCAAAAAAAAAAAAAAAAAACAAAACTCATTACCATACAAAAAAAAAAATAATAATAAAAGATAATAATGAAAATAATGATACAGTGCAAATATATATATATATATATATATTCTTTGAATGTTTGTGTGGAAAGTGTACTTGGACCTGGACATGTTTTTGTGAGATTCATCTTGTGACTGTCTTCAAGATCAAGCAGGCCGTTTAATTCGATTTTCAGATAATTTCAGCCAATCAGCTCAGCCGGCTGTGGGTTATTATACAGTGAACTCTTCTATTCTTCACTCAGGTCAAGATAAAAACAGCTAGAGTCTCCTGAAACCTCATTAAATCCAGTTTTGCCAATGCTGTGACAAAAGCTAACTTTTAAATGTTATAGGACAAGCATGTAATTATTTTACAGTATAGTCACGCAGTTAAAAACTGTATATTTGGGTAAATTAGTTCCCTTCATTTCTGACCCAGTGTCGTGAGGTTTATGAATTTTCATTAAGGGTAAGATCCTTTTAGCTGTTTGGTATTGTGTGCTATTTTAATAAGGCCTGCTGTGTGTCATTGTGAATATTTGCCAAATGAAAATGTAGAATCTTTAAATACTGGCTTTGAGAAAGTCAAAAGATGACTTGTGTTTGATATAAATGCAAGTATAATTCCCATGTAGGTTTTAACATGGCATGCTAAGTGTGTCTGTGCATCAGTCCCTGTTAACGTGTCTTTTCTCAAGTGCTTTATGTTTGTATATACTGTATCTACACTCTGTCTGCCACGATACTCCCTTAAATTATTTGCCCTGTTTTGCTACTGTGTGTTTTGTTCTTTGTTTGGCTGCACGTCCGTCTTTGGGTGACCAAGGGTCAGAGAGCTCTGCCAGTCCATTTTCAGTGTGGATGGTGCGATTATGGATGGAGAAATAAAACCAGAAGCAAATGTGACATGCATCACATGACCAAATGTCTGCTGCAACTCTGTCTTAAATTTGCCGTAATTCTGCTCGATTTTAAACTGAATCAGGTCTTTCCATACCTTCACAATACAGAGGTTTCTCTGGTGTGTAACCCTGAGCCATCAGCCATTTTCTCATTTAAAGGGACAGTTCACCCAAAAATAAAAATTTCTGTCATTTACTCACCCTTAAGTTGTTCCTAAACTCTATGAGTTTCGTTCTTTTGTGGAATTATTGGAATTGCTATTAGGATTTTTACTGTTAACATTATAATAGAAATTCCACATATATGGAGAGTGCATATCTAAGTCTTTGATAATAATTTATATATTAAATAGCCTAATAAATCAGTACTAGATGAGGTCAAATAAACCATGTGTACGAGTCCACATTCTACTGATTTGTGCTTATTGGTGAAAGTGCAAAACCCTGAGATGTAAAAATAAATTTCTCAAATGACAACAATCACTGAGAATATAATTATGAGCAATAATAATATTTTTTTTTAGCAGTTTAACCATTATACAGCATAAAATATGTTTTTCATTGATTAAATCTAGACTACAATGCTCAGACATTTAGTCGACTGAAACTTGATTAAACAAAATCAGGACGAAGTTGACTAAATATGATAATAATAACTAAAAAGTACATTTGACACAGAACTAAGACTAAGATTAAGACTGAATTAAAAATGGCTGACAGAATTAACACTAGAATGAAACAACGTGAGGGTGAGTAAATGATGAGCGCATTTTCATTTTTGGGTGATCTGTCCCTTTAAGGCCTTGTTCCTGAAAGACAAGTACAAGGACTGTCTAATGTGAACTAAATTTCTCATGTTAATCGTTGCTACAGATATTGGCTTTGAATGAGGCTAATATCGTGCACTGGACAGAAACTGACAGAAATCAGATGAAGAAGATGAGAAGTCCATCTACTTACAGACTGGTGGTTTTTATTTGAATGCAATATTATTTAACGTGTGGTCAACCAGCATGCAATACATGACAATAAACCTCTGCCTTTGCTTTATTATGGATGGATTTCAGCATCAGGGAAACAAGCTGAGCTTCAGATTATTTGGTATTTTGCATTGTGTCAGCTGGTTGATTACCCATGTGTTCTGTTGAAATAAATATTTTTTACATGCATTATTACGTGAATAAATTTGTACTAATTTTTACAAAATATTTGAGAAATGTAATCAGGTGTAAAATAAAATGAATGCATTTAATATGGACAAAAGTGAGGGGAAAAAAGAGAAGAAGAAGAATTTGACAGTATTAGGAATTAATTGAATGACAGCTGACAGTTTTAAAAGTCTCTTATGATCATCGAGGCTGCATTAATCTTATAAAGTGCAGTAAATGTGGTAAAAAGAGGTATATAGCGAAATGTAGGCTACTGTTTTTTTTTCTATTGTAAGGTATGTTTAAATATAATTTATCGCAGTTATCAAAGCTGTATTTCCAGCATCATTACTGCAGTCTTCAGTGTCACATGATCTTCAGAAATCATTCTAATATGCTGATTTCTGATTATTATCAGTGTTGAAAACAGTTGTGCTGCTTCATATTTTCATGGAAACTGTGCATTTAGTCAGGTTTCTCTGATGAATACGTTAAACTGCTGAATAAAAGTAATAATTACAATAATAATAATAATACTAGCGCCAAACCTTTGAATGGTACTGTATATAATATGTAAGGTAACATACAGTAGCAGTAGTATGCACAGACTTGTCGAGCTCAGTTCATGCTGTACCCATTTATATATTTATATTTGACACAAACATCTCTCTCCTGGGTGTTAGTGTACGTCCAGATTATAAACAGTCCACTAGGTGTCAGACTCACGCGGAGAGTGACTAGAAAGTCTGCTTTGTTTCGTGGAATTGAATGGAGGACAAACTCACATGTGAGCCTAGATGAGCGGAGGCTGTTTCTGAAAGATTCCTCTGTTGATACGTACAATATCATAGGATACATTATTATTCAGTTATATTTATTTATTTATTAATTTATGAAAACATTCATTAATTTATATAAACACACACACACACACACACATTGTAATGAGCGGCTCTTCCACGCGACCGCGCCTCATGAAGCACGCGCACGCACAGTCACGTGACTCAGTCAAAATGGCGGCGGGGCAACAGTGGGTGTTGGTAGAGATGGTGCAAGCTTTTTACGAGGTAACTACAACTTTATTCTTTTGTTTTTTAAATTTCAGAAATATCGACAGACTGTGTGACGTTTGCTCGTTTGAACAGCACCGCTGTATGGGCAAATGGTTGTATTTGGCGCTGTTTGACAGATAATCTCCAGTAGAGTGTTACTGTAACTCCAGGAAGTGCAGTGAACACTCACTCTCTCACCTACATACACATTTATGAGTTTATTTATTTATTTATCACCGCTACTGTAAAATCGTGATGATAATAAGAGTTATTAATTATTATCAGAGCCGGTCTTGTGTCTGTTTCCAGGTTACTGGAGTAAGAACAGCTTTAACATCATTCTGGTGTAACGTTAAATCAGTGAAAATGACTTTATTGCGGTCTATAATTAATGCTGGAGCTCTGTTTGTGTGCTTTTTGTTTGTTAAAGTGAGTGATTAAACTGTGACTGCAGTGCACAGCTTATATGAAACCGTGTGACTGCTCTAACAACATTAAAAGCGACTGATGAGACACTAATAAATAGCCAGCTTCGCTAATATTAATGAGTCGAATCTCGCCAGCACACATGCTTCTTTAAGATCTCATATAAGACATCTACATGTACAGACATCTAATAAATGATAAATTTCTCTGCTAAATGTCATTTTGATGTCCAGAGGTGAAGATTGTAGAGATGTTGCTCATCTACAGTACGTCTTCTGGTTAAAAACAAATCTAATGTGCATCAGACGTTCATTTCTTTAACTGATGCAGTTTGTGTTCTAGTCTTCTTGTTATTTTCTGTTCTAGGCTCCAGCATATCATTTGATTTTAGAAGGGATCCTCATTTTGTGGATCATCAGACTGCTGTTTTCCAAAACGTATAAACTCCAGGAGAGATCAGACCTCACAGAAAAGGTGAGAGGCACATATCACTCGTTATAATCTGTTTAATTTACAGTGTTAATTGAAGGATGTTTTCTGTATTTCTGTGGCTGTTCGGCATTCAAGTAACCTTGTACACTAGCTTTCAAAAGTTTGGGTCGATGTCATTTTTTATGTTTTTGAAAGAAGATCAAACATACAGCAAAAACAGGAATATTGAGAAGTATTATTACAGTTTAAAACAGCTGCTTTCTATGTGAATATATTTAAAAAAATATAATTTATTTCTGTGATACACATCTGTATTTTCAGCATCATTACTCCAGTCTTCAGTGTCACATGATCTTCAGAAATCATTCTAATATTCTGATTTGATGCTCAAGAAACATTTCTGATTATTCATGTTTTTGTGGAAACTGTGCTACTTTTTTTGGTTAAATGATACTTTGATAAATAAAAAGTTTAAAAGAACAGCATTAATTTGAAATGAAAATCTTTTGTAACATTATAATGGTCTTAGCTGTCATGTTTAATCACTCTTCCTGAATAAAAGTATTTTTAAAGTCTTACTGACCCCAAACATTTGAATGGTAATACACACATTTACTGAAGAATATTAAATATGGCATGTCATATTCTTCATATTTTATGTCTGTGTAAAGAAACAAACTGTCAGGATCTCTGGAACTATTTTCAGTTTCCGTTAATAAAATATTAAAGTGAATTATAAATGTTCTGTTTGTGAACTGTAGTTGGGTCATAGATGTTAAGATGTCCGCATCAAAAGAAATGTACAAAAGTGATTTTGTGTCCATAGAAAGCACATTAAATGGAAGTAAGGTTTGTATTTACAGATGTTCAGATTTTTTTTTTTATAATAGATTGTCAAAATTTGGTTGAAATAATGTTACATTGTCATTCAGTGTAACACAATATTTATGCAAAAATTCAAACAACGTGCTTATTCTGACGTGTACATATTAAAGTATCTAAAAGAATAATGGAGCATACTAAATTTTATTGTGTTTTAAATTAGTAAAAAATTCTTACTGACGAATGGGCAAAACCTAGGATAGTGGTGAATGTTAAAAATGTAAAATTACAACTCATTGGTATTTGGGGTGAAAGTAATTAGTCTTTTAATATGTCATAAATTGATTTTTGTTGTAAATGAGCCTGATGAGATTGTTACACTGAATGACATTTTACTGGGAGTCTTCTGTAAATCAGGGGAAAATGTAAGATATTTATTTTTTGCTCAGAAAAACAAAAACAAAATTGCAATTAAATAAAACAGAAAACTTTTTGCATTTTTTTTGGGAAAAACTACAACAGTTTAAAGCAGTATTACACTTTTTTTTTTATGCTTTAACACTTTTTCATCTTTGACCCAGTTACAGTATACTCTAAAACTATAAATTGATATTATTAACTTAGTTGCAGTTAACCAAACTAAAATCTGCATTAAAACAAAACAGCAAATTAATTTATAATTAACAAAAATAATTAACAAATATGTTAAATTGAATCATAATACGATTCTGGAAATCATGGAATGATAGTTATTTCGATATTCAGAAACTTATCCAAAAAGAAAATGTTAAATTGAACTTTGATTTCTGAGTCCGTGACACTTTACAATAAGCTCCTGTTAGTTGTGATTAGTTAATGCATTAATTAAAACTGACTAACAATGAGCAATACATTTGTTACAGTATTTATTACTGTTCATTTCCAGTTAATATTAGATAAGATTGTTTAAATAATATTAAAAGAAACAAATTTTGAATTTAATAATATATGAGTAAGTGTTGCATGTTAACACTAACAAAGATTAATTCAGTGTTAGTTCATGTTAGCTGATGTTAACAGCAGTCTTTCTTCATGTGCTTTATTGCTGTGTATCTCAGGAGAAAGAGGAGTTGATTGAGGAGTGGCAGCCCGAGCCGCTGGTGCCCCCCGTGTCTAAAGACCATCCTTCCCTCAACTATGATGTGGTCACGGGGTACGTCTCTGTACTTTCAGCAGCTGGAGACATTTCTGAATAAACTCAAATCAGCAGCTCTGTCTGCCGCGTGTGGAATAATACTCTCTGTGTGCTGTGCAGACGATGATGACTGAAGGACATGTTTTTCTTTTACAGGCCTCCAAGCCACAAAATCATTGTGAATGGGAAAGAGTGCATTAACTTTGCCTCATTTAACTTCCTGGGTCTGCTGGACAGCGAGCGTGTGAAGGTTTGTAGCTTTATGAGCGCAGACGCGAGTCTTCACATTCACACACACCACAGCTGCTGCTGATTGTCATGTGCAGTTTGTATTTAATGTTTATATTTGCAGAGGCTGCATTTATTTGATTAAAAACCGTAATATTGTGAAATATTATTTTAAATTAAAAAAACTGTTCTCTATGTGAATAAATTGTAATTTATTACTGTGATCAAAGCTGAATATTTGCAATCTGTTCTTGCAGTTTAAATGTTTGTACTGTCACTTTTGATCAATTGAATGCATCATTGCTTAAAGCAATTTCTTTCTTTCCAAAAAAATAAATAAAACACTTTTAAATGGTTGGTAAATAAATAAATCTGCTGTTTTGTTTCAAAGTGTTCGGCTAATATAATGGCACACAGAAACGATTAGAATTTATGATTTTCTGTTGAAGACAAAAACTTATGGTTTTTGTTCAGCACCATAAGGTACAAATTATTGACATTTTACTCAGACTTCTCAAGTTTTTAAATACAGTTCTGTAATCGTAACTTTTCAACGCGTTAACGTTTTAGTTTTTGCCAGTAAGCATGGCGCAAGCAACACCGAGGCTGTGGGTTCGATTCCCAGGGAGTTAATAAACTGATCACATGTATGTCTTTGGATGCAGAGTAAGCATCGCTTTGAATAAAAGTGTTTGCCAAATGCATAAATATAAACTCTGCACTGCTGTATATCAGATAAACCAGATGCCTTAAAGTCAACATGAATGATTTTCACAGTACTCTTCTAATGGGACATTAGAAAGATTAAAAACCTGTGTTTTTATTGGAGGAGCATGCATTGAATCGTGTAAAGTGTGACGGGGGACATGTATTGCACAAAAAAAGTAAATGAGGACTATTTTGATTTCATGAGGCTTGTTAAAGGTGGATAAATTATGGAATTCTGTTCCTGATTAAAACCTTTCCGTACATTAACCAAAGCATTAATCCGCGGAGCACCATGCATTTGTTTTCAGCTGAAGGCGTTGTTGTCGCTGAAGAAGTACGGCGTGGGGACGTGTGGACCGAGAGGCTTCTATGGGACCTTCGGTCGGTAGATTCATCGTCTCAGGTATTAGTCTCGTGTTGCTGCATCAGTTCACAGCATTGAAATGTTTCACAGATGTTCATCTGGAGTTAGAGGAGCGATTGGCCAAGTTCATGAGAACGGAGGAGGCCATTATCTACTCGTATGGCTTCGCCACCATCGCCAGTGCTATCCCAGCGTACTCCAAGAGAGGAGACATCATCTTTGTGTAAGTTCCTGCTGACGCCCAACAGGCTTTCCACAGAGATGATAAAGCGTCCTGATCTGTTGTCTCTGCTGTTTTCTCAGAGACGAGGCGGCGTGTTTCTCCATCCAGAAAGGCCTGCAGGCTTCACGCAGCTTCGTCAAACACTTCAAACACAACGATATGGAGGACCTGGAGCGGCTTCTGAAGGAGCAGGAGATCGAAGATCAGAAGGTGAGGAGGGAGTTCATCAGCTCTCACTGCTGACATCGTTAGCGGATAGTTAATTGGTCCCTAAACTGAACTGTGACGGTGTATTTTGTTAATTATTATTACTCAGTACTTGTTTATGTATTTATGTACACTGCAGCAGCAGGGCAATAAAATAAAGCATAGCTGATTTTAACGACTACAGTGAAAAGTGACTTTATCAGTTATTATAGTATTTTTCTCTCTCCATGTAAGAGAAATGTTTTTAAAAATAGAGAAAATTGTTCCTTTTTGATGCAAGATACACAAACATAAACAAACGTCTTTAGTAAAACACAGCTGAATAAAGTGCAGTAAGATTTAAGTACATTTACATGATCTCTGTACCCTAGCAAACACGCTAAAGACCTAAGCAACCGTCTAGCATTCACTCAGAGCCCATGATAGAAACAGTGCATGTCTTGTTGAGTGCAGCAGCTGTTTGTTTTATGTTTCGCTACACATGTGTCCACTCTTGTTCATTCACTGTTGTTATTGTCTGTGTGTGTTTGTAAAGAATCCACGCAAGGCGAGAGTGATCAGACGCTTCATCGTAGTTGAGGGGCTCTACATCAACACTGCAGATATCTGCCCACTACCTGACCTGGTAAGACACTTCTATTATCTCATCTGACTTTGTAGTGTTCACTAAGGAAAGCATTACTAATACTAGACTGAAAAGAAAGTAGTGTTGGATTTACTTTGAAACAAGTTTGACTCAGAAATCGAGAGTAAACTTCACTAATAATTACAAAAGCAAGTGACACTGAATTCATGAAACAGTTCTGTCATCATTTGCTCAACCTCATGTTGTTCCAAACCTGTTTTTCGTTCATCTTCGAAACACAAATGAAGATATTTAAAATGAAACCTGAGATATTTCTGCCCCTCCATTGAAAGTCTATTCAAAACATTTGTAAAGAGATGAAAATAAATCTATATGAATCAAGCACTTTAATCCAAGTCTTTATATGATCAGCAGATTTAATTTATGCTTTTATTCACATATACAGAGTATTCTTTGTAAGTTTTATGGGATTTGTATGAACAGCTAACCCTAATTATTAAACTCGGCACTTTTGTGCTACAGAGATGATTGATGCCTCGAATTGTGAGACAGATGTCATTACTTTTTTAAAAATAGGATTTCCATCATTTGGAGAATAGAAACTTACATAGACTATGTATTTACAGTACAGGTCAAAAGTTTGGAAACATTACTATTTTTAATGTTTTTGAAAGAAGTCTCTTCTGCTCATCAAGCCTGCATTTATTTGATCAAAAATACAGAAAAAAAAATTTAATATTGTGATATATTATTACAATTTAAAATAATTGTTTTTAAATTGATTATACTTTAAATTATCATTTACTTCTGTGATGCAAAGCTGAATTTTTAGGATCATTATCACATGATCCTTTAGAAATCATTCTAATATGATGATTCATTATCAAAGTTGGAAACGGTTCTGCTGCTTAATATTTTTTCAGAACATGTGATACTTTTTTAGGATACTTTGATGAATAAATAAAAAGAAGCTATGTTTTTAAAATATAAATATTTTGTAATAACAATATACACTACTGGTCAGTAATTTGGGGTCAGTAATTTTTTTTTCTTTCTTTTTTTAAATAAAATCAATACTTTTATTCAGCAAGGATGTGTTAAATTGATAAAAAGTGATAGTAAAGAAAATATATTATTAGAATTTTTTTTTATTTTGTATAAATGCAGTTATTTTTAACCTTTTATTCATCAAATATATTAGACAGCAGAACTGTTTCCAACACTCATAATAAATCAGAATATTAGAATGATTTCTAAATGATCATGTGATAGACTGGATGTTACATGTGACACTGAAGGCTGGAGTAATGATGCTGAAAATTCAGCTTTGCATCACAGGAATAAATTTTTTTTTTTTTTTTAAGTATATTCAAATAGAAAACTATTATTTTAAGTTGTAATAATATTTCACAATATTACAGTTTTTTCTGTATTTTTGATCAAATAAATGCAGGCTTGATGAGCAGAAGAGACTTCTCTCAAAAACATTAAAAATAGTAATGTTTCCAAACTTTTGACCTGTACTGTATATGTGTATATCATTCACCAAGAACACATTAAAAGTAGTCAGAACACTGTGTAGTTTTACATTAAAATAGCACTGTTGATGCATTGCACTGGCTGCATTTTCCACATGCACTGCATCTTTCAGGTGAAGCTGAAGTACAAATATAAAGTCCGGATCTTTCTGGAGGAGAGCATGTCTTTTGGAGTGCTTGGGGAACACGGAAGAGGAGTCACAGAGCATTTTGGGGTCAACGTACGTAATGGCTAGAACAGAAACGTCTCTAAAGTTTCAGGAGCTCGGCTGTAGATACTGATTCAGAAAAGATGACATGTCTGTTTAATTTCAGATTGATGATATCGACCTCATAAGTGCCAACATGGAGAATGCGCTGGCGTCCATCGGAGGCTTCTGCTGTGGACGATCCTTCGTTATTGATCATCAGGTACGACTACAAAATAACAAAACCCATCTGCACCATCATGCATACTTTTAAAATGACAGTTTATTCCAGGTATATTCAGCGTAGTGTCTACTATAGCGTTAGCTTCTGTGGCTTGCTGTTCATCTTCCCACAGACAGTCATTTTGACTCTCGGTGTACATTGGTGAATGGGAGAGAAATGTCCCTTTTAATCAGTATTTTTGATATTTGAAGTTGGGTTTGTCTTTGTATTGAGATTTTATGAGACGAATGTGTATTTTACACACTCTCAGCAGTCTGGTGCTGTGATTCGAAAGGTTTTCTGGTTATTGTTTAAATGATCAAAAGAAGTTTCTTTTGAAGTGTTTCTGTACATATGGTTTCTATATTCTGGAGATAAAACTGTAATTATACACACATGCGTTTTTATATCTGGACGTAAGAGCACAATTATCCTCATGTAAGCTATAGTCACTGAAATGTGATCCAGATCTCTGGAAAAGCTGAAGCTCTTGCTCTTCCTGTTTGTTGAATAGATCTGTTTCTTGACTATCTAAGGGCTGGTAATCGTCGGGAATCTTCTGATAAGACGTCACTTCACTTGAGTTGCTGTATGATGCTTTATATGCCATCCTCTTTACATACGAGTTTTTATTCTTGTCCTTGTCTATTTGACTTTCATATTACTTGATTTGCGACTCACACGGATCATATCAGATGTGAAGGAAGTGAATCCACACGCTGTATTTAAATGCATGTGGAGCATTAATAATCTGAGCAGCATGTGCAGCGTTTGCAGATTTTCATTCAGACTTAAAGTCTTGAATTACATAATGAATATCATAGCAGCTAGCGGCGATTACAAGACCAACTTCAAAGACTTTATATAAATATAGCATTAAAATAAAAAATTAAGTAATGCTTTATTTTAAGGTGTCCTTGTTACATGTACTTACTATTATAATAACAATAATTGTGCATAATTACATGCAAGTAATCTTAATCCTAATCATATAGTAAGTACATGTAGTTAATTAATATTATTTGGTACTTAAATGTATAACTACAGTGTAACAAAGACACCTTAAAATAAAGTGTAACCAAAAAACTTACAATTCCCTTAGAACATATAAACATATAAAGAAATATTTTAATATGGCAGTGGATTAAAGGCCTTGATTCTTGTTTGGCACTGACACGGTCCATTTTATTGCCTAATTACTTTGAAAAATGACCCTTAAGACTCAAAAATCAGTAACTTACTGCGATAACCTGCAGCTTGGTGTGAAGATCAAGTAGAGTCCAAATTTGGTGAAGATTTGACAATTTGTATGTTTGACTCGGCACGGAAAGTTATAAACGTATTTATAATTTTATCATTTTACCAGTTTTTTCATGGAAGCCCATCACCACCACTGATTTATTTATTTTTTTATTAAAAAATGAAATTGTGACTTTTTTTTCTCAAAATTCTGACTTTTTTGTATACTTGCATAGTTTTTCCACCACTGTCTCCGAACGTTTCATGTCCAAATCATTGTGGCCCACCAAGTTTTGTTTAAATACAATAACATGTTGTGTAGCCTTAAGATGGATCCTTGCTTGCCTTCTAAAGAAGACTTTCTGTTTCCCATCATTATTACACTCAGAACTGAATGTGAATGTGTTTTTTTATGTTGTCAGCGTCTGTCGGGTCAGGGTTACTGTTTCTCAGCGTCTCTTCCACCCATGCTGGCCTCTGCTGCTATTGAAGCTCTCAACATCATGGAGGAAGATCCAGGTAACAGCATCTACATTCACAAAAACTAATGCATTTTACCTTCTTCAGTCATTTAGTATATCATTAGCATTTTGGATTTGCCAAAACTACCTCCTTATATATATATATACACACACGCGCTGACACATACTTTCAGATAGAAAATGGACATTATTTTTTAGCTGTATTTGCTAGGCCAGCATCACTTGTACTGTGGCACAGTGATTATTCCAGCACAGCGTCAGTTGTTTGTCTCTGAATGAATGAATGAATGAATGAATGAATGAATGAATGAATGAATGAATGAATGCATGTTGTGAGACTGTAGTCAGACTTTCAGTGGGAGTAGAGTGGAGGTCAGCTGATTCCAGCACGTCACATTAGTGTGTATGTGTGTGTGTGTGTGTGTGTGTGTGTGTGTGTGTGTGTGTGTGTGTGTGTGTGTGTGTGTGTGTGTGTGTGTGTGTGTGGATTGAGACCAGCCTCACTCATGCCAACATCAGCTCATTATAAACCCAGCCTGGATCTTTTGATCTCTGTTGCATAGTTTTAGGCCGAAAACATACTCCATGCAAAACAAATCACTTTTTTAATTTAAAGAATATACAAATATTCTTTAGATATCTGTCAAAATAAGTGCTTAGGACACTTACTGGCCAAACTGAAAATTGTATTTATTTAAAAATGCCAATATGTGACCCTGGAGCACAAAAGCAGTCTTAAGTCTCTGGGGTATATTTGTAGCAATAGCCAAAAATGTACATTGTATCTGTCAAAATGATTGATTTTTCTTTTTATGCCAAATTCATTCGGATATTAAGTAAAGATCATGTTCCATGAAGATATTTTGTAAATTTCCTACTGTAAATATATCAAAACTTAATTTTTGATTAGTAATATGCACTGCTAAGAATTCATTTGGACAACTTTAAAGGTGATTTTCTCAATATTTCGAAAAATTGACCTTTTTGTGGTCCTGGGTCACACGTGTGTAAACTACTCAGTAACAGTCCTCAGTACTGAAGAGGGTCATATAGTTTTCTCAAAATGTCTGCACCATTAAAATATACTGTGAGTGTTATTGTTCAGATCAATAATGATCTGAATCTTTTGAATGCAACCGCACGTGAAGTTTAGTTTAATTAAACTACATGCATTCACTCTCTTGTGTAGAGCCTGCTTTGGGCAGAACTTCACATTAATTGTAGTATTTTTTCATTTTCTCTCACAGGCATTTTCAGGGTTCTGCAGGATAAGTGCAAACACGTCCACAAAGCACTACAAGGGCAAGTCCAATTTACTTCCTTTTTTCCACGAGAGAAAAGGGAATGTAAATTTTTTTTAATATTTTTTTTATTTGTGGTGGATTTTGGTGTGTTGTTCGTTGTTGTGTGAGTTTTTTTGTGATTTTTGTTGTGTTTTCTGGGGGTGTAGGTGGTTGGAGGTGGTTTGGGTGCTGTTATTTACTTGTATTTGGATGAAGGTTGAGGATAGATAAGGGTTGAGATGAGGTTGCTCCGAGCCATTGTTGATTACGTACGTTAAACCAGCAGATCATAGACAAGTCAGCTGTCTCAGTTGTGGTTATCATATGGCATATGGTTTCTGAAAAACATTACAAAATCTCATCGACCCCAAGCTTTTAAACAGTATATGGTTGGACACATGGACTTAAAAAGAGAGATTCCTGACGGCAGCCAAAGGAGATATTACTGTCTACAGTGCATTGTTGCCAATATGCATAAAATGAAATTCACACAATATTAAAATGAAATGAAATTGCTACACAACATTTACTTCAAAATTGATTAAAAAAAATAAATCTGACTATGTCTGCACAGTATATGGGTCCATCAGTAGTTGAGAACCACAATGCAAAGTGAAATTTAATAAAACATCAATGTAGGATTCTTCAATGCTCAATAAATAATTAAATATTTATATTAATAACTACAGTGAACAATCACACACATTTATTAAAGGATATAAAAATGTACATTTTGAATTCCCGTTGACATTGAAAAGCACTGTTAATGCTGTGTAAGTACTTTAAAAATAGTCTCTTATTTTTTGTCCTTTCTGTAGAGTATGGACAGACAGATCGCGCTCACTTTGGCTCGATACCTGGAGAAAGAAGAGCGATTTCTTCCACCGCCGAGGTGATTCGCTGGAAACTATCCCATCGATAAAAGCACATCATGCTTTGCTGTGAAACTGATGTTTTTGCACGTGTGTGTCCTCAGCATCAGAGTCGTGGTGACTGTTGAGCAGACGCAGGAGGAGATCGAGAGAGCAGCGCAGTGCATTCGAGAAGCAGCTGTGAAGATCCTGAAATGATGACCGATCATGACATGACAGCGAGAGCATCCCGCCTGATGGCTCGGTGACCTTTGACCCTGAAGACCTCAAGTGCACACAACTCCACTGGATGCATACACTGATTGAACCTGTTTGTATTATATTTATGTTTCCATAGCTGCTGTACAGATAATGTTGATTATTTTAGTCTTCATTTCACATTGAAATAAATGCAGAGCTGGTTCTTCACGCTGTTTGCGGTTGGTGTGCACCATCAAACCTATTTATGTTGTGTTCAATGCCTTGAATAATGATGGGAGATCTTGACTATAATCAACAATAAATATGCCATAAAAAAAGAACAATTATTTTATATGTAAAGTCAGTTTTTATATACACTAATAATTACATTCCTTTGTTGCCTTTGACCAAAGAGTAGCTTCTTTACTACATGAGGATCCTTTCACAATGTTTATGCACTGCATATTGACTTTTTTTTTTTTTTTTATCCATGCATTCTGAATAATGCAGTTATTCTTATTTGACTCTTGCATTGTGCATTGTGAGTGTTCTGGGTCAATAGCAAATGCTTGCACACACTTGAGAGAGATCCAATATGATCTGGTTTAGGTTCTGTGATTGACATTATATCAAAATGTAACATTGTTTTCAAACAAATTTCAAGAATAAAAATCATTTCAGACTTTAAATAGGAATGTTGCATTGGTTTTTATCATATTTTTTATCTCCAAGCATGAATTGCCTGCAGAATCATATCTGAAGCTTGCTTCACACAGTCTACTTCATGCTTTCTGTCATCTGATTGATAGCTTATACTGTTTTAGCATGTAGAAGGTGTTTTAGTATAATTGTACAGGCGTCCAAACTCTGCTTATGGTTCATGTTTTGTTTTGTTTTTACTGTGAAATCTGATTTTAAGAAAGCAAATAGCAACTGAGGTTTACTTAATCATCCAGATGTTATTTAAAAAATAATAATCATTTTAAAAGGTTAATGTAACATTTATTTGTTCATCTCTCAATCATCATTGTATTGCATTGCATTGATTATTTTTTGGTCATTAAACGAAGCATTTAAATATCATCTTATTAATACATATGAATAAGAAATATAGAGTGACAACAGATATTGATATAATTTAATATAAAGTAGTGCTATACTGTTATAAAGATCTCATTATATCTGAATTTCATCTTACGTTTTGGCATTTTTAGGCCTCTGAATAAAATTGTTATTTTTAGATTTTGTCTAAAGTTTCACTAAACTGTTCAATAATAATAATAATAATAATAAAAGATTTGTCTTTATTATTATGTCATGATTTACAGGGCATACAATGCTGATTTGTTGCTCATTTCTTATTATCAGTTGCGAGGCTTATTCCTTTGTGGAAACTGATACATTTTTCCAGGATTCTTTAATGAATAGAAGGTTCAAATGAAGATTTATTTTAAAAAATATATTTTTATAACGATGTAAACGCCTTTACTGTCACCTTTGATGAATTTGGTGTATCCTTACTGGGGGGAAAAATAAATAAATATATATATATATATAAATAAAATCTCAAACCTATTCACCAGCCAGTAGGAGTCGTGTTTTTTCAACCTTATCAAACTTCCAGGCTCATTTCCAAATCACTAATCCTACTATGGCTAGAAATTCCTGCTCACCTTCGTGGCGCGTCGTGACACGTGACCTCTTTAATATTCATTAGCGAATCAACGTGTGCGTTTCAGCCAATCAAGCGGTCCTGATGAGTGAGTGTCATGAATATTCATGAGCTGCGCCTTTGTCGTAGTAGGATTCGCAAATTCGCTTCCCTCCCTCGGGATGAATCCGTCCCAAGTCCAGAGGAGCGGGAGTTACTCGCTCGCTTTTCCATTAGGAGGCAGTTTCGGGACACTTGGACAGGACCAGCGGTCGACGAGCACCTTTCGATAGAGCGGGATGAAACGCGCTATTCTTCTGCAAACGAACCATCAAAAAGAGTTTCATTCACTGCACACTTGAGACAGAACGCGCTTTGTTCGCACGCGCAACACTCGCTCATCGCTCGCGCAGGGAGAGATCTGGAAGTTGCCTCGCGCGGATTCCCGAATCCAGCTGCGCCAGAGCAGTGCTCCCTGGAAGGATGTGTTTACCAGGGATTACAGCTGGAGCTCGTCTGTTGCTGATATCCGTCCTCCTCACAACATTCACACACGCAGGTAAGACTTTCCTGGGGTTTCCTTGAGCGTTTTATGACGTGAACGCACTGTTTTTGCGCTTGCAGAAATAACATTTTATTGCACGAAATCAAAATCAGATTAGAGTCTAAGAGTCGAAGCAAAAATAAAAGAAGAGTTTTTGCTTAAACATGTTTATTCAAACCAATGCATTTTTAATTGAAGTGGATGAAATCAGAGTAAACTTTGTATTCCAGTCCCATCTTTCTGGAAATGTGAGATGATTTATTATCACCTGCATGTGAATATGAGTTTTGTCATATTTATCATTTCTCATTCATTCCTGAATGCATCCCAACGAAAGCAGATCCAGTTCATCTTGTGTGTGCACATTTGCTCCACTTTGATCTCAACTCAACTGTTCCCTGAAATCAAGTTCGCTCAGTGTTACACCAGAGCCGTCGGGTTTGTTTGTTGAAACTGGATGTTGATAATCAGATGCATATTTTGGGAGTGATTTCTTGTTAATTCGTTTTCCTCCCTGCAGGGTGGAGGGTGACAGATGTTGAGATCTCCTGGTTTGAATTTGCGCTCTTTTTTTGGCCATTTGGCCGGAGTTTAAAGGGGGATGGGACGTTCATGGGGTCTCCTGCCAGCTTTATCACCCTGTGCTCGAGACTGTGGGCCTGGAGCAGAGGAAAGAGTTGAGCTCATTGATTAGGTGCTCGTGCATGAACAGCACCACGTGACTGAATCTGGTTCATCATCCTAGCGATCGCAAGCCTTTGAGTTCAAACCCCAGCTCTCACCTCCGACCGGCGTAGGGTCGTTCACAAGAACGCATTTGTGCGTTTATAAACGTGAGAAGCAGGAAAGTGGATTAAAAATCACAAGGTGTATAGACGCGTTCTTTTTTTGTAAAGCGCTGTTTTTTTAAGAACGTAATTTACGCACGACGCGTTTTCGCGATTTTATTTTAAAATTGTTTTAAATCTGTACAAATACAGATTTAAATAAAATAAGAAATAGAAACAAAGTTAAACAAATCGGTTCAGTGTTTAAAATATTAACATTTCACAGCTTGTTTTTCGGTATTATTGAAAATACATCGTTTCAAAGCAGCTTTACAGGCAATCACGATGCTACTGTTTATATCTTAATATCTTCATTCTTAATAGTCACATTTTGCAAATTAGAACTAATGGTTTTTATTGCAAAAATGCAAGCCATCACAGTTGAAATTTGCTAATAGTATATCGCATGTTGTGTAAATGCGAACGAAGTTGAACTTTCGACTTGAATCAAAGAGCTGTGCAATAAGTTGCAATAAAATAAAAAATCTGGAAATCTGGCAGCAGGATTATTGTAGTTAACTCAAACTGTAAATAAAATTAAAACAATGAAAAGCATTTTTGTTACTTAAAATAAAATAAACAAAATATAAACTATTTCTTCATATTTATATATGTATATATAACCTGATTAAAAAATTTAATAAATACTATACTAAAATAAACTGTCGGGCAGTTGAGACTTGTTATATAGTATCACTTTGTGCGAATGTAATGTAAGCAGATAAAGTTGGATGTAAAATATGCCCAACTTTATATAAAGAGCTGTGCGATAAAACGGGTTACATTTTGTAAAGATCTAAACAATCAGACTGTCGGCGCCCCTACTGGGGAGGAAAAAAACAGCTAAAATCATCCGAAGCTGGTTTAAGTTGGTTTTAGCTGGTCTCCCAGCCTGACCAGCTAAAGAAGTGGTCTGAAACCCTCTAAAAGCAGCCGGCAGACCAGCTAAAACCAGCTAGTTTAACAGTCTTCAGTGGGTTTCATTCTTTCTGCCTCCATCACCCTCTGGATTGGCTCATCTTCAGTCTTGATGGGGGTGGCTGTGTTTCTGCTGTCCGCAGGAAGTTCAGCTCTTCTGACTCACACTTTCAACCATCACAAAGGTGTTGGAGACCTTCAGCAAGCCCATTGACATGCAAATTGATTCACTTGCTAATAAGAGCCCCTGCAGCCCCAGACAACTGAATCAGCTTCAAACAATGCAGAGGCTTGACTGAGTATGGGCTTGTGTTTTAAACAGTCAAGTCTTTATTTGCACTGTAATGCCTCCTCCTTTGAGCTTAATGCCTGCTCCTTTGAGCCATTTGCATATTTACACTTTTAAGTTTTTGGAAGTTAATGCTCAATGAATGTGTTAATCATTAAAAAACAAAAGGGTTGGTGTAAGCTGTACTCTGCATCAGGGCTTTTCAAACTAGTTTATGCCTCAGGCCCCCCTCAAAATATCATGACACTAATTCTAATATATATATATATATATATATATAATATATATATATATATATATATATATATATACAGGGAAATGCAGTCGTTGTCCTGTTTTATGCCTGTCTGTCTGTCTGTCTGTCTGTCTGACTGTCTGTCTGTCTGTCGACCCCATCGGCAGCGCTGCTGTGATATGAGCTGGATGTGTTTGTAGAGTTACTCAGAGTTCAGTCAGTTAATCCAGACTTGACCAGGGCAAGAGAAAATCTTCAAAGCGCCCATCATAAAAAAAGAGCGCGGTAAGGCAGCTGATCCTTTAATACTTTAGAAAAGAGCCCATTTAGCCATGAGAAAGACCTCGTCAATTATTAGTGTGTGTGGAAATATACCCTTGTACACCTTGATGTTAGTCATCCAGTTCTGCAGTACCTCTGTAACCTTTACTGAACATACATACCTCTTCTGTAATATTAACCAGGTATTTATATTAAAAGTGTTTACCATAAACAAAGCAATATTGAGGACATCAAAAAATAAATAAATGATAATTCTATACTGTATATGCTGTTTGGTGTGAGTATGTTTTTATCATGCTTTTAAAAGAAGTCTCTTCTGGTCACCAAGGCTGCATTTATATGCTTAAAAAATCAAAAACAGTAAAAATGGTAATATTGTGAAAAATTATAACAATTTAAAATAAATTATTTTCATTTGAATGTTAAAATGTAATTGATTCCTGTGATCAAAGCTGTATTTTCAGCATCATTACTCCAGTGTCACACGATCCTTCAGAAATCATTTTAATATGCTGATCTGTGCTGTTTATTATTTTTGTGGAAACTGTGATTATTTTTCAGGCTTTGTTCATGAATAAATTTAAAAGAAGTGTTTATTTGACTCTTTTTTTTTTGTAGCAATGTAGAAGTCTTTACTGTCACCTTTAATCAATTTAATGCGTCCTTGCTGAATAAAAGTATTAATTTCCCAAAAAACAAACAAAAACAAACTAAGCTTACTGAAGTTTTGAATGCAGTGTAAGTTGAAACAATATATGTTTTAATTAAAGAAAGGAAGGAACAAATGAGGAAACAAATATGTCTAATTATACTGAATATTTCTTTATATACTTTTGAATATTTCTAAATAAAATGTATTGTATAGGAATGGCTGATATACTTTGGTTAGGATTCATATCATGCACTTTATACTGTATAGGGTTTATACTGTGTATTTATAATAAGTGACCAGTAAAAATGGACAGATCAAGACTAGTATTAAAAATGCCTTTATCCATTTGCAAGATAACAACAAATGAGGAAAACTGAAATGAGTTTTAGTGGAGTGATGAATGGTCACCAGTGGGTCTTCCTGAAGAAGACGAGGTGTTTGGATCATAAAGATCTCAGCAGTGCGTCATCAGGAAACCTGATCCATGCGGAGCCATGAAAACAGTTCATGGTGGATGATGCTGCTGACTGATGAAAACACAGCGAATGAACGCACACACTGTGACTCGTTCGAAAGTTCAGTGAGAGTTTTGGTTTAAATTAAATACTTTTATCCAGAAAAAGACATTTATGATGTGTCCTATAGATTTCTATTTCAAATAAATGCCCTTCTTTTGAACTTTCGATTAATGAAAGAGTCCTGAATAAAATGTATCCCAGTTTTCACTGTGAGTATTGATCAGCACAGCTGTTTTCAACACTTTCTGAGCAGCGGATCAGTATATTAAAATGATTTCTGAAGGATCACGTGTCACTGAAGACTAGAGGAATGATGCAGAAAATACAGCAATAAATTACACTTTAAAATACTTTCAAAAAGAACTGTAATAATATTTCAGAATTTTACTTTATGAAATAATTGCAGCCTTGATGAGCGGAAGAGACTTCTTTCAAAAACATTAAAAAATCTCATCAACCCCAAACTTTTGAACAGTTATATGCAATCTAAGGTGCTTTGTATAAAAGCATCTGTCAGTGCATAAATGTAATGCGATGTCAAGTTCTTTGACTTTATTGCAAAGAAGTTAGTAGCTTTGTATAAAGAAACATGATGTAATAACAAAGTGATTTATTTTATTTATTTATTTGCTGAATCATGCCGTAAAATGCATTATGCTTCATGGTTATTAGGCCATCCACTTTATGACATGATGACAGATTTGTCTTGCATGCTGTTTTATGCATTAGTACATTAAGAGCATGACTTCACTCCACACTGCTCCTCTTAGCAGCATGAAAGCTGTTTTTCATATTCTGATTCAGGTCAGTGACACACACGAGAAAGACGTTTATGGCTTTACCTGTGTAATCTTTAACATATTTCTCCATTCTTCCTCCTTCCTCGGTCACATTAATCTCACTCTTGCTCGACCTAATGCTCGTGTTTTTATGCATTAGCCTTAAAAAATGGAAAAAGAATCGCCCTTGAGCCATTGATTGATACTGGTTATTAAACCATATTAAAGTTTTAAAAGTATTTAAAAGTTGTTGTTTTTTTCAGTGCTTTTTCATACATTTTGATTTAATGTGCATGTAATTATGAACATTATGCACAATTAACTAAGCAGTTTGTTGTTCTCCTAATTTTGCTGAATCAGATTTCTGGCATAAAATGAACCAGACGTTTTGTATTCTATTCTGGATTTTACCTCTTATAGACAAGAAATGGCTCTCTGTAGATTAGCACATGAAAAATAAATGAGATTATGTAAATTTGAAATCAGTGCTACAATGATAATAGTATATATGTATATATATTAACAATAAGAAAAGAAAAGACGAATAGTGATTCGTAACAACCTTTTAAACACGTCTTTGTTTTGCAAAGTTGTGTCCCAGCTAGACAATCAGATTGAAAATAATCAGATCTAATAATTATAAAACCCATGGAATAATAATAAATAAATAAAAAAGGTGATTGTGACTTTTTCTCTCACATTTCTGACTTTATAGCTCACAATTTGAGAAAATAAGTCAGAATTGCGAGATGTTACCTCTGAGTTCATTTGTTGCAATTCTGACTATTATTTTTTATCTTTTTCTCAGAAATGCGTCTGAATTATGAGATAAAGTCTCAGTTACCTTTTTTATTTTTTATTCTTGGCAGAAACAGGTTTCCATGGATAATGGCCTAATTTTCAAGTTAGTTTTTTTTTTTTTTGTATTTTTTTTTACAAAAGCTAGGTTAAGTAATTTAAATTTTCCATTATTTTGTTCCATTCCTTTATTTTTGTGGCCATCAGTGGACTATATATCTGCTGGGATTTTTCATCAGGCGTATCTTCAGCAGTGTGATAAATGGTTTCGCCGCTGTGTGCCAAACATGTTCTGGGATTATTCTTTCCAAGCGCCTGTCGCTGGACGTCTGAAGTCAGTGTGACTCCCACACCTATGATTTCCTCTGACCCCGATTCGTCCGAACGCCACATTAAACCAACAAGGTGACATTTTTCCAGAGCCCACCCAGTGTTAGATCAGGAATAGACTTTAACGTTGAGCAGAGCCTCAGTACTTCAGCACTAATCTCTTCTTGGAGGAGAAGGACATTCATGTGGTTGCCTTCTGTTGGAAAATTGGCCTGCGTCTCTGTCTCTGGTGCCACTCTGCTGCTTATTTTGGAGTTGTTATTTTTTTCCTCTTTGCATGACCGATAAAAATAGATGATCAGACAAAAAGCAAACTGCTTATTCATGCTTATACGTATTGATATGTCAGCACTGAGCTGTGTTTTTCATTAGAGATACTAGCTGCATACCAGACCTGGATCACATACTTGGATTTATCAACTTGTGCTGCAGAACAGAGTTTTATGCAGTTTATTCAGAAGATTATTGGTTCTACTATCAGTGCACTGAATATATCTCCTGATATATTTCAAGGAAAACTGACAAGCAAACAGACGTGATTTCATTTTTGAACAAAAGCTGTCCAAAACTAAGGTGTTTAATTTTGGTGGTTTGAAACTGCTCGCTTGCGCCTGGTTTGGACATGTTACTCTCAAAGGTTCACTGTTACTCTATAAAGCCTGCTGATACACAAATGTGTAATGATGACGGAGAGCTCGAAGCCGCTTCACTCCGTAACTGTTCAAGCACAAGCTCTGGCAGGAACTTCTGTCAGTGCATTGGACATTTGAGTCTGAGGAATGAAACTGTACCTATAAAACATAGCACGTTTTATTTAGTCCAAATTTTAATGGAACAGACATATTTGGTTAGGTGTGTCCTGCTGGGCAAAGTACAGGGAAAACCAGCTGTGCGCCTCCATAAATACCACTTGATGTGTTTAGATGAGGAAATTGCCGATCCTCTAGCTGATGTGTTTTCAGAAACTGTAAGAAACTGCCTTTAATCTAGTGCCTTGTAAGATGTTAATCAACAGGACTTGTTTGTGCATGAGCATTGCTGTGTGTGTGTGTGTGTGTGTGTGTGTGTGTGTGTGTGTGTGTGTGTGTGTGTGTGTGTGTGTGTGTGTGTGTGTGTGCCTGCAGGCCATGTTGGCAGTCTTTCCTGAAGAGAAAGAGGGTCAGAAGGCTGTGTGCTCAGAGGGAGGTTTGTGGGTGTAACTTACAAATATGAATAAAAGGGAGATTGTAGAATAAAAAGGACTTTCAAGATATGACATTGATCAAATGTCCCCTGAATTAAATGATCAGATCCAAACAGGAAGCCCCACTACAACATATCTTTAAAAAAAAAAAAAAGCATATATTTCTAAAGGCAACCTGAATTGTGAATCTTTGTTAGTTACAATCAAGAACTATAGTAGGCATGCTCAGTTTTGATATTCAAGTATTTGTGTTTCAGTGCACATTGTGACAGTTTCATAGTGCAAAAACATCCATTTTTATGAATGGCACTTAAATACGACATTTGTAAATCCTGTAGATCTCACATACTGGAAGGAATTTACGAAACGTCCTTCCCTCAACCTCTCCCACAGAAAAAGAAATGAATGTCTAGCTCACCTGTCCAGATAAAGTTTACATGTGTCATCCTTACGCCTTCATGAATCAAGGATCTGTAGAGAAGCTTGCATCAAATCTGCTGGAGAAATGAAATGTGTTATGGCCGTCGGCCAGCGCTTGATCTGTGCGTTCATCACCTATCCGTCATCCGAGGCCTGATTCACGTCTGCGGCGGCAGGTGTTCACCGCGGATCACTGCATTCCATACTGATCCTGAGAGCCTTTCAAATGAGATAAGCCAAGAAACTAATAACCCAAAGGCATGCTGGCTTCACACTGCCAGGAAGGAATTTATTGAATTCAGTTCATAATCTGCACTGACAGGAGATGCTCAAATATTCTAGCCAAGGCAGGCACTGTGGTGGACATACAGTGTGGTTAATACTATTTTATTTCTTTATTTATTTATTTTGGTAAATACAAATTATATTACCTGCACAAGAAAATTAAGCACAAGGAAAATACACTCTCACCGGGATATTTCACCATATGGAAGCCCGTTTCGGCCACAAAAAAAATAAAAATAAAAATAAAAATAAAAATAAAATAAAATAAATTAAATTAATTAAATATATATATATATATATATATATATATATATATATATATATATATATATATATAAGCATAATAACATAATTTTCCCCCACAATTCTGAATTTTTTCTTAAAATTTCCAATTCTCAGAAATAAAATTGCAATTCTGAGAAATGAAATTGCAATTCTAAGAAGTCAATTATTTGCAATTCTGAGAAAAGAAATCCCAATTCTGATAAATAAAATTGCACTTTTGAGAAAAAAGTCACAATTCCTAGAAATAAAATTGCAATTCTAAGAAATGAAGTCACAATTCTGAAAAGAAATCCCAATTCTGATAACTAGAAATAAAATTGCAATTCTAAGAAATGAAGTCACAATTCTGAGAGAAAAAATGAAATTCTGAGAAAAAAATTGCAATTGTAAGAAAAAAGTCATAATTAGTTGCAATTCAATTATTATTAAAAATAGTCGCAATTATTATTATTATTATTTTTTTTTTTTTTGAGAAAATATTTTTCATATCAAAGAAACCATTCATGTCAGTGTGGTTAGTCTTACAGACACATTATAGCCGTTTTTGCTAATTGATGTAACTGATATCTGTTTCTTGTGTAGGTTTTGATTGAAGGGTGTGCGGTTTTGGCACAGTGATGTGATTGTTTCACTCTTTCCACTCTTTTTTCCCCTGCAGTTGTCTGAAAGTAATATAGTGCCATTGATTTTGATTAATACCTGCTCTGATAGAGATAGAAGTGTGTTTTCAGCAAACTGCTGTTTCACGTTGAGCTGCTGAGATGCCGAGCTCTTTAATGATACACTAGGAAACGCTCTGAAATCTGTTTTTAATTTGCCTCATAAACAGTCACAGGACATTGCCTCATGTTTAATACCGCATACCTCCACAAGTATGTAACGGTCTACCATCGCCTGCCTCGTTTGGATTGAGATGTATATTTTCTTCTTGGACTCTGGGCTCATTTTAGCTTTCTCTTTAACATAAACCTGTGTAGTTCGGTCTCACATTGTTTTGATCGTCGTCCATCTTGACAACAGCTGTAGAAAAAAAGCAAAACATTTTTACTTTTTTTTTTTTTAAACTCTTAATAAAATTATAGTTTCAGATACACTGCATAAACCAAACCAAGATTTTCTTAGATAAGATTTGACCGTTAGCGCTGCTCCGAAGCCGAGTGAGCTGCCTAGACTGTAATTCACTAATGTTTGGGCCGTAGCTGTGATGCATTGATTATTCAGTCTCAAGCATTTTACTTTTTCTTTAGGCACGTTCGTCGAGGTATTTTTTCAAATTCATGGGCCAGTTTTAATAGACAGTGTTGTTGACCCTGCTATTGGGGTAAAACGCCATCTTTGAGCTACCTGGATGATAAGGTTGATGCTTTAGCTGTGTGTTGATAACATCAGAGTTTGCATTTGGAGGAAAATACCAACAGCGCACAGATAAGCCGATGTTATCTGATGAAAAGATTCTGCGTTGCTGTGCAGTTGCTTGCTGGCTCAACTCAAAGTCTGATATGTTAGCATTCAAAAGTTTGCTGTCAGTAATGGTACTTTTTAAGAAATTAATACATTCGTTCAGAAATATGCATTAAAGTGATGGTAAAAACATTTATAATTTTACAAACTCTTTCACTGTATCAAAATTGTACCACTGTTTTCACAAAAAAAGCAGCTGTTTTCAACATTGGTAATAATCAGAAATGTTTCTTGAGCAGCAAACAGTATATCAGAATGATTTCTGAAGATCATGTGACACTGAAGACTGCAGTAATGATGTTGAAAATACAGCTTTGATCACAGAAATAAATTACAATTTAAAGTATATTCACATATAAATCAGTTGATTTGAATTCTAAAAAATATATCACAATTGTATTTTGTATTGAATATATACATTAATCTTACTGACCCTAAAATGTCTTGCAATTTGGCTAGTCTTTTTACTTTTATTTACATATTTATTTATTTATTTTCTGGAGCCATCAGTTTCTGCCAGGCAAAAATCATAAGTCTGATCATTAAGAGAAGTTATAGCACTCTTCTCAAGCAGTCGTACCGTTTTGAGGCATCATTGCTGTTGCACAAATACTGCAGGACAAGTTATAGCAAAATTTACAAGATAGAAGTCAAAGTTGGTTCAAATCCCGATCCTATGCATTTGCACTAGCACAAGCACCACTGAAGAGAAACTTCTAGAAAGCTTAGCAGTGTTGGTCATTTTATCAATAAGATGGCCTCAAACCCTTGGGCCTTATTGGAACCCAAGCAGTGAAACTAGATGTGCCTCTATTTATTGAAAGTGTACACAATGACATCTGTGTTGCATTTCTCCGCCTGTGCAGTTATTCATGGCTCTCTCTCGCTCACTTTCTCTCTTGCGTGTTTGATGTCGTGATGTTTACAGTTCCCTTCTCTCTGATTGAAATCAGCACAAGCACACACAAATGCACATATCTCCCCTTTAAACCTCAGTTTAAACCTGAAGATCGGTGGTCAAGCAGTTGCCCGGTCTAGACACATAAGCCGCCTCACACCGTCTTCTCTGAGCACAGTTGGAGGGGTTTTCATATTAATAAAGACCAGATGATGCCGGTCGTCCGCGAGAAGCCCGTATGTAGATTTGGCCAAGACTCTGCTCGTCCCAGCTCAACTCTAGTGACTCATGGTAGATGTTTAAAGAAATATATCACGCAAAAAATGAGGAACATCCTCCATTCTGTTTTCTTTATTCAATAAAATCTGAATGTCAGAGCTGTTATTTTCCATTCAGTAAAAGTGGACCGTGATTTATACTGCCAAGCTCCACAAAGGAGCACTGTGAATGAATCATGGGTCATGTAATTTTCATTTTAAAACTAAGATGATAATTAAAAACAGTGTGTATATTTTATGAAAGAAATTGTGGTTCAGTGTTGTATAGAAAATCTTGAGAACTTTTCACTGATAAAACCAAGAGATTATGTTGAAGGCTTGAATTGAGGAACTGATTAAACGTGTTTTTTTATTTTTTTATTTTATTATTTAAAGAGCAGGTCAGATGGGTTTTTGAAAAATCTCTCTTTTGCAGTTTATAACGTAGCTATCCTTAAATGAAAACAATCTGCAAAGTTGTTAATCAAAAAAGTGCATGATAAATAACGATATTGTCTCTCAAAAGAGAGAGTCGGTTCTGAATCGCCGTAACGAGTCGTTATATTTTCGACTCTTTTGCCTGTTACCGGTGTACGTCACTGGGTAACACATTTGCATAATCCCCGCGAAATACGAACAGAGTCTGATCTGCCCACAAACACTTACGCTATTAGTGTGTTTATATGATTTTGAGAAGACGCTGTGTTCAAGGATACCACAGAAATGCAATTCAAACCTTTTTTTGTGTGCTTGTCATTTTATCAAGAACTGCTTCTCTAATCTGGGCTTTTATCTTCGTTGGCTTCTAATCTTCTTAATTTGGACTAACAAGCTCTCTGAACCACGACCTGTAAGTAGTACGATTGATACGTTAGGTGTACATTTTCTATTGAGTTTTAGTGATAAAAAGTTTTTTTTGTGATATTTTGTGTTTTATTAGTGGTGCTTTTTTTTTTTTGGTGGTGAAGGATATTATTGTTTTATTGATGAAGTAGTTCTGATAATTCGCAGTGAACCTAAGAATTTGATTATTGTAGACTGACGTTGTTCTAATTACTTTGTTTAATAATAAAGAATTTAGTGTAGCACACAGACTTTATAATAATTGTGAAACTGCTGTTTATTGTGCTGCACTGGCAGTTACAGGGTTAATGCGGGAGAGATGAGTGATTTCGGCTGGTGCTCCTGTGATACAACTGTTCTGCGTTCTGATTAAAAGTTAAGACCAAGCGTCTTTTGTCTGTCGTTCTTCAAACATTACAGTAGACATATTTTGGTTTACAAAAATATCAGTTTTAATCAGTTAGTCACGTTAGCACTCGGCTAACGTATCCACCTAGTGTTCACAGTTTAGAAGAAGATTGTGTGGCTTCATTCGACTGTGGCTGTGTGTAAATCAGAATCACGAGGAATTTGTTTTCGTGACAGAAGCAGAAGCTCCGCAGTGCAAGAGAATGACAGAAACAAAAAAACACACAATAAAAGAATAAAAAAAATACAAAAAATACAAATCAGTAGGTAAGGAATGACAAATATACAAATTGACAATTGTATGGCAGATATATTACGAGCAGTTATGTATGTACAGGTATATTATGTGCAAAAAAATAATAATTTAAGTGTACACTAAGTATGTGTGTTAGATAATAAGTATATGTGTCTGTAAATATAAATAGTGTAATGTGTTCCACAGTTATTGTCAAGTGTTCATTAGATGGATTGCCTGGGGGGAAGAAACTGTTCCTGTGTCTGGCCGTTCTGGTGCTCAGAGCTCTGTAGCGTCGACCAGATGGCAACAGTTCAAACAGGGAGTGTGCTGGATGTGAGGGGTCCAGAGTGATTTTGCCAGCCCTTTTGCTCACTCTGGAAAAGTTTAGCAGCTAAACTTTAGCTGTGGGCACAATTCGCTTGCATAAGTGTTTTTGTATTTTATGTCATTATAAGAACGGATTGATTATATTATTGTTTTATGTAAAGGTGTTTTGTCAATGGTAGCGCTGGCTAACTGGCTCAAGGACTCATCTCTGTGCCAATCACAGCAGGCTTGGCCAGCTGACCAATCAGAGCAGAGTAGGCTTGAGGAAGGGAGGGGCTTGCTCCGAACATGCTTGGAATGAATCGTTTCCTAATCATTGTAAAATGACTCTAATATTAAATGTATATTCTGAGAAAATTACAATGTTTTCTGACCATAGATGCATTTAAACCTGATGTAGGGGACTCCAATACAATATTGGGACACTTTAAAATACCATCTGACCTGCTCTTTAACAACAAAATAAAATTGACGGTAGCCATTGACTTCCAATGGGCACCAAAAACTGATTGGTTACCCACATTCTTCAATGTATCTTCTTTTATATTCAATGGATTTTCCTATTTTGAGTGAACTGTCCCTTTAAAATATTTTTTTTTCTATTGTGTAATTTATTCCTGTGATGCGCAGCTGTATTGTCAGCATCATTACTACATGATCTTCAGAAATCATGCCTATATGCTGCTCAAGAAACATTTCTGATTATTATCAACAGTTGTGCTGCTTCATATTTTTGTTTACAGGATTATTTGATGAATAGAAAGTTATAAATTGCAGCATTTATATGAAAAAAGATAAATCCTTTTGACATTTATAAACGTAAAAGTATGATTTTCTTTCTTTAAAAACTGTATTTTAAAGATTCTACACACCGAACCTAAGTTTTCCTCCAACACAAGAAAAAAGCCTTATTTGCTAAATGAATTTTCATTAATAAATTAAAAACTAAACTAATTTATGTTACTGTCCATCTGCTTTTATTGAATGGAAAACAGCAGCTTCGACATTCTGTGTAACGTCTCCTTTTGTGTTGTTAATTTTTTAGCTTAGATTTCTTCTTTTCAAATGTTGGAGTTCAAATATTTTATATGGTGTAGGTTCAGATTTCTGCTTCTGTTAATGTTCTGATGTCTTGATCTTATCAAGGCTTTTAACAAGCGGAGCAGCTTTTATATGAGCGTCCTGTTAAGTGGAAAGCCCTCATCTGATGGGGATCATGAGATGGGAATGTGTACTAGCAGAGATTACAAGCCACATCAAACTGAGAGGCTTCAAGCCTTCATAAGGGCCTGCCCACGGGAACCCTTTCTTAGTTATCAGCCGATCATCTCGTTCATGAGAATAGGACGGTGGCAGTAAAAGCGGAGTCTGGTCTGTTTGTGTCAGAATGGCTAATTACAGGCTTGTGTTTGTGCAGATCTCTGTCTCAGAGACGCTCTGTAAAAGTATTAGTGTACAGTCAGGGTGACTCAGATGCTGATTATCCCCCCGCCTCACTTCCTGTGCCCGTGTTCAGCACTCTGTGTGTGTCATACACACCTCCACAGATTAATGACATCTAATAGTTTTGTGTCTTTTGGACTCTGTGTGAGGTTATCTGTGTACTAGTGTATTCCCAGAAGTTGACAGAATAGCTTGGCAGACACACAGGTTTAAAATCTACAATCATCTTTCTTCTACTCTGGTACAAATTCTCTCTAGAAGCACAACATCAGTCAGCCAATAGCAAGCAATCATGGTTTTTCTGGTGATGTAAACTCTGGGGCCTTACTTTATTATGTTTTTGTTTTGTGATCTCTGCCTAATTTCCTTGTGATGTCAACATAAAGTGAACTGAAGGGAGACAGAATGATGCCATTTACATAAATGACACAAATAATTTTTTGGAATTTTGGAATGTAATATTTCAATAATTGAAGATATTTGCATGTTCACAGTTCGCAGTTGTAGAATGTTGTTTTTATTTTCAGATAATTGATTTTTATTTTAAATTTTTATGATTGAATTAATTATTAGCTTTTCATCAACCCACTGCAGTTCTTACAAAGAATGGAATGTACACTGCTCAAAAAAATTAAAGGAACACTTTGGAAACACATCAGATCTCAATGGGGAAAAATATCATGCAGGATATCTATACTGATATGGACTGGGTAATTTGTTAGGAATGAAAAGATGCTGAAATTTCATTGCAGCAACTCAAAATGGTACTCAGTAGTTTGTATGGCCCCCACGTGCTTGTATGCATGCCTGACAATGTCAGGGCACGCTCCTAATGAGACGAAGGATGGTATCCTGGGGTATTCCCTCCCAGATCTGGACCAGGGCATCACTGAGCTCCTGGACAGTCTGAGGTGCAACGTGGCGACGTCAGATGGACCGAAACATAATGTCCCAGAGGTGTTCTATTGGATTTAGCTCAGGCGAGCGTGGGGGACATTCAATGGTATCAATTCCTACATCCTCCTGACTGCATCTCGCCACATGAGGCTGGGCATTTTCGTGCACCAGGAGGAACAAGGACCCAATGCACCAGCGTAGGGTCTGACAACGGGTCCAAGGACTACACCCTGATACCTAATGGCAGTAAGTGTGCCATTGTCTAGCCTGTAGAGGTCTCTGTGTTCCTCCATGGATATGCCTTCCCAGACCATCACTGACCCACCACCAAACCGGTCATGCAGAACATTGTTACAGGCAGCATAACATTCTCCACCGCTTTTTCAGACCCTTTTACATCTGTCACACGTGCTCAGGGTGATCCTTCTCTCATCTGTGAAAAGCACAGAGCACCAGCGGCGGACCTGCCAATTCTGGTGTTCAATGGCAAATGCCAATCAAGCTACACGGTGCCAGGCAGTGATCACAGGGCCCACTAGAGGATGTCAGGCCCTCAGGCCACCCTCATGAAGTCTGTTTCTGATTATTTTCTCAGAGGCATTCACACCAGTGGCCTGCTGGAGGTCATTTTGTAGGGCTCTGGCAATGGTCATCCTGTTCCTCCTTGCACACAAAGGAGCAGATACAGGTCCTGCTGATGGGTTAAGGACCTTCTACTGCCCTGTCCAGCTCTCCTAGAGTAACTGCCTGTCTCCTGGAATCTCCTACATGCTCTTGAGACTGTGCTGGGAGACACAGCAAACCTTCTGGCAATGGCACATATTGATGCGCCGTCCTGGAGGAGTTGGACTGCCTGTGCAACCAGTCAGTGACACTGACCCTAGCCAAATGCAAAACTAGTGAAAAACAATCAGAAAAGATGAGTAGGGAAAAAATGTCATATAAATATAAAGGCAAGAGAAAGAAAATGAGACTGTCATCAGCACTAAACACTCTTAAGTTCAGAACAAATCGATCGTTACTGTGTTGGCTCTCTCAACCAGCTTCGTGCTATCCAAGACGCTTCGAGGTCTGAGGTGCACATTTCTTTGGCGACGGAACAGGAATGAGAGCTTCATGGTTCCTTGAATGATTTTTCCAGACTCTGTTAGTTTTCTGCTCTCCGGGACACCTCGTGTCTGTTCGTTTAATCGTTCGGGGTGTTAACACAGAGCTGCACTTCACACATGATTAATTGAGCTGCTCTTTCGGAGAGCACCGGTCCAACGGGACTCCCTGGCTCTCGCTCTTCTCCATTTCCGAGTTCATTTTTATACAGCAGTTTTCTGTGCCCCTTCTTCCTATAATAACACATTTCAAGTTTCTTGCTTCCTCACGCGATGTTTTTGTTCCGACATCATTTTTCCACTACTCAATATTTTGACTGCTCATGCACTTTTTACATTTCCCAAAATAAAGCCTTTATTATGGAGGGATTTTGGAATAGTTGACTGTGCAGATCTATGATCTGCTCACTCTAGAGAGAGATTGACATGGATTTAAAAAATATGGTCTCAGCAATTTTTCTCTCTTCTTTTTTCACTTGGTTTTACACAATTGCTGGTTGTTGGAGTTTGCTGGCTTTTCTCAGCATGCCTGTAAAATTTTATCAGAGGTGTGCAAGGTTACAGGCTGCTATAATAAATTATACAAACTGGATTACATCTTGAGGAAGAATGCAATAAATTGATCAAAAGTGACTATAAGGACTTTTACATTCATTCAACCAAACAAACAAACAAATAAACAATAAATAAAAGCTTTATTGCATTATTGTTAATGCATTAACTAAAGTTATTATTATTATTATTATTATTATTATTATTATTAATACAAACAAGCACAGCACACCTGAACCTTTTTTTTATAAAATACTTGTTGCTTTTTTTTTTTTTTTTTTTTTTTAGTTAAATCGGAACCTGATTATTATTATTTTTTTAATCTGTAATTCAAATTTAAATCAAGTTTGTTTATTGCGAATAATGCAGAAAAGACCTGGTTTTAGAACGTATTGGTGAGTATAATTAATTAAGTTAAAATTAAGTTAAAATGTTATGGGATTTAATTTATTAGTTTTTTTTTTTTAAGCAATTAAAGCATTAAAGGATTAGTTGGAAAGAATAAAAATTTATTTAAAGACATAAACATCTTGGGTGACATGGGGGTGAGTAAATTATCAGGAAATGTTTATTCTGGAAGTGAACTAATCCTTTAAATGTGCATTATTTTTTATAAATTAAAGTAATTGTTTAAATGCCTTATGAACCAATCAAATTCTTTGAGTCAATCATGGATTCAGTGTGTTTAGTCAGACAATATATTCAGTCTTCACTGCTTTATTTGATATAATTTTGCCAGCTTTTAACTGGTCCTGGTGCATACTGGGAGTTTCACAGAAGAAGGATGGATCCACACAAAGACCTTCTAGAGTCTAGTTCATTCCTTCCAGCACAAGTGGTGTGTTTCTTTACAATCCTCATGAACTCGGAGGGGCTCTGTGCGTGTAATGAGACGCAGATCAGAGCAGATGTTGACGAGGGGTTTCTGAGGAACTGAGGGCCGCTGGTCTGTCTACAAGCACTTTGACATCTCAACAAAATGTGTTTCCTCCTCATGAAAGATCTTTCAGTTCTGTTACTGAACCATGAAATCAGTTTTACTTTTGCTATGCTAGACATTATGGTGTTTAAGACATGAGGCAAATTATGAGAAACTAATGACTTGTGTTAAAACGGAGATTTGTATCTGGAACCATGTGATTAATGTATGAAATTAATTATTTTCAGATGATAAAATGTGAAAATCTAGCCCATGCTGATTCTGTCCACACCTGCGGCAATTAGTTTAATCCGATGCAGGTGTGAGGTATGAGCCGGTATGATTCCCCTCCCACTTTGTTTCTGGAGTCCAGTGATTGGCTGCCTCTGCTGTGCAGTAACACGAGGCAGCTGTGCTCTTTGTCCAACTAGTCTGCCTGCAAATAATTTGACGTCTGTGACCGCCGGGAGTCCTTGCTCAGAGCCTGTAGAAGATAAGCTGCTGGGAAGTGCCGCACACCCAGGGAATAGGTCTGAATCCCCACAGGAAATCATGAGAGCATGCTGAATATCCTGTTTCACTCAGATAGGAGGTGCTGTGGAAGACGAAAACCCACGGATTTACAAACTCTCTTATACTCAAGGAGTTTTATACCTGGTAGTGACGCTCTCTGTGTGTTTGCATACTCTATCACAAATAGAGTGAATAACATGCAGTTATGTGTCAAATACCCAGACGTTACAGAAACGTTTTCA
The DNA here is from genome assembly GCF_018340385.1 of Cyprinus carpio. Taxonomy (NCBI): domain Eukaryota; kingdom Metazoa; phylum Chordata; class Actinopteri; order Cypriniformes; family Cyprinidae; genus Cyprinus; species Cyprinus carpio. The sequence goes on along the minus strand of NC_056581.1, from coordinate 407,131 downwards.
TGAGCAAGAGAAACACTTTTTATATACTGCTTGATACAGCTCCATCTGTTCAAGAATAAAGTTCAACATAAACATGTAGTATTTAAATACCAGTAAAGTGGGGGTATATATGCTGTTTTTTTTTTTTTTTTTTTTTTGATAAACGTGACTCAATATAACTGTGATGAGTGGGGCGGGGCCGAGAGCCGTGGGAACGGAGCGAGGCCGGTGGAGTGATTGGGAAATGAGCGACACCTGCTCCACTCACCGGTCTCGAGTCCTTCACTGTGGTTGTTGCTCTTTTTTATGTTTATTTTGGTTATTAAAGTTTTATTTGAATGTTAGTGGGTCAGGTGTCGCTCATTTCCCAATCACTCCACCGGCCTCGCTCCGTTCCCACGGCTCTCGGCCCCACCCCACTCATCACAATAACATTGCGACTACAATTTAAAAAAATCTTTTACTTTTCTAAAAACACAGATTTGTGAGCAGTATTGGAATTGAAGATGTTAGAAACACACGTCATTGTTGTCGTGTGGTGAATTTGGCCAGTCGTGAAACAGCCATCAGCGCTCCTGCAGTCATTCTGAAAAAGCTGCACCAGCTGAGTCAGCCGGCTGCGTTTTTTTGTGGTAGGTGTTTATGGGGGTGTGGTTTTGTAGTGGGGGTGGTTTATGGGGTGTGGTTTTGTAGTGGGTGTGGTTTTATGGGGATGTGGTTTGTTGTGGGTGTGGTTTATGGGGATGTGGTTCAATGAGGGTGTGATTTGTAGTGGGTGTGGTTTATGGGGGTGTGGTTTATGAGGGTGTGGTTTTATGGTGGTGTGGTTTTTGTGGGTGTGGTTTATGAGGGTGTGATTTGTAGTGGGTGTGGTTTATGGGGGTGTGATTTGTAGTGGGTGTGGCTTATGGGGGTGTGGTTTATGAGGGTGTGATTTGTAGTGGGTGTAGTTTTGTAGTGGGTGTGGTTTGTTGTGGGTGTGGTTCATGAGGGTGTGATTTGTAGTGGGTGTGGCTTATGGGGTGTGGTTTGTGATGGGCATGGTTTATGGGGTGTGGTTTGTTGTGGGTGTGGTTTGTGGTAAGTGTGGTTTGTTGTGGGTGTGGGGTTTGTAGTGGGTGTGGTTTATGGGGGTGTGGTCTGTTGTGGGTGTGGTTTATGGGGTGTGGTTTGTGGTGAGTGTGGTTTGCTGAGGGTGTGGTTCATGGGGGTGTGGTTTGTGGTGAGTGTGGTTTGTTGTGAGTGTGGTTATGAGGGTGTGGTTGTAGTACTGCTGGATGCCATCAGATACACTTGGCCAGAGATTCTCGCTTAGAAATAAAGACATACTCTGCTGAAAAAAAAAGTGCAGGAGGAATCCGTTTGGCATGTTGTTGCACAGAAATGAGTTTTTATGGTGTTCCCTGGGTCACTATTACTCTCTGTGTAACCTGAAGGCCTTAGTTGAGTGGCTCATGGTCTGTTCATTTTGCAGGTATGTAGAAAGCATGTCTCGTGGGTGGAATCTAGCAGCTGTAAGTTCTGGCAGCCCTTGCTGAGTTTGCACCTGGTAAAAAGGCACAGTAAATCAATGGGCCCCAGCTCACCTTATTGTAGGTCTCCATGCAGATTTATTCTGATCCCCCATTTCCTACAGATTGTCATGGTTTCTCCATTTGAAATTGTTATCAGACAGACGTTTCTGGGCAGACAGAGAGTTAAGGAGGACAAGACATCTGCATCTTTAACTGAAGGCTTCCTTAGTGATGGAACTAATTACGAAAGAGATCATTACAGTTTGATTGATTGATTGATTTATATGATTGATTGATTATTAGATATATATGAATTCTGTAACAAAACAAAAAAAACTTTTTGGCTGCAACAACCAACCAATAAAATCGATAATGAAGTAATCAAAAATGAAAATAGTCGTAAACAAAATGATTGATTAATTACAGCTGCACACTTTGCAGACACATGGCTTTGCATCTTCCAGTCAAGACAAGTTTTTATAGCAGTGTATAACGCATTTCTATATAATGTATATGGAAAACAGTGGAGGACACAGAGAGCTGCTGTGGGAAATGTACAGAGAACAAGTTGTCGTGAGAATGCGTTATATTAAGTGCATAAGAACATCACTTACATTTTTATGGTTGTATCCTCATCTATAGCTAAATGTTAGAAAGTCACACAAGTATTTCCATTTTCCATAAAGGCTCATCCTGACAGCAAGCGAGTCTCTTGTTAAACTTCACTGAATGCCAAAAAGAAAAAAAATATTTCATGCTATACATTTGAATGCAAATTTAAATTAACATAACAACTAATTGGGACTATTGTAATGACGTATAAATGTCACGTTTAAATAACATTTTAGACTGTGCTTTTTTTCTTAATTTTAATGTAGTGACTTCAACTTGTACTTTCAGATGTTAAGGTATTAGTTTAAATCTGAACCCCTTTTTTGCACACATTGTTTAACTGCACATAGCCTACATAGATACATTCACTATATTTGATTTCATTGCCTTTCAATTGCACATTGTTTGTAGGATGTAGAATAACAGTTTTGTAAATAATAGAGTAAAAATAATTTATTTTTCATTAAAATTATTGTTTAAAGGGGTGCTATTATGCTTTTTCAGTTTTTCAACTTTAGTTAGTCTGCAATGTTGCTATTTGAGTATAAAAAAGATCTGCAAAGTTACAAAGCTCAAAGTCCATTTCAAAATGAGATATTTTATTTAACAGAAATCACTTTTTAAAAACTACAACGAATGACTCGTTTGGACTACAACGTATATTTTCCGGGATTTGTGATATCACAGATACCGACGAATGGGAAGAGACCTGGTTGAGCTGCACTAGAGAAGGCAATGAGTGTTATCTCTATGTCAGAGACACGCTAGCTTTCCCAAGACAGACGAGCTTAGAGTGGTTACAATCGTCCGGTTTTAAATCGCGCTCAAATTGATTTGATTTTGATGCAATATTTACACTGAAGCTGGCAGGCGGCTATGGTAAGAAGCAGGACATTTCCCGACCAGGCGTTGAGGGCTGCCAATCACAACACAGACTGGCCCAGCTAACCAATCACAGCACAGACTGGCCCAGCTAACCCATCACAACACACACTGGCCCAGTTAACCAATCACAACACAGACTGGCCCAGCTAACCAATCACAACACAGACTGGCCCAGCTAACCCATCACAACATACACTGGCCCCGTTAACCAGTCACAACACACACTGGCCCAGCTAACCCATCACAACACACACTGGCCCAGTTAACCAGTCACAACACACACTGGCCCAGCTAACCCATCACAACACACACTGGCCCAGCTAACCAATCACAGCACACACTGGCCCAGTTAACCAATCACAGCACACACTGGCCCAGCTAACCAATCAAGGCACACACTGGCCCAGTTAACCAATCACAACACACACTGGCCCAGTTAACCAATCACAACACAGACTGGCCCAGCTAACCAATCACAACACACACTGGCCCAGCTAACCAATCACTTCACAGACTGGCACAGCTAACCAATCACAACACACACTGGCCCAGCTAACCAATCACAACACACACTGGCCCAGCGAACCAATCACAACACACACTGGCCCAGCGAACCAATCACAACACACACTGGCCCAGCGAACCAATCACAACACACACTGGCCCAGCTAACCAATCACAGTACAGACTGGCCCAGCTAACCAATAACAGCACAGACTGGCGCAGCTTACCAATAACTGCACAGACTGGCCCAGCGAACCAATCACGACACAGACTGGCCCAGCGAACCAATCACGACACAGACTGGCCCAGATAACCAATTACAACACACACTGGCCCAGCTAACCAATCACAACACACACTGGCCCAGCTTACCAATCACAACACAGACTGGCCCAGCTAACCAATCACAGTACAGACTGGCCCAGCTAACCAATCACAACACACACTGGCCCAGCGAACCAATCACAACACATACTGGCCCAGCTAACCAATAACAGCACAGACTGGCCCAGCTAACCAATCACAGTACAGACTGGCCCAGCTAACCAATAACAGCACAGACTGGCCCAGCTAACCAATCACAGTACAGACTGGCCCAGCTAACCAATAACAGCACAGACTGGCCCAGCTAACCAATCACAGTACAGACTGGCCCAGCTAACCAATAACAGCACAGACTGGCACAGCTTACCAATCACAAACAGACTGGCCCAGCTAACCAATCACAGCACATTTCGTATTTCAGAAGGCGGGCCTTCATTTGATACAGGAACTAGAGGTGTTGTAATAATGTAAAATATGTGAAAAATAATGTGTTTTTGAACAACCTAGTATGAGAGCCTGTTCTAGTACACCCCCAAAACAAAATCAAGACCTTGTAAAAGAGCATAACAGGATCCCTTTAATAATGAATCATTTTTGGAGTTTTTTCACCAGATTATTGAACTAATCAAAGAAATAATGAACAGATTAACCAAATTATCAAAATAAATGTTCATTGCAGCCCTATATGTATTTGAGGTGATGGAGCAAGTCTGTTGTAACCTCTCTCTCTCTCTCTCTCTCTCTCTCTCTCTCTCTCTCTCTCTGTAATAGAAGACATGTAATTGTAGTGGCCACATTAGTTAGGTTTGAGCCTTTCTGAAAGCTTGATTGCAGGCAAGTGTTAATCCTATAAACACCTTGTTTATTGCATGACCTTCAGAACGATTAATACTGTGATCTAATGCAGTTTTTATGTTTTTAATTGTGAAATGGTGTAGAAATGTCTTGCAGAGATGAACCAGAGGCTTGTTGAATTTGAGTGTGTTCACATGATTGATCAGTGGAGCAAGATTCAGTCCACAGGAAGTTATGGTTCATTAATCTGCAAGCTTGAACGTTCACCCTATTTTTGCTTGATTAATGCACATTGCTGGTCTTATAGGGCACGACTGATCGGTGCATGTAAATACATTACAAGTGAATACAATGTCTGTTTTCAGAATATAATTAAAATGTAATAACCTTCTGTACCTCTGAAACAAGAAATCCCTCTTACTTTCCTCTGCAAACACCTGGCTCCGTTCTGGAATGGAACATCCACATTTCTACATGTGAAAGTAATGAAGTGAACCGTTTTCTGCAGCAGAATTATTCACAAAGTTGACTACCAAAATGTTTTTTCTTTTCTTTTTTCAGCATCCAAACAATTAAGCTTTGCTTCCAAAAAAAAAAAAAAAAAACACCTTCCCTGCTTTATATTTCAGATAAGTGTTACTGCAAGAGTCTAAAATACGTGTAGCTTTAAAAAGTTGTGTTTTTGCACCAAGCATTCAGACATAAAGCTAAATTGTGTGATTTCTCTGTAATTATAGTTAAAAATATACATATTTTTAATGTTTTATGAATTCTAATCAGTTAGACATGCTTTTTGAATGTTAAATATAAAACCATTAAGACAGAATCCAGAAAAATTCTCGGGAATTTATTTGAATTAATTGGAAATTTGGGGAAAATGTATCAAACTATCATATACAAACATAAATATATACATTTTGTTTGATCATAGGCTCACATGCATGCAAACTAATACAAATTTTAAAAGTGACATTTTTGGATTTTTTCTCAACTACATTTAAGTCCCCAGTTCCTGCAGTTTTGCAAATTTCCAGTTTATTCCCATAAATTCCCGTTAATTCCCATGGAAAGTTCCCAGTCTTGAAAATTCCCAGAATTTTGCAACCCTAGTGCTGTCTCTGTCGAATAACAGAAATTCCCCCAAATTTCTCCACTTTGTAAATGTGTCATCTGTATCGATTATCGGTTTACCTTATTTTTGTCTCTGCATATTTTGACAAATCTTCCAATTTTATGTTTTAAAGTTTGTTTAATGAAGAGAAACTCCTGTGATGATGCACTATCCACTCAAACAAATTACTTGAGAAGAAGTGATAACTCAAAATCACACCATTGGTTAAGTTAGACAGTGATGTGCCCGGCTGAGCGGGTCGCTCCAAACCAGTGTTGGGGGTAACGCGAGTTACTTTATCAGATTACTGTTTTCAGATAACTAGTAAAGTAATATATCTGAACATATCTGAGTTACTTTTTCAAATAAATAACAGCAGTGACTTTGTTTTCCCATGTATTGACTGACAGCCGTCATTTTGAGAGAAATCAGGAGTGAGTGCAGAGGTGTTGTGTGCGCTGTGTGAACACGTTTACTGTAGTTTTGGACTCAATATTAACATGCATTTACTCACAGAAACTGGTTCAGTATTCCTAGAAATGAATAAAAACTCAATGTCACACAGACCTGCAATAATGTAAATATATTATTAAATGTATGATATTAAATAACAGAAATATACTTTATATATTTAATCCTACTGCTGACCTTTGATGGTGCAAAAATGATTTTAGTTAAACATCACATTTGTATTATTCCTTTTTTTTTTTTTTTTTACTGCTGAAATAAGAGTGTTATTGTTATTAATTTATTTTTTAGCAGCCAGCCCAGGTGAGAAAAAGTAATGCAAAAGTAACGTAACATATTACTTTCCATAAAAAGTAACTAAGAAGCACTATTAGTTCCTTTTTAAAAAAAAAAAACATCAGAATGAAAACATAAAATTGGGGGGAAAGCCTTTAATGTGAAGAGGCCTAGGGTCTGTGGTTTCACCTCAAGAGTGTCCTGACACACAACATCTCATTCCCCCTTCTCTGCTCCCCTCGTTTCTCCCCAAACTGTCCTGTCTGAAGAAAACCAGAAAAGAGCTCATTTGCAACAATTCATTGTTTCACAGATTTCCACCTTTAGCAAACACTAACACGCATAGATGTCCTAACAAAGGATGATGCAAGAAGTTTCTAGTGACAAACCATTTGTCTGTAAACTGAATGGAGAGTTTTCACCAATGTGTTTTCATGATGGACGGGACTTCCAAGCACTTCGACTGCATGGGACAAAAACTGTGTAGAAGAGGCGAATCTTAACTCTGTCATACCTTCACTTGCAAACAGTGTGATGATTGTTTTTCATCATTCTGTCAGTAATATCAGTTTGAAAAAGGTATTTCTTGTTATTTCATCCAGTATGCGTCAGAGACAAGGCCATCACGGTGGGGCTTTGCTAAAAGGGGTTGATCTTGGCATATTTCGTCTGTCTATTCTTTGAATCTGTAATATTGTAAGGCAGAAACAGCTCGCTCGTCTAGGTGGGTGAGATCGACTCTTAATCTCGAGCACACTGATCCGTTTGGGCTGTGTTTATGTAGAGAAACTGTAAACTTTGCGTGAGGTGCTGAAATATGCACCGTTGAAGCCCTCTAAGCTGAGAGAGGCACACTTTATGAAAACAAAAGGCCAAAGAAAGCCCAACCACAGAGCTTTGTGTATATGGAAACACAAGTCATGATGATATTATACGGGGAGAATAACGAGGGTCCCAGGACGATGGTTTATTCCAGGGTGTTATCATCAAAGTCCTGTGAGGCAGTACAGGACACACATCAGCAGTGATGGATTTATCACATTTGTGTGTGTGTGTGTGTGTGTGTGTGTGTGTGTGTGTGTGTGTGGTCTGCTCTGAACAACAGTGTACTGGCTCGCATCTTCTGTCCATTTTTGGGAACCACTTAAAAAAAAGCTTCTGGTGGGCCGTGACCCAAATGTGCATGTGGGAGTATAACACATGCTTACATCTTCCCAAACTTGACAAATTTTTAATGAGAAGCAATTAGAAACTAGCCGTTGCACCAAAATAAAACTATTTAAAAAAAATATTAAAAAATTATTATTGCTTTTAAAAATGTATTCCATAAAATATTGCAGTAATAATATTTCTTAGTTAAAAAAAATATTTTAGTAATCATTTATTATTATTAGTATTAGTATTTCATAGTTATTGATATATAACCACAGCATTTTTGGCCAAAATTGTCAAGCTCTACAAACAAACACATCAAACCTTGAGTTTTTATTTTATTTATTTATTTTTTACATTTTAAATCGCAATTGCAATTTTTATCAGAAAACAAATCGTAATTGGAAATTTTGCACAAATCGTGCAACCCTACTATTCAGTTCACTGCTATATAAATACATTTCCTGAGTGAAAGGACATTTTTGTTTACTTTTGTTAAATAAACCGCTCTGGCCCTGTGAATCGCCACTTGATGATCCGTGTAAATCACGGTCCTCAGAAGCAGTGGTTTATCTCTCACACCAACAATGTATTTGCCTAAGCAGGGTGTTATTTAGGCCAAAAGGCTCTCATTGTGACAAAGTCAATGGTGCTTTGTTAAGGGTCGTTAACAGTGCTTTGACATGAAGGAAGGTGAGGGCTGACAGCCAACAAAGAGACATACAGAGAGAGAACAGCTTGAGCGAGGATAAGGATGGCAGTCAGCTGGCGTCCGTCTCAAAAGGCTCTTTCATGAACGCAGTCAGTGATTTCAGGAGCGTTGCCCTTTAACTCATGCATACCTCTCTATTCAAAGCTCTGGATCTCAGAGTTGATATAGAGAAAGAACACTTCTCTTTTATCTGCCAGATCAATATTTCTGGAACTCAGGGATATAAAAATACAGGGATAGTCGCTCTGGTACAGTGATGGTTATACTGAATATGGCTGAGCAGTATGACCAAAACCTTATATTCGTATGAGAACAGTTTAGAATAAATGCAAACTTTTATTTCAGAGTGCTACGTAAATTTAAAACACTTATCATCCCAGAAACCGTCTAACCACAGTTTGCATGCATGCATTTAAAATCCAGCTTTGATCACAGATGGTATTTTTTATTTGGTGGTTACTGATTAATTAATTTTTTTTGTTTGTGTGTTTGTGTGTACTTAATAAATTATGTGTGTGTGTGATATATATATATATATAAACAATTATGAAACACAGAAAAAATAAACTTGAGTAATAAATTTGACAGTATTACCTTTGTGAGAGACATTTAAACTGTATTATATTAGCTGGGAGTTCAAATTAACAACAAAATCTTATATTTTTTTAATACATATCACTTAAATATTTAAGTATTCTCTTTTTATATTATATAACTCAAATTATATAACACATGCCCAGAGTAAAAATAAATGCAAATGTGAGCATTTGCAAAAAAAAAAAAAGATTTTTATTTTTATTTTTATTGAGTTGGTACTATATACTATTTGCTTCAGACTGATGATGTTACATTTTAACAGTTTCAGTGTCGACTTGATACAGAGTAATAGGTAACTTTGTCATGACTAGTTAAACACAAGAAGTTAGTCTTAGGCAGCATAGGGATTTATTTCTTGATGTTTTTGAACACAATTTAATGCAGAATTTTTAATTAAAGCATACTTAAGGAGCTGTACTCTCAGATTGAATGAGTGAGAATGAATGCATGTTGTAGACCTATTGTTTGCTGCTTTGGTCTCTTTTAAGTTTAATTGCGGTTGTTCACAGACAGTAAAGACTTCCTCTGGTGGTTTCTAAACCATAAATGCTTCCCCTGAACCGGCCTTGATTTTTGTTTTTCATTTGTAATTCAGGAACTGTTGGTCAGAAATGTGGTCTATGGAGTTCCAATGGAGTCAGGATAAAATCAAAGGAAATTGGACTTAACTGATCTTCGTCTGGGGGCCATTAAAAGGATATGAGCGAGAGAAGGATATGAAAAGACCTAGAGAACACGCTGGGGGTTGGGAACCTTTATAACACAACATTTAGAGCTACTGCTTGCAGAATATTCCTCCTGAATATTTGCCTGTATTTTCATAGCACAATGTAGCGTAATTTTCATTTGGTGTTGACTTTGTGTAAATGGTGCTGCTGATCTATAGCATTAAAGAGAAGAAGCTCTCTCTCACCCGGACACGGTATGTGAAAGGTCAGGAAAAAGAGCGGCTCTGTCTGTGAGCCTTGGGTCTCTTCATAAGAGGCTGTTTGTTTTGGGCTCCTCTTAACCCTCGTGTGGTATGTGGAGTGCCCTGCTGGTGTGTCCACGCTCATACATCTATCTACTGGCGCTCACACCACTTTTATTACCGGCCTAAAGCAGAATCGGCCAACCAAAAGTCGAGATGCAATTCTGTTTGCCCTTATTTTAATTCGACTGAAGGTGGTATTTGCCTTAAATGGTCAGTGAGATGTTTGGAGAAACTTGTCAACCTTGTATTTGGCAGGGTTCCTTAGTTGATTTAAGTCATTTAAACAACCTAGGGTCACTGGAAAAATGTGCCTTTACCTATATTTTCACAAAACTTCACAAATACATGCAATTCGCTGCAGTTTCCAGCTAAAATGAGCACTAATGACGTTAAAACAACTTGTGAAATTGTGATTTCAGGGCCAGATTCTCAATAAATAAATCAAAATTTTAACTTTGGCCTAATACTATGTTATGACCTCAAAACACTTATCATATTGCAGGATTTGTAAACTAACACATATTTTGATGTTTGGATCACAGAACCAGCTCCGTATGTATGGCTTTTCTGGTGTAGTAAACTTGCATGGTAGCGCACCTGGTACAGCATTGCTCTTGCAATGAAAAGCGCTCAGGTACGAGTCCCGTGAAACATGAGTCATGGTAAAAGAGCTCAGAGACTTTAGCAAGAGCTAAAATGGCACGGTTACCTCAGCAAATGTTGCTCTTGATAACACTGGTTGTGTTTAGCCTAGGGTTTGTGCCGTGCTACTTTCAAAAGCACTTACCTTTTAGCTTCAGTCCCCGGATATTTAATTTCCAAACTGATGCAATACGTACAACCGACGTAAAACATTGTTAGGTGAACATTCATCTGTTCAAGATTAAACTGAACATGCTTCTAGAGTCACTCACTAGACATTTCACTTTTAAAGTGTTGCAAAATGTCCAAGAAGCAACATAATATACGTCTGCAGAAATGTTGCCACTGGCGCATTTTTACAGAGTGTCGAGTTAAATATTTTTCACTCAACTTAACAACAACAACAACAAAAAAAGAAGCACAAAGTCGCATATTGTAAGCAGACTTGGCAACTCTGATGAAAATGCAAATTCACTCTCTGACAGCAGGAGGCGTAAATGGAGCAGCAGCAATACAGCGTTTCCTTGATTACTGATGTAAACATTTCTGAAGAATGAAATTGATAACAAAGAAATTATGGCAATCGAGTTTTATCTTAAACAGTGGTCAAGTATCGAAGCGGGAGTCTTAAATCGATCTTATAATACTCAGTTTGTCCAGATCAAGTTAAGAGAGTGATGTTTAACATGCTGTGACTGTTGCAGTAATCTGAGGCCACCGGCGATCTTTGATCTCCACTCAGTTCACGATGCTGTCTACAGTGCTTAGGCACTTGTTTGCCTTTTTTTTTATATACCGTTTGAACCGGTATATCACCCAGCACTAAGGAGAGCATTTAGTTCAGTGTATCTATGAAATATATGAACTCTGATGGAGACTAGTGCTATTATTTGGGACAAATCATTATCATTGATTTAAATCTGACATGAAGGAAAACACATTTCAGGAGTTGTGAGAAGAGCTTCCTGGCTTTGTGAAGTGGGGTCAGAGTTTTATTAATGAGTGTTGAGGTTGTACGCCGGATATTGTCAAGCCACTATACAGAACATGTTTGAGTTATGAAAGGAAAGCCCTTGTTTTCCCACATCTGCTGAGCACATGGCACTGATGCTGGAGAGACGGAGAGAATGCTAGATGAAAGTATAATTCTCACTAACAAATGTACCGTGGTACTAGCATGTTGTTGGGCCATGTTTCACATTTATTTATTTAATATTTCTGAGTGCTATGTTAATACCATAGCATGCTGTAATAGAGAGGCTTGTAGTTTTGTGTTGGTTTTTTCTGACTTGATGAACAAACAGCTTGTTCAAATCAGTTTGTTTGGCTTTTTTACCCGTAAAGTTGTACATCTGACAGTTTCCACCTGGCCGTTTGTGTGGAAATAAAGAATCTGGTGAGTTTTGATGAGGCTCTTTGCTTGGTTTGCCATTATCATCTTGTAAATTACTTATATTTATTGCAAATGTGTTGAATGAGATTGCTGACAAAGATTTGTGCCTCCTGTCTGGCTTCTAACAAAAAAAAAAACAATTTCTGTCTGAAGCATTGACTAATAATTGTTGCACTTACATAAAAATAAATAAATAAATAAATAAACAATATTTAACACACGTTGGCTCGTTTTATAGGGTTTTGATAGAAGGTCATCTGAGAAGCATAATGGGATCTTTTGTCAAGCCAAGCATATTTTTTAGTACTTTCCTATGAATGGCATCATATAATGAATTTAATTAGACTCAATCTTTGGGATTTGATAGATGGAGTAAACTTGTTTGAGGGTGTTTGCGGTTAGATATTCAGATTAAAGCTCACTTCTGTTTGCATTGTGCAGTGTTTGAGTTGTCTATATACTCAGACAAAAAGGTACAAAAGTTGTCACTGGGGCGGTACCTTTTCAAAAGCTACACTTTTGTACCTTTAAGGTACTAGGATGTACACTTTAAGTATTACTATGAACCTTTAAGGTACCAACATGGACTCTTTAGGTACAAAGTTGTGCCTTTTGAAAAGGTGCCACCACCCCAGCGACAACTTTTGTACCTTTTTTTCTGAGTGTAGTTGGTGTTAATGGAACAAGTAATTTAGGTTTGTACTGGGCTACAACACTGTCATTTTAACAAATGTTTTGTTGCCAAAATATTAATTAATTTAAATCTTTGTGTAAGATATTACATGCTAGCAATAGTGCATGTTAAAATAACAGTATAACTGGGACAACATTTGCAGTCCAATGCAAAAGCATGCTGGGAAATCTGATGTCCAGTTATTTAAGTCAGCAAAAACTATCACTTTTGCTATTAAACTATGTAACCTTAACACAAAAGGTAATTTTTATTAATGAAGTTTAGTGGCTCAAACGTAATAAAGAAGAAGTGCATTGCTTTAGCTCATTTTAACTAAACTGAACAAGCAGTAAAATGGTTTTTGAGTGTCGTCCAGGCATCATATTGATCTTGATATTGGTCTGTTTACAGATGGTTTTAATCCTGTACCTCCTGTTTTTTTATGACAAGAGGATTAACTCCATATCTGATCATTTATTTTCTGCAGTAAAAATAGAGCCTTTGTTCTTCATTGTCTGTTCATTAGTTTTCTAGAAGAAAATCGATACTTGTGTCTAAAGCGCCAAGAAGAAGTAAAAGACCAAAGTATTTAAATCTCAGTGCCTCTGAGAGCTGACTTGGCTATTTCACAAGCCACAATATTAATGGTTGTTTAGAAAGGACTTGTAACTGATGAAGTGTTGGCTCATAACCACTGGAGTAACCCTAAAATATGAGAACCGAAGCTCTGAGGTGGAAGAAATTTCATGAAGTACATAAAAGTTCATGGAGGTCTGGAATTATTTCCTCAAAGACACAAAGACACTGGAAAAGGAGACGTGAGGAAATGAACTGCTCATCCCATGAAGCATTGGTGTAGTTTAAACAGCTCTGCCTCATAGGTAAAAGATTAAACTGGTAATATAAGTGATAGTTTGTAAGCATGTGTAAAGGCTCTTTTTGTAAAGCTATAATACTTCTAAATGTAAAAGCTTTGAAATATTTAAAATCAAATGAAATAAAATCTTAGGTAAATGATCCACTGAAATAAAGAGCGACTTAATTATCTTTAATTTGTCACTGAAAGCACTTTTACACTAGTACAATATACTGCAATGCACTTTTCAGCTGCTCTGCCAATATTAGGCTATTACATTTTTACAGGTTCTGTAGCGTTCAGTGATTTTATTTCCTCAATCATTTTGAATTATTTTGGGAAATATGGAATCTTTGTGAAAGAGAGAAACGGTTAGTTTATATATGCAGGGGTTTTAGACATGCAAAGCAAAGCTCAAATTAAATTGGCTTTTCATCACTGGACCGTTGTCAGTTGCTCCTTAGATATAATTTCTATTCAAAATATTGTTCCTGCTGAATATTTAGTGTGACAGGGTCTTTAACCACAGTTTTTGTTTTACAACACGACTGTTTTCAGGCAGAGCTAAACAAGTGAAGCACCAGTACAGCAGTTATGGAGGAACTTATTTGGCCTGATTTCTTCTCACTTGAAGTAAAGTTGATTATCTAATTACAGACCAAGTGTAAGAAATTCACAGCGGTTTACACTAAACCACAGAAAACAAACCATCAGTTCAGAGAGAAGAACAACGACAGTAATCGGGTGATTTAGCAGATTGATGAGGTGGATGATGGGTAATTTTGGTAGTCTACTACACTAATGTGTTTCTGGTTATCCGGTGATGCTTTGTGAATGTTTACTTTGAATTGGTACTGAGGTCAGTCACTAATTTCCCTTATAGATATTTGTGTAAACATCAACAAAGCTAGCCTGTTTTAAAGCAATCTATTACTTTCAATCTTCATCTGTGAAAATCCATCATAAAACTATAAATTATAATAGTTTTGCCCCAGTGGTAAAAGGCATGAAAATAATTTTAAAAAAGTATAATAAAACACCACATATAATATTTTAATGTAATTCACAAGCAGTAATATTGTCAAATTATGCAAAATGTTCATTATTTATTATTTATTTGTATTAGTTAGGATACAAAAAATGGCAGCTTTGATTTTAAATAAACATGCATTGCATCTAGCAACTTTACAGTTTCAATTCTTCCAGAAACAGGGCATCTTTACTCTGCTAAAGTGGTGAAGAAACTGCATCGGAAGCAGCATAAATACCACAGAAACTGTGTTTACACCATTGTTTTCTATAGTGAGCTCTGATTTTGCAAGGAGGGAGCCATAATTGGTCCTAATTACATGCATGTGTATCTATAACTTCACATTGTCACATCCAGTGAATCTTGGAGTCTTAAGAGTTGTTTGGGAATCTGGTTTCACTGGACACACTTTCTGTGTACAGATTGGTATTCTGTCCACATAACAGAAGAGCAAACATTACAGTTCTGATAATGGAAGCAAACACAATAAATTAAGAAATGCACAGAACAAGTGCAAAGACATATTAATCACTTATACATTCTGGAGAGAAATAGTACAGATTGTAGTGTGCATGTGTTGTCCACATGTGTTTGTGCACACTATCAAATGGAGTGTGCTTTGAAAGGCTGTTTGTTTGAATGTGTGTGTATGAATAAAAAAACTTGAAGTATACTTGGGGTTTCACAAGAGATTCTCAATTCCCAACCCTTACAGACTAATTCAGTTTCCTATAGAACTCGTTAGAACTTCCCTGTTAGTTGGACACTCCTGGCAACACTTTGAATTTTTGCCTTGCATGTAGTTAATCATGTGGAAGCAACAACAAAATCTCCCAACAGAAGGATATGGATGCACATGAAAAATGATGATTTTGAAACTCTGGTTTCCGCGTCTGTTGGTGCGCTTGTGTGGGAGTTGTGCATCTGTGACGGTCTGTCCCCAGAGGCGTTGTAGTTTGCTATAGACAGGCTGGAGGTGACGAAAACCAGAAGACGTCTCAATAAAGGCTCAGCGGTTCTCAGACCTGCTCGAGCAAGTCCAGCAATGCATGGCCAAACATGACATCCTCCTATTTATCCTTCACTGCTGTTAATGAACAGCTGGCATTCATCACTTTATGAGCTCTAAAATAGTGTTTTTTTCTACAATAAGGCATCTGTATGTTTTGGATATGTTCTACAGCTCTCTGTGTGTAAACTATGTGACCAGAAGTATGTGGACCCCCCGTCTAATTATCTAATTACTGTTTCTTATTCCAATATTTTATTTAGGGACAAATCCTTAAGGGATTGTTTACCCAATAATTAAAATTCTGTTATCATTTACTCACTTCATGTCTTTGCAAACCCAAAAAACTTGTTCATTGTCCGGAATAACATGCTCTCATCTTTTTTCTTCATCCATTGGAAGGCCACATTACCAAACTTTTCAAGCTTCAAAAAGTTCAAAATGACATCTTAAAAGTAATCCATATGAATCAAACAGTTTATTCCAAATTTTCTGATAAACGATGAACACTGAGCAACATGGATTACTTGAGGATTACATGGATTATTTATTCTATATACTTTTCGAATCTTGAAAAAATTTGTTGTGTGGACAATACATACAAACAAAAACAATATATATATAACGTAAAATTATAAAAATGGGAGACATTTACTTGCAGATTTCCTGAATTTTTGAAAGAATAGTGATGTCATTGAATAGTGCAACATTTTAGTTAATGGGGAATTCGTGATGAAAACAGACGTTTTAATAAACCCTAACCATTTCTGTAACAGTATGTTTTTATTTTATGCTACCTTCTCTATTTGACAGGTTATATCATCTCAAGTCCAACAATAAAAAAAACTAAAGGTTATTTATTGGCATCTGTGGCTCTATTAAGAACCTTGATTACACAGCTCTGTGGAATACTTGATTCTGATTGGTCAATCGCGCCATCCAGTGGTATGTTATTCCCAGATAACATCCGGCAAATTGAATAACACACCGCTCATCCGGGTACTACTTATATGCTTAACGAGTCACTCCACTATCGTTGACTCTCTGGCGCCACCTTGTGACTGAAAACACTTAACCACCGCGTGTTACAATGGA
Organism: Cyprinus carpio; assembly: GCF_018340385.1. NCBI lineage: Eukaryota > Metazoa > Chordata > Actinopteri > Cypriniformes > Cyprinidae > Cyprinus > Cyprinus carpio. The sequence goes on along the minus strand of NC_056581.1, from coordinate 390,531 downwards.
AGACTTCAGCATTAATTTCAACATGTTAAAAACAAATCTTTTCAACCGTGTAATAAGCGGGATAATGTACATCCAGCCGGTTGTTATCTCAGAATAAACCCCGACAGGGTGATCAGGACACCGAAGTGGTTACTTTACATCCACACAATCTTTCCATTGCCCAAAAGGTTATATATAGCTAGAGTTTGATGTTTCCCAATTAAAAGAAATAGGAGCTGCACTTGCATGCTCGAGAGGTAAAACTTTGGTAAAACTCTGACAACTTTTATAATTTTTCAAACAAATAATGATTTACAGGGCTAGAGTTTTGATTAAGAATTGCCTAATTTTCGCAAAATTCCTTGCACAATATTATGTTATGACTTCAAAACAATTGTAACATACTGCAACATTTGAAAACTGATCCTCTTGAACATTAGCATCACATGTACAGCTTCATATGTATGGGTTTCCTAACACAGTAGGTTTGTTAATTAGCCCCTGGTGCATTAACCTTTTAGCATCCCTCCCCAGACATTTGAATCCTGAACTGCCACAATACATATTAATAATAAGACCAGTAATACGTGCCTGTACCAATGTATAAAAAATGTAATAAAAACGTGCCAGTCAGGTTTTGAACTCATTTTAGCGCCACTCATTGAAACTGCTGCAGAACATGCAGTAAGGTACAAAATGTTGCAGAAATGTCGCTGCAAGCACATATTTCCAATGAGCCTGGGTTGCTTTATAGTGAAAAAGGGTTCATCAGGTTATTAAACTGATCTCCACACTGAGAAAAAAGCAGTGATCTCTGTTTAAGATCTCTTCATTGAAAGGATAGTTCTTCTGTGGCATCTGATTTTTGGAGTGTTTTTCATTGAGGATGGCACACAGAATAGTGGCCACCTCATGTGAATGGAATTTATTGCTTTGCTCTAATAACATGATGGTTTCTAAAATAAACGATTATGTTGGCAGACGGTCCACAAATCTAGTCTGTAACATGCCTGATGAAGCACTCTGTAAGTTTTCTCCCCGTCCTCTCTGCAGAATATTACCCATTGCCCAATTCTGTGTGATTTTGCCAACGTCATAACAATCATATGAGTGTGGCAGAGTTATAGACTTTGGAGACGGCTCTCTGGGGTGGAAAGTTTAAGTTATCCTTGTGTCAGCGGATGTAAATTGCAACATGTCGTCTGACACGAGCCAGTAAGGTGGGCTGTAACTGCCTGATGTTTTGTTAATGTGAGTTTTGTCAGCATTCCAGCTGGAGCATTAACCCACTAGACACCAACAGTTCAAAGCTGCAGTCATGTTTATGCTAATAACTTTTGAACCGTTAAGTTTAAATGCAAAATAATTTTTTCCTCTGATTCCTTGGCTTATGCTGAGTTGAATGCCCACAAAAATTTAAATTTCTATGAGTCAAGATTTTTTTTGTTTTACAATTTTTAATAGTTCGAAAAACCTACTTTTTTGAATTTTGATGCCCAATTTTCCCATGTCAGCTATTTTTGGTGTTGGCCACTTTGAATTTTGTCGTAAAATGTTGTATTTTATAAACAGATTGGTGTATAATTACAAAACTCGGTATGTGTCTTTGGCACCATGTCCATATCAAAACGTTTCGGGGCAGCGCCACCTTTTGGCTTTTAATTTTGTTTTTTGTAGTGATATTTTGTTTTTTTTATTTTTGCCTTTTGTCATGAGAATTTTATTGATAGATTCCTTGGGTTATTATGTTTGTATTGATACTGGTTTTGATATATTTGTTTGGTCTTGTTGTCTGACATTTAGATTTTCTATGAATAAAAGATTCATTGTGTAACCAACAATTTTAGCAAAATTTTAGATGTTTATTTTATTTTATTTTAAGTACATTGCCCCATGCCATTGTACTTATGGCATGAAATCAAAATCAACATCAACTGTGAGTAAGAAATTAATTTTTTTTTGATGATCCAAAATATTGGGTAAATAAGTGAAGAGAGTAGTATTGAGAATGAAGAAAGTATTTTAACACTGAAATTTCAAAAATTGCACACCACTATCATTTTTGACAATTTTTATACATTTCTTTGTAACCACAAACATTAATTTAATTGTAAACGTACACACCTGTCAGATTTTGGATATCATGATTTGAATTATCTGGTAAATGATGACAGTCATTCTTTAAGTCAGTTTCATTGTTTGAGCACTGAAAGCCACTTTGATGACGATGTGACTGCAGCTTTATTCTATAGAGTTCAATGCATCGGGCAGCGCTGTGGTCTTCATTATGTGATCACTTTCACACTACTCTCCCCATTATTAGTGATGACCTATAACACTTTATATATTGAGTCTTGTTATGACTACCAGCATTCCTACAGATAAACACAGTGCCCAGAGGGAGTTTATGTCTGTGGAGAGAGCTGTTATTATCCCATCATTTGTGTGGAAGATCTGAGCTAAGCTCGTATGCTGCCATGTAATTAATTACACTTTTGCCCTGAAAAGTACACTACTCTCATGGAATCTCATCTCTCCTGATTGAGTTTGTAGTGTGAAAAACTGCTTCATGTTCTGCACTTCCCTTGTTTAGTGACAAATGTTTGATTTCCGGTCACAACGCTAGTCCATGCTGGAGTTATGATATTGCACAGCTCTATTACACACCCACTAATGCACTCATATATATTTTCTTCAATTTTTGATGCATTTACAGACTCTAGTGAGTTGCCATGAGTTGTGTACCTGGTTAACCGCCTTTTAGGGTAAATCTTAAATAATTGTCAACAATTTTATTTGTAACTGTCATGAGATTGTATGCATCATTTAAAGGTTGGATGGATGGATATGAATAATGTGATTATCTTAATTGAATGGTAAATAATAATTTTATGTAACTCTGCTTTAGAGTCTGGTTAAAACATCTTGCTGCCCATGCTTTGCATTAGAAAGCTGGGTGAATGGAAACATCTCTCCTAAAATGACATCTGTTTCCATGTAAATATTTTTGGCACCTGCCTTCAATATGAAGGTTATTAAATCATTATCCTCCTGTTGAATTGATTTAAAGATCAAAATTGCCTTTGTTGGAGCAGCATTACATTTTTATGTCAGATTTGGACATTGTACATCTGGCAGGGTCTCCTCAGATTCTCTGAATGCTGCAGGCCTTGGATGGTTTGAACTGCAAACAAATGTTTGCTCTTACCAGCTCTTTTGAAGACTGTTTCCAAAGGCCTGGCCAACACAGAGTTTACTGCGATGGTGGTCCTCAAGTTCTTGCATTAAAACCAGATTTGATCGATTGATTTATAGAAACCTTTGTGAACGCTTCTGTGTTTCTGTGAAACTGAGTACCTGATTTTGTTTTGGGGATTTCTTGTTTGATTTGTTTGAGTTGATGGCTACTGAAGGACAAATCATTTAAAACTATTGCTCTTTTGTCTGTAATTTTAGTTTATTTTATTTATTTATTTATTATATATTTTGTCTGTACTTGTTTTATATGCAACTCTTGTTAAATGTAAAACAATTGCCGGATTAACTCTTTCTTAACTCTTGTTCAATACTACAAAATCTCCCAGGTTGCTACCCAGCATGTATATGGTGGAATATATTGTGTGTAATTAAAAAATATTTGAGTAAAAAATGACACCATGACATTCTGTTTTTGGTTCAAGGCCATTGGCAATTAGCCGATTAGCTGGTTACAATCTGGTGATGGTGTATAAAAGCAAAACTGAAGATATGGTAAAGTCAGTTCAGTTCACTACACATCCACATCTTTATAGAAACATTCTCTATAGCACGATGATCTTTGAAGGTGGTATTTGGTTATTGTTTGCTAGAGTATACTCATTATGTGACCCTACGCAGGACAAGCAGTTTAGAGGATGGATGGATGGAGTATAGAGTGTGAAATGGTCAGGGCTTGATTTGATGTTGTCACCAAGCAGCCATCTTCTGCTCTCTCTCATGAAACCAACACGTAAGTGACTAAAACTGCAATTCATTGACTGGCCGCTAGAGGCTGGCTCCAAAAGGGAGTCAGTCTCATAGACTCCCCATGTTAAAATGCCCAACTTTACAGAAGAAAAAAAAAACGTTTACAGTCTGCTACAAAAAGTGGTTTTTGTCTATATAGCTAATTTTGCCCGTCATGACAATTGTGAGGGGGGTGATTTTTTTTTATAACTCATCCATTTAAATTATATTAAGCCTTAAAGTTCTTCATAGTTAAGGGCGTGGCCTCTTGAGTGACAGGTGGATTGCCGCTGCTGACACTGTCGCCAAGCTAGGTGGGCGTGGCTTCAGCAACCAGCTCCTGCCTCTTAGCCCATTTTTTATTATCCGGGAGTGATGCGCGACGGTCAGCTCCGCCCACATTGAGCTTCAAAAATGCTCTTCAGAAATCTACGGGTGACATCACGGACACTACGTCCATGTTTTTATACAGTCTGTGGTTGTCACATGATATTGTGTGATTGGATGATGTTGTGTTGAGCTTTAATAAACTGACACCATTGGTGACTGTTTTGTGTTAGATGCTGATTTAGAACAGTGCAGGATTTGATCTTCTTTAGCGCTATTGGAACAAGTGAATTCCAAACTAATGAGCCACTGCTGACCTCACTAACCATATCACCCAGCTGTTCTGTAACTGGATCTAAGGAAACTTGTTTTGGGGGTTTTATTCTCTAAAAGAGTCATAAAGTGAGGAAACAAACTGTTCAGGAATGCATTGCTTATGTGGCCTGTGCTTGTCAAGAACCACCAGGAGCTGTTTTTCATGCTTGTCACCTCATGCTAAGTACATCTGCAGATGTGCTGGTCAACCAGGTCTGGAAGTGGATCATCTCAGTGTCTTTTAACAGACCAGGCCAGAAAGTCTTCTGTTTTGTAGACGTTCATACAAAGACCAATCACCAGTCAGATGGTTATAATTACACTGAAAAATGGGGGGCCACACAGCATTTGAGCACCGGATTTACAAAAATCATTGAATGCACTTCATGATGTTTATAACAAATAGAATATATTTTCTTTCTCTTTGTGGTACAAGATTATCCTATTTAAATCAGTGTGATAAATGAGTTGTCAGAAGTAATCTTAAAGTAATCAAAAAGTAATCTGATTATATTACCGAAAATGTGTAATGGATTATTTGACTAACTTCTGTCATGTAATTTGGAATCAGTGACTATAATTTGTAAGTAATCTACCCAGCACTGGTCAGGGCCTAAACAAATCATCTCATTCGTGGAAGAGAATGCAATGTTCTTCTCAGATTACTTCATGGGAAGCTACAATTTACCTAAATGGGCTCTTAGCGGTGTTGTTTTTCCCAACGAGTTCAGCTTCTCCAAAGTTTCTGCCCTTTATCCCACTACTTTTTTTTATGAATCTGGCAACCAGGTCCGGACTAAACAAGATGTAGTGTTAACAAGCTTCTACATTCTCAGTCTGGCCGAGGGTGTGCTGCCCCCATCCTGGAGCCGGATTCTCCCACGGGGGGCGGCTCGGCGTACTGCAGCCACCTCTTCATGAGCGCTCCGAGTGGCCTGCTTGCTGACGGTTGCCAGGCGAGTAACTCGCTGAAAAAGGAGAATCCGCGGTGAAAAGTAGTGATTCAGAGGCTTGAGTGCTCGCAGGCACCCTGAGCCAAAATAATTAGATCAGCGTCTTTTCCCAGGTCTCCACACTGGCCCTTTTGTTGGCCTCCCTCCAGTGTGGTGGCAGCAGCCTGCTGATTACTGCTGTGGGCCGATAACACCAGGGTTGCAGGGTCAGTCCTAAGTAGAGCTGACTTGGGAACTGATAAGACGCACGATCATAGACGCTACAAGAAATTACAGAAGATATAAAATCGCATTTACAAACACAACTCCCAGTGCTGAACTCCTGTCAAGAACAAAATAGGTCAAAATATGAGAACTTTTCAAGAACATTCTTACAAACTTCTTAGAACTGGTCTTTCTTAAGAAAGAAGTTAAGAAGATTTACCTGAATCTGGCCTTTAATATAGGTGTCTCAGAAAACGTTTGCAATGTGCATTGGTTGCCTCCAGGAACAGAGTTAAGATCCACTGTTATAATTTGTATATTAAATTATTATTGGAAAAAGTGGCCCTATTTTTCCACATAATCTACTTACTTGAGAATTTTACTGCACAATTCTGCTTCATTATTTGTATTGACTCAAAGACAAAAGACTTATTCACGCCAAGAACAATAACTCTATCAGTGTCCAGTCAGCGTTGCGTTCACACCAATTTTTTTTTTATTTGTTTGCACTGCCGCCCGCTTTAAATGCCTGAGCTCTGTAAAGTTGAGTGGATTCTGATTGGGTGTAAATGTTTTTTATCATTCATCAGCTGGAAGAAAATGTTCTAATATTGATTCCAACGACATTCTTCTGTGTTGATATCACTAAAGCTGTGGTGCAATTTCTCTGTTCTCATAGAATTAATGATTATTAAAACATAATAGTTATTGCTATAGTTATAGTCTTTGACACTCCTAAAATAAAGGTTCCAAAAGGATGTTTTCACAGTGTTGCAACTTGCAATATAGAAGAATAATTTTGCTTCCCCAAAAGAATCTTTCAGTCAACCGTTACTAAAATAATCATTTTTAAGCACTTTTTTCCACTATAAAGCACTTTTTTGTGTAATGGAAAGATTGTATGGATGTGAAAGTTCCTTCATGGATCCACAGAATCCATTCCATCCATTAGTTACTTTTTTAGGGAGTAACACATTATTGTAATGCATTACTTTTAAAAGTAACTTTCCCCAACACTGGGTGCTGATACCATTAATACTCCACCAGTGGACTCGTGTAAAATGTGTACAATCACAAAGCATCCTCTGCTTCTCTGTTATGTGACTCATGCCTTTGGATTCAGCGTAAGTTTCAGGAACTGGAATGTTTAAGATATTTCATAATGTGAAATCAACTTCTCAACCACAAGAGAAATGTGTCTGTAACCCTAGTGTATGTCAGTTCTGCCAGCTCTGAAAGACACCATCTGTGTGTGTTATGGCAGATAATCATTCAACAGGCATCTTAACATAACCTGAGTTTGTGCTAAAGAACCAGTGTTTGATCAGGAGAGTCACCAGCTTCATCAAGATCCTCCTAATCTTTGCAGTTCTTTGTTTTAGCACAGAAGAATGCTAAATAGTCAATGTATATTTTGCATAAATAGTTACCTTTGGAGGGCCAATCTGATGTGTTACACAATAATAATCTGTATATACATTTCATTTAAAGAAATTATGCGTAGTGGTAGTACTGTAATCATTTTATTTATAATAAAAAAATCAGGACGGGATCATTTTCGTTTCTGTACTTCAGTATGTTTGGGGTAAAATGAGCCATCTGATGTCTTCCATGTGGTGTGTTTGTTAGGACTGTGTGGATGAGTCCTAATCACTCACTAATGCTTCAGCTGGCAGCGTGTTATGGAGTATTACTTGAATACAGTACTTTGTAATTATGTGGAAGACCTGGCCCAGCTGTTTATAGCATGTTAAATGTGGTTTTCGACACGCACATTCCCAACTTAATTTTACTTGGGGATAATATGCCTAAAAACTATTTAATTTATTGGAACAGATGAAACAAAGAAATAATTGCAACATCATATTAAGCGAGCATAAATTATGCCCCGAATGTAATGGTTCTCACGCTGATTTCAGTCTCAGAAGGAAATCACTCCACACTGTTAAACAAGGATGTAATTTGCCTTTAACCGCATACAGTGAGCTTCTTAAACACCGGCCCGTTACCATCTAATGATCCCATGAAAACTCCACTCATGCTGTCTGTGTGATTAACTCTGTTTAGGGTATTTATGGAGCATCTCAGAAACCACTCTGTCTCTTTTTGGAACAGATGAAGGATGAACTAAACTGTTTTAGCCGGCTGACGTTGCTTTTTTCTTGCATCACAATTAATGGTAATTTTCCAGAGAAAGCCCTTCTTCTTAGTGTAATATTTTCTTTCTTATTTTTCTGTTTGTGCAAAATAATATCATCATGAAGATAAAAAGAAAAGAAAAAGCTAGTTCAAAAATGCACATGGCAACCAATTAGAAATATGTATTTATTTGTATTTATTTTGGTTTCATTTATGAAAAATGTACATTTTCAGCCTTTTTTCCAGGTTATCTCACATTGATTCCCCACAGAGACATTTGATTTTATATGCCTCAAAAATATCTAATTAACATATTAACTATGTGTAGGTATATTCAAGTCAGTGTTTCTATAAATGACCTGTTTAACCTGTATTTGAATTTTAATATGGGTTTACTGCTGTTGTTTGTGATGCATATACTCTAGAATTACAAGAAGTTAAAGAAGGGGAACTTCTACTTCTACTTTTACAGATGCTAAGGTTCAAGTATTGAGGAAGCTGGCAGAATAATTTGATAAGAGCACATGCTTGTCAGTCCGTGGTTGTTTAGCGCAGGTCTTTACTAATGCCGTACTAACAGTCTCCTCTCTGTTGTGCAGCGGCTGACGTGAATCTGTCGGAGTCTGGAGAGATCGAGGCTCTAGCTGAGGCCCAGAGCGGAGGGCTGCCAACAGCTGAAGGTACAGGAACACAAGGCCTTATTAAACTCAATCCAGAAAGCATCACCTTGTAAATAAAATTCTATGATTATTATGCAGTTTAAAGGATTAGTTCACTCCCAGAATAAACATTTCCTGATAATTTACTCACCCCCATGTCATCCAAGATGTTCATGTCTTTCTTTCTTCAGTCGCAAAGAAATTGTTTTTTTTTTTGTTTTTTTTTTGGAAAACATTCCAGGATTTTTCTCCATGTAATGGACTTTAATGGGAACCAACAGGGTTATAGGTTTAAACTGCAGTTTCAGTGCAGCTTCAAAGGGCTTCACAAGACCATTGTATGGAGAAAAATCCTGGAATTTCTTTGCAACTGAAGACACCAACTACTAAAAGAAAAAGTTCAGCCAAAAATACAAACTCTGTTGTTTTTTTGCTGATGCTTAATTTCAGTATTGTACTAGCATCATGCTAGTTAGCATCATCCACAATGGGTCCAAAATCCCACTCCACATAGCTGTATGTTAAGCATTAAATATGTTCTTATTGGCTTTCAAGGCCCATTCACACCAAGAACTAGAACTATAACGATAGCTATATTAAAAAGAACAATGGACAATAACATTGTTTATTATAAGTGCACACTGTCATCTGCTGCTTTATATGCTGAAGAAGAAAAATTCTGATTGACTTCCAATTTTTTTTTGTCATTCATCATAGTGTAAAATTATATAATTTTTTGTTTAAGTTGTGGTTACACTTCATTTTAAGAAACAGTTAAATTTAAGGACCAATTTTCATATTTTAGATCCCTTAGTCCTACCCCATTCGATTTTATCGAGGCAAAAGTTTTTGTTGTAAATATTAATAAAAAAAAAGAAAAGATTGGATTATGTTTTACAAGAAAATACTATTTCAGTTTCTGCTTAATTGAATGTGCTTCTTTCTGTTCTTCATAATTATGTGAGAAATTTACTAGAAATGTCTGAGTGAAGACAGTTTCAAAGCAAATCCTACACCAAATTCTTTTCAGTGCAGTTAGAAGAAACCATCCTGAAAGTGATTCCAACGATATCCTTCCTCCGTGTTATTATTGTTATAGTTTTGGGTTAGACTTCCCTATTCCCGTAGAACTAGAACCATTAAAGTTTACAGTTTGCGTTACCATCCCTGATGTGAACGCTCCTGTATTTTGTTATTCTTAGCTTGCATGCTGAGCTAAAGATCGGTTGTCATGTTCAATTACGATACACATGAGAACCAATAGTGAACCAAAACAAATCAATGTATGACTGCATGATAAGGTCTGGATCATGAAATGTGGCCTGCTGTGTCTGTCAGGAGTGCGTCTGCGTTTCTGCTTGCAGTGTGCATAAATCAAGAGCTTCAGGAAAAGCCACCACTTTGCTCTGGCAGGCCTGTTTAATAGCAGCTCTGAATATGAGCGCTGCAGAGACTATTTGTGTTGGCGACGGGACCAAGGGGTCTGGGGACGAGAGGAAGCCGTAATAGTTTTCAGGAGAGTGAATGAACGGATGAAGGGCTGTGTTTCTAAACCATGCGTTACTCATATGAACATATGAAGCATGAGAAAAGCTCACAGTGGCTGTGAAACATGTTAGTAAACAGTTGGAAATTAATTCATTTATCTAACCAGGTGCATAAATCAAGTCTGCATGTTCAAAACCAGTCGTGACAGTCAACTGTGTTTTGCAACAGAACATTTGAATAGATTTTGGGTTTCTGTTTAAGTAGCGTTAGTCTAGTTAGCTTCACCCACAAGAAATCTCGCTGAGATCAGTCACGTTCCAGCTTAAAAACATTTTTTTGTGATTTAGATTTGGCAAAATTTCTCAAAAAAAAAACAACAGAAAACACAAACACACAATCAACATTGGAACTTAAACCTGAAATATTCCAATACATCAACTTTGACTCGCCTTGTGAAAAAGTGCACTTAATTGTATTGAATGTGTAGTGTACTTCAAATCTTAAAAGTATGTATTAAAAAAGTACTTGCAGATAATATTTATGAAATAAAAGGCCATTTAAGTGTACTTAAAGAGAGACACTTTCATGACTGTTTCTGAACACACTTAAGTAGACTTTAAAAAATGCACTTTCTAATAATAACGTCAAATTAAGTTTCTCTTTAAAGTACATTTTAAATCATTATTTAATCTTTTGCAATTAAGTGTCCAAAAACATGAAAAGAATTACGTTCGAACTGAATGTAAGTATGTCCATTTTTATTTTTTGAGGAATGCTCATGGGTTCATGAGGGTCACTGGCTTCAGTGGTACATATTCCTCCATCGTCTTAATAATGTGTTTGGTAAATTATTAAATTATATAATATATATATATATATATATATATATATATATATATATATATATATATATATATATATATATATACACACAGGTGCATCTCAATAAATTAGAATGTCATGGAAAAGTTTATTTCAGTAATTCAACTCAAATTGTGAAACTGGTGTATTAAATAAATTCAGTGCACATAGACTGAAGTAGTTTAAGTCTTTGGTTCTTTTAATTATGATGATTTTGGCTCACATTTAACAAAAACCCACCAATTCACTCTCAACAACTTAGAATATGGTGGCATGCCAATCAGCTAATCAACTCAAAACACCTGCAAAGGTTTCCTGAGCCTTTAAATGATCTCTCAGTTTGGTTCACTAGGCTACACAATCATGGGGAAGACTGCTGATCAAACAGTTGTCCAGAAGACAATCATTAGGGACTTTAAGCAGCAACAGCTGATGGAACGGCAACGGCGATCTGACATTAACTGTTAACTGCCATAGCCAAAAAGCGAAAAAATCACTAAACAACAGCAACAAGTGAGAGGACGGTGAAACATCCAATCATTTATCATTAGCGTGATAAAAAATGTCATTTAAACAGGCAAGAAAAGGCGTGCTTTTGGCATTAAACAACAAATTATTGTCAGAAGAAGAGTTTTTAGTCTAGTGTGATGCCAATAAGTCTAAAAACCTAGATTTAGCATACAAAATATACTCACCTTTTAATCTGTCATGTAGTAGCGAATTGGACAAATTACCTGTACTCCCGTAGTAGACCGTTACAATGTACACATCACGAAGTAGCAATCATCACGAAGTCGCGCATGCGCAATCGCACGTTCTTTGGCGTTGCCGTTCCATCAGCTGTTGTTGCTTAAAGTCCCTATTGACACCCTTCACAAGGAGGGTAAGCCACAAACATTGATTGCCAAAGAAGCTGGCTGTTCACAGAGTGCTGTATCCAAGCATGTTAACAGAAAGTTGAGTGGAAGGAAAAAGTATGGAAGAAAAGGATGCATAACCAACCGAGAGAACTGCAGATTTATGAGGATTGTCAAGCAAAATCAATTCAAGAATTTGAGTGAAGTTTACAAGGAATGGACTGAGGCTGGGGTCAAGGCATCAAGAGCCACCACACACAGACGTGTCAAGAAATTTGCTGAACCACAGACAACGTCAGAGGTGTCTTACCTGGGCTAATAAGAACTGGACTGTTGCCCAGTGGTCTAAAGTCCTCTTTTCAGATGAGAGCAAGTTTTGTATTTCATTTTCCAGCAGGATTTGACACCTGCCCACACTCCCAAAAGCACCAAAAGTTGGTTAGATGACCATGGTGTTGGTGTGCTTGACTGGCCAGCAAACTCACCAGACCTGAACCCAGAGAATCTATGTGGTATTGTCAAGAGGAAAATGAGAAACAAGAGACCAAAAAATGCAGATTAGCTGAAGGCCACTGTCAAAGAAACTTGTGCTTCCAGACCACCTCAGCAGTGCCACAAACTGATCACCTCCATGCCATGCCGAATTGAGGCAGTAATTATAGGTAAGTATAAAAGGAGCCCCTACCAAGTATTGAGTACATGTACAGTAAATGAACATACTTTCCAGAAGGCCAACAATATTTCGATATTTCGAATTTTTATATATATATATATTTTTTTTTTTTTTTTTTTATTGGTCTTATGAAGTATTCTAATTTGTTGAGATTTTTATTAATTGTGAGCCAATTAAAATAACCAAAGACTTAAACTACTTCAGTCTATGTGCATTGAATTTATTTAATACACGAGTTTCACAATTTGAGTTGAATTACTACTGAAATAAATGAACTTTTCCACGACATTCTAATTTATTGTGATAAACCTGTGTGTTTTTTTGTATATATATATATATATATATATATATATTATATATATATATAGATATATATATATATATATATATATATATATATATATATATATATATATATAAAGCATTTAGTGTTGCATCTGAAGGCCAGGGGTTGGTTAAATGGTGAGTTACCTTGGCTTGTCAGCAGTGCTTGTGTTGTTTATCGTTCCAATCATGGCCACCACAAGTAGTCAAACCCACTTAACCTCTCCTGCCTGCCGCACTCACCAATCCTGGGCTACGGAGAGATCTCTAGGAGTTTTAAAGTAGTTTTGTACAGGTTACTTCTTCTTCTTCTTCGTTCTTCTGCTTCTTCTGCAATAATGCAATTACAGAACCAATCTGTATTTTCTAATTTGGCCCATTGTTTTTCCTCAACTTGTCCTTTCCCTCTTCTGACAGAAGCAAATGCTTTACTTCGTGCTGTTTACGGTGCATTGTGTTTTGGCAAAGTGAAGTGACAAGTACAGCTTGGCATGTTTGAGTGGGTGCAGCAATGCACTTTATCTTGTTTGAGTTTCAGCAGCACTGGCATCCATGCATGAGTAATAATGGATTTGTGTAATAATTTCACATTTTGCCTGTTGAATCATGCTAACTTCACCTGACTGTAAGTCTAGCCGCAGACAGTCGTGCAGCAGTGCTTCTTCTGTGTCGGTACCATGGTTCATTGATGTGGAACACATTCATGTGCAGTAGTGGCTCTCTCAGTATGTCATGTCTTCAGAGCGTCAGCTGAGCGTGATCACAGTCATTATTCCTCAGCGATTATAGACAGCAGAGGACCTGTAACAGCTTGCCATTACCACATCGAGGGTGCATGTATATTCTCAGGACTCCTGTATTCACCGCTTCACTTTCTCAGTCATTCACACAGTTTGGCTCTGCAACACAGTTGGGCCTTTCATGCTTCAATTTCATCACAAATCTTCTGAGATATGATGCAGATCTTGTCAATGCTGTTTTGATGGTGTTCATTTTTCTTTGTGCAATTCTGCGTTTTGCTGTGGTCTTTTGTTGACGGTTGAATTGTCTGCTGCTAAGGATTATTACAGTTTCATGTTGTTCCTAACTGAACAATGTGTTTCAGGTGCATTAAGCCCGAGGTATACTTTGGTTTTTATGCATACTCTGTGGTATACATAGTGTGTGTGTGTGTGTGTGTGTGTGTGTGAGTGAGTGTGTGTGTGTGTGTGCGTGTGTGTGTGTGAGTGAGTGAGTGAGTGAGTGCCGTGCGTGTGCGTGTATGTGTGAGAGTGAGTGTGTGTGTGTGTGTGTGTGTGTGTGTGAGAGTGAGTGTGTGTGTGTGTGTGTGTGTGCGTGTGTGCGCTCACACACAGGTTGATTAATTTTTTTTTTTGTACTAATTAGTAGTTCCACATAGGGATGGGTGATAAAATAACATTTGTTAATAATGTTGACATGTGGACATTTTTACTCAACATGGATTAATCGAACAGCTGATCACACAGCAGCCAGTCAGTGCATGTTGCTAATAAGTCTGCATGTCTCTGTGTGAATGATTGGTGTATTTTTGTCTACTACACAAACTCACACACGTGACACTGAGCGTCTGCGTTTCAATATATGAGGACATAAACAGATGAACTTCATCTCCAGAGCTGCTCTGAGAGGCACTTCAGCAGCCTTACAGTTTCATTTGAGAAAACGTACCATCAAACAGATTGAGTTTAATGGGTCATGTGAGGCTACATGCACTTTTACAAGTTGTTTGAACTGAAATGTGTGTTGGCAGTGTGTGCACACAACCACCCTATAATGATAAAACTCCACCCAGTGTTTTTTTTTTTTTTTTTTTTTTTTTTTAATCTGCTCAAATCTTTAACCCTTTCTCAAATCGAGCCGATCTCAGATGCCTGTCAGTATGAGGTCACAAAGACAGGCCCCTCCCACGATAGTTTGATTGACAGTGGCATTTCAGCACAGACTGGAGTCTAACCTTACACCGCCCTGAGTGACTGTCATCAGTCCGCCATTGTTTCACCGCCGGAGCAGATGTAGGCAAGAATGTCTCCTAAGCGATTGAGGTGTTTTGTTGTTGGATGTAATCATGAACATAGCAGTCGTCATTTACTCCCGACATCTGAGCCGCTGAAGACGCAGTGCATTACATTTGTTTTTAAAGGGAATGCGCCCCCGATCTACCTAAATGAGTCTATGTTCACACAAATAATTTGTGATCCAGCTTCACCTACAGAAGAAGTGAGTGTAAGGTTTTTTAATGAATCTTTGCACATCACCTTTACTAATAATTTGCTAATTAGCAAGTTTCAGATGAATTAATGCAAACAGTCCCTCAGAGAGGTTGGCTTGGTAGAGAGGGGCGGAGTCAGCAGAGCTCATTAACATTTAAAGGAAAATGCTACAAAAATGCTACAAAAAGGGTGTTGTTTTACACTACCATTGAGAAATTTTAACCAAACTATATAACAGACTTTTCATTAAGACCCTAAAGAATCATATTAACTTGTGGAAAATGGGCATCCTATGACCCCTTTAACAAAGTCAGAGCTCATCATGTCAAACCGCCAAAATAAAAGTTCAGTTTAGCTTGAAATTATGACAGAAATATATTAATAGTATTGTATACTAAAATGCATAGAATACAACCAAGATATTTTTATCCATGTTTTTAATTTATACAGTTCTGTTGTGCAGCAAAATGACTTGACTAGAGAAAATGCAATGTTTTGTTGTAAAATGATTTATATTTTCATTTGATTTCATTTAAAAAGATTGATTAAATTGTTAAAGTTGTATTAATTCATTTCATTAGACACAATTTGGTTATGATACATTTGTATTAAATCATAAAACACAGAATCCAGGAAAAAAATGGAAAATACAGAATTTAGGGGGCTCTAAATTAAAAGGTTTCTTAAGCTGTGGTTTAATTATGATGTCAGATTATATGGAAAAAACTGAAAGACATTATAAAGGACAGAAACAGCAGAGACACTGGATGAAGATGAAACTTGGTGCGTACATGTCTGCTTGCGTTTGCTAAGCACTTGCATAAAAACCAAAGTATACTTATGACAAGCTGTGGCGCAAAAAAAAAAAAAATAAAATAAAAAAATAACAAAATAAAACATATTGTAGCCAAATAACACATTTCTCACTTGTTTGAAACAGATGTAACTGACCAGGAAATTTTGCGATTGTAGCTACAAGTAGGAGGAGAATGTAATTAAAGCGCACACCTAGTTTGTGATTTAGTTTAGAAAAGTGGACACCAGCACAACAGAAAACAAGAAACTCTGAGCTTTAAATATGCACGGGGACGACTTTATGCCTTGCATTCGCTTGGACTCAGCTCTTGTAATCATTCAAGCGTAGGTTGGACAACTTGGCAACTGCGTGTCAACCCATTTAAGGCTGCATACCACCCTTATGCTGGCTGTGGGTTGTGGAGATATGATCTCAGATCAGGTTCAAGAGTGCAGGGGATTTCATGTCTGCTCGATAAGACTGAGGCCTGTACGGCTGTGTTTATTTGAGCTCCGTCTGGCTCTCTACATGCTGTGAGCTCACACTTCTCAGGCTGAGCTTAGCCAGCTTCTCTTTGCACTCTTGCTGTCACTTTCTCTGTTTTCCCATCATGCAGTCCTGTTGCATTTCTCACCTCCGCAGTATCGTGTCATCTCTCATGTATCTGTGAAGAGCAGAGGACGCGGAGTCAACACTGGAGCCAGACATGGTTTTAAAACTAAAAGAACAATCTTCTATGGACACACTGGCAATATAATCGCCTTTAATTATATTCCAAATTAAATCAGATTGAAGATACTTTCATATGTGATATCCACTGAAAGTAAAATAACTTTTAAAAGGCCCATCAAACAATGAAACAATGAAAATGTATGAATGTGTATATATAACAAAACTATGTGCCGGCGGTGGTCCTTGAGATATTATTAGTCATTCAGTATTGATGATAATTATTACATATGAGCTTTGTCATTTTGACACATAAAAAAAAAAGCAAAACAGAAATGTAGTCACATATGAGAGTGATTTACTTGCCGTGTAGAAGGCTGAATAATGATGATTGCAGACACTTTGAAAACGAGGTTTCACAGTATGGAGTTATTGACCATGACCATTAAAAAATTAAATATTAATATTGTGTTACAACTACCTAATAATACTGATTATATCTAGTTAAAACTCCAACAAAGTAGGGGGCGCTCTTGTACCGTAGCATGGGTTTTTCATAAAAAAAGAAAAAAGAAAGACAGTGTTTAGCTACTGCTGCCCACAAAATCTGTCAAATCATGGGAGTTTTGGGATTGCATAAAATAAGATCAAGCAAATTTGTAATAGTATGTTTTTTTTTAATGCTTTTGTACAGATATGATTTCTAACTCTCCACTGAGTGATTTTGTATTTTTGAGTGAGTATTTTTTTTTAAATTTTATTATATATATATATATATATATATAAAATATGAGTAAAAAATAAATAATTTTTAAATTATTTTTTCTGTAGATGATGTGATAGCATAACTATTGTGAATTTTTTTTTTTTTTTTTTTTTTTTTTTAATAATAGTGCAGTGAAAATCTGACATATTGTGAAGGGCCTACTTTGAAAGGAAGTTCAAGTGTTTTATTAATACAGTCTTGTGTACATTTAATTGAACATGGAGCTATTTGAGGGGGGCGTTGTGTCTCTGAAGTTTGGCAAGCTTTGCTCTACCTAATAAGAGTACAGTTTTTTTACCTTGGTTTTGTTTGCTACATTGCAGAGGTCTACAAATCATAGGTTCACCAAAACAAACAAATCCCCTCCTGGGACGTTTCTTTCATCCGCTGTTGTCAGATGTTTGTTTTTGATCTAAAGCTGGAGTTACTTCATCCAGATGTGCTTTCCCAGACTTGAGTAATTCCGCCGTCAAACGCAGGGGTCAGTGCTGTGGCAGTTTGACCTCGACCAGTCAGCTCGTGTTTATCTGGTCCCATTTAAAAATGGCACATAAACTTAAAACACAAAAATGTGTGCAAACTTGTGATGAAAGAAATTGAGAAATCTTGGCTGGAACCAGTCATTCTGAAGCAGCTTCAAACGGGGCTCATGCAAAGAGAATTCAGATGTTAATAAAGCAATATCACACGAGCCAGTGTTTGAGAATAGTTCATAGATCAAGCATGTTAACAGCACAAGTATTTAAATAAGAAAGAGTGTCGGTAAGATCCACTCGGGTGTGGGAACTACTTTCTTGAGCCACAGATTCAGGATCTGACAAACAAGTCAAAGATTTCAGTGTCCAAGCATCTGTTGCTAATTTGAAAATGTCACTTCAAAAATAACAACAACTGCACAATTGTGATATTACTTTTACATAACAACACTATATACTGTGTGTGTGTGTGTATATATATATATATATATAGAGAGAGAGAGAGAGAGTACACTGTAAGAAAAAACTAAAACAAATCTGTAGTTTTTACAAAATAATTTTGGTAGTTGTGGTTGCCAGAATAATTTAGTATACATGTAAATACAGAAAAACTGTTGAAACATTTACAGAACAAACTGTAAATTTTACGGTATAAAACTGTAATTTACAAACAAGAAAATTTTTGCTTAAACTAGTCAATTCAACATTGCACACTGTTACTAAAATCTGTTTTGTATCTTTAACATAAGTTGACAACCACCATAATAATGGAGGGGGTAAAAGAGACAGCAATATCAGTTCATCACAAGTATATACTAATATATAGAAGGTGCACGGAGTCATTCACACAAACACTAAACACCATTATGGTAACACACGGCACTTAAATAATATTATTATTCATTAAACAACAGAAGATGTAACATAAACCCACATGTATATAACTGATAACATGACAAAACTATTCAGAAAAAAATATTTAAACAAAATCCTTTCAAATATGGAGTGCCAAGCAGGGAATTCTGGGAATATCAGTTTACAGTTTTTACTGTAAATTATACATTTATTTGTTCTTTTTTTACTTCTACAAATTTTATAATTAACAGCATTTTACTGTAAAATTACATGAAATGTCTGGCTAGATCTTTCACCGTTTTTCCGTGGGTGGGAACTTACTGTTAACCTATTAACAGTTTTTTTCCTGTAGTGTGTTTAAAATATTTAAAAAAAAAATTACAGTGTGCTTATCTCTGCCACTATAATATTATATTACTACTGTTATATAATCTTCGCATTAAATAAAAAAATTAAAAAAAACTATTTAACACTGCTGCGAGGGTGTTTCTAATACAATGGCTGAATGCAGTAATCAGTCTCTCTATACTTCTTCCATCTTTCAGACTTTTCCTCTGCTATTACAGTATTTTGGAATGTAAAATATTTGCTGTAGTTTCCCCGATTTTAAAATCCACATATGAGAACCTCAAATGATTCAGTGACTTGAGTTGAGTGAACGATTCAGTGACAGAGTGCTTTTACTGCAAACAGAGCAGTGTTTTCTGTGAACTCTGCTGTTCTCAAAAACACTGTCATCATGAGCTGTTCACTTGTAAATGAACTCTACCACGCTTCACTCTGAAAACACATTGCAAATGTGTTTAAATTATCAAAGCCTTTTAAGTTGTTAATCGCACTAAGCTGTCACGATTTTAGTTTTATTTCAAATAATTGCTCCGCCCTAGTTTGAATCCTTTCTAAAATGTTCAGCTTTAGTGTGTGAATGCATTACATAAAATTGATATATAATTTGTTCCGTTCACAGTGGGTCTGTGTGCAGAACCACACACATCTGTACACCTTTTAAATGGTTTCAGTGTCTCAAGGTAGTGTCTCTCAGCGAGGATGGGGGTTGATTTCTTCTCAAGCCTGCATTGATGCTCAGGGTCCTCACCTTTGACCCCTCTAACAGCCTTCCTTGCCCTTTTCCCTCAGGTTATTTCCTGGAGTTTGTGGAGCCGCCAAACAATATAACTATAGTGCAGGGCCAGACTGCCACTTTACACTGCAAAGTTGCGGGCTACCCGCGGCCCAGCATCCGCTGGCTTAAGAACGACGCCCCGGTGGTGCAGGAGCAGGGCCGAATCTCCATCCGCAAGACAGAGGCTGGATCCAAGCTCCGCATTCAAGACCTGGACACCACCGACACCGGATACTACCAGTGTGTGGCTTCAAACTCCATCAAAGTCATTTCAGCTACTGGAGTGCTCTATGTGCGGCTGGGGAGTGGAGGTAAATGATTGCTTTTTATCTCATTTTAATTCTTTATTGAAGACTTTTAAACTATGGTCCAAACCTACATTATATTAAAAGCAAAATATTATAGTAAAATTGGAAAAAAGACAAAGTCAAAATATGATTGTGTATTTAAGATTTTATTTACGGGGAAATTAACTACTGGATGTGATTAAATTAAATGAATGAATGAATGAATTGCATTCTTTGAAAAAAAAGTTTAGCAAAATATGAAAATGTATACAAATATATTTGTATACTTATATTGTATATTCGCTACAGAGACCAATTTAATTGATCAAATACATTTATAATATTACAAAAGAATATTATTTCAAATAAATGCTGTTGTTTTGAACTTTTTATTCATCAGAAAATCGGGGAAAAAAAGCATCACAATTGACAAAAAGTAGCATAAAATTGATAATAAGATAATGTATCTTGAATAGCAATTCAGCATATTAGAATGATTTCTGAAGGATCATGTGACACTGAAGACTGGAGTAATGATGCTGAAAACTCAGCTTTGATCACAGGAATAAATTACATTTTAACATAATCATAATATATTCACACAATATACAGTCTTTTGGTTTCTCTGCACAGTGGTTTTTCCGATTGGTTGAGCTTTCTTCAGAATTATGGGTAGTGTAGTTCTTCAGGAATTTGGCTATTAAATAATGAAAAGTTATTTTGAAATCACATTGACTTATGGCTCGAGCATATTTCAGTCTTCAGCTTTGTAGGTCTCTCTTGAAAGGTTTATACACTGTCGTTAAAAATCAATTTCTCTGTGGAGAAAACAAATGGGATTTTTCATCCAGAACCCTGCTGTCGCACTCCATGGGAAGAAGGCACGATTTCCATTCATTTCAGTCAGGCCAGAGATTTGATGACCAAGTTTGTGCTTTTAATGCATAGTTGTTTTTGGAAATTATTGCTGTCACATGAAACCCAGCTCAATTAAACGTACCTGTGTGGTATCCCAGTATGAACTCCCCTCAGACTTTTGTAACATTTTAGTTACTCACATTTGGGACTACAATCAATGCATTCTCTCTCTATCATAGCTCTAGTGTTTTCTTTCCTGTTCACCTATTTTAGCTTATTTGGGGAGTCTATTGATTTACAGATGGACTAAAGCAGCACTGTTTTACAACCATATGTGCCAAATCTCACTCTGGCATCCGTGTATATTTATAGGAAAGCAGCAGCATAAATCTCAGTGTTCTTGCATTAGGACTCTACTTAAGAAACAACTTCCCACTGTTTCCTTCTGGGGGGGAAAAATCCCTTTTATGTGCATACGGTAAATTCTCCACAAGGAGCGTGTCCGATGTGCAATACATTATGCTTTTGGCAGGTTTAAGAGCTTGCTTGCGCCGTGCCTCCTGCTTCTCTGAAAAATCATTTTAGTGTAATAACATGCAGCTCCCCTTGAACTCAAAAGGCAAATTAGGGTTTGTGAAAACAGCTGTTCCCAACGGGAAGATCATGTTAAGACGCTTGTCTGTAATTCCTCCTATCTGTGTTTTACAGGACAGTCGCCAGCCCATGGAGGAGAAGAGTCGTAAGTACTCCTTTTGTCAGTTCACATTTCTCTGCTGTCTGTATTTGTTTCTGTAAAATGTTTCATTTCCACACAGTAAATTGTTTATTCCAACCCACTGACCTCAAAAATACACACTCACAAATGGCCTTGCATTTTAACAATTCTTCTCGACAAGAGTCATATTGTTTAAAGAGACGAGTCACCACATTTCTGCTTAAAATGCCTGGATCATTTTGTTATTGTGTGAACTGTAGCTGTACAAGATTACCGATTTTTTTTTGGACAAATTTTTAGTGTTCAGCTTATTGCTGGCTGTTGTCTTATGATTAAATAAGGTAAAATGGTAAATCTACATAAGTGTCAACTACATATTCTTACTCTCTCTCGATTCACTCAGTCCTGAACTGTTGCTACTGAAACATAAAACTTTGGTTGATCCGTGGAAATCAACCAGGACCTGCTGTTCCAAAAAAGAACAAAAACACAGAACTGTATCCTGGCTTGAAGCTGTATATCTGACTTAACTTCCTCAAGAACCGGAGAGAGAGCTGGCAGGCGCCTTCGGTTGGGGAAGTTTTGTGGCAGGTCCTAATGTTTCCATTTTCCTTTTCCAGGTTAAATAAATGGTACTGCAATATCTGTGGGGATGATTTTAGGGCAGAGCTCATGTTAATAGGATTCAGCCTTCATTCCTGCATACTGACATACTGTCATCCTGTAGAGCAGTGCTATAACGGTGTGGCCACATTTCTGAATTTTTGTGGGCAGATCCAGTCGTTTCAATTAAAATTCACAGAATCTGGAACTTTGTTTGAGGGTGAAAGATTAGTTCATGTTGACTGAATTGACTCTTTGCAAAGACCCGCCCCGCTTAGTTACTGTTGCTACATTTGACAAGCTATGGCACTCTTACGCCAAACATCATGTTCTCAAGCGGTGAAAAATACATCGCGGAGCAAAGAGGACACTGACAAGGTGCCGACATACCAGACAGAGCAGGTTACTTTTGATATGAAAGAAAGTCTTAGCTTTCAAATTTTGTAATTTTTTAAGAAATTCCAAAATAAATACTGTTTTGTGGCTCTTTAATGTGTCATGAAAGATCTCTGTAGTGCCTCAGTTCAAGCAGAACGTGAACAGATCAGCTCTTCCTCTTTACTACTAGTTATAGCACAAAATAAACATGAATGAACATCAGAAGGAATCTTGATTTAACCGTGGAAAGACATCAATGCACATCATTTTTCAAGTTCAGCTCCACAGACGTTAATCTACTCTTCTGTCTGGTTTGTTAGCTATTTTTAGGAGGTTTGCATTAAGTAGTAATGTAGTAATACAGTGATATTTAAAGCCCAAATTCAGTATGCACCTTATTGATGATGTATACTTTGTACAGGCAAGCAGATGAACCCAGAATATAAACGCAATGGCAAGTTTAATATTAAATTTTTTCCCCATTTTCCCAATTTTTTCCCCATAGAAAACCATTATAAAGAAAACACTTAACCATTTAGCGCATATTCTAGGCTCATCTGCTTGCCTGTATAAAGCATGCATTATCAATAAGGTGTGTTTCAATTGCTAATGGCCAAAACTTGCATTTTGATCACATATCTTTGTTGTTTTTGTTTGTTTGTTTGTTGTTTTTTTTTGTTTGAGAGGTGATCTAAATATTTTTGGACTGGAACAGATGTAAAATTGACTGGCTTGTGCATCAGTTCTATGGATGTTTTGCCCACCAGGTCTTCGAGACTGTCACGTGACTGAAAACTATGAATAGTGACTTCTTTACTTCATATATTGCTAGAGTATTCACAATTCACAATTCACTTTTTCCCTGTGAAGTTTTACCAAAATCTCACTAATGTGACCGCACCTTAATTTAAGTTCAGATTTTTTTCATTGGAAGACTTTTTGCACTCATATTTCAAACTGAATTACTTTCTTTTGTTCATGGAGCACAAAAGAAGATTGTCCAACATGTTTTTTTTCCAATGAAGTAAATTGAGCTGGACATTGACAAGTTCCAGGAATGCTAAAAAAAAATACAAGTAGTCCAACACGTATGTGTCAAGTATTCTAAAAGAACAGGAGGAACAGGCCACGATCGATTATAGTGTACAAGTCAAACGGATCACGTTTTCGGTGCATGTTTTGTCATTTTTGGAGCTCTATAGTATCTGTCTGTTTATTTTTAGTGTATTCAGATGAACACATGAGACAATCTGCTACACTCATATGGGTTTGGAAACACATGAGGGTCAAAAAGACTCAGTTTACAACTATGTTAACATGTTTCAGAGGAGTCTTCTGTCATCACTTATGTTTGACATTTGTCAGATTTTACATCACTTTTTGCAGGAGCGGTTAGTTTACTATTGAATAAACAAATCCATGTTACACAGCATATATGTGTGAGAAAAAAATGAAGACGCTGAAAAGCATAAGGAGGGCAGCTGGGATTTCTACCATAATCCGTGTTTTGGTACAATGCAGCAAAGTTTGAATTGCGTGTTGTGGTGTGCTTTCTCATTTATGCTACATACTGTATGCAATGCGGTCTCAGCTACCATGTGTGCTTTTAGTGATCTGATCACAAAACATTTTAGACACCATTTTCTCATGTATTTAGCACAAAGATAGCACAACTCAGTACTGGGTACTGAGTTGAGATGAGAGCTGCAGTCACATGTGCAGGCCTTTGGCAGATTGATCTTTGCAGTATTTGCCGTCCTTCACTTCCCAGTACTGCATGTGTAAGTCTCAGCTGGACAACACATCCTCTGTTCCTGTCCAGCGCTTACATTCACACTCTAGTGAAGTGAGTTTCAGCAAACACTTTGACATGAGCCTCCATGTTAACTTTCCTTCCTGCACTGACCGGTTCAAAATATGTTTTTTATCAGGAATACAGTGTTTGTCCAAGTGATAAACAGGCTAAAATGATTCCTGCCTTTATGTGAAAATCTTTCAGTGTAAGGAGAAAATACTATGTAGTGCTGCTCCTCATTGTTTTTTCCTCTTATGCAATGTAAAGTTTCTTTGAAGTCGCGTTGTCTTAGAGCTCTCTGTGTAAATAAAGGCCCCAGACTGCATTTGTTGTGAGGGGTGGCGAGGATAATTTGTGGTTCGAGTCGTTAAAGAACTATGTTATCCAAGCTGAAGAGCATTGAGAAGTTGTAAGAACCCATGCAGACATTTGATAAAGGCAGCGTATTGTTTTTGTCTGCATAAATGGTTACAGATGAGCATGAGAAGCACAAATCTCCAGTTGTGTTGCTTCAGCCTGACAGGCTCATTGTCTTTCACACTGAAGCATCTGTGAGGTGCATCACAATGTTCAAAATGTTATTCAAGCGTTTCCTGAGAGGACAAACTTCTATGCACATCCTGTAAACTTTTAACGAACAGCCATAAGGCAAAGAATGCTTTGCTTTTTTTTTTTCCTCTTATATTTTCAACAAAAAAGTAGGAAGTAAATCTGAGTCTTGTTAGGCTGGAGTCCTCAAACATTAGCTTGAGAGAAAATTCCTCGCTCAATCCAAACTGCAGTGAAATTGTAACCATATGTGATATTGAGGCTGGCCGTAGCAGAAATTTAGAGCATTGATGGTTACGCTGGCAAAATGCCACAGTTAGGAGCAAAATCAAACGTGAATAGTGCAACATTCCTTCTGCGAGCAGTTATTTTAGCACAGCTTCACACTACATATATTCACAGGTTTCACCATATGAGTGTTCAGAGCAGCAGTGTGTGATTTATAACCACTGAAAAACACAGGAGAACTTTGACTGATTAGGGATCTACTAAAATGTCAAAGCCAAAGGCTGATGAGTGAAATATGATTTGCTGCAGGGCTCTGGCCAGACATGTTTGTTTCTGATCATGTTACATGTGTGCGAGGGTAGGACGTTTTCATTAATATTGTTTGTACGACAGTAATTTAGTTTTCTGTTTTTCTGTATTGTAGCAGATCAGTTTGGTTTGCAGTGGAGAAGCAAAACACAGTCTATCCACCTTATTTTTAACATTATTGCGGCCATTTTTACCTTGAATGTGTCTTTTAAAATACTACATTCTGGTCAAATTCAAAAGTAGCTTTTATGTATGCTTTGCGCATTTTGAGTTTGTGGTGAGTAGGATTTTAAAAAAAATATTTTTATTCAACAAGGATGCATTAAATTGCTAAAAAAGTGACAGTAAGGATTTTCACATTGTACATAGACTTAACAAACATAATACTATCATTCTATTGGGATTTCTATTCATCACAAAATACTGAAAAAAAGTGTAACAGTGTCCACAAAATTAACAACACTTTATTTCAACATTGATAATAATCAGAAATGTTTCTTGAGCAGCAAATCAGCGTATTATACTGATTTCTGAATAATCATGTGACACTGAAGACTGGAGTAATGATGCTGAAAATACAGCTTTGATCACAGCAATTAATTATATTTTGTAATTGTAATTATACTGTATGTCACAATATTACTGTATTTCTGATCAAATAAATGCAGCCTTGGTGAACAAGAGACTTCTTTCAAATACATTAAAAAATCCTACCGACCGCAACTTTTGAACAGTTGTTGAAAATTACTATTCATTCCATATAAAATTATATATATAGAGAGAGAGAGAGAGAAAACAGTTTGCTGTGTTTTTATATGTTTAGAGTATCTTGCTAACGTCATACTCTTAGTTTTAACCACCAGAGCTTGTATTCGTTCCAAGTCCATCACTTAGAAGGGAGACAGGAGACTCGGTTTGGATCAGAGCCTGACCCCGTATCATACTTTAGCTCTGGAGACCTTTGCTGTTGTGGGTTGTCAGTTCATTGTGAGACTAAAACGAATGTGTCTGTTGTGGAGACGAGAAAAAAATCCAATCAAATCATCAAGGCATCAAGTTCAGAAGCCTTCAGAATCCAATTCCAGCCAGTTTCTGAGTCCTCATATAAAGTCATTTGTGTCTGGCCAGAAGAGAGCACTCTTATCCAGTTGGTAACTGCAGAAACAAGCAGAGATGGATGTCCTGTACAGCAAATCCTACTGAGTTTTGGTCACTTCACATTCAGATTATGATGAGAGAAACAGCAAAGCCCAAAGGTACAGTAGTGTAATAAACAACCATCGAAACTTCTTCAGAAGTGCTCCAATCATAACACTCAAACTGTAAATACACTCCTGTAATGCTCTGGCTCTATGTGAGGTCTATGAACAAGAGGACACGAGATACATAGAGAGTCCCATAATGCTCATTACTATGGTCTCTATGCTGAGAAATGTTACAGATGGCAATATCCTACACAACTCGCATCCTTTAAAATGATCAACAAGTTCAACTTATGACATACACCAAATATAAATATAAATAATATAAAACTAGAGTAAAAGGTCCTAAACACATGGTATTATGATATGTAATGTGGTGTTTGAACTGTACAATGTACCGCTTCAGGGAAGTTGTCTTATTAAATATCAGCTGTGTGCCATTGAGCCGAGTTATCATCTTGGTCATCACTGTCTGTCATTTTCTTTTCTCAGAACGCACGAGAAGGGCTTCTGCCAGCCGTACCGTGGCATCGCGTGCGCTCGCTTCATAGGGAACAGGAGTATCTACGTGGAGTCTCTGCAGATGCAGGGAGAAAGTGAAAACCGCATCACAGGTGAGCACTGCTGTCCTGAAACCAGTGCTGAGAACATTAGAACAGTTTATTGGCACATACAGTTGAGATCAAAATTAGAGAACAACCTACAAATTTCAAGGTCACTGCTTAGTCCTATTTGAAGTTGAAAGTTATATATATATATATATATATATATATTATTTGGTCACCAAATCTGCATTTATTTATTCAAAAATAAAGTAAAACCGTAATACTGTGATCAAAGCAGAATTTTCAGCATCATTACTCCAGTCTTCAGTGTCCCATGATCCTTCAGAAATCATTCTAATGTGCTGATTTGCTGCTCAGTTATTATCAATTGATTATTGGTGTTTAATTATTAATAGTGGTTTTTATTATCGATGTTGAAAACAATTGCTGCTTGATATTTCTGAGATGCATGTTTTCAAGATTCTTTGAAAATCCAAATTTATTCAAAATCTAAATATGTTGTAACATTTTTAATAAAATAAGTATTTTTCTTATTCTTAGCACAACTGTTTTCAACATTGATAATAATGAGCGTAAAGAGTGTAAAGAACATTTAAATAATCCAAAGGACCATTTTTTCCACTGTAAAGAGGTTCTTCATGGAACCATCATTGCCAGTAAAGACCCTTTAATTTTAGAGTGTAATATATAATGATCACAGATGCACCATGCATTCTGCTGTTATCATTATTTGTCATTCTTGTGTTGTTCTCCAGCGGCCTTCACGATGATCGGCACCTCGACACAGCTGTCAGACCAGTGCTCTGAATTTGCCATCCCGTCCTTCTGCTATTACGTCTTCCCGTTGTGTGAGGAGGGCACCAGAGGTCCATGGCAGCGCCAGCTCTGCCGCGACGAGTGCGAGGCTTTGGAGAACGACTTGTGCCATGCAGAGTACACCATCGCACGCTCCAACCCTCTCATCCTCATGCAGCTGGAGCTGCCCGCGTGCAACCTGCTTCCCCACCCCGGCTCGCCAGAAGCTGCCAGCTGCATTCGCATCGGCCTGCCACCGCAGTGTAGGTTAACATGACTGAACACGAAACCATGAAATGGGGTTTAGAGCCAAGGAGGGCTCAAGGGAGGATTTAATAAGCATGAAATCCAATGTAATTGGCTCCCAAGCACCCTCATTGAGCAACAGCAATTGAAGCGAGAGGGCCCTCTTGTGGTCCATTTGACTTTTCTTGACGTTGTATTACTAAATAATGATACCTCATGTCTATAACTCAGACACACAAAAGAATATTTCAATAACACTGATTTTTACTTAATGTTTTGAGAAAAAACACCTACTAATTTTCAATCCTTGTTAAAGATTCACCCCCAAATCACAGCTGTTACAACGGAAGTGGCGCCAACTACAAAGGCACGGTCAGTGTCACGAAATCAGGCTACCAGTGTCAGCCGTGGAGCGCACAGTATCCACACAGTCATCATCTGACGCCTGTTGAGTACCCTGAGCTCAGAGGAGGACACAATTTCTGCAGGAACCCCGGAGGGCAAATGGAGAGCCCCTGGTGTTACACTTTAGACCCTAATGTTAGAGTGGACGTCTGTGACATTCAGCCCTGCAGTGAGTAGATTATCTATATGGCCCTCAATAACTGATTTCTGATTTCAGCTAATTTATACAAATATATTCTCTGTTGTTCTAAATTTAGTTTATCATTTTTTTCAGAGCCTCCAGAGAAAGTGAAAAAGGAGATCCTGTACATCTTAATCCCCAGTATAGCCACCCCTCTTGTTATTGCCTGCTTGTTCTTCTTGATCTGCATGTGTCGTAATAAACAGAAGGAGTCTGCCGACAGCCCTACTCGCCGGCAGCTCACTGCCTCGCCGAGTCAAGAAATGGAGCTGCCTCTACTTAACCAGCACAAGCATCAGGTAATCCTCCCTCGTTTTGGCTTCTGAGATTTAACTGAAGTTGCATTCAAAATCTGCATGCAATTTTTACATTCACAGGCCAGTTTGGACCCAAATTGAACATAAGACTATAAATTAGTCTTAATATTTTTCAGCTAACATTTGGCATCTGATCAGTAGCTTATTAACAAGTGAAATCATAAAAATATCAAATTTTTGAATGTTCGTGTTATTACTATTAATAAATGTACTATTACTACATATATTACTATGTTATTACTACAATGTCCTTTTTAATGAATATGATGCAATCCATGAATAATTTGATCAAATTTATGAGATTATTGTAACAAAACATCAATATTACTTTTAAATGTCTCAATTTAATAAATGTAAAATGAATGGTAAATCTCTTAAAAATAATCATGACTCATTTGCAAAGTTTGGTCCCCATACAAAGACTTATGCATTTTTTAGAGATTAAGAATTTTTCCAGGTTAAAATGGACCTGAATGTATTATGATGATTAGTGTGCACATGCCAATTAAGATTTGTCATTACATTCAGTGTGTACATCTAACTGCACATTTTGCCTCTTCCATTCAGCACAAGCAGACTTAATGATGGCTTATTATCTTTAACCTTTAGGCGAAGCTACGAGAACTCAACCTGTCTGCAGTTCGGTTCATGGAAGAGCTTGGAGAGGACCGTTTCGGAAAGGTCTACAAAGGTCACCTCTATGGTACGGCTCCTGGTGAACAGACTCAGGTGGTGGCTATAAAGACGGTCAAAGACAAGGACGAGAGTCCTCTACGGGAAGAATTCCGCCACGAGGCCATGCTCCGGTCCCGTCTGCAGCACCCCAACATCGTCTGCCTTTTGGGTGTGATAATGAAAGAACAGCCCATGAGCATGATCTTCAGCTATTCGGGCCACGGTGACCTCCACGAGTTCCTGGTCATGCGATCCCCTCACTCGGACGTCGGCAGCTCTGATGACGACAAAACGGTCAAATCCACTCTGGAACAGGCAGACTTCCTACACATCGTCACACAGATAGCAGCCGGAATGGAGTATCTTTCCAGCCACCACGTGGTACACAAGGATCTGGCTGCTCGTAACATCCTAGTTTGCGATAAGCTCAACGTGAAGATCCTGGATCTTGGGTTGTTCAGAGAGGTCTACTCCGCCGACTACTACAAGCTAATGGGAACCAGTCCCTTACCAATCCGTTGGATGTCCCCTGAAGCCATACTGTACGGGAAGTTCTCCACCGATTCAGACATCTGGGCCTACGGCGTGGTGCTCTGGGAGATATTCAGCTATGGCCTCCAGCCGTACTGCGGCTATTCTAACCAGGATGTGATTGAGATGGTGCGCAACAGACAAGTCCTTTCCTGCCCAGATGACTGTCCAGCCTGGATTTACACACTGATGCTCGAGTGCTGGAATGAGTTCCCCGCAAGAAGGCCAAGATTCAAAGACATTCATGCCCGGTTGCGCACCTGGGAGAGCTTATCCAACTACAACAGCTCGGCGCAGACCTCAGGAGTGAGCAACACCACTCAAAACAGCTCCCTCAGCACGAGCCCCATCAGCAACATCAGCAATGCTCGCTACGTCAGTCCCAAAAAGTCTTCCCCTTTTCCTCAGCCTCAGTTTGTGTCCATGAAGGGCCAGATGCGCCCAATGGTGCCACCCCAGCTCTACATCCCAGTCAATGGCTACCAGCCAATGCCTGCTTATCCGTACATGCAGAACTTCTACTCCATGCAGATCCCCATGCAGATGCCTCCACAGCAGCTGCACCCACAGATGGTGGCCAAGGCTGGATCGCACCACAGCGGCAGCGGCTCCACCAGCACCGGCTATGTGACCACGGCACCCTCCAACGGATCTGGCACGGAGAAGGCGGCCCTTATGAATGACGACCTGAAGACGACAGACGAGGATTTAGCTGACGGAGCCTCTCAAAGCGGCCTGCACAACGAGGACCTTTCTGTTCCGGAGACAGAGCTTCTGGGGGACAATGACAGCCCGCAGACAGAGGACAATGGAAACAACTCGGAAGCATAGACATTCTTTTTGGTTTAATGGGAAAAATTCTTTTTCCAATTTTCTTTCAGTTGTACAGTTTTAAAAAGTGAAGGGAAACCAGTGAATGACACATGGACGTAGTGTTATTTATGTTTTTTTTTAGTTTTATCCGCAGCCACTGATCATGCTGTTGGAGATATTTTTATAAGAAACGTCAGCTTCACCCATGAGCTGCGGTTTTTGTAGTCTGTGATGAAGAATCGAGCTTTCAGCCCTTCTGCTTTGGGTTCAGTGGCAGATATGATTCAAACGGAGGACATCTTGTTGGTTTGGTTGTTTTTTAATCAAGTTGCAAAGCTATTCAGTAGAATGCATGTTCTTACTGTTGCTGTGCAACATGAAACATCATTTCAAGCATTTTGGTGGGCACCATTCATTAATGTAACCACTTCACAGTTAGCAGTGTCATTGAGAACAAGTCATTTTACTTAATTAACTGAGACTTTAGGCTCCACAGGATTAAATGTATTTCTTGCTTGAGGGCTTTGATGTGCATGATGAAACCTCATCATGGTTATTGGACTATAAAAGATGTGGATGTGCAAAGACATGGATGCTGACCCCTAGATATTTGTCCTCTTTTAGAAGTTGCTTTTATAAAACATTGAATATTGTAAAGATTTGTAATTTATGTCATTGATTCTCTTGAAGATTTGTAACTGGTTTGTAATGTTCTCATTTTGTTTCACCAGTAGTCATACCAACCAGAAACTTTCTACCCAGCTATTACCCAACATTAGCCATATATTTTGTTCATCCATGCACGTGGAGAATCCAGTGAAGTAATACATTATATGATATTACTTGTGGAGTTTCCTCAACATCTAGAAAGTCAGAGCTACAATCTATACATTGGAGAAGCATTTTGCTATGATATTGTAATTAGCACAATCATGTATTTTATATGTGCTTTGTGAAAGGTTAAGTAAGTGAGTGAGTGGTGTGTGCTGGTTCATGTTAACCAATGACTGTAAAGTAGGTGTTCTTATCTCCCAAGAAAGGCGGGACCAAAATAATAACTGATATATTCTCCACTTTTCTGGCAGACAAGCTGCAAATAATTTACCCTTGCACACAGAAGCTGATACTTACGCAGTAGAACGCACGCTTGCCTGCTGAGATGTCAACAGGTGCTTGCTGCTCCGCGCAGGATGAACTGGCGCGCGTCAGCAGTGTACGGAGCGCGTGCCAGTTTCACGCGGTGCCAAGCCTCCGTGCAAACAGCGGGACGCGACGGAAAAGACAGTTTACGCCTGATGAGCAGAAAGACGGTAATTACTGGCTCAAGCGGACTCGTAATAACGAAGCTGCGAAAAGGTCTCGCCAGCGCAAGAGGATGGAGGAGCATCTCTTGGAGTCGCGCGCCGTCGAGCTTCAACGAGAGAATGACAAATTAAAGGCTGTGCTCTCTACAGTTCATCATCACAGCGCTGCTCAAAGTAACCCGATGCATGCTGCTTTTGGGTTCCCTCTCGGACTGCCAAATGGCGGTCATCCGCGCAGTTTACCCGTTCCTACAACTGTGTTACCATTGCGCAGTCTGTCTCATTGCCCATTTTCTGATTGCTGCGGATCAGTATGTCCTCAAACAAATCATTTTAGCTCGGTTTTCGATTTGGTATCATACCCTATGCTGAAAAACGCTGTCGCTACTAATACTACGAAACCCCCGCGCATCAATTTATTGGATAGTTATCATCCAATGGGCAGGTACAGTCTTGGGAGCGCATGCACCCGCGGAGCTTATCAGAGGAATAGAAGTTTTGCGAATGGAAATGACTCTGCTCAAACTATGCACGGGCTGCCGGACTACAGAAACACTTTGGTTAACCTGTCGCGTGTTCCCCGCTGTTACAAAGCATCGTCTTCTGAGATGGCACAGGATTGCGCGCGGCAGCCTGGACCGATCGGAGCCGCGCATGAAGGCGAAATGCCAGCAAACGCGGCAGAACTAACACGCCAACGACAAGCGACCACGCAGCCGGTTCTGCTTCCACACAAACTGCGCTACAAAGGTGGAAACGCAAGGTTTGCATCCGCGAGCTTTTCATCGTAATGGAAACCACGCGAGACAGACCATGCGTTTATATCATCGTTACAGAGGTGTTACTGGCTGTCACAGAAAGATTGTCATTTTATTGCATTTGTTTAATTGCTAAATCACTTACATTGCACTGTGAATCTTTAGTTGTAATACCTCCTAAATAAAGGTATTGTTTCTGCACAAATGAGTACTTTCTTCTCGACTCTGAACATCATGCATCTTAATTTCAAAATGCATATAAATGTTATGAGGGAAAAGTCGGTGTATTTTCTTACTGGTATAAGCTTATGTTAAGTGTAGGCTGTATTTTATCAGAACATTGTTTCTGACTGTGCACTTGAAACCGGTTTCTTTTCCACAGGGTGGCGCACCCGCACACTTCTTATTTAATGTAGGTCATCTTGAGCGCCACGTTGTGCAACTCCTTTAGTTTTAGGTTACATCACATCCACACCTGTTATATCATGACCATTAGACAACCATAAATTACATGTGACTTATGCTGACGATTTCATAATACACACACACACACACACACACATATATATCAAACTAGTTTTAGTTTTGGAAAAAAGCATACCGCGGTCATTGAGTTCACAAGAGAGAATCACAAATTGGAACTGATTTAATATTAGTGTGCTCGTGTCCTTTAAACGAGGTAATAATGCATAACACCATTTATGTAAGCCATTCTGCTGCAAACCTCTCCCTATTTCTTTGAATACCAAGTGGCTTCATTTCTCTGAAAAATGAGATGTGTCTGTTGATATTTTGATAACATATTTTTCATTCATATCTGAAGTAATTAAAATTAGACGGGTAATAGTTATAATAATCGCTATATACTTAGGGTTTTTTCATTTCTATATCAAGATTACGACAGTTATTATAATAATACCAGTTCTTCTTCTACATGCAACATCAATAATAATAATAAAACACTGTACAGTCATTGTTAAATATATATTCATGTAATGTTTGACATGAAGACATTTCAAGATATTCTGAAAGTTTCTAGATTTAGAAAGTTTCAGTGTCAGCATTTTTAAAATAAAAAATAAACTTTTTAAAGGTAGCCGACGAGGTTTTCCTCAACTGTACTTCGGACTCCCCATTATGTATATTACTGTTCATACTTACCGAGTCGTTATTGCTCATGTGAGACAGACTGCTATTAATGAGATGTGTTTTATTGGCTCAAATCGGAAGATGCTGTATTTTGATTGGTCGAGAGATGTGCCGGTCAATGCACGCTGCCAGTACTCTTCTGTAGTGACCTACTAACACAGATCCATGAGGCAGCAGCACTGACTCCGGCAGGAAAACGCGCAGGAGGAACACAAGTATCATTTTCAGATGGGATGTTATTACTGCTGATGAAACACTTCTGGTCGCTTTGAATGGTTTCATGCACGTTATTTATCCCGGACCTCTATATATTTGGACCTTTGCTTAAGAGGTAACTGCTTTCTTCTTTTACCGTGAAGCATAACGTTACATGAACGGATAACGTTAGGGCTCGTTTGGGGTGTTTCAACCGGTAGCCGGTATAACAGATTAATACAGTAAGGCAACTTTCAGCGTGGTCTGTGTTCAGCATTATATCAGCGCAGACATATTTTCGTGTTTAACCTAAACGCTTATGGATTATAAATTCTTATGCAGTGCCGCACATTATGATATTTGTGAAAATAACATTATAATATGGGCACTGGGAGACGGGGTGGCTATATTCATCTGGCTGGGTGTATCAGGCTCTCGGGTCAATACATAATACATTTAGACCTTATGCAGTTTAATTTAAATATTGAAATATATTAGCCTACATAGATTTGTGAATTTTACGTTTTACATTCGTATTGAAATTTGTGACATGCATTTGCTCTAATAATAGGCTAAATGTTAATAAATCGTACATAATATTCAGTTTATCCCCGAACGCTTGTGTGCGTTTATTGTGTAACACTGATCATCTTACAGTCCTTGCACAATTACGGAAGCTGGGACACTTCTGACAAGACCGCAGCGGCACTTGTAACGAGCTGTTGTCTAATGCCCAGCGATAACTGATATTTATCTTTAATATATCGCTAAGGTGAATGTTTCACGCGCACCGATCAGACTGTCCTGAGTGTCTGTGTCGGGATGGGGTGAATGCATTAAAGGCCTGTCAAATAACAACACAGCAAGGGTATGATGTGTGTGTGTGCGCGCGCGCGCATTTGCATTGGAGGTAGTACTGTTTTATACCCCATTTAAAACCCGATTTAAGTGTAAAGTGTAACTTTATTATAGCCATCTTTTTATTATTCCTTGGAGACGCAGCCATGGTTGAATCCCCAAACCACAACGCTCACTCTAAATGCAATCTCTGTTAGACTTTCTGAATTAATGTTCACTATAGCTGAAAGAAAACAAGCCTTTTCATGTTAGTCTAGTTGCGAATACTGTATTTTCCGAGCGCGCTTTCATCGGTTGATTCGTCTCGGTTCAGCCACGTGTGATGAAGCTGGCTGCTCGCGTTCCTTTGTTCTGCGCGGCAGTCTGCGCCTGTACTGGAGCTGTCTGTGTTTACAATCTGTTCATAGTGTTGAGATCGAAGTTACTACGGAAAACTTGAGTTTATGAGCATAGGCAGCTTTAGCTGAGGTAACTCCAGCGGTTTGATTCGCACGTTGAAGGTCAGGTCATGTAATCACGACCACATTATAAATGCGTTTAAAGCGTGAGCTGTCGCAATACTTTGAGCACGCAACCCGTGACATAATGGGGCAGAGCATAATTTGAAGATACTGTACGTTATAATAGTCACGTTTCGATTTACGTGACGTCAGCAGCATGTAAAACTTTGTATATTTCCTGTCCGTCTTTTTAAAAATAGAAACACTGTGCACACTGTTACTGTTCGCCAAAAATAATTTTCCCTGATGATAATATTCAGGAAATCCCGTCCTGTGTGCTTTCTATCGGCTGTTTATGATCAGAACTAGAGATGCCAGACCGCAAATGAATCACTAAAGTCGCAAAAACATCTGAGATTGGCGATTTATTCTGACACTTCACTGACACACACACACACACACACACACACACACACACAGTGATATGATACTTTATAAGACAGGAAACAAAAAGAGCGCTGGATGAGATGGAGATTTACATAAATATAGCTAGGTAGATGATTTACCAGTTGTAGTCCGTTACTTATTACAGATTACATGATGGAAACTGTAGTTATTAATGTAATCTAGATTACTCATGTTAGGTGATCTATTCCAACTACCTTTTAGATTACTTTTTAAGTTTACAATTAAAAGTACCGTATCGATATAAAAAAAAAAAAACGAAAAGAAGGAAAATATATTTCATTTTTGACATCAGTGCCATAAAATGCATTAACATTACATTAGTGAGTTGATAAAAAGTTAAGAATTAAATCATAAAATGGAAATAAAAATAATTTGAATGCTAAATATATAAATATTTTAACTGTTTTACCTGCATGCCAATCAAGATCAGAGAACTGTGTTGCTGAATTATTTGAAATATTAACTTCTTCAGAGAAAATAAAAAGTCAATTTTGGCTGGCAAAAATGGGTTTGGGAATCCCTGCATTATATGAACAAACATTGATAAACATGAAAACAACAATGACATTAAACACCCAAAGTATTTCTGTCCAGACGTCCAGAATCAAGTTATTGAAGGTCACTGTATATGATGACGACATAATGTTTCACAGTTATCCCCAGTGTTTAGTAACTTGGATAATTATTTGTTTCATACATGGTCTCTAATTGCTTGCATTGTCCTCGAATTCAGAAGCATGGTTTGCCAATTTATTTACACAACATTTGTGAATAAGCTAAATGGTATGACACAGTAGGATTTTTAGAAAGGACATTTTAACATTTACATTTATGCATTTAGCAGACGCTTTTATCCAAAGCGACTTACAGTGCATTCAGGCTAACATTTTTTACCTAACGTGTTTCCTGGGAATCGAACCCACAACCTTTTTGCGTTGCTAACGCAATGCTCTACCACTGAGCCACAGGAAGAGAACAGATTGTGTAATCCATAAAAATTAAACTGTAATGTACTCTAATTACAAGTACTTAATTGTTGTAATCTGATTACGTAATCCAGATTACATGTAGTCAGTTACCACCCAGCACTGCATACAATCCAATGTAGGAAGCAAATGTCTTCTATCATTTGTGAGCGATGAAGCAGCTCTCTGTTTATGTCCATAACAGTATTTAAAAAAAAAAAAAAAAAAAGAGTATCAAACTATATACACACTTATTTTGATTGGGGTCTCTAATCTGTTTCTGTTTTTATCTCACCAGATCCCTTAAAATTCTCTGGAACTGACTTCACAAAGAGGACACGCATGACTTCTATAGCACTTGGTCTACAATGAGATGTTTACTTAAAACCAGAGTCAACTAATGAGCTTATGCAGTCTTGATGATGACCACATTGTGTAATATGCAAGCCATTAAGAAGGAGCCGTCATGCACTGGGCCCTACGGTGGAGAGGATGCCTTAGTGCTGGCGGTGGCTTTGCAAGGGACAGACAGAGACCTGATTAACCACAAGCTGTCCACCCTGCCCTTTAAGACCAAGTCCACCAACTGTCGCAGAAAACGCGAGTTCATACCGGACGAGAAAAAAGACAACCTATATTGGGAAAGAAGGCGCAAGAACAACGAAGCAGCCAAACGTTCACGAGAAAAGCGGCGACTCAACGATATGGTTCTGGAGAACAAGCTCATGGCCCTCGGGGAAGAGAACGCATCACTGAAAGCCGAGCTTCTGTCGCTTAAACTCAGGTTTGGCTTAGTGAGCTCAGCAGCTTACGCTCAGGAGGTGCAGAAAATTTCCAGTTCCACTGCTGCACTCTACCAGGACTTTATCCAACCCAGTGACGCCAAGGGTTCCTACCCAAGTGAGCTCAAGCCAGCGCGTTTAACCAGCAGCCACATATCCGTCATCAAGCACTCACCTCACAGCGCCTTGTCCGATGGATCCGACTCAAGTATGGTCACCCAGGGGAGCCCACTTATAAATATATCCCGAAATCCTGACAGCATCAAACAAGAGCCCCTGGAACCCGGCAGATACGCCAAAGACAGGGTTAGTCCATATGAACTGTACAGGAACTACCTTAGTAGCCCTTTCCCTGGGAGCTACTCCCAGCCATCGCCGTACTTGCAAATCACCAGATCGTCCAGCAATTCGCCTCGAACATCTGACGGTGACGACGGGGCCATAAGCAAGTCCTCAGATGGAGAGGACGAACAGCAGGTCCCGAAGGGTCCGGTTCCACCCAGGGCTGATTCACAAAGTGTGATTGTGTCGACCCTCAAAGTGCCAGATGCCAGTGCCTCAGCTTTGCCCCACAAGTTGAGGATCAAAGCCCGGGCCATCCAGATCAAAGTGGAGGCTAT
This sequence comes from Cyprinus carpio, assembly GCF_018340385.1. Lineage (NCBI taxonomy): Eukaryota > Metazoa > Chordata > Actinopteri > Cypriniformes > Cyprinidae > Cyprinus > Cyprinus carpio. The sequence goes on along the minus strand of NC_056581.1, from coordinate 351,860 downwards.
TGATCCCGACTATGAATCATCTGGCAAGTCCTCCTTTCCCATTGACATGTCTGCGAGTCGATGCTACCAAATGAGTCAGTACGTCACACCCGAGTACATTCAGTCATCTCTTAGCCCGATGTCCTTCCAGATGACCGACGTTCAGGACTGGAGTCAGAAGCCGAAGGAATGGCACAAAGATCACCAGGAGAATCACCAGCACTGTCCAGACTCACCGAGAGCTATGCCTAACAAACTCATCGCCGGCCTTAAAAACGACTCGAATGCAAGCTCCGAATCTGAGAACTTGTACTTGAAACGGGGCATTGCTGATCTGTCGGCAGAAGTGGCCTCCTTGAAAAGACTGATTACAAAACAGCAGGGGTCTGTTATTGAGTCCACGAAAAGCACTACTGAAATTTACTCATTATGAAAAGGATGTTTCTGAAACTGAATTCCCTCTATTTGCACAACGCCTATTTTCCACTGTGTTTGCTACTGCACTGTGCAGTTCTTGTGGTGTCAAAGAGCTGCACTTCATTGAGAAGAATGGTGTTTTGTGCACTTACTGTTGTGGTTTGGCGTGTCTTCTTGATGACTCCATTTGTAGCCCAAAAAATTGGTCTACTGTTAATGTTAACTTCTCAAAATTTATTGTACATTGTCTGTTCTCTTTTGTTTACAATAAATGCAAGCACTGAAACACTTCTTCTTCCCCATTCTCACTCATTTAGCAAAGTCTATCAGCTTTGATCAAACGTTTACAAGAACATTTAGTACATTTTCTGAGGAAATCCCTAAAAGTGTCACACTTTGCCAACTGTAGCTATAGAATGTAACAAATATTACAGATATATTCTCTATAATTCTAAATACTCAATAATGCGGTATTTATGTAAGTGAGCAAAAAAACATTTACTGAATAAGATCGTATATCACCTCATAAGAATCTTAATCATTATAACACATTATAGTACTTGTGGTTATAACTTTTAAAAGTATGATTTACAACACCCAATAAACACATTGTATACATTTAAGCCATAAAGGATTAGAGTTCTCATAGTTATAATACAATATATTATAAGACTTATGTCTTGATGGTTTAAGATCTACACAGTATCTTGTTACATTTTATGAGTGGTCATTTACTGTAAAGTTACAAATACAAAGGCTTCTTGGAAACATCCAAAGGGCTTTATAATGTGGTCATACTATTTATAAAGTGGTCTTTGTCTGCCTTAAGTAAAGTAACAAGTAAAATTAAGTCTTCTTTTAAACAGGCTATATCATGAATGGGTTATATTGCTGTATATCTGCTGTATTTATTGTAATATCAACACAGCTATATTGCATTGTTTCAGATGTAAAAGAGTTACTATGAGTTAAACTAGCTCACAGCAGAATTAGCCTCACTGGAAACACTCAAATATGAGCGCCACCCCAACTACTGTTAAGATTTAGTAAAACAATATGCAGATCTTAAGCAGGTTATGAGTCTTATAATACATTTTAACTATTATACATTATGCATATATTATAATGCGTTAAGAATATCCTTATAATGCATTGCATCAAATGTTTTTGGTTGCATTGATGCAAACCATGATTTTCCTTGCTGAAGGTGAACCTACAACATTCTCTGAGCAGTGTAACCTCGTTTATCTTATATAGGTTTCCCCCATAATGAGGAAACCTTTAAACTTTGCATACTTTATTCTCAACGTTATGTAGACTTTTTATAGGGAGAGAGAGAGAGTTTCTTGTCACTTCCACAGTCTGTTATAGTTGTCCTGTCACTGATTATGATTTTTCAAATAATGTGTTCTTGCAATTTGTTAACTATTTATTGTAGTGTAACTGTTCTTGTGTTTTTAGGGATTGTTGTTTTGGGGATTAATTGACCCTCAATCTAAAAATGCCATCAGCAAAAATCTTGTTACGGTGAGTATTTTTACAATTGTCAAAATGTAATAGTTAAACACTATTGACTACTACATGACTACCTAATACTTTTTTTAAGTGTCCAGAAGTATTTAGACATCTTTTAGTTAACAAGAGTATTTTTAGATGTACTTTAGAATTGTCTGTATTCTCTAAAAACAAATGTTTTGATGCAAAAACAAAAACAAAAAAGTTTGCATCAATATTTCTGAGTTATGACTACCAATGAAATAGTTCAACTATGAAACAACTTCAGAAGGAGCTAAATTTGTAGCATAAACAAATTTTTTAATTCATTTCTTAACCAATCTGTTTACGTTCAGATAGTATAGCACATGTTAAATGTTAAACTACTTTCATGTAGCCACCCACAACCTAAACCAAAAACACTACTCTCCAGCACAATGGTAACCACAAAAACATCAGCATAACACAAATGCTTTTAAATGTCAAGCATTAAAGAATTACTTCACTTTCAAATTCAAATTTCCTGATAAATTACTCACTCCCATGTCATCCAAAATGTTTCCGTCTTTCTTTCTTCAGTTGAAAAGAAATAAAGGTTTTTGATGAAAACATTCCAGGATTATTCTCCTTATGATGGACTTCAACGGCTACCAAATGGTTGAAGGTCAAAAGGGCTTCAAAGGGCTGTACAGGATACCAGACAAGCAATAAGGGTCTTATCTAGCCAAACAATTGGTCATTTTATAAAAAAAAATAAAAAATAAAACCTTGTAAATGCTGGCCTTGCACTTCTCTGCGATGCACGTCCATGACTTCACGTAAAATGTAATCACGTTGTAAAGGTCACATGTGACACCGGCAGAAGTACTGACTCAGTGTTTACAAGTCGAACGAGCAAAGACTAAGTTAAACGCCGTTTACAAAAAATTTGAATATGTGTCACTAAACATACAACAACTTTTGAATGGTTCTCCTCCAGATTTGTAAACACTGACTGAGTCGGTCTTTCCGCCTACATCACACGTTACCTTTTTAACGTGATTATGGACATGCATCGCAGAGCAGTGCAAGGCCAGCGTTTCTGTTTATAAAGCAATTACATTTGTTTATTTATTTATTTATTTTTGAAAATGACCGATCGTTTCGCTAGATAAGACCCTTATTGCTAGTCTGGTATCGTGTAGAGCCCTTTGAAGCTGCGCTAAAACTGTAACTTTGACCTTCAACTGTTTGGTAGCCGTTGAAGTCCACTATAAGGAGAATAATCCTGGAATGTTTTCATCAAAAACCTTAATTTCTTTACGACTGAAGAAAGAAAGACGTAAACATCTTGGATGACATGGGGGTGAGTAATTTATCAGGAAATTATCATTTGAAAGTGAACTCATCCTTTAAACACTAACAAGTCTTTCCCTTTACTAAAAACATTTCAACATTTATTCTCCAGTCCTATGCAAAGCATGCTGACATCCACTGTCCAATTTCATATTTAAGAAATACAGCTTATCATTATATAATAAGGTCTCAGTTTAAATTATACACAGTGTAATGATGTAATGAGTTCTGTTGACACAGTAATGTTTAATTAAATTAGTAAATTAATTCTGAACCTGAAACCATTCATTTGTTTAAGTTGTGGTAACAGGTCCCCTGAATTTGTTTTGAGAGTGTACTATGGTGCATTAATAGTATATTCCTTACAGCAGTGGACCTGAATTCTGTCCCTGGGTCTCCATCCCTCGTCTCTGAGGCACAAATGTTAGAATTTGATTAGATAACAAATGAGAACCAGGACCTACATAATATCCCACTTTTTATGATTTGTTTTGTTTTTGCTAGATGTCAGAAGCTGTCGAGTCATTGAAGAAGGACAATAACGTGCACACTGTAATTTTTTGCAGTATGGTGCCTGGGATATTCTGCGCAGGTATTTAGCCTCTGGTGTGTTTAAAGCAAGTTCTGTACAACTTTACAGGATTTGATTGGATTGTGTGGGTTACACTAACACCCACCTATAATGTTGGTATGATATTAGTGATTGCACAGTTTTGGTGAAGTCAAGAGAAATTGTTGGATAAAAACAAAGTTTGAAAGCCTGACTGAAAGTTTGAAAACAAAGACTGAAAACAAACATGGCCTTCAGAATATATCGAAGACATTTGAACACTAAAAAAAGAGAGCACAAATGTAGAATCAAACTTTTATGTGATTTGATGAAATGTGATGGCAGCTTTAGCCCATGTTTATTTATTAAAAAAGTAAACGGGGTATTAATAAATAAACTGAGATTTCTGTTAATTTTTTTCAGTACATTTCTGTTGAATTGTCAGTGAGTGACCAGATCATCTCGTTAAAACGGATCAGTTGTTTGTGACGTGCTTGTTAATAAACGAGAACCATACAAACTACTCCTTAATGCATTGTAGTCAGTTCAGAATTCAAGTGAACTTGCTTTGAATTATTTTCAGCGCACAGATTTTTCCACTAAAAATGTGCTGATTTACAATGTCTTTCACAAGAACACAACTTTGCACCAACACATGATTGTCTGGACCGGCGCTGACTTGAGCAAAGATGCAGCAGAGTGAAGTAGGACCATTTGTTACTTAAGCAAGAGCACTAATAACAGAACTGGGTAAGTTAAAACTGCTAAAAACATTTATATAAATGTGCTGGTAGAGAAATCCTAATAGGTATTCCTCAATTAACATCATGAGAGAATTTCATGCACAGTCACATTTTGCTTAACGTCTTTGTGTAATTGTAAAATGTTAAACCCATATCAGAGATGAAAATTAATAAACTGGTAATGTATTTTACATCCTATTAGCTTCTTATTATATCTCCATTATTTTAGCCAATGGTAGTCCTGCTCTCTAGAGATCAGCTCAGCTGTTAAAAAACAAACAAACAGCTGACTACAAATTAGAAAAGTGTGGGGATATTCGTTTAATGGTTAATCCAGTTTTAGGCATTTTGATGAAATGTTTTAGGTACTCTTCCCATGCAAGCGATTGCAGCCATTGATGCAAATGGCTCTGGCCTGTGACATCAGAGTGGCAGGTAGTGCTTCATCTCATGATTTCATATGATCACCCGCTCTGTAGCTGATTCACACAGTTCAGTATGAATGATTAGAATTAAAGCCCCACGCTTCCAGTGTAAATCCATATTAGAGATGCTCCTGGGCTAATCTACACTGGATATCAGGTCTAGTGTGGGATTAACACCCCAAAGTGATTTAATGGCTTTATAAATTAATCTTGGTTCACTCAGTGGAGTTTCTCTTTGTGTTTGAGCATCTCTTAAGTGAATTAACATTTCTTCATTGTGCTGTCAGTTAGCAGATGGCCTCTTTCATGCTTTCTCCTCTCACACCCAGATTTAGATTTAGGAAATCTGTGCATGATGCTATAACAGGTCTCCTGCACTTCTTAGAATGCATTTCCACACCATATGTTTTCACACATGGCATTTTTTCAAATGTGAATATTTTAGGACTTATGTTCAGTGTAATTGCACAGTGACTCAAAGTTGTGATGCTGTGAAAAAAATAGAAATTTTAGAATGCCTTAAGAATAACTTTAAGTAGTTTTTAGTTTGTTTTATATAAAAATGAATGTGGAATATTATTTATTATTTGTTCTTTTCTGATGCCCTTGAAATCATGCTGTCATGGTTTCAAACTGTGAAATAAACTGGCTGCCTGGAGAGCTTAACATAAGAGTTCATAATACATTTAATGAAAAAAAAAAAATTCTTATTTGTGAAATTTAATTTTTACATTTATGCACATGGAAGATGCTTTTTTTATCTAGAGCAAATTAAACTGCTTGTTTATCAGTTTATTGATCAGTATGCACTGTTGTTGTTCAGTGTTACAAGCAAGTAACTAATTATCACTAAAGCATTAATTATCATTTTATTATCAATTATTATTTAATTAGAACACAGATTGTATTTTTCTTAGTTATGCATCATGAACCAGATTTTATTTTTTATTTTTATTTTTTATCTCTATTTGCTTGATTAACAATGAGTCACTTCTGAAGGAATTCATATTTATCAGGGTCTTTTGAGAGAGTTCACCAGACTGAGAGTTTTGTCTATTTGAAAACAAGTAGTCTAACTGATTCTCCACATTTTGACTTATTTTACAGCCAGCTCTGCTAATATGGGACTAAATTAGCCATCATCCCAGGCGCTGGTAAGTGCCTCTCTCTGTATATGTTTCTGTAATTGCTTCTGAATTCTTCTGAAGGTGAAGTATTGAACCAAAGGGCATATTTAAATGCAGTGTACAGTGTTCAAGTACAGTGCTGTGATCTTGCTGAAATGATTCACTTAATATGCACTTGTGTGCTGAACATGACACTTGAGTGTACATGTCCATAAGGTATATGAATGAGTAAATGCTATGAATGAAAAAAAAAAGTTCAGTTTTGAGGCGCATAGAAGTAAATTGTCCATGTAGACAGCAAGTCATTTAGACATTAAATGGATAGTTCGCCCAAAAATGAAAATGACCCCATGATTTACTCTGGACTCGTCTGAAAGAAGAAAGTCATATGCACCTAGGATTGCTTGAGGGTGAGTAAATTATGGGGTAATTTTCATTTTTGGTTGAACTATCCCTTTAAGATACATTTAGTTTGTCTCAAGTGTTTCAGTAATACTTTTTGCACCCTTTTTTGTTGAATCATATCCTGAAACTTTTGTATCATATCAAGAAATGTGTGTATTGTTACAGACCTATAAGGCAGCTCACTAGGTTTTGAAGCACAACAATAGCAAACTGGGCCAAATATTTCCAACTGCCAGGAAAAGGAAAACAGAACACAATAAAATTAATATTCAAAGGCACGTTTTCTTCCAAACTTCTGTGCATCATTTCCTGGAGTTGCTATTTTGTTTCAAAAATAGCTTTGTATCTAAAGTCAAAGGAGCAGAAGAGTAAACATTTCTGCTGTGCCTGTAAGTGACTGTCACAGATTTTCAAGCTGGAGTAAATATAATGTTACTCCTACAAGAAGAAACTAATTGCATTATTTATCAGTCAATAAATGGGAAAACAAATAAGCTGGAGTTAATTATAAAAAAAAAAAAAAAAATCTCAGAAGTTTTCTTATGTAATGCATTACTTTACTTTTACTTAAAAAAGTAATCTGATTATGTAACTTGCATTACTTGTAATGCATTTCCCCAAATCTGCTTGCAAATGGCCCCAGTATTTACAGACTTAAGTCACACTTTTAGAACATAATGGTAATTTTTTTGAACTTTTTAAGCAAAAGATTTCATAAATGTATATATGTATGAATGTGTGTGTGTGTTTGTGTGTGGGTGTGTGTGTATACATATATACATATATATATTCATTTGCAAAAACAGATAACTCTGTTTTTAAGTTTTCAAAAATCATGTTTTTTCATTGTGCATTCCAATTAATCTCATTCAAATTGCAGTTGGGTTATTTTGATTAGGTAAAAAAAAAAAAAAAAAAAAAAAAAAATAAAGATAAATAATACAGTTAAATGCAATAAAAACATTATAACATCATAAAAAAATATGATTAAATTTTTTTATATATATATATATATTATTATATATTATATTATATTATATTATATTATATTATATTATATTATATTATATTATATATATATTACAATATTTATTTACAATATTATTACAATATCCGTGTATTGTAAATAACAATGTTTTATACTTTAATAATTGTGTAGGTAGTAAAAAAACACAAACGGGGCAAAAAAAAAATGTATAATAATAAAAAAAAAAAAAAAAACAACTCACAGTGCTTTGGTCCAAATGCCTGCTTTCCTCTTTTACATTAAATAGGCTATACACACACCTCCGGTGAGACAGAACAAAGTCAATAGTTGTGGAACTCAAAAGCTGTCCAGGCTATTTTATTCACTTAAACGTTGGATGAAGTGATTATTTTCTTTTTAAAGAGGTCATATGATTCTTTTTTAAAGATCATTATTTTGTGTATTTGGTGTAACAGAATATGCTGACATGCTTTAATGTTCAAAAAACACATTATTTTTCAAATACTGTACATTATTGTAGGTCCTCTATGCCCCACCTCTCTCAAACGCGTCGTTTTCTACAAAGTCCCTTTTTCTGAAAAGTGCATACTTCTGTGATTGGCAGACTGATCTGGTGCATTGTGATTGGCCGAACACCGCAAGCACTCGTAGGAAATGTAATGCCCCTTTCCATAATCGTGAGCTTCATCTTTCAAAATAAATGTAAAGACAGTTAATAATGTCCTTAGTTTTACCATCAGTTCAAGTCTGAAAGGAGAACAGAGTCGCGTTACAAAAACAGTGATGAAGCTCGTGTGTGTTTGCAGTACACAAGCCACGGACGGTTAAGACTCCTGACTCCACTGTGTGACCCTGTGTTTCTCTCACGCACGCGCGCGCGTACACACACACACACACACACACACACACACACACACGCACACACACACACACACACACACACGCCCCGCAAAACTCCTCATTTGAACATTCAGTAGCAAATCCTTAAACTAATAAAACATACTTACAGTAGCTGATTCAGAAGCGCCAGATTGTCGTAGCAAAGTCAGTATTACCTCCTCTCCTAGGTTCACGAAACGGTCGTCCATAAAATGCGTTGCTGTTCTGTTGTAAGTAATCTTAAAGATTCCTAAATGCATTTACTTTTGGAAGGCCAAATAAAGTGCTTTTGCTTTCTCCTAGATACACACACATCTCCCTGACATGACTGCTTCAACACTGACTGTGTTACTGAAACCACGCCTTCTTTCTTTGCATGAACATTTGGGCGGCATTACCCAAATATTTCCACATAGTGACGTAGAGATGTGGGGGCGTGTTAGAATGAGCTGTTTTAGGGGGGCGTGGCAGAGTCTTAACTTTGATAAAGAATATCTCTTTGGATTTGAGACTTCAGTCTTTGCAACTTTACAGATCTTCTTCATGCACCAAGAGCTTGTAACACTCCAAAGAGAAAGGAAACATTGAAATCGCATCATATGACCCCTTTAATACAGATGATGCCAACGTATTTTTCGATAAGTCACTATGCTAGAAATAATAATGTTACCTGCTTGACTGAAAGGGTTGCCAGGTTTTTGTACAACAAAACCCTCCCAATTGATACCCAAAACCTGCCCAAATTAACCACTTTTTAAGGGGTCCCTCAGTAAAAATCACGTTCCGGGGGCTATTGGGGCTACATGTTATTGGGGTCACATCAACCCGTGGACATGAAAAACAACCTGCAGCAACAGTGATAAAGTACCCCAATTCTACGGGAAAAACGTGGACTTGGCAACACTGTGACGGATACAACGGACACAAGCATTGTCGCGGTGTGACCACAACAGCTTGTCGTTATCTAATTTGTCGAGCCCGGTCTCATGAAACTGAGTATTTGGCATACTATTTATATGCACTTCCATGAGATCTGGTTAAATTTGGCACGGTCTCCCTGTTTCACTAATAGTAGTATGGCTTTCCTCTGTGTATACATATCCTACAAGTACAATTTTAACTGTATTATTTGTGTCCCCTTCAAAAATTGCTCTTGAGAAATGTAATGTATATTGCCCCCCCAACTGTTAGATGAAATTTATGGCCCTGTGTGTGTATTTATATATATATATAAGCATATAAAACATCTAGGCAAATTATGTGGATGCTTCATGGTTGTCTTAAAGGGGTGGTTCATTGCGATTTCACTTTTTTAACATTAGTTAGTGTGTAATGTTGCTGTTTGAGCATAAACAATATCTGCAAAGTTATGAAGCTGAAAGATGGAGTCTTTTAAAATTCTGGCAGTTTAATGCCTAAAAAAATGGCTGGTAATGACTACAACAAGTTACTTCCCGGGCTTGTGATGTCACAAACCCAGATAAACCTCACCCTTGTCAAAAGGTTCTGCACGATCCTCTTTAATAATATCTTCTGTTTCGGGCTCAAACTGATAAGCAATATTAACAACAACGTTATTTACAATACAACCGGAGCACATTCACTGAGGTGAAGGGCAGGAAGTTAAGATGCGCACTAGAGGCGGTTTAGCCAATCACAATACACTGGGCTAGCTAACCAATCAGAGCCCATCACCTATTTCTGAAGGAGGGGCTTCATAAAAGAAGGAAATGATCAGCGTGTTTCTCAGAGAAGGGACAGAGTGGTGTGGAATAAAGGTAAATTATGTGGAAAATAATGCGTTTTTTGCAAAACGAAGCATTAACACATGTTAGACTGCACCCCATAAACACAATCAAGCCTAGAAAAAAAACAGTGAACCACCCCTTTAATGAAACATATCCATAGTTAATGTGATGAACCACACCTCTTGTTACACCTGTTTGAACTTACAGGAAACTGAATTTATCTGTTCACTAAAATTATATTGATATCAGCTAGTTGAAATTAAAAATGTTAAAGAAAAGTTAAATTATTTTTGAGAGTGTGTTGTCAGTTGTTTGCAGATGACACTCTATTAGAATACAAAATCAAACTAGATGGCATTTAAAAATGTTCAAGTGCCCAAATACTTCTGGGGCTACTGTAGTTCGTAAGATATAGGACTATTCTGCATCAGACAGCTTTGTTATGGCTATGGTTTGTTGGGTGAAACCAAAAACCAGTGGCATGTTTTTCAGTTCCATTAGATCTAGGTACATGTGGTTGAGTTGGAAAGTATCTGTGTTTCAGTATATAATGTCAGTCCAGACAGTCGGTGAGGTTATCACTCAAGCCAGAGGGTTTCTGTCTTCAGGATGAAAATAGGTCACCAGAGATTTGGCACCCATCCTATTCAGCAGGCTGAGAGAGCCTGGAAAAACAGTGGCGAAGACGTCAGACATTATTTGGTTGTGCTGTTTTGTGCCCTTGAACCAGTTTGTTCACTGACCTGTTATCTGAAGATGTGAACATCTTTGCGGATATCTATTTCTACAGTTTCAGACCTGCAGTGGTTTTCCTCTGCTTTAATAAGTCAGAGCATGTTCCTTTTAGTGCTCTGCTGATAATGTGTAATGCTTTCTTGCTACTCCAAAGATAATTATTTAATTGACATCCTGATTACCAAAAAGTGCTTGATTGGTAGCGTTTGGAAAATTACAAGACTGTAAAGGATATTCCACATGAAGTCTTGAGCTGTTTGATAAATAAATATTTCCAGTTGGTTGTATTGAATTTAAGTGTATAGATTATGGGATTAAGAGTATGGGAGCGTAGCCTTAATCATGCCAGCCACTTCACCACGTGAAGCTCTTTTCCAATGACTCTGCATGTGGTGGGGTCAGAATAGCAAGGGATATTCACACCCTGGACTGATGAATCACATGGCCACATGCCTTCGGCACAGATATGCCGGTGGGGAAGGACAAGGGTGACCAGGGTTTGGGCCTTCCTTTTGAGATTTTGTAGGTCATTACAAACTTTCAGTGCTTGGAAAGCTGTACAGAGCCTTAGTCTTTACACTCTTTAGGAAGTTAACTTGTGACAATAGAAATGCTTCTGCCAGTGGAGATTTTAATATTGTTTATACCATGGTACACATATTAATGCAGCTGTCAGAGCCAGGACTTTTTCTTTACACATGAGAACAACCAAGGAAGGAAAGGGGACTATTTACTCAAAAATGTATTGGGTATTCTATTGGAAGTATAAATTGGCTTCCATTTGTATAGACTAAAGAAACACCAAGATGCTGTTGTGACACTAAAAATTGTTGTGTCTGGAGGAAACAGCTTATCATTTAATGACTCGACAGCCTATCAGCTAATCTCCAGCATGTTTTACACTTAATAATAGTTTTGGATTATTTTTTAGATATTAAGGCACACGTGATCCAAATTGACCATTGCACTTTATCCTCCAGTAGTAAGTAATACAGACCCTCTCATCTCCCAATAGTAAGAGGAAGACCGTTTCTCAATATGCAATCTTGCGTCCTTGTGCTCCCGCTCTGCGTCATCATTAACCATCGAAGTTCAATTCCAATACTCAAGAACACAAGTACAGAGGATTGTGTTCTTGATAACGAAGATGCATCGAATGCAGAACTGTTAGAAATCCCAGAAGAAGCTGCGGGCGGACGATATACAGTAGCTTGTACACTTTTTTCTGTTGTTTATTGTGTATCGCTCCCTATAACGTGCTGTGATGATCAGTTAAGCACCAAGATCGCAGCGCATCTCAATTCTCACGAAGATGCATTTTGTGTTCTCACGTCCTTCCGAGTTCGTTCTTTCAAGGTAGCTCTTTTTAGGTGTCTTTTCCAGACTTCTTTTTTTTGGGGTTGAGTTACAGCCAATCTCTGGTATAATGACAGCAGAGCTTCTCAGCCACTCCAGCAATGGACACATCCCGGAAGAACTATCTGCATGGATTTTTGCATATAGTTCCAGCAATCAACTATTGGTGACAATACAAAATCAATTCAAGAATTTGAGTGAACTTCACAAGGAATGGACTGAGGCTGGGGTCAAGGCATCAAGAGCCACCACACACAGACGTGTCAAGGAACTGGACTGTTGCCCAGTTTTCCAAAGTCCTCTTTTCAGATGAGAGCAAGTTTTGTATTTCATTTGGAAACCAAGGTCCTAGAGTCTGGAGGAAGGGTGGAGAAGCTCATAGCCCAAGTTGCTTGAAGTTCAGTGTTAAGTTCCCACAGTCTGTGATGATTTGGGGTGCAATGTCATCTGCTGGTGTTGGTCCATTGTGTTTTTTGAAAACCAAAGTCACTGCACTCGCTTACCAAGAAATTTTGGAGCACTTCATGCTTCCTTCTGCTGACCAGCTTTTTCAAGATGCTGATTTTTCTTTTCCCAGCAGGATTTGACACCTGCCCACACTGCCAAAAGCACCAAAATTTGGTTAAATGGTGTTGGTGTGCTTGACTGGCCAGCAAACTCACCTGACCTGAACCCCAGAGAGAATCTATGGGATATTGTCAAGAGGAAATGCACAATCAGCTTGTAACTCTCCAAAGAGAAAGGAAAACTTGTAATCATATCATCATATGACCCCTTTAAAAATAATTGTCTTGAATGTTGATTCACCTACTTTTTTCACAAATTTTGGGTAACACTTTACAATAAGGTCCCATTACTTAATGTTAGTTAATGCATCAACTAACTAATACATTATCTGACAATGTTATTTTTCAGATTGTTACCAGGCAGCCACACTGTGGGAAAATCACTTCACTGGTTTATTTTCATAGTTCTTCATACTTCCTGTCCTGTGCTGGGAATGATTGTGTTATGTGTGTAATGAGGAGGAACAGAAGGTCAGTCCAGGCTGGTAGTATATAGGCCTTCTGTAACAAGAGAGACATGTGAGACATGTGTTTTTGTTTGTGAGAGGTATGACATCACTGACACACCTTTTAAATAGTGCGTAATGCAGTGATACCAGATAAATAGGGTGGAGTGTTAACAGTAGATGTTTTGTATGTGCTTGTTCACATTTTATTTTCTCATGGTGTTGAAAGAGTACTTGAATAATATCTTAACCTTTTGGAGTGTTTGTGTGGCATTGCAAAATTAAAGTAGTTCAAGGGATAGTTCACCCCCCCCCCCAAAAAAAAAATGTATATTTATCTGCTTACCCCCAGGGCATCCAAGATGTAGGTGACTTTGTTTCTTCAGTAGAACACAAACAAAGATTTTTAGCTTTAGCCGTTGTAGTCTCTCAGCCGTACAATGCATGGCAATGGTAACAGAATCTATGAGAGAAAAAAAAAAAAAACATGCTCAGAAAAATCCAAATTAAACCCTGCGGCTCGTGATGATACATTGATGTGTAAAGACACAAAACGATTGGTCTGTGCAAGAAACTGAACAGTATATATATCGTTTTTTTTTTTTTTTTTTGCCTCTGATTCACGCAATGTGATCAACTGTTAGAACTCTTGTGAATGCACTTCACAGCACCAGGCACGTGAGGCATCATCATCATCTTGTTGCTTTATGGCGGATTGCAGATTTATAAGTGCATTACCGCCACTTATCTCTCAAGTGGACCATTGACACTCCTGATTGAGATTGTAGATAGAGTGTTAATGGTGCATTTGAGAGATAGGTAGCGGTAATGCACTTATAAGTCTGCGATCCGCCATAAAGCAACAAGAAGAAGATGATGCCTCATGTGCCTGGTGCTGTGAAGCGCGCAATATATTTTTACCACAAGTTGGTGCTGCCCCAAAACTTTTTGAGTACCTTCAGGGCAGAATTTATAAGTTAAAAGAGCAATTTTTGATATCTCCTGAGCACTGTGTCGAAATTCTGCAGGTAACCTCATGTCGTGGTTGCGATAAGAAACTCCAAGTTTGGTCTGAATACGATAAAGTGCTGAGGAGATAAAGTCTCGTGTCCACTTTGGCAAACTCTTCAAATTCATTTGTGCGTTATTCGAGAATGATTGGGTCTATCAAAAAGTTTTTAAATTTTTTTTTGCCAGGATGGTCTGTGTCAACTTTGGTGAAAATCGGACGAACCGTTTAGGACTAGTTTGAAAAAGTAGTTTTGTATTGTATTGTGTTTTGTAGTTTTTATAGTATCAAATGTTTAACAAAAGGTTTGATTGACAGCAGTGGTTCTTGAGGCAAAGTTGTTCTGAATGAGGAAATGTAACATATTATTCTAATATTGTGTGTGTGTGTGTGTGTGTGTGTGTGTGTGTGTGTGTGTGTGTGTTTTTGTATGTTTGTGTGTTTTAGAGAGAGAGAGAGAGAGAGAGAGAAACATTGCATGATACAAGAGGCATAAAACACTATGGCACCATCCAGAGGCCGATTTCTTTCAAATTTCTCACAGACCTCTAAGGCCATGAGTCAAACAGGCCCATCGAGTTTCGTTCCGTTCGGCCTTCGTTAACCTTGTCTAAAGGGCACTCAAAATTGTCTGATTCATTGTCCGATAGCGGTCATGTTTTTCACGATACACCAATGCCCTCATAGGTATACGTGGCATCTTAGACAATGACACTGCATGCCAAATTTCAAGTCAATCAAACTAATAGGTGCTTAGTTAGAACCATTTTCATTTGCTGTGACATCAGATTGAGCTCTTTCATATGTGTTCCAGGTATGGTGAAAATATCTCATTCTATTCAAGAGTTATAACCATTTAAATAAAAGTGGCCCCACCACTGATCTATATATATGACTGGATTGCTCATGTAAATAATTTTTTTACTTAAGATGTTATCTGAAATGTTTATGGTCTTTTTGGGCAGGATAAGCGCTATATTGAAATCCTTTAGGTGGGTGTCAGTTGCACACTTGCTGACACAGGTGACTGATCCAACACAAAATATATTTATGTACGTAATTACGTAGGAAATATTAAACATGAATATATATCTGATATTAGTATCTGAAATTTATTCGGATATACAATATATATTATAAATACAAGCCTGTTACTATATTGCTCTATTGTATTGAAATTCAGAGCTTACCACACATCATCTTGGAAATAAAGCTTTATGTCTTTAAGTCCATAGCATACGCGGCCAGTGTTATTTCTCTGAATACGTTATGACGCTTGTATTATTTTATGTCCTGAGGGAGCAATATCTATTTCAGACTCCTCAAGATGCCATTTTATTTTAGCATTAGGTTCCAGGAGTAGCCTAATTTGTTTAATTAATTATTAATTTAACCGACGTTTAAATCATTATCATGCAGTTACCATACTGTACGAATAAAAAACAACATAATTATATAAACCATGAATGTACGAGGCGAATAAATGCATTCATACAAAGCATAAATCTATCATTTGCATATGTTGTGGATTTGTCTGTCTGATGTTCGTCATGTTCATCTGATATTCGCTACGGTAATGTTTAGGACATGGAACTTTTTAATACGCAGGGAAAATTCCCAAAGTTAAACAAATAACCATTTACATGCTCAGGATGTTTGCGTTGTAAGAATGTATAGGGATACATAAGATATAGAAACGCTGACTATACTTGGGAATACCAATATGGTGGCGCGGCGGCTTCACTTTTTGATCAGTTGGCCCCGCCTACTTCAAATGCTCTGGAGTCCTGTAGTGACAAACATTGCAACTTCAACTTGGTTTTGATAACTTTTGCTATTCAGACTCCAAACTCCAGAGAACTTCTCTGTTTGCTTCTGACTGGGTGAAAACCTCAGACTAGTTTTCAAAAGTAGGTTTTGTGAAAAATGTAAAAAATAAGAACACAATTGTTACTTGTTTCTTTTTATAGAATTTAGGCCATTATTATGGGCCCCCAAAAAGGCCAAAGTAAAACATTAACTGTAAGGTTCCATCCTCAAAATGTTCATGTTATTTGAAAATAGAAGAACAACCACTTCTGCCTTGTCCATGCATTTTCAGTCTCTAAGTCCTGTCAAATTGGCCAAGATTAGATTTAAAGGCTGCAGGGATTGTGTAGCCCTTCCAAGAACTCCAGCACATGTTTGACTGTGATGCTTTTTCTTGACGGCCGCTCTGGTTTCTTGGAATGCAATGTGTAACTCTCGCCAGCCTCTGCTGCTGATTTCAAAACAACCCTGAGCTAACCTTCGTCACACTCTTTGCCCTCCTTCTTTCTCCAACGTGTTGACACTGTTTCTGGTAATCGTTTTTTTTTTTTTTTTTTTTTTGGCGGTGGTGGTGGTGTTGTAAATGCATTGAATAAAGGCAAAGTCAGGACTGGTGTGATGCAAGGATTTCCCTGAATTTCTTGTGAAATCTCTGCTGCATAATGAGTGTTGTTTGTTACTGAATGCTGCTCAAGTCATTGAGTTTAGTCCACTAATATGGGGAGCAGCATTTGATCTAATACTGTATTTCTCTAACATCAAGGATTATCATAAAATTTAATAAGCCATTGAAAAGGTGTTTGGCAGCCACAGATATAAATTTGATTGTTTAAAAAACAGTTAGTGGCTAATGAAAGAGAGTACTGCAATAAAAATAGATCTATCGTTGCTCATGGTAGCATTTGCATATTGTATTGTTTACAGTAAGTAAGATTTGTGCAGTTGAGTCAAAAGATGGTTTGATTAAAATTCAAGTCAAAGGAACCTGTCTTTTTTTTTGCAGTAACATGCCAAAACAGCAATTTTCCAAAGAAAAGAGTCATGATTCAAAGATTTTAAATGCGGATTGGTTTAGAAATGTGATATTCTTTTTTTCTGAGTTAAATCTGGCATAATTTCAATAATGTCAACAAAGGTATTGCAAAAGAAAAAGAAAAAATCCTACGCTTCTCAAAAGCTCTACAGAGTTTCAGGAAATCAACCTACAGTCGTGGCCAAAAGTTTTGAGAATTACATAAATATTGGAAATTGGAAAAGTTGCTGCTTAATAATTTATAATAGCAATTTGCATATACTCCAGAATGTTATGAAGAGTGATCAGATGAATTGCATAGTCCTTCTTTGCCATGAAAATTAACTTAATCACAAAAAAACCTTTCCACTGCATTTCATTGCCGTCATTAAAGGACCTGCTGAGATCATTTCAGTAATCATCTAGTTAACTCAGGTGAGAATGTTGACGAGCACAAGGCTGGAGATCATTATGTCAGGCTGATTGGGTTAGAATGGCAGACTTGACATGTTAAAAGGAGGGTGATGCTTGAAATCATTGTTCTTCCATTGTTAACCATGGTGACCTGCAAAGAAACGCGTGCAGCCATCATTGCGTTGCATAAAAATGGCTTCACAGGCAAGGATATTGTGGCTACTAAGATTGCACCTAAATCAACAATTTATGTTTCATCAAGAACTTCAAGGAAAGAGGTTAAATTCTTGTAAAGAAGGCTTCAGGCCGTCCAAGAAAGTCCAGCAAGCGCCAGGATCGTCTCCTAAAGAGGATTCAGCTGCGGGATGGGAGTGCCACCAGTGCGGAGCTTGCTCAGGAATGGCAGCAGGCAGGTGTGAGCGCATCTGCATGCACAGTGAGGCGAAGACTTTTGGAAGATGGCCTGGTGTCAAGAAGGGCAGCAAAGAAGCCACTT
This sequence comes from Cyprinus carpio, assembly GCF_018340385.1. Lineage (NCBI taxonomy): Eukaryota > Metazoa > Chordata > Actinopteri > Cypriniformes > Cyprinidae > Cyprinus > Cyprinus carpio. The sequence continues at coordinate 333,927 of NC_056581.1, read as the reverse complement.
CTCTCCAAAAAAAAAACATCAGGGACAGATTGATCTTCTGCAGAAAGTATAGTGAATGGACTGCTGAGGACTGGGGCAAAGTCATATATTTTCCAATGAAGCCCCTTTCCGATTGTTTGGGGCATCTGGAAAAAGGCTTGTCCGGAGAGAAGAAAAGGTGAGCGCTACCATCAGTCCTGTGTCATGCCAACAGTAAAGCATCCTGACACCATTCATGTGTGGGGTTGCTTCTCATCCAAGGGAGTGGGCTCACTCACAATTCTGCCCAAAAAACACAGCCATGAATAAAGAATGGTACCAAAACACCCTCCAACAGCAACTTCTTCCAACAATCCAACAACAGTTTGGTGAAGAACAATGCATTTTCCAGCACGATGGAGCACCGTGCCATAAGGCAAAAGTGATAACTAAGTGGCTCGGGGACCAGAATGTTGAAATTTTGGGTCCATGGCCTGGAAACTCCCCAGATCTTAATCCCATTGAGAACTTGTGGTCCATCCTCAAGAGGCGGGTGACAAACAAAAACACACTAATTCTGACAAACTCCAAGAAGTTATTATGTAAGAATGGGTTGCTATCAGTCAGGATTTGGCCCAGAAGTTGATTGAGAGCATGCCCAGTCGAACTGCAGAGGTCTTGAAAAAGAAGGGCCAACACTGCAAATACTGACTCTTTGCATAAATGTCATGTAATTGTCGATAAAAGCCTTTGAAATGTATGAAGTGCTTGTAATTATATTTCAGTACAACACAGAAACAACTGAAACAAAGATCTAAAAGCAGTTTAGCAGCAAACTTTTTGAAAACTAATATTTATGTAATTCTCAAAACTTTTGGCCACAACTGTACAGCCTGACTCTGCACATTAAAGAAATTCCCAAAAACTGCTTTTTAATCACCCTCATGTTTTTCCGAACCTGTTTATGGTTGTGATTTCTGTGAATTGTCAGTTCATATTGATTGCTAATGAAATGGGAAGACTGCAAGAAAATGAGATCAGTCTTATCATTGCTCTTGATTATATTTATATATTGTGGTTGTCTGTATGTACAGTGTAAAACTCACAAACTCTTACAGGGGACATCAGATGCAATTCACTACATGGTGTTTCTCTTATAAATGTGTCTTAGCAGTGTGTGGACACAACCACCCTACAATGATAAAAATCCTTTCACTCTTTTTTAATCCCCAAAAAACCTAAACGGTCTCAAATATCATACTGTTTAGGTTTTTTGAGCAGTATGACGTCATTTTGCTCAGGCCCCACCCATGACCACTGACAGATTGTCCTGTATTAGCATATCTCTGCGCTCGACAACAATGTCTCGTAAGCAATGCAGGTGTTTTGTAGTTGGATGTAAAAGTGAACTTTAAAGGGATAGTTCACCCAAAATAATACAATAAACCGGATGCGTTTTCTCAGTTGAGAGATCGAAACCCTGAAATTACACTGAGCAAAAAAAAAAAAAAAAAAAAAAAAAAAAAAAAAAAAAAAAAAGACGTATGTATTGGTATTCTAAAAATGTATTGTCATATCTGTGTCCTCTTATGTCAGATTCTTAAATTAAATTCAATATGAATAAAAAGACATGTTGGCTATTAACAATCAAATTAAATCGCTATCAAAAAAATCCATAGATGGGTAGATTCTGCATAAATTATGTTAAATGTAATTATGTTATAATAAAAGAAACTTATTAAATGGCTTTTTATTTTTTTTTAATCGTTTTAATGACATTTCTGCCCCTCTATGTGTGATGGCAGTGAGATGAGAGAGAGTGCTCAAAACTCTCCAGATCGCATAATTCAGTGGAACATTAATACAGTATCATCCTTTGTAAAGAAATGAGGCGTGAACATATGTGAATTTATCATTATCTTTCTAAATGTGCGCTCTTTTGGGCTAAAGGCTTAATGGAGCTGTTGAAAGTAGCCATGATGACAAATGAATCGGCACAGACACAATTCAATACATGAGTTCTTTTCTATGTGAAATAATCATAAATACCAGTTTTATGCTGTTTGATTATGGCCTCGAAGGTCGCAGTTGGAAGCTGTTAACCCATGCGTGTGCAGTGGATATGGCATAACTAAACAAATGAAACAAACATAAATGTGAAAAGGCAGGGCCCTGTACAAGGCAGGGCCCATGGGCTTCAGCCCAGTCGAGCCCAGTGGTAAATCTGGCCATGGCGCTTGGATAGGAGTAGTCAGACTGGAAAGACAGTCAGTTAGTGCGGCTGTGCCCTAGATTTATAAACACTATGATTTATTCATGTGTCTTTTTACCAGGGAGAGGTGGCATTTGCCCATGGAGGGCTGGGAACTGCTTTATTAGTGAGCACTTATGCAACACGTCCCTGCACTTTCATGTGTAAACATATTTTACACAAGAGCTTGAGTAAGAGTTGTGCAACTGAGTCAAAAGATTGCCTGATTATGTAAATTCATGTGAAAGGAACCCAGAAGTTGCGGTAACATGCCAAAACTGCAAATTTCCAAAGAAAAGATTCATGATTCAACGATTATAAATGGAGATAGATATAAATGGAGGCATCGAAATGTGATTTTACATTTTTGAGTTAAAGCTGCCATGATTTCAATAGTGGCACCAAATAAATTTGCAAAAAACCCTGCAGTATTTACATTCTCCAGGAAATCAACCTATATTTAACTCATAATCAGGGATGCCATACTGTATGTTTTTTAGTCTGGTTCTCATGAGAGCACCTGGAGATATGGTTTGGTGCTCACACTGCACATAGCATGAACGTTTTGATATTGACCCATTAAATATAAAATAATTAATAATAGTAATGATAGTATTATTGTGTTTTACTTATTTTGTTTCTTTTTTAATAAAATGATGAACAAAAAAAGTATTTATAATTTATAGTATTATAAATAAATATTTATAGTGCTATTATATTTTAACATTTAAAAGTGACTATTAAATAAAAATACTATTATTTTATTAAATAAATACAATGCTAGTATTTATGGTTTCTTTTATTTCCTTTTTTTATGAATTTTCAGCATTTTAGAACCTAAAATCAGCAAGCTTTTATTTTTTGCGGGTTGCAAACATCACAGTTATGTCACTTGCAGCTGAGCACGCATGGTGGATGCGCTGGCAACAAGTGGAGGTAAATGGGTAAAATCCATGGAATAAGAGAAAAAAAATATTTTTGTGCCTTTTGATGTCAAGATCGGAATGCAAATAATTTCGATAGAATACTTTCATCAAAGACGCCATTTGAAGCTAAACGCAGATGTTTAAATGGACATACAGTACTTTGGATGAAAACTGCTATGATTACTCTACTTTTAAAGCATACATTTGATTTAAACAATAGGTCTACATAATATTCACATATGCTGTTCAGAGGGGATGTATTGTATTAGCCCCACAGTTACAGCATGAAATATTATTTCAAACATTCTTACATTTTTACATTTATTTTATCTCACAATCCTGACTTTTTGGGGGGGAAAAGGGAGGGGAAAAGAGAGAATGATGAGTTATTTGTCCTTATTAGAATTGTGTGATCTCGGAACTGCGAGAATAAAGTCAGAATTTTGAAATATATAATCAAATTTACCTTTTTTTATTCTTTTATTCCATGGCTCCATAGACTGCAATTTGAAAACCATCAATTTCTGCCACAAGATAGGCTCCGCCCACAAAAAAACTTCATCCCTGTTTCAGATCTGTAAGACTACCCCACGTCAATTTCACTGAATAACTGCTTATCGCTGGGTGACTAGCTCTTGTAATATGTGGAAAAATTGTTGAAAATTAAATCTAATAAATATAATCTGTAATCTTTTTAAACCTAACTATTTTGTTCCGTATCTGTGTAATTCTCTATCTGTAAAGGCTATCTCTCCCGGGTTTTCCGCAACCATGATGCGCGCACATCCTGAATGTTTGCAAACCTATAATTGGTCTATATGTGCTGTGGGTTTTAGCACTTCTGAGCACTTTGTCGCTGCGTGTCAACCGGGGGCTGGCGATGAGCCCTTTAGTGGGCGTTCTCACTACTGCCTAAAGTTGTTGTTGACAGCGAATCAGTTTTCTTGCCGCTAAAAACAAACAAATTGGAGGCAATATAATATAATATTGAATTGGTACATAAAAACAAAAAACAATGAGAAACAGAGCCTGCTCTTTTCCATTGTGTATGTTATGCTGCGTTCCAGGCATGTTTTTGAGCCCATAAATCATGACTTCAAATCACGACTCATGACTTTGTAGTGTTCCAGGCAAGTCACGCCAAACTGCCTGAGCGCAAGGAATTGTAGCTAGATTATTAAATTTATTGCAACGTTATATTGTCCTAAAGTCTATTTCTCACTGTGTACCACTTGCAAAACACCGCATCCGTTGGCAATATTATTCTTAGGGGCTGCCATTGTTGTTTCGTGGGCTATGTGACGTCAGAGCTCAGAACTGGGAGTACATCGATCTAGTAAGAGTTCACGGGTGGGAAGTCACGGGTTTGACTGCTGTTCCGGTGCATTTTCATGGGTAGAAGGTTGGAAAAACATGGGTTACGGGTTGCCTGGAACGCGGCATTAATCTACGGCAAACAGCGTCACCGCTGGAGCTGAGCTCCTCTCACATGATCACATGAGCTCTACCGTCTTCTTTCCTATTGGCTGTCACTGCCGAAAGTTGCTCTTCATTTGCATAAAGGTGAATGATTCTAAACTTTTGTTGTGTCACTGGACATGCCCCATCCACTGTCACTCGTGTCGCCAGAAATCACCAGCTCTCCATTGAAATGAATGGGATCGTGTCGTTTTAGCCCCGTTCACACTAGCAGCGACTTTTGACTGCATGTCACCAGGAGCTTGTGATGAGGTTGCTAGTGGATGTTCTCAATTATGATTGCCTTGTCAGCGAATCAGGTTTCTCTCCATTAAGTACAAACATTTTGGAGGCAAAAGACTAAATATAATCTAAATTTAAATTAAATCCGTACATACAAACAAAAATGAATGAGAAACAGAGCCTACTTTCTTCCACTGTGTATGTTTATCTATGGCGCTGAGAGGACATGAGCTCTACCGTCTTCTTTCCTATTGGCTGTCGCTCCCGAAATTCGCTCTTCGTTTGCATAAAGTTGAAGGATTCTGAACTTTGTTGCATCACTGGACACGCCCCATCCTGTCGCTAACGGCCGCTGTCGCTCTGAACTTTGTCGCGTGACTGGTCTCGATTGAAATGGTTGGTATTGTTTGGTTGTTGTTTTGCGTGTCGCTTGTAGTGTGAACGGGGCTTGAAGCACGTCAATGAAAGCAATGTAACAGTTTTGCGTTTTGCTATGAAACGGGCGGTGCAAAAAAAGCATATACAGGTCCTTCTCAAAAAATTAGCATATTGTGAAAAAGTTCATTATTTTCCATAATGTAATGATAAAAATTAAACTTTCATATATTTTAGATTCATTGCACACCAACTGAAATATTTCAGGTCTTTTATTGTTTTAATACTGATCATTTTGGCATACAGCTCATGAAAACCCAAAATTCCTATCTCAAAAAATTAGCATATTTCATCCGACCAATAAAAGAAAAGTGTTTTTAATACAAAAAAAGTCAACCTTCAAATAATTATGTTCAGTTATGCACTCAATACTTGGTCGGGAATCCTTTTGCAGAAATGACTGCTTCAATGCGGCGTGGCATGGAGGCAATCAGCCTGTGGCACTGCTGAGGTGTTATGGAGGCCCAGGATGCTTCGTTAGGGGCCTTAAGCTCATCCAGAGTGTTGGGTCTTGCGTCTCTCAACTTTCTCTTCACAATATCCCACAGATTCTCTATGGGGTTCAGGTCAGGAGAGTTGGCAGGCCAATTGAGCACAGTAATACCATGGTCAGTAAACCATTTACCAGTGGTTTTGGCACTGTGAGCAGGTGCCAGGCCGTGCTGAAAAACGAAATCTTCATCTCCATAAAGCTTTTCAGCAGATGGAAGCATGAAGTGCTCCAAAATCTCCTGATAGCAAGCTGCATTGACCCTGCCCTTGATAAAACACAGTGGACCAACACCAGCAGCTGACATGGCACCCCAGACCATCATTGACTGTGGGTACTTGACACTGGACTTCAGGCATTTTGGCTTTTCCTTCTCCCCAGTCTTCCTCCAGACTCTGGCACCTTGATTTCCGAATGACATGCAAAATTTGCTTTCATCGAAAAAAAAAGAACTTTGGACCACTGAGCAACAGTCCAGTGCTGCTTCTCTGTAGCCCAGGTCAGGCGCTTCTGCCGCTGTTTCTGGTTCAAAAGCACACGCCTGTGCACGGTGGCTCTGGATGTTTCTACTCCAGACTCAGTCCACTGCTTCCGCAGGTCCCCCAAGGTCTGGAATCGGTCCTTCTCCACAATCTTCCTCGGGGTCCGGTCACCTCTTCTCGTTGTGCAGCGTTTTTTGCCACACTTTTTCCTTCCCACAGACTTCCCACTGAGGTGCCTTGATACAGCACTCTGGGAACAGCCTATTCGTTCAGAAATTTCTTTCTGTGTCTTACCCTCTCGCTTGAGGGTGTCAATGATGGCCTTCTGGACAGCAGTCAGGTCGGCAGTCTTACCCATGATTGTGGTTTTGAGTAATGAACCAGGCTGGGAGTTTTTAAAAGCCTCAGGAATCTTTTGCAGGTGTTTAGAGTTAATTAGTTGACTCAGATGATTAGGTTAATAGCTCGTTTAGAGAACCTTTTCATGATATGCTAATTTTTTGAGATAGGAATTTTGGGTTTTCATGAGCTGTATGCCAAAATGATCAGTATTAAAACAATAAAAGACCTGAAATATTTCAGTTGGTGTGCAATGAATCTAAAATATATGAAAGTTTAATTTTTATCATTACATTATGGAAAATAATGAACTTTTTCACAATATGCTAATTTTTTGAGAAGGACCTGTGGCTAGTTTTTTTTGTTTTAGTTTAAAAAAAAAATTAATTTACTTGTAAAAGAAAAATTAAATATAAATAACTAAATAAACAAAATAAAAACCACACCATAGAAAGAACCCTAAAGTTAGTCCATTTGACTTGCACTCTCCATACCATGTCTTCTGAAGTCAGATGATAATGTGAGGAACAGACTGAAATTTGAATCATTCACTGATAATCTTCCCATCCAGAGGAATTTTCTTCATTTTAGGCAACATAATGTATCTCTTACACACTGTAGCTATCTGTTACTCTCTGAGTTACGTAACTGCATTCAGTCATGCCACACAAGGAAACCAGTTTTAAACCAGTGGGATTTCTATATAGGAATGCAGACGTGATTATTGTTATTTTTTTTCTTCTGAAGAGCAGACTGAAATTTATCACAAGACCTAAAATGCCCTTATTACTTGCCAGATATCACTTGATCTGCTTTTAAATTTAATCTTACATTGATGTTTACTCAACAACCCTGGTCATTTCTACTCTAATGTAGTTGCATGGAAATATTAAAGCATCTAATTTCTATGGGAAGAAAATGACAGCATGCAGGTTTTAATATGAGAATGTGTACAGTAAATAATGACAGAATCTTCAACTGTTCTTTAAACTCTGATAGAAGAACATCAAAATATTTATAACATTTCAAAAATGTAAGTTTACCTTTAACTTGAACTGTAGTATACATATCTTTTTTCTTATTACTTGTCATGCCAAGAGCCTCTAGCTATACTGGTAAATGCTTTCAACATACTACCAAGGTATCAAATAAGTTCATTTCCTGCTTTTGAATAGACAAGATTGTTGCTTTTGTTTAAAAAACATTACAGACTTTCATAAGGAAACACAGGTTCAGATTCTTCAGAGTCTTTTCTTGCAGTTGTGGGTAACACTTTAATTGTTACTCTTAACTAGCATGCATATTACTAACATACTGGCTCCTTTATAAAGCACATATTAATGCCTTATTCTGCATGAGTGTATTTTAGATCCCTTAATCCACCCCATACCTAAACATAACAGGTACCTTGCTTAACTATTAATAAGCAAATTAGCAAATTACTGAGGCTGTATATAAAACACGTGTTTTGCTTTAATCATCTCAGAAATACACATGGCTGAATCAGATAATTTATGTGTCCTCTTTCCCACTTTCAACACACACTTTTTGCTACATTTTCCTAATGCTCATCAGAACTGACCTGTGCTCAAATGAGAAGTTTTGTAACACTTTATTTTGAAATCAAAAAACATCCTTAGAAATCACATCTGTCACTTTGACAGCCTTAGACAACAGAGAGCGAAAAAGAAGAAAACTAGTTTTTGGAAGGCAGGTATACAGCAAAGTGTGCAGCATCTATTTCATATAAATGCTTTCTATTTATCAAACAATCCTGAAATATTTTATCATGGTTTCCATACTGTTTTCAATACTGATAATAATCATAAATGTTTCTTGAACAGCAAATCAGTATATTAGAATGATTTCTGAAGATCATGTGACATTGAAGACTGGAGTAATGATGCTGAAAATTACATCACAGAAATAACTTACATTTTACAATATATTAAAACTGAGAACAGTTCTTTTAAACTGTAATAATATTTCACAGTATTACTGTTTTTACTGTATTTTATTCAAATAAATGCAGCCTTGGTGAGAGTCTCCATTAAAAAAAAAAAAAAAACATTTCAGAATCTTACAAACCCTAAACTTTTCAATAGTATGTACTCAATCACACATGTTTTGGGTGTGATTCTCAGTCACAGATTTATATAACATGTCTAATAGAATAACTAGCTCTTTGAATCTTATTTGTCCTGTTCTGGCTACAGGGGGAACGCAGCGTCTGCCATGAACTGTAGGTGTGTCTGTAGCTAAAGAGCTGGTATTTACGGCGCGGGTGCTGAGCGGGGACGAAGCCAAGCGTCTCGGCCTGGTGAATCAGGCTGTGGAGCAGAATAAGAGTGGAGATGCGGCGTATCTGCGAGCTCTGGATCTGGCCCGTGAAACCATCCCTCAGGTATACACAGCTGTGCTAGTTCATTCAGCTAACATCTTAGTGACCATTGTTCTGATGAAGCGTTGATGATTGTTCTCTTTCAGGGGCCAATAGCGATTAGAATGGCCAAGTTAGCAATCAACCAGGGAACAGAGGTAAGATTGCACATTTTACAGACTTCTCTGGTCAAAAATAGTTATTTTCTTGTGCCGAGGCCATTTCACACAACCTGTCTGTGACTTGAATGTTATTGTAGAGTTTTCCATTTGCATCACAAAAAAGATAAGGGAAACATTATCACCTCTGTTTGAAAAGATGTTTATTTTCATATTTTGCTTTCTGAAAACCAGACATACTGTGATGCATAAGATAAACCGTTGTGCTGTACTACATACTCTACGTCTCTCGTCTTACCAGCGAAAGTGTGATTTTACATGAAGTCATGTGCAGCTGTCATCGGAGAAACCAAAGAGAGAGTCTGCTTCATGACATTACCTTGACCCCAGAGGCCAGCCTGTCAACACCGCAGGTCCCTCAGGAAGTGACCTCACAGACCACCTCAGCTTTTCTGTTGAAGTCATTAAAAGAGGAAAATGCCAACATAGGCACTTGAAAATGTGGCTCTACCTACATTTTTGCAAAACATGTCTATACATAAGAGGGCTAGGTGATAAAACCATAATGATAATTATCACAATATATTTTTCCCTCAATAGAACAATAACACATGTTTGATATAATGTTAATGTGTTAAAAGCTGCATCACATGGACCAATTATCAGATGGGTTCATAAAGCAGCGCAGTGTTAGGAGATCGGTCTCCTTTTTCATTCAAATACCATAGAAACCATATAGTTGCATTGTACCATGGCAGTGAGTTGCTATGTGTGGTTTTACCCCCCACAACACTGCATGTTTTCCATGTCTCCTTAATCAAGCACACCTGATTCAGATCAAATAGGTGTGTCAGACAAAGAAGAGATGCAAAATGTGCAGTTTTGGGGTTCTCCAGGAACGTGACTGGGAACCATTGCTGTAGATGACCAATGGTTCGTTTTAATAAAAGTAGAGTCTCAAACAGTTAGAATGTTTACATTTTACCCATTTAATATGAGGCTGTTATACTTTTTGAAGACATTACTGTGTTTTTACTGTTTTTGTTAATGAACATTAATTTACATCTGCATCGTGCTGTCAAAGTCAGGGAACACAAACATGATTTGAAACATTAGAGCAGACGTTAGAGCATGCAGAAGCTGAGAAATTCATTCTCTATTAAGACAATTTGTAAAGGAAATAAGACTGAAAAGGGATTTTACTTAAGTCTACTCATGCATATTTTAATGTAGAAAAACATTTTATTATTATACATGTTTTGAACATTGTGCCTCAGATGTGTGAAATGTTCACCTGTTTAGCAAGGGTTTGTCATGAAAAAAAAGAGCAGTTTAAAAACAATTAACTGTCAGGTTATAACTTTCACTCACAAGACGAAATCTGCCTTTAAACTTGAAAGAAATAAAGATTTGTCAGTTATCATGATAATTATCAATATCGACTGATAAGAAAAACTTTAGCCTGATAATTCGCCCAGCCCTAATGCATACAATTGCAGAAACACTGCAGTTTCCAGCTAAAATTAACACTAGTGGCATTAAAACCTAAACAGCTTTTATTCCTTTTCACATAAATTATGATTACATGATTACAGGGACAGATTATTGATTAATAAAGACTTTTTTTATTATGGTTCCTTGCACAATACCACGTTATGACTTCAAAACACTTGATTTTTTTGTAAACTAATGCATTTTGCTGTTTCCATCACATAACCAGCTCCGTATGTATGGCTTATCTAAAAATGTAAACTTGCTCAACAGCACACCTGGTAGCATTGTACTTGTGATGTGAAGTGCTTTGATATGAGTCCCATGATAAAGAGATAAAGAGCTCAAAGACTTGTAGAAGCAATCTGAAACAGCATGGTTGCCTCAGCAAATGCGTTTTTATCTCACATTTGCTTTTGTTTACATTATCGTTTAGGTTTACGGTCAGGCTTAGTGATTAGTGCTGCATTACTTTCAAATGTGATAGAATATTAGTCTTTTATTAGCCAATTACTGGACATTTTGTTTCTGGACTGCCATGATATATATAGCAACCAACGTAATAAAACTTTGCCAGATTCACAGTAATCTGTCTTGGATCAAACTGAACGCGCTTTTAGTACCACTCACCTGAGATTTCACTTAAAAGGAATAATGAATCATGCAGGAAGCAAAGTGAAATCATTTTGTACAAATGCTCATTTCCAATGAAATGAGTTTTTCACTAGTTTTTCACTAGGAAGCAAAATAGCTTGTTTGTGTCTGACCTTATTTTTTTCTTTTAAGAAGAGCGGTAGTTAAATACAGAAAGAGCTCTATTGAGCCTTTAATGGCAAAGGACATTTGCTTAAAATTTGGTTGTTTTTCTAATGAAGGGTTCAGATATTTGTGAAATATATTGTTTTTGTGAAAATGCCAAGGTCACCTACAAAAGTAGGACTCTTTTTTCTGTTGTCATGAGGAGCTCTTGCACGTTTATTGGATGGTTTGTTCCTGCAGCTACAAGGAGAAAAGAAAGTGTGTTGTGTATGCATACAACATCGTGCTTGATGTTTTGTTTCTGCGGATGAAAGGGGATGAGGTTGTTTTTTTTGTTTGTTTCAGGTGGATTTGAACACTGGATTAGCTGTTGAAGAGGCATGTTATGCTCTGGTATGTTTACTCTATGAACATTTCCATTAATCTGAGAATCAAACTACAGTTTTGCCGTATGAAATATTAGTCTTATATTGCTGGGTTGGGTTCCAGAAGTAAAAACACCATTTGTTTTCATCATTGAGTAATTTATTTGAAAATGCCTCTATTATGGATTTTTGAAAATTACCTTTCATGCAGTGTGTAACACAGCTCTTAGTGAATGAAAACATCCTGCAAAGTTTTAAATCTGAACGTGCACTAAGTATAAAGTTATTGTCTCTCAAAAGAAAGAGTCGACTCTGAATCATTGAAGCAAGTCGTTTTTGTCAACTTGAAACATTAGCATATTGCCCCACCAGTTGTTGGTCTTTTCGTTGGTCTAAGAAAATGCAAATTCATTCTTTGCCACTAGGTGCCGCTTTTGGATCCAATCAGACCAATCATCGCAGATTAGCGTCACGCAAAGGAGGAGTTTGGAAAAATGAATCGTTGAGTGAATCGTTTGGGAGTCGTTGAGCAAATAAGGTAAAAATAAATGCATATTATTAGACAATGAAAGTGTTTTTTGACCTTGCATGCATGTCAGCCTGTTGTTGGTGACACCCAAAACCAAAATATGAACCTTTCATTACCCATAATAGGGCACTTTATTTTAACAGTGATGAATAAACCTTTCAAGATTGATTTCCATGTGGGCGGCGCTCTGACAAATTTACTCAAGTTCGAGTCCCAGCTTGAGGTCTTTTCCCAGTTCTGTTTCCCCTCTCTTTTCCTGTTTCTCCTCATAGTGTCCTGCCAAAATGCCTAAAGATTTAAGTATATAAAAGGAATGCATGCAATGCTTTAATTGTGTATAATCAGTCTGTGTATCAGCCATTTCAAGTGTTAACATAATGCACTTCATGAAGAGAGCGGATGCTGGCCTAGATCACTCAGGAAGCCACTATATTTAGCTCTTAAGAAGCACAGCTTCAGCGTTCCTCTGATATATGTGACTCTGTTGTCTCCTAGGTGATCCCAACCAAAGACAGGCTCGAAGGTTTGCTGGCGTTCAAAGAGAAACGTCCTCCTCACTATAAGGGTGAGTAACAGTGGCCTAACCAACCCGATTACAAACAGCTGCCTTCTGAATCTCGTAAAGAATGTTGCATACCTGAAATTTTTGGAGCACTGCCGGGCCCCTGGGGGCCTGATGATGGTAAAACCTGTGGGGATTGGAGCTGAAATATTTGAAAGATGAAAGCTATTCCTAAGTATGTGGATCACACATGGAAACATTTACAATGTACAGTACTCCATTACATGAGTATAACAACACACTGAAGATGTGAAGAGTAGGTTGATTCCAGGAATCAGTGCTGATGTTATGCATCAAAGCTGCTTTCACTTTAAACTTGTGCTTGTATGTAGTGCACCCAACATCCACCTAGTTTTTGCCCTAAGTGGCAAAAACGTTTTTAAGAAAAAGTGTTGTAATGAATATTTGTAATTTATGCAATAAAGCCTTAAAACGTTTTCGTACTCCATGTCATTCAACAACACAACCATTGAAGATGGAAAAACTCCAAGATTAATAGCGATAAGTACTTAAATATAAACATTATCTCACTTCCTCCAATGAGTATTGCCTTCAGGTATTTACTCAAGTTATCTTACAGCTACACCCTGTCCTTCATGAATTTAATATCAGGCAGCAAAATATGTCATCACCGGCATAACAAAACAGCTTTAGTCATGCTAATTTTCTAAACAAGGAAATATATAACTAGAAAATTATATATGTATACACAGCTGTTTAAATATTTGGGGTCAGTTCCTAAAGAAATTATTTCTATTTAGTGAAGACATGTTGATTTAAAGTGGCAGTTAAAATTGTTACAAATGTCTATTTCAAATAAATACTGTTCTTTTGAACTTCCTATTCAAAAATGTATTGGTTTCCACAAAAATATTAAGCAGCAACCTCAAGGGATGTGTATGGCAAAAACAGTGACCACAGTTGTCATGCTTCAAAAGGACCCAGAAACACTGCTGATAGATGATGCAATGTATGTCACTTTGGTTAGACATATTTATTAACAGTTACATTTCACAATGAGTCAGCTCTGAGAAGAGCTCCGTTCCAAGAAGCCCTGCGATCATTTCACTGATCCTGATTGTTATGGGAAGCGATAAAGCTAAAACCTCTCAAAATCATGTTTAGCAGAAATAAGTTTTATTTAGCTTCAGGGCTTTTTTAAGTACGTAAAAAAAAAGTTAATTGCAACCCTAATAGAATATTACAGTTGTGGGTGAAGGGTGGGTGGTGGTTTTACAGTCTACAGTGTTATTTGAGCTTCAGCTGCAAAAGAGGAAAAAACCCAGACTGTTGCAAGAGCTGCTGTGTCAGCCGACAGGAACGCTGCCCCAGGGGCTGATGGGGGATTGTTTCACCCACACCATACTGCTGCTGCATTCTGAGAACTGATGTAATGATGTAATGCTTATCTAATGTACACACAGCAGGAAAACACATGACTGCCGCTTGTTCGTCTAACCCTAGAATTTATGGACTGTTTTACCCACACCATGTAGTGTTTTATATATGTTCTTTTTTTTGTTTATTCATTTTATTTTTTATTAAGTGTCACCGTTTGGTGGCTCTCTAAACAACTAAATATATACTATCAAGTCAAGTCAAGTCACCTTTATTTATATAGTGCTTTATACAATACAGATTGTGTCAAAGCACTTTACAGTGTCAAACAGGAAAATAGTGTGTCGATAAAGCAAGAGGACAATAACAAAGAGTCAATTTTCAAGTTAAAGTCGGTTCATTGATGATTCAGTGATGTCATCATCCAGTTCAGCTCTCTTCCAATAGTGTCTGTGCAATCAGTCAAAAAAAAAAAAAAAAAACCCCTTGGGAGAAACCAGCCTTAGTTGGGGGTCCTTCTCTGACTAGATGAAACCAGCATGGTGTGGTTTAACTCGTCTGGTTCCTGTGGTCTTCACAGGGGATCTGTCTGTGTGTCGCTGACATTCAGGGCTGTAGAGATTTTTTTTTTTTTTTTTCTTTTTTCTCAATTTTTATAAATTTTTTTGAATTTGTTTAATGGTTATGTATTTGTTTTCTGTAAATTTTTTTTTTTTTTTTTTCTCAAAATAACAGTTTTTTTTTCCAAGATATTTTTTCACTTTTTAAAGATTTTTTCCTTGTCTTTTTTACACTCAGAGGTTGAGCATTCAAGTATAACTTAAACACCTGAATAGGATCTTAAAAGATTACTTAAAGGCCTGAGTAGGCATTGTAATTATTAGTCATGGAATTTTTTCCTGACCTTTTGTATTAGCAGTGCAGAGATGATCTCAGAAGTATCGAGCAGGAAATAACATGCATACTTGTGTATTCAAAGTCTTTTGGGAGTTTTGTCTCAAAGCCTTAATTTCTAGAGTTCCTGCTAGCCTGTTTTCTCTTTGATGACAGCATTGCAACATGTGGTGGCGGCTCAGGAATTTGAACCACATCCACATCTTAGACAGCTTCAGCCCGCATTCCTGTGTGCTCAATGAAGCCTTTATTCCAATGGTTTACACGTAGCATGTCTTCACATGCGCCCCAGCTATCAATTCCTCATTATATTCACCTCCCTCCAAATGGTCCTCAGCACCACACCTGTGCAGACTGCAAGAATGTGCACTGGGCTCACCGCTGATGACAGATCTCCGATCATTCGACTTAACAGCCAACAAATGCCTTTTTTCAGCAAAGACTGTATGGGCATCGTTCTAAATTGGACTTGGAATACTTTTTAAATTCCTATTTAGTTCCTGATAGCAAACAGGATCCAAATGTGTAATTCAAATTTAAATCTAGGAACAATTCATTCATTCATTCAAAAAAAAAAAGAAAGAAAGAAAGAAACAACAAATAGTGTATTTTCAGAAACATTATATATTTATATTCAGTGTTTGAAATGGGGGATTATTTCAGTACTGTCTCTTTCGAAATGAATTCTTTCATAAAATTTAATTGATCAATATGAGAATGGCTCATATAAAGCAGTATTTGACTGTCACGGAGACCTTTAAAGAGACAATGGTGGGGGAAAATGCTAACCAGGCTCATTGGAAATATGTGCTTCTACCTATATTTCTGCAAAACTCAAACATACACATACTTACAAAACACTGCAGTTTCCAGTTGAAATGAACACTATAGATGCAGTAAAACTCTGCTTCCATAACATTAATTCATTATCACACAAAATATTATTTACAGGGCTAAAGTTTTGATTAAGAAAGCCTAATTTTCACACAATTCCTTGCCCATTATGTTATGATTTGAAAACTGATACTTTCAAACGTTAGCATCTCATATCCAGCTTGCTTCATATGTATGGGTTTTCTAATGCAGTAGGTTTGCTCGGTAGCTCGCGGTGAGGTAAACGAATCCCGTGAAACTACGGTTCAACTAAACAGCTCAAACCCACATATAAGAAAATTTATTACACGGCTCTGTAGAATATTTGATTCTGATTGGTCAGTCGTGACATTCCGAGGTACGTTATCCCTCGATAACAACCGGTAAAAACTAATAACACAGGCTCATCCGGGTAACTGAAGTCTGCGCTATACTCTGGCTAGGAATTGCTTTTTCTTGGTGGAAGCTTTGCTTTTGTTTGGCTAATAAAATTTTTAAACTTTAATTTAAATTTTTTTTTTTATTTAATTTAATTTAATTAATTATTATTATTTTTTTATTTTGTCATCCTGGTATTGTGGACTCACTCTGTCGTTTCATACAAACTCTGCTGCTGCCATTTTGCTACGATTGCTTTGTAAGCTGGAATGGATTATAAGATAACTAACAAACTGGTAAGATTTTAAAACATTTTCGTCTTAAATCTTTTATTTGCCATAATTATTTTTGTGGTGAAATGTTATGTAATAAGTGGTTTGACTGCACCTTTTCCCTTAAATGTACGTCTAGTTTGAACTTGCCACTTGCAACTGCTGTGTTCACGGGAAGCAATTGCGTTCAAATATTTTAACTCAAATCAGTATTTTGTGTCTAATTATTTACTTATATGGCAAGTTGCCATGTAATAAGTGGGATAATATACATCCAAAACACTTTAGTTGTGTGTTTAGAATTGTTTGATTTTTAGTTTTGTGATAATGAGTTATGAATTTGAAGGAGATGGAATATGTTATGGATGGTGGTGATTTTGAATAGCAATGATACAGTGGGTTACCGCTCTCAACAAAGCAGCGCTGCGCTAATAAACACTACTGTAATATGCATTGTTCAGAGGCAAGATGCAAAGAAAATACTACGTAAAGTTTTCTAAAGACAGTCAATTCACCTCAGAGATACATTTTTATAAACTCCTCGAATCTTCACATATCTGACAGATTTTCGACTGGCTTGCGGTTAGTGAACGCAAAGTTTATTGGCTGAACATAAAGTTTATGTTAGCAAATGCAAAGTTTTTCGGAGGAATACAAAACAAAGTTTCTCAGGGGAACAAAAGTTTTTTTGAGTAAACTAAAAAGCATGATCATTTTTCCTCCTATCCCATTCTTTCCATCACCTTTAGGATCTCTGTAATGTGCTTATGACTCTGTAATGAGTCTTATGAAATTACTAAATGTAAGTGTTTTCTGGGACAGTTTGAGATATGTGCAGTCTGTATCACAGATACACATTTTTTATTTATTTTTTTACTTTTGAGTAAACTCATTTTTCTCAGAGCTTTTATATGCTGCCCCTCTGTTATCTGAAGTGCACTGGGAACTCTTGGCTTGGTTCTGTATGGTTAAACAATCGTTGGAAGTTGTTAGGGGAAGCTCAGAGTTGCCTCACACATGGGTGGTTTGCTGAGAAGGGGAAGGCGCATTAAAGAGCCCAAGTCCAAGCCTACGTGCTGAACCGCGCACCTCCCCCTCGACGCGGACAACACCACTAACATTCCTTCCCAGATATAAACATTTGCTCCTTTCCACACATCACATCTGGAACGCCACATGCATTTCCAGCATTCGTTTCAACACACCCATGACAAAAGTGTTTTGCATAATGTCCAAACAGCTGTACACATTTTCAGAAATACACTATTAAAAGCAACCATCAAAACTGTATTTGATGACCTCAGCCCGGCTGACCAAAGGGTGCTGTCAGTCATGCAGATATATCCAACATTTGATTGAAGATTTTCTACACGTGTTTGTTTCCACGTGTGGGTTCAGAAGATGAGCTCTCCTAAACTCTGCATGACTGCACGGAGAGATGCTCGGAGCCTTGCGTCATGTGTTTGCTTTCTTCTCCTCTCGTTTAAGCATGTGGCCAGCAGTTCATTCCATGGTCACGTGCACAATGGCCTAAGCAGAGCGCTCATACTGTATTTGAAATGGGGCATGCGTTCGTTTCCCAGAACCTGTGGTGTGGCCAAACCTGACGTTTTTTTCCTAGTGTTGAAAGTTGGTCACATAATAAAAAGCATTTAACCAGATAAACTCAGTATGAAACTCAGTGTGTGTTAATAGGGGCAGTCGTGGCCTAATGGTTAAAGACTGCTCCCCGGGCGCCACAGCAATATGGCTGCCCACTGCTCTGGGTGTGTGTGTGTTCACTACAGTATGTGTGCACTTGGATGAGTTCGGTTCCTAGTATGGGTCACCATACTTGCCCACATGCCACTTTAATTTTCACTTTAAAGAAGCAGATGTGAGATATATATTTATGTATGCCACTTCTTGTCACACAGTTCAGCTTGTTCCATGATTCATCTAAGCTTTTGAAAATGTTCCAGAAAGAAAATGGGTCTCTGAGAGAAATAGCTTTTAGTTCCTGGAACGCCACATGTATTTCCACAGAGACCAAATTAAACTATTTGTGATATTTAAGTCTATTTCCATTGTTACTCGAAACCTATGCACAGTATGCTTTAATGCAAATTTTACAGATATTCATACAAACTAATAATGTGTCTTCTACTACAAACTGATCGCACAGTGTACAGTATATCTTAACAGTGTGATTGTAAATATGTTGGGTTGAACGAAATAAATGTGAAAACAGATGCACTACTGTTTGGGGTCACTGTCAGTAATTTTTTTTTTTTTTTAGCAAGAATGCATTAAAATCCTTTGTTGTGATGAGTCTCAAGGATTTCCATAAGCTCTGTGAAAAACATTTATCCAAGATGAGGGACGAAGCAAGACAAGTGTTGATTATAACTATAATTAAATTCAATAAAAATGTCCTGTGTGTTATTTACAGTGTTGCTGCCAATTAAACGCATTCCAGATCAGTCACTTATGAGCTTCCATTTCAGTCAGGATTCTGCTTTAGATAGCGACTGCCATTAGACACCAAGGCAGCTCACTAGGTTTTGGAACAGAGCCCGAGTGTTTAGACGGCTGACTCTGAGAAAGGTTGTTCTATGAATGGGGAATCAGCGCTGGCCGAATCCAGCTCTCTCTCTCTTTCTGTCTCACCAGTACAGCTGCTCCAGATTCACGTGTTGCTATTCCTAGCCGCACCCAGGAGCTATAAATAGGTGCCTTTCTTTGCAGACTGCTGGAACACGTGCCGTCAGCCTTCTAGGCGAGAGGAGCCAATCAGCAGGAGAAACTGTTGACCAAGTGAAACCATGTGACCTTTTTGTGTTTTAGATGGAACTGTGTTTGTGTCACCAGGCTGGAGCTAAACTGACTGTCCTTCACAGCCGGGCTCTAGTTGAGGAATTCTATGTTTGCCTTTGAATAGCTGGATACATTTTCAACATATCTGATTGCAGCTGAAACAAAGGTTGAACACATTTTAGTAGATATACAGGAGCCCCAAGTATTTGTACACTTAAGTCACACTTAAACATATCTGAATGTCATAGTATTTAGAAATACTGTATATCCAATCAAGGGGGCATCTTTTTGAAGGAATGGTGGCATAAGGATAGGTTTGTTGGGTTTACTGTGACAAAACAATATATAAATTTATACTATACTTTTACACTATTTATTAGTATAAAATGAATATTTACATACAACCTTGATTGCACAAAATTTGGGACATTTTGTGAAATGCCATAAAATAAAGAATATGTTTTTTGTTCATTCTCTTTAACTTTTCTTTAATTGACTAAAGTACGAATAAATCGTTTTCTGATGTTTTCACTGGCTAACTTAATTTTATTTTGTAAATGTAAACAGATTTTGATGGCTGCAACGCATAAAAACTTTGGACAGAGGCATGTTTAACACTGTGTCACAGAAGCTTTTAATTACAGTGTTTAATTGTTTGGGAATTGTCATTTTTGTCAAATCCTGCTTGATACAAGACTTCAGCTGCTCAGCAGTCAGTGATCATCGTTGTCTGATACTCCTTTTCATGACTGGTCATACATGTTCAATAGGAGACAGATCTGGACTGATCAAGCTCATTCACTCTGTGTCTATGAAACCACGCTGTTGTAGCACATCCAGAACGAGACCTGGCAGTGTCTTCATCTAATAACCATGGACTTCCCATGAAAGACCTCATCTTGATGGCAGTATATGTCTCTGTTCCAGTATATTTCGCTGGTGAAGGTCTGGATGCTCCTTTAGTTTTTGGGGGTTTGTGAATTGATGTGTATTTTTACTGGAGTGAAGTTGAAATGTGGACTCATCTGAGCACAGCACACATTTCCACTGTCCTTCTGACGATCTGAGATGAGCTCTGGCCAGAGAACCCTGCGGCATCGCTGCACAGAACTGATATGTAACAGAGTAACAGAGATTCAGGATGCATTTATTGAAGCAGCAGCAGACTGTGTTAAGTGACAGTGGTTTTCTGAAGTACTCCTGAGCCCATGTGGCTATATTTCACACCGCAGCATGACGGTTTCTCAAGCGACACATCTGAGGGGTCAAAGGTCACACACATTCAATTGAGGTTTCCTGTCTTGTCCTACACAGACTGAGATTTCTCTGGATTCCCTGAATCTTTTCACAATATTATACATGGTAGTTTGTGAATTCTTTGTGATTTTACATTGTAAAATTGTATTTTTGATTCATTTGAAACTTCTCATGAAATTTGGCACAGAATGATGAGCCATGATCCAGCTTTGCTTGCAAAAAAATGAGATGCTTCTTTTATACCCGGACACGATCCCCTCTCCTATTACAGTAATCACCTGCTTACTGTGAACTGTTTCTAAAACAGTTTAACTTGGATATTCTATAACCTTTCACTTTTATTTTGCCTCTGTCCCAATTTTTTTTGGCATGTGTTACAGCCATCAAAATCAAAATTAGTTTACATGTACAAAATACATTTAAGTTGGTCAGTGAAAACTTTGGAAATCTTTTCTTTGTACTTTTGTCAACTGAATAAAAGTTAAAAAGAATTAACAAATCACAGATTCTTGATTTTATTGCATTTTACAAAATGTCCCAAATTTTCTAGAATTGGGGTTGTTGTAGATAGATAGATAGATAGATAGATAGATAGACAGATAGATATATAGATAGATAGATGCAATATATATTTACAGAATATTTTTTTATTAAAATGTATTTTTGTCGTTAACTCAAAACCTTTGTCCCACAATTTTCTTCAGTATTGATGATGCTTTGTTTTTCTGCTCAGAGAAACGGTTAATGATTGCAGTGATGTCATCTGAAGAGAAAAGCTATTCAGTTTAACTTTATGTGCACATGCAACGGATCTCAGTGAAGATGTGTTGCTCAGCAACCGTACGCAGAAGCGAGGAGTGGGAGTGGACTCTGACTGAGCCAAATGACGCAAACAGCATTTATCATCGCCACACAGCTCTAAACGAGGAGGGGGCAATACAAGTGCACGTTCAATATTTCTGCTAACCTATTCTGGGCGTTCAAAGAAATAAACATGTTTACTGCTGCACAAAGATACTACCTACATGAATAAAATAACATATGTGAGTGTCATCATAGCAACCTTTGGAAACTTCATCACATGTGTGATGATCTGTAATATCCTCTTATTTGCCAAAGTAAACTTTAATCAGAGCAAAACAAGGTAATAAAGCAAGGAGCTAATTGCTAAGAAAATGTGCTAAGGTTTGGAAATCATGGAAATCCAAGCTTGTTGGAAACTCTTATATTGTGAAATCTGGCATACTTAGTCTTCAGTGTTCAATCATCTCTGAAATCTTGAATAATTTAGCTCTCAATGTGACAATTTGATGCTATTTGCCTTGATTAATCTTTAGAGATAGTCTGTTTCCGTACAGCATGAAAGAGTGCAGCAATGTTGTGTGTTTGATTCATGCTGGTAAAAATGTCCAGTATAACTGCATTGGGTAAAAGTATCATCCATCTCAAATTATATAGAATAACGTCTGAACAGATCACTTCTCTCTGGAAGATTATAGGAAGCATAATTGTCTTATTGATTCTTCACAATGGCAATTCAAGAGAAGTACCTATTTATCAGAGCAAAAGTGTTTAGGTGTATAGGTTTCACAGAGATAGCTCATACTCAGGTACATGTGTGAAGCAGTTCACAAACCCGTTCACATTAAACTCACATTCTGAGCTACACATACCCAGGTTGAAAGTTTGAGTTGTTTTTGTGCCTGCAGCTGCTGGCCTAATTTTAGCTGTGGGTCGATGGCTGAGCTCTGGCCGCTCTGATGTAAGATTGAGCCATCACATTAGTCACCTATTGTGCTGAATGCAGCTGGAATCGAATGGTGACCCTCTGGCCGACTTCCAAGCGCCGACACCTAATCCAGTATCTGCTCGTTCACGTGGAGCCCTATTGAAGGCCTGTTTATACAGCCACGAGAGGCCATGAGGTTCATTCATGCACCCATACCCTCGCTTCTGTGTCACTGACAGATTCTCACACTCTTATGGCTTGCAGCAGCTGCTGTGCCGTTCACTCGCCATCAAATAGTTGCATTTTGTCCTGATATAGCGACTAGGACTTCTAGTAAGGATGTTATACAAATACAGCTACTGGTTTCATAACACTGGCCCATTTAATAAGTTGATTGTGATGGTACAAAGTGTACTAAAATTTGATCAGGCAGAGTATCATTGGAATATACAGTAATTAAAAAACATTCAGGGTGGGCGGGAAACAAATGCTCACAGTGTGATTGCACACAGGTAACACATTTAGGTTATAACAACATTGTTTTTAATTGTTTCTAAAACATTGAAATGTCCAGTTTTCCTCTTGTGATTCTAACATTAGCTGAAAATGTGTTACAACGCTCTACTAACTTTATTTTCACCCATAATATACTGTTATTTAAATATTTATTTTTAGAATTTTAAAATGTTCTTGTCGTAATTAGAACGTTATTTAAAGGTTACAAAAAAACATTTCTTAGGCGTTCATCATGGTACAAAATAAATATATAAATAAATAATTCCTAAGGACATTCTGAGAATTTTGTTCTGAGAACGTTCTGAGATTGTTCAAGTAAAAATAACATCATGAGAACGTGTTTTTCTAAGAATGTTCGCTCTCAACATTATGAGACCATCAAATATTGATAAAGATATGGGAATGTCCTATATACATTAAGAACGTTTTGTTTTAACATTTATAGAAACATATTTGCCTATATTAACTTTTAAAAAATATTGTGAGAACGTGAAACGTAAAAGACATGTATTGATATTAAAGGAGGAATGCCTATTCACTTCACCGACTATTAACAGGAGTTTAAAGGGAATCTTGCCACAAATTACGGTGGCCGTGAGGTGCAATACAGATTACAATTATGAAAACAAAATAACAAATTGCAAACGCAAATGCAAATCTAAAAAACTAAA
The DNA here is from genome assembly GCF_018340385.1 of Cyprinus carpio. Taxonomy (NCBI): domain Eukaryota; kingdom Metazoa; phylum Chordata; class Actinopteri; order Cypriniformes; family Cyprinidae; genus Cyprinus; species Cyprinus carpio. The sequence goes on along the minus strand of NC_056581.1, from coordinate 310,416 downwards.
TAACAATTCAAAAAACACAAAAAAAATTCATGGCCATCGTAATAAATCAATCATCTAGTATTACTTATTACTTAAGTCAAACATTGAAACCCCATCTATTGTGTTACCGGCCCTCAACAGATCTGGAGCCCATCTACCAGAACAGCGGGCTGTCAGAAGGTCACGAAGCTGTTTCTTCTGTTCGTCTGCCCCCTTGTGCTACAGAATGGTATTGATGCTTTACTTATAATTTTGAAACAAAGTTGGACTACACTTTGTTTCAAAATTACACTACAAAAAAGTTTTGTTAGTTGTGGTACAGAATGGTATTGATGCTTTACTTGTTCGAAACTGTAAATAAATCAAAAATTACTGGAGTGCGTTTTACAAGGAAATACTATTTAATTTTTCTACTTCGAAAATGCATATATAACTCAACGTATTGCTTGCTGCATCTTTGTAATTATTTGTGAAATTTACTAGCAATATCTGAGTGAAAACTGTTTCAGAGTACTTTTTCTTCTCAGGATACAAAACAAGACACACATTTGTAGTGCATGATTACACACATATGTGCATAGTTGTGAAATTGTCAATTTCATAATGGTTTGAATTTGTATTTCTCAGGATGTTAAAAACTAAAAGGTCCTGAATGCATACATGTAGCTGGTGTCCTGGCAAGAAAACCAGCTACATGTATCAAGTGACCAGTGATATAAAAGCATCCCAGAATCTAGAAGAATGTGGCTGCTTTGGAGAAGCTAAAATAACTTATCATTTGGATTTGTCCATTATTAATGGTCACTGTTCTTGAGTTATTGCATAGCTCATTAACAGGAGAACATAACTGCTTTATTTTCAGCCACACCTCATGAAGATGATACTATTATGCCAAACCACACAAATGCTTTAGTGTATCAGAAAAGTTCAATGGAATGAAAATGTAGCTTTTTCTAGCGTTCTAGAGTGTAAAGAGCTCTAAACAGAAAACAGGAGTGTTTCTGCACACTACTTTGGCTTTAAATCTAAAATCCTGCCTCTCTCTTTGTCTCCAGCCTCTACCCACCTACTAAAATTCAAGTTATCGGTGACCAGAAAACATTTCGCTCAGTGAATTTGATGAACTTTTATTGACTAGTGTTTAAATTTCAGCTGCTCATAGAAGTAGCCTAGGTGTGCTCGTCTGTTCTACAGTGAAGCCCACAACACTTTTTTGCCCACAACAAATGAAGCATATGCTGTCCTAGACTGAGTGGTGGCCTTTGTGTTTTGACCGCAGGGCGACCACATAGGGCTTAGGGAAGATTGAATAGACTTCCAGCGGATATCCAGTGGTTTGAACAGGCAGCTGAATTGGCATCCACTGCATAATAAATTAAACATCGAACCACACACCTTACAGCTCCCCGCCTGCTGCTGTCAACAGCCTGATTCTCATCTTGGCTCACAGTGTGTCAGTTTAATAGAAATCTCACTGCATTTGTCTCCGTTTGAATGTGTAGAGATATTTAATCTGAATAGCCTGGATTTCAAGAAATGGTTAATTAAACCTGTTTCGACTATAGCAAGAGTAGCAAGTCATAATTAAAATGTGCTAACTGTTGTATATGATGCACTTAATACACAAAACACCAAAGAACAGCATGCAGTTTAGCTAAAAGAGTAAGATAGATTTGAACTTTAAAGTTTGCTTTTCAAGCATCAGTCCATCTGGGCCTATGAAAGACATAAACCTGCTAACTGAAGCTTCAGTTGTTTGGCTCATTGATTTCCTATAAACCATCTTTTGAGGATTTGAGAGTGACTGTTGAAGCACCTGATGTGGAAAGAGCCTGAAGTCTAAAGGCTTTCATACTGAAGTGACACAGGTGGAGTGTCCTCACATCTGCCACAAGGCGAGAGGCAACAGAAATAGGCTCTGGTTTACCGTCTCTGCGGTGTTAGACAGCGTCTGTCTGCAGCACAGGTTCCGATGGCTGCTATCAGATGCCTGCAGGCGATCTGCCTTGACCAGGAACCCTGCTGCAGGCCTGAGCTGTGGCTTCAGTCCCAGAGCTGCAGGCGTCTGTGTCAGGCAACGCACATCCCACTGTGGGTGACCTGCTTCCGGCAGATGTCCCAGTTGCAGGGCCGAGGACGATTCCACCACAGAAAGCGCGAGGAGGAAGGGGTGGAGGCTGTGGGGGTTGCGCAAAGGCGGTTCTCCTTGTGCTTTGAGGTGTGGGGTCGATGCTTCCGTTTGGCTTGAGCTCCAGCAGCAGCAGATGAGAAGAAGAGAGCTCGTATTTATCGTTCAGCTATGTAACCTACTGGTTCATTTGTGGGGCCCGAATATAGCAGCTGGAACCCCATTTACCATGGCTAGTTTATCAAATCTGGGTGTGTTAGTGTTGCAAATTTTATCACCTTGAAAATTGCATAAACGATCTGATTTGCATAAACGATCAAGATCTTTTGTTGTTCTGGTAATGGAAAGAAGTTCTGTGCTGAAATATGCTGGTGAAATAATTAGAGTAGTCACAATAGCAACAAACCACCATGTCAAATAATAAAAACAAACCGGTAGTGAACATACTTTTTTCGGTATTTTTCTAAATATATTTCCTGTTGCACAAACAAATTGAGTCAAATCTCAGTCAGATGTTCTTTAGTACCTCATGAAAAAGAAGCTTAGTGCAAACTGAATTTATTGATTTTGGACACTTAAATGCATGTTAATTGCAATTTAATTCAAATCTATTATAGTTTAAATTTATGTTAAATGAAGTTTAGAGTGATTTTGACCCACTTACATAAGTAGTACTTTAGTGCATGTCATAATATAATAACATACTTATATTGTCTTTGAAATATGGTTTATGTGTGCTGCTGAATATACCAACAAGCATTTATGGTAAACTAAAATACATGTTAATGTCATTTCTATTGACACTTGTAACTCATGTATTTAAATATGTTATTAATTACACATTTATAATGATAAATTAGCAATTTAGATGATTTTATATACAGTATATATAAACTTTTGATGAAGTACTGAATAAAAAATGCTGGGTTAAATAAGGACAAACCCAGCGATTGGGTTGTTTTCAACCAACAGTTGGGTTAAATGTTTAACCCCACCTCCTGGGCAGTAACCCAACCGCTGGGTCAAAAACTTCTGGGCAGTAACTCAACCGTTTTTTAAAAAGCATTTATATGGTTCACTACAGTTAAAATAATCATCAAGTACTTTACATGCGTTAGTCCGTTAGTTTGTTAGTCAACATAGTAAGTGTACTTCTTTGAAGCATGACACAGAATAAAACAATGAGTAAAAAACTATTAATTTGATATTATTATAAACTGTATTTTTTAAAAGTGTACTTAAGTGTTAAAAACAGTCATTAAAGTGAACAGTAGTCTCTCAAAGTACACTTAAGTGGCATTGTACGTTAAAAGTGCACATTCAGTACAATTTAAGTGCACTTTTCACAAGGGGTATAAAAGAGGCCTAGCCTGTCTGTTTTCGAGCAGGTGATGCATAACATGTCCACGTTTTTTATTTTTCCCCAAGACTGTAGATTTAAATTTATATGAATATTTTAGGTGCTGAAACTGGTCCAGTTCTTCAATGTTTTGAACGCATTTTGACTTTGCAAATTTGTTTTAAATGGCCCTGTTATTTAGTCAAAGTATAAATATTCCATGTAGTCTATTAGTTCATATGGTTTGCAAAACAACTGCATTCTACTGTATTCAGTTCTATTCTATAATAATATTAAAATAATTAGCAAAATGCTGTTATTTTAAATGGAGTATAGCATTGCAGGAAGTCAAATAGCCTGTTGCTAAAACTTGAGCATGATTTGGATGGATGAATTTTGTCCATCAGTTACCAAAAATTAACCCAAGAAGCAGAACTGACTCAGATGGGCATTTTTTGTGATTTAGTGTCATCTATCTGAACCATTTCTGTGTTTGTGAGTTTTCTCGTTACTAAAAGCTTCTTGCCTGTTGTTACCAACCCCAGAAAACTTACATTAATCTGGGGTGCTGCATCTGTAGACACACTTCAAAATCGCAGCCGGTCCATGCACACTTGCACCTTTCCTCTCAGATCCGATAAGCGACCCATCGCTTACAGAACTACTGTTTTGAAAGTATGTGGGGGGGGGGGGGGAGGGGGGGTATGGGTGGCCCTTGAGGGAAAGGCTAGTGAGCGTTTGGCCGGGTGCGTGTTGCTCTCTGTGGTTCTGTTCTGTAGGTCTCACTGGTGTGTGTGATTGTGTATGTGTCACTACTGAATATATGTAAGGTTTCTGTTGGGCCTCCGTCCAAATATAATGAAACTCAAGAGCACATGAGAAATATATGAGGGAGACGTTTCAGTGCTGCAAACTCATAGAGTCCATCATTTAAGCATGACTGATGTTGTGCACAAAGAAGACAAAAATATATAATCTTGTGAACGTGTGGCAAAGGCTAACCCAGAAGAGAAGAAATTGTTGAATAAAGTTGTTATTTTTGTTTTCTTTGTGCACAAAAAGTATTCTCATAACTTCATAACATTATGGTTGAAGCACTGCTGTCACATGGACTATTTTAACAATGTCCTTACTAACTTTCTGAGCCTTGAATGTTTCAGTCGTATTGCTGTCTATGCAGGGTCAGAAAGCTCTCAGATTTCTTAAAAAATTGTACCTTAAAAGTATTTTAATTTGTGTTCTGAAGATGAACTAAGGTCTAACAGGTTTGAAACAACACGAGGGTGAGTAATTAATGGCAGCATTTTCATTTTTGGGTGAACTATCCCTTTGAAGACAACCATTATGGCAGATTTTGAATTGTGAGTATATCACATTCAAGGAATGTTCTGGGTTCAGTAAAATTTAGGTTTAAATTACATTTTATTACAGGAAATAATTCCAGCCTGTTTTTAAAAATAAACAAAAGTTGCCTTTATAGATATGTGCTTACCGTTAAGATCTTACTGTCTAAAAGTAAAAAAAAAAAAAAGGGTTTTAAAAAAACTGTCCAGTTACTTTCATTTGTTTGGAATGACCCTAAAAAACATCCAGTTTCTGCAGTGCCTTTCAAAATGCCATTTAAAATTTACATAAATGTTGAGACCATGTTTCCAGTTGCTTTTATATACTTGACTGTTAGCAAGTTATATAGTAACATTATTGAGTTTGTACCTGTGTGCATCACAGCCCTAGTTCAGAAATACCTGAATTTCAAAAGTGTGACCTGGAAAAGACACGGAAATCTTTTAAACTATTTAACATTTATATAGTATATTGTAATGTATAATGGCCATTCTTCTCATCTCTTCACCTCAGTGTTATTCCTGCTTCCTGTTTGCCGTGCTGCTGTTTGTGATCGTATCTTACTATCACTCTCTCTTGTTTAAAGTGATAAAATATAATAACTTAATTCCCACCATATTTCTGATATTATCTGTCAATCTAATCTGATTAATTTGATTGTTCGCTTTGCAGCACACCTGCAGCGCGTTAGCATTCGTTAGCTTGTCATTAGTGTTTCCATTCATGCCTATTGCTGTTTTCTTTTCTCCTCTCCTCTCTCTCGCTCTGTTTCTTTTCTCTTTCACTCTGTTTTTTTTCACAAGTTCATCAGACAACTCTGGTAAGGATCTTTCATCAAGCACGGTGAGTAATGGCTTCTCCTGCTATTGTTATTTGCACCGCTTGCCACATGTATAGATATCTCTCTCTGTCGGCGACGAGGGATTCACATGTGAAAAATTAGTTAGGCTGACAGAGAAGATTTCAGAATTAGAGACACACATCCAAACTTTAATTGAGGACAGTAAGAATGTGAGGGCTCTAGATATGGCTTTGGATGTGTCTAGCTCAGGGAGTCCTGTACATTGTTCGGTTCCGGTAACAGCGCCTCTGCATCAGGGCAACTGGGTGACTGTGAGGCGGCATAGTCGTGGGTCAAAACACCGCTCTTCTGTTCTGATCAAAACATTAAATGGGGTCTCCCCACTCAGTGATGCACCCACTGAGAAACCTGATGAAAGTGCTCTAGTTATTGGTGATTCTATTGTACGGAACGTGGAAATAGAGACACCAGCCCCCATAGTCCAATGTTTACCGGGAGCCAGAGCCAGAGGTGTGTGAACTTGCAAGCACGATGTCAGACACTGTAATATGCTCTGGTCCCCTCCCTGCTTACTGTGGTGATGAGATACATAGCAGACTGTCGTCACTCAATGGCTGGATGTCTAAGTGGTGCCCACAGAATAACGAGTTTTTGGGGCAGACCTGACCTGTTGAAAAGAGATGGTCTTCATCCCTCCTGGGGTGGTGCCGCTCTTCTGTCTAGAAATATGGCACATAGTCTTAGAGTTTGTACTTGACTAACTGGGGCCCAGGTCAGGAAGCAGACAGACTGGCTAAACCGACCGTCTGCTAAACATAGCCGAATCATGTCACAGAAGTCAGTTAATTCTCAGCTCATAGAGAGTCGTTCACCTAGATATCACACTATAGAGACTGTGTCTGTTCCCCAAGCTAGAAAATACAAAAAACGTCCAAACCAATTTAATTTAATTTAATTTAAGATTAACAATTTAATTGAGGTTCAACAAATAAAAAACAGATGCAATACGGATAAACAAATGATAAAGCTTGGCTTATTGAATATCAGGTCCCTTTCTACGAAAGCACTTTTTGTAAATTATATGATCACTGATCATCACCTAGATGTGCTCTGTTTGACAGAAACCTGGCTAAAACCTGATGATTACATTATTTTAAATGAGTCTATACCCCAAGATTACTGTTATAAACATGAGTCACGTCCAGAAGGTAAAGGGGGAGGTGTTGCTTCAATTTATAACAATGTTTTCAGTATTTCTCAGAGGGCAGGCTTCAAGTATTACTCGTTTGAAATAAAGGTGCTTCATTTAACATCGTCCAGAGAAACAAATGTTAATGATAAATCCCCTGTGATGTTTGTACTGGCTACTGTATACAGGCCACCAGGGCACCATACAGACTTAATTAAAGATTGTGCTGATTTTATATCCGAGTTAGAGCTGGCTGCAAATAAAGTTTTAAATGTTGGAGATTTTAATATCCATGTTGATAATGAAAAAGATGCATTGGGATCAGCATTCATAGACATTCTGAACTCTATTGGGGTTAGACAACACATCTCAGGACCTACTCATTGTCGAAATCATACTCTAGATTTAATACTGTCACATGGAATTGATGTTGATGGTGTTGAAATTATGCAGCCAAGCGATGATATCTCAGATCATTATTTAGTCTTGTGCAAACTTCATATGGCTAAAACTTTAAATTCCACTTCTTGTTACAAGTATGGTAGAATCATCACTTCTAGCACAAAAGACTGCTTTGTAAGTAATCTTCCTGATTTATCCCAATTCCTTAGCATATCCAAAATCTCAGAACAACTTGATGTAACAGAAACTATGGACTCTCACTTTTCTATCATTTTAAATACAGTTGCTCCTTTACGCTTAAGGAAGATTAAGGAAAACAGTCTGACACCGTGGTATAATGAGCACACTCGCACCCTAAAGAGAGCAGCCCGGAAAATGGAGCGCAGCTTGAGGAAAACAAAACTAGAGGTATTTCGTATTGCTTGGCGGGAAAGTAACCTATCTTACAGAAAAGCATTAAAAACTACTAGATCTGATTACTTTTCGTGTCTTTTAGGTGAAAACAAACATAACCCCAGGTATTTATTCAATACAGTGGCTAAATTAATGAAAAATAAAGCATCAACAAGTGTTGACATTTCTCAACATCACAGCAGTAATGACTTTGTGAACTACTTTACTTCTAAGATCGATACAGTTAGAGATAAAATTGTAACCATGCAGCCGTCAGCTACAGTATCACATCAGACAGTGCACTATAGATCCCCTGAGGAACAGTTCCACTCATTCTCTACTATAGGAGAGGAAGAATTGTATAAACTTGTTAAATCATCTAAACCAACAACATGTATGTAAGACAACAACCCATCTAAGCTCCTAAAAGAGGTGCTTCCAGAAGTCATAGATCCTCTTCTGACTATTATTAATTCCTCATTGTCATTAGGATATGTCCCCAAAACCTTTAAACTGGCTGTTATTAAATCTCTCATTAAAAAACCACAACTTGACCCCAAATAACTAGTTAATTACAGACTGATCGCGAATCTCCCTTTTCTGTCCAAGATACTAGAAAAGGTAGTGTCCTCACAATTATATTCCCTCTTAGAGAAAAATGGTATCTGTGAGGATTTCCAGTCAATATTTAGACCGTATTATAGTACTGAGGCTGCTCTGATTAGAGTTACAAATGACCTGCTCTTATCATCTGATCATGGTTGTATCTCTCTATTAGTGCTATTGGATCTTAGTGCTGTGTTCAACACTATTGACCACACTTTTGTTTTATTGGATCTTAACGCAGCTTTTGGAATTAATGGAAGCTGCATTAGCATGGTTTTAATCGTACCTATATGACCGCCATCAATTCGTAGCAGTGAATGAAGAGGTATCATATCGATCACAAGTGCAGTACGGAGTACCTCAAAGCTCAGTACTAGGGCCGTTACTTTTCACGCTTTACATGCTACCTTTGGGAGATATCATCAGGAAACACGGGGTTAGCTTTCACTGTTATGCTGATGATACTCAGCTCTACATTTCTTCGCGGCCCGGTGAAATATACCAGTTTGAAAAACTAATGGAATGCATAGTCGATATAAAAAACTGGATGATGAGTAATTTTTTACTGCTAAATTCTGAAAAAACAGAGGTGTTAATTATAGGACCTAAAAACTCTGCATGTAATAACCTAGAACGCTGTCTAAGACTTGATGGCTGCTCTGTCAGTTCTTCGTCATCAGTTAGGAACCTAGGTGTGCTATTTGATAGCAATCTTTACTTAGAAAGCCATGTTTCTAGCATTTGTAAAACTGCATTTTTTTATCTAAATTACGGCCTATGCTCTCAATGTCAAATGCAGAAATGTTAATCCATGCGTTTATGACCTCAAGGTTAGATTATTGTAATGCTTTATTGGGTGGTTGTTCTGCACGCTTAATAAACAAACTCCAGTTAGTCCAAAACACAGCAGCTAGAGTTCTTACTAGAACCAGGAAGTACGACCATATAAGCCCGGTTCTGTCAACACTGCACTGGCTCCCTATCAAACATCGTATAGATTTTAAAATCTTGCTCATTACTTATAAAGCCCTGAATGGTTTAGCACCTCAGTATTTGAACGAGCTCTTGTTACAATATAGTCCTCCACATCCGCTGCATTCTCAAAACTCTGGCAATTTGATAATACCTAGAATATCAACTGCGGGCGGCAGATCCTTTTCCTATTTAGCGCCAAAACTCTGGAATAACCTAGCTAACATTGTTTGGGAGGCAGACGCACTCTATCAGTTTTAAAGGTCTCTAAAGATCTCTAAAGACCTTGTCTCAGATGACCACCAGGACAAGACCACAGGAAACAGATGATTCTTCTGCACAATCTGACTTTGCTGCAGCCTGGAATTGAACTGCTGGTTTCGTCTGGTCAGAGGAGAACTGGCCCCCCAACTGAGCCTGGTTTCTCCAAAGGTTTTTTCTCCATTCTGTCACTGATGGAGTTTTGGTTCCTTGCCGCTGTCACCTCTGGCTTGCTTAGTTGGGGACACTTCATTTACAGAGATATCATTGACTTTATTGCAAATGATTGCACAAATACTATTTAAACTTAACTGAGCTGAATGATGACATCACTGAATTCAATGATGAACTGCCTTTAACTCTCATTTTGCATTATTGACACACTGTTTTCCTAATTAATGTTGTTCAGTTGCAAAACAGATTGACACAATCTGTTTTGTTTAAAGCGCTATATAAATAAAGGTACTTGACTAATATAACAATGTTTTAGATATGTTCAGTTGTAAAATATTTTCTATGCTCTAACTGAACTCTGTATAAAATATTTAATTTTTAAACAGTGAACTAGTAATCATAAACACTTGGTTATGTAATAGGAAATCACTGTGTAAAAGGTGTAGAATTAATACAACATCATCAAAGCTCTCCACCTTATTGCCTTCAGTTCATTATGTTTTTAGTTAGAGCATATATTAACTATTTTTTTCTTACTATGTTGAAATCAGAATATATACTGTAAATGTGTTTTCAGTTATTATGGCCTAAAATGTTGATATCTGTAAAAATTTTCATTTTTGTAAATGTTATAATCAATAATTGAATGATTATAATTAGTGGATTGTCAATACAATGAATGAATGAATAGAAGGTAATGGAACGCACAAAGAATCTTGTATTATTGTAATTATGTAAACATCCTTCTATAGTGCTCATATTCATGGTTATGGATGGCAGTGTTTAAATGGTAAGAGTCAACACAGATTTAAGCTTCAGTCCAGGTTTGTTTGAGCATTTCTTTACTACGAGATTCACTCATATTTCACTGCTGGTTATATATGCTCAATATAATCGTGTATGTGACGAATAAAAATCTTGGATCCACAATCATGTTGTAATGTGAATGAACAGCGCCATCTAGTAGCAATGCAGCAAATAAGAAAAGTGGTCCATCATCACACAATCCGCACGAGCACAGACACTTGCTGGTGAGCAGACAGCCTGAGGAAACTTGACTCGATGCTCATTCAGACCTTTATCATTTAATTAAAGTGTTTGTTTCAGAGCATGGCGCATTTTCACCCTTAGTTCAGATCATTTAGATCATTCAAACCAAAACAACTGATCTGAGATCACCTGAAACTAGCACTCTTTACTGTGTGATATTGATTAACTACATTAAATAAATTTAAAATAATATGAAAACATAGATATGTTTTGAATTGTGTTGCCATTTTTATTAATGGCAATTAGAAATGCATTAAAATGTGCTTTTATGTTTAAGTTCCCAAATGTCAGAAGGTTGCTAACATTTTCTGTTGTCTCTTTATTAATGTGTTTGTGATGCAGAGCTGTGATTGGCTGATGGGCAGGAGTTGCTGATGTCATCACACTTCAGACTGCCCTTTTTGAGCTCATCCTCACCTCGTTAACATGCAGCATTAGCCATCCACAATCAGTTAATGGCAACGGTTCCTCAAACTCACCTGTAAGTTTCTTTTAAAGCAGCATTTCAACATTTCTACAATATTTCCACAACTTTATAAAGTCATTTTATATAGAGCCATTTAGTGCTTTGTGCTTTCAGAGTATTCAGAATGACTAATATCTAAGGATTGTTGTCTAAGTGCTGTTTTAATGAATTTCTCATAACATATTCATTAAGTCATCTTTGTGAAAATATCAAATAAAATAAAAATAGACAGAAAACAAAACCTTATTTACTTATTTGACATACCCCTAATAGGCTGATTCTTTGTAATTAGCCGATTGATGTTTTAATTGAGGAAGGATTTTGTGATGTTTGTAATGCTGCAGTCATCAAGTGAAATGGTGAGGTAATTCTGTCAGAAACACAACGAAAGTGTAAGTCTCCATTCTTCTGCTTTCCTCTTATAAACCTGCTCTCACACTGACTCCCTATTTAGAGATTTTAATTTAACATTCTATGTACAGACGGTTTCGACAGCAACAACATAAACAAACGTTACTGCTCATGCGCGCTTTTGTGGCCCTAACTTAACTTCCGGTAGACTCCCAAATAGAATCAGTAACAACAGCTAAGTAGTCCCTCTAGAGTAGATTATTTTAGATAACAAGCAAAATATGTTTGCTGCATAAATCAGACATACTGAAAATGCAAATTCATTCTCTGCCAGCCGGAGGTGCTTTAAAGCGGGAGAAACAGAGCGCTGAGCTCACAAACGCTGCTTTATCAGGCATATAACATGCAAGATGAAGTGAAAATGACATTGAACATTTTCTAAAGATAGTCCTCCTTCAGAAATACAGTGATATAAAAACACCCGCGCCTCGTTTTTATTTTTAAACACACAGTAGGCTACGTGCTCATGTTTATTCAACGAGGCCTTTTGGAAAATCGGTCAGTTTTGATATTGTGAGCGCCACAAATAAATAAATGTATGGGAAACACATCCCACAGCACAACCACCTGAGCCCAACTTCAGTCTACTCATCACCTTAACTTTAACTGTGTTTGTCGACGGCGTCATAGCCACGCTGATAAACAAACACAGACCGGAAGTTAACTTCGGGCCAGGCGCGTGCGCCCGATGAAACTGTCTATATTAAGCTTTCAGATTTACTTTTAATTTAAAAATGGTTAACCACTATTTGTCTTTTAATAATTTTTATAATTTCATCAATTTTATTAGAAAACCAGTAGGTTTGCAACATGCTGTGTTCAGGTAATTGTATATTTAATAAGCATCAACAAATAATTTGCTTGAACATAAAAGTTTTTTTAATACAACAATAATGTATAAAACGCTACATGCATATATGAATTCCATTGGACTCTATTCTGAAGGTTCTAAATCGTCATGGCGATCGAAGAGCAGCAGTACATCTGAACGTTCCTCACTGAAATTCTCTGTTGGTGTTTTCGGTGATTATTGGTGCGGTTGGCGAGTTTCTGATTGAATATCTTGACTTATTGGTTCATGGTTTGCAATATATGGTTGCATTTAGCTACTTCTTTTCTACACTTGTTTTCATTATATTGTAATTAAAGATCAAGAGCCTGTAAACTGATAATAAAGTTTAAGGAGAAACACCAGGGGCGGACTGGCCATCGGGAGCACCGGGACATTTCCCGGTGGCCTGATGGTCATTCTGGCCTGCCGGCTGCCGCTGTGCAGTCGATCAGGCTTACCTGCAATAGGCTGGTATGCAACTGCGAATTAATTGACGGATTTATGAACCTACGAATCAGGCGATCGCGGAGTGAAAATGACACCATCACATGACCAAACATCAGCGAAGCACTGCCTGGCTATATCCAGAGGCAGGCTTCATCTTAGAAAACCGTGCAAAAAATGGAGCGTAAAAGCAAAGGAGGAGCAGAGCGGGAACGTATAAAAAGGAGAAAAGCCCTGGCCACAGACGCATTAAGTTGATGCAAAATCCCAGCCATGTTCACCAGTAAGGGAGCAGGTCGGTCAGAATTACATTTCCATTTTACTAGGGGTGGGACGGTTCACTGAAAAAATCGAACTGTTCGGTTCTCCACACACGGTTCGGCACGCGCTGGGACCGCCGTTCAACTTAAATCTGACAAAGCATCTGTAAACCATATTACAGATGCTTTGTCAGATTTAAGTTGAACAAGAATTAATGGTTTGGCCAGGTTTTATTTATTTATTTATTTATTTTTTATTTTTTTCATCGCTGTTGTTGTAATGTCTGGGAAGTAACCATTAACCATTAACTCTTGTTCAATACGAATACGAACACTGGATCAGTGCATTCTTTTAAAGTGACAGTCTTTATATTAATCGAACAGCAACAACAAAGAAATCACTCACTGCTCTTGATTGAAAAGCTTTTGTAACTTTAATAAAGATTTATTTTTAATTTATACAGTCAAATATGCAATGCTGTTTTACATTTGATTACTTTATTCAATTTCTGTACCTAAAAACTATGCTATACCTACCTAAAAACCCTGAAAGTCAGTTTATTTTATTTGTAGCTTTACTCTATTGTATTTATTTGTGCTGTTGCTTGTAGTTAGAATATTCTTAATAATATGATAAAATATATATTTTTTGAAAGTATAGTTTTTCCATAAACAGCACATACAACGGTACCGAAACAGTGACTCTAAAACTGTGAAACAAACCGAACGTGAAAAAGCTAAACTGTTCAACCCCTTATATTTACGTAATAATTTGGCAGACGGACGCTTTCATCCAAAGAGACTTGCAAAATTACAAATATATATAATGATAGAAGTTTTAAAAGAGCATCTTAATGACAAACTAACACACTGTTTTACATATGGGGATACAGAATTTTTTTTAGTGCCAAATTTGACCAGAAATTTTGATTTTCCATTTATAGCATACAATATGTAGCCTAGTCTACAATGTTTATTTATTTATTTTGAAGGTGACGAAGGAAGCAACAGTAGCACTAGTGCTGCAAGTGCTCCTGCTGTTGAGGGGATGAACAGTTCAGCTTTTGAGTCAGAGCAGGAACCTTCAGGTAAAGTTTAAGCTATAAGCAAAACTAAACATGCTGGCTATACTCTTAGAATATGTGCTTTTATGATTTATAAGATCATTAGTAGTAGGACTGTGATCATGGGGACATACAATTGATGGCTGCACAATTAATATAGATTATTGAAAGTGCTTATTTAATATTGCAGAGAAACTAGATGTGCAGAGTGAGAGAGAGAGGGATTCAGGGAAAGATGATATAGATGGTGGATTCCTAGTGAGTTTTTGAAGGTTTATTTATTTATCCATTCATATTATGTATGGTCGTCTACCTGTTACATCAGCTAACAGGGTTAGCCTAGAAGTTTAGCAGTCTGGTGGACACATGAATTGGGTGGTGGTGACTGCAGCAACAGAGGTGGCCTGGGGTGGAGTCAAATTCCCGGCCTGATTTACTGTCCCAGTCCGCCACTGAGAAACACTATAATCATATAAATGTTTTGTTTCCTATACAGTTATTAAAAATGCACAGATTTTATGTAAACAAATTTTTAGTCTGGAAGTGAACTAATCCTTTAATATCCATGCCTCTTCCAGGGTTTTTTTTTTTTTTTTTTTTGATCCTCTGGTGAGGGTCATTGGAAAGCACTGGGCTTGGTGAGGGTGACACTGAGGACACTGGGGCTGGAGAGGGTCACCAGAAAGCACTGGGATTGGTGAGGGTTACTCTGAGGTTGCAGAGACTCATGAAGGATGCTGTCAGTTTTGACCCTTTCTACATTCTACGTTGTGCACATGCTTGATGAGAATGTACATAATGACTGTTTCATTTGGGACATCATTCAGGTAAGTCATCTCTATCTTCAGTCCATGAAAATTAGACATTAGGTTTAGTACTCATGAGCACCCTTTAATGAAATCCAAATTATGCAGTGGAACCTAAATCAAAAAGAGAAATGTGATCTCCAAACTTTCCAAAAATCTAAATATTATGAGCTCAGGATGAGCCACCTTCAATAACCTTTTCTGAAGCCTTTACTTTTAAGATTGTAAAGTCGTCTGGTATCTGCTAAAGACTCTGTGTGGTACTGTCTCGAACCAGTTTTTGGCAATAATGTATCTTATGTAACCTTAGTCTAGTCATACTGTTTGAAGGCTCTGTCAGTCATCATATTCATATTTTAGATATGGATATCAATGATGTCTCCAATCTCAACAGATTAGAGATCTCAGGTACGTTTTTGATTATAATTTTTAGTAGTTTTTGATTCATTGTAACATTTTCAATATAGAAATTTCCATAAGTGAAGGCACTTAAATGTCTTTTGAATTTATTACACAAGCTAAATATGAGTTTAAAGGGGTTAATAAAGATATTTTAATGTTGTTGGAAAACAACACAATCCCTCCAGCATAGAGCAGCTGAAAAGAAATTCTCTTCAGAAATTTGTACAACAATGGTGGCAAGTAGAATTAAGTCTGTCATCAAAAATAATAAAGGTGGGCATATAAAACTGAGGAACGCTGAACACACAGATAACAAACATGTGGGTTTACTGAACACACCAGACACCCATCTGCCTTTTATGATCCACTGCTACATCATGTCTAAACTGAATGTGTCAGTTTCAGTGTGTGATCATCACTGATCTAAGAGTAAAAGGGAGATATATATATGAGGTATAATAATGTCTTAAGGTATAAAAAACAGTGTAGATTTACTTTATTAAAAATAGGTTCCACAGTAGGAACTCAATGCAAAAAAACAAAACAGTATTTAATTTACGTTTGTTATCTGCGTGTTCAGCGTTCCTTAGTTTTCTGTGTGTAGAGCATTAAAACATTTTAATTTCCATTTCGGAATAAAGCAAAGAACTACAGAGGTCTGAAAATGCTCTGATTAACTTCATAGGATAAACCCATTTTATTCCATTGTGTCGTAATCAAATGAGATTGTAATGAGGTTTTTATTTCTGTATATATATATATATATTTTTTTTTTTTTTATTAAAAACTATTTATTTATTTTTAAAGCATTTTTTGACAATCGTATGGCAGCCATACACATTCTGTTTGCTCAGTATCATATATATCAATATCATCAAACTGAGGAGGAGCAAGATTCTGTCATGCCATGCTGTTCAGTTATCAAGCTTGTACAAAGTCTGGAGCCACTGAATAAAGCTGACAAATCACAATGAATGCAATGAATTCACACTGGATAGCAGAAACATGGAGAAAACAAATCCTAAAAGATTGCCAGTGAAGACCTTTCTTAGACTACCACAGATAACATGCAAAATATATGCTTACATTGTCCACATATAAAATGAAATGTTAAAACTGTTTATGAACACACAACTTTTAAACCATACACTCGATGTTGAAAAAAAAGAAGAAAGAAAGAAATTGGCACTTAGATAAAGACAAAACCCAGTAGATGTGTACAAAACTGAAAGAGAGAGAAAAGAATGAGAATAACGTCTAGCTCTAGACTGGACATTCTTTAGCTGATCCGTATTGCTGTTACATCTAAAGTGTATTAATAAGAAATACTGACTCGGCTTCAAACACAAAACACTGATGTTATTAACATACTTTTAGAAGAAAAATCAACCAAGTTTCTAACAAAAATAGTTTGGAAGTACACATACCTTGAGACAAGTCATTGCTTTAAGTGATTAAAACTGTTGTAAATGATCTAATTAGAAATACTGTATAATTGTGCATGTGCTCTGGTTAGCTCATCACTGAGAAATGTCGTAATAGTAATGCCTCAATCTGGGTTCAACTACAGAAAATCCAGGTCTCTCTTCCAGCCTGCAGAAACAGAACACAACCAGTTGTTACTCTTCAATGTACTGAACTGAATTGATCATTTTTACTCAGCTCTTTGGAATACATGCTAAGCACATCCACAATGATAATGAAATTTAAAAAAAATCTCATGACACTGAGGATTAAACACTGATATAATGACTATAATGTAGTAATATTTATCATACATTACTATGAAACATTTTTATAACATTCAAAATGATAATACAATAGTCAGAAACTTCAGTCATTTGCATTATAGTCCAGAATTATCAATAAATAAATGCTGATGAAAGGCCATTTATCAGATAAACGTGCTCTATGACAAGTAAGTCTAATCTAGAGAGTGTTCACATACTTGTATGTCCAGCATTTCCTCATGAGGTCGTACATCTCAGGCGGGCAGCCGGCTGGAGCGGACATTCTCTCTCCACTCTCGATCATTTGGATGACTTCATTTCCTTTCATTCCCTACAGACAATATACCAACATCAGCAACGTTGCTGAAATAAATACTCACTTATAGTAAGACTTTCAAACACCAGCTCAAGTCTGATGGTCAAATGGATGAATGTGCAGCTTGAGATTTAGATGATATTCAATATGTGGTATACGTCTCAATATTTAGGGCATTCTAATAAGCCCACATACCATACTGCATATAGTTTATTTAATGATATTGAGGTTAATAACAATGCAAATTATTTATAATAAAACAAATAAAGCCCAGTGTGAACGTAGCTATAGTGAGCATATTTGAAATTGGAAGACATTTGCAAGGTTAAATTCATTATATATATATATATATTGTTATATATGTATATGTATATATGTATTTTTTTTGTATGTATGTATGTATGTTATATATATATATATATATATATATATATATATATATATATATATATATATATATATGTTGTATAAACTAACTGTATTTAATGTATTATGAATACTAATTAATTAAAAAAGAACAATACTACATTTAGAAAAGAACATTAACTTTTCTAAAAATTATAGGCTTAAAATTATCATTGATATCATTCATGATATCTAAAGCATTAGCTAATATCTATGAATTCAAGTCCGTTTATGGAAGGTTCAGATCTCTGTTGGAAACTTGGGTGATTTTATTTTCACACCAAACAGCCACTGTATCCAAGTACACCCAAAAGGTTTGTTCAAATGCAGAGTTTCCATGCAAAACTAAAACAGCAATAATATAGGTTTTCCACTGTAGAAGAACTGTATTTATTTTCATGCATTAAAAACATTGTGATAGTCACACCATTTCACAATGTTGCTTAATTCGCTTATTGTTATATTAAAAAAATCAATATATCTCCTATCCCGATTAACAACACAAAATAGTTTGGAAGTAGCATCGGTCAACATAATATGCAGATTCACACCTTGTACGGTTTCTGTCCGTATGAATATGCCTCCCACATCAGGACTCCAAAGCTCCACACGTCACTCTTAGATGAGAACTTGAAGTAGTTCATGCACTCGGGAGCGTACCACTTCAGCGGCCATTTACCATGACCTTTGGCCTACAGGAGCAGGGAACAAGGATCAGTCACTGTGCTTAGACCCTGACTCTACTTTTCTAATGTAAATCTTTTGTAATGAGGGTATGTAGATCTAAAACGGCTTGCGTGGTAAAACATGAATGTGATGAAACATTCTGTACTTTGGCCAATACTTCTGGAGGGCACTGTGTGCATCAGTCGTGGAAAAGCCCTGATTAGTTATTGGTTACTGTACCTTGTAATAGTTCTCTTCTTCTGTCAGGGCTTTAGAGAGTCCAAAGTCGCTGATCTTGGCATAGTGCTGAGTGACTAAAAGCACGTTCCTGGCTGCGAGATCTCTGTGAACAAAGTTGTGCTCTTCCAGATATTTCATTCCCATAGAGACCTGATGAACCAGCTCTGTGATGTTCTTCATAGAGATGTGTCTGAAAACACACGTGAAAAATTTGGAATATAGCAGACAGATTGAATGCTTTATGATGATGCTTTATGGTATTTTAATGGTGCAATTTGGACATTAGTAGCTGCTCAATGTTAATAGAATCTTGTGAATAAGGTAACTGCACATTGCTTATCAATGCACAGTTCAGCACAGCTCTGTTATCTTCTGAAGTATTTCTAGCGTGGCGTACTTGTTCTTCTGGAGGAACTTGTGCAGTGGCCCCAGCTCAGCGAGCTCCATGACCAGCATGAGGCTCTCAGCTTCACAGATGCCGATCATGCGAACGATGTACGGGTTATCCAGCTGCTGCATGACGTTCGCTTCTCGCAGCATCTCCTCCTTCACCGCTGCGTTATTATCATCATTCTTCAGGATCTTAACAGCAACAATCTTCTGTGTCCTGAATTAAACATGAAAGAAGATCCATTCTGAATGCTGAACACTTTGTCAGTGAAATGTCGGAAATCATATTTATGAGTTGAGTGCACATGAATGGCATCATTACCAGTGGGAAACTCAATACTTCTGCAATACATGAGGAAGCAGACCAAACCACATTTCACATCATGCTTCACAAAATACTGCTCACACAATATTGATTTGTTAGTTTTTTAAACAATTTCAGCCTTTTAGAATCTAACAACAATATGTAATTATTTTGAGAATGAGAAAAAAAGACTTGCATAAAGGTTTGATCGACTGATACTGAATTCGGACTATTTTGGCCATTTACAGGTTTTATATTGTTAAAATAACAAATTTTAAAAAGACTGGCTGTTTTCAGTAAGTGCATATTTTCTTAGCGATAGATGCTAATTACACTAAGTGAAAACAGAAATGGATTCTAGTTACACAAAGTGCAAATAATGACAGATTCTATTCACACTATGTAACAATAGCAGTATTTTATTTGCAGTAAGTGTAAATAGTAGTTAGATTCTGTTTATTCTTAGTGCAAACAGTGGCATATATTTGCACCTCAGTATTGTACTACATTATAAAACAGTATGCATCAATAACATATTGAGTGTAAGTTATCACTGTTATTAACATTATTAAATTGATGCCACCTTATTGGGATAATAAAGCCCTCCCTACACCTACCCAATAAACACTTTAAATACCTGTGAAGCACTTTATTTCCACTTTTTGAAAACTTCCTTCATTTTTTTTGGAAATAAACATTTTTCTGGTCTGATATGTGATGGGAAAAGGCAAAAGAACGAGTTCAGCAAAAGTCTTATATCTTACGCCACTGTTGCTGTTGTATTGAAGGCATCTTTTGTCACTTTTGTCTATCACAAGCAGACACTGATGGGCAGAGTTACTGTAAATAGCCTCTGCCAACAAGGTGGGCTCTATGCACTCAGTGTTTAAAATATCCACACGAGATGTTTCTATGTAAACTTAGTTGACTAACTTTTTCATCTGGTAGACTCCTCTCAGGACAGTGCCGAAGTTGCCTGAGCCCAACTCTCCATCCTCCAGAGTCAGGTCGCTCCGCTTCACTGTCGTTGATCGCAGCTCTTCAGGATCTGCATATGGACTTTCAAACTCCAGTGTGTCCATTGGCAAAGCCTCTGTCAAAACAATGGTGCGGCGTTTAGTCAGAAGAGAAAGATTTTAGTCTTAAAGACTAACAAGTGGTAGTGTGTTGAAGCAAGACTAGGAAAACTAACCCGTTTTGACGATATTAGGATTAGGAAGTTCACCTCTGATGTTTGATCTAAAGTTATAGGGATTTTCAATATGAGCCTATAAACACAGAACACAATAATTAGCATCGAACAGATCACATAAAATGGATTAGCATAGAAAAAGCTGATAGGACACAGGCATGTCATCTGAAATGCCTGCATGCATCAATGGGACAGAGGGACAGGGTCAAACCAAACTTTCCTGTGTTCTTCATGGCACCTTAAATCAGAATCGAATACATAATTACATTTACTGAGATGTTTCAATGGTAAATGAATGACAATTCATAGATACTGCATTATACGTGATACGATCAGTGTCCATGAAGAAGAGGAGAACCTTCTCTCTCAAAAGGTCAAAAGCAAACACATAGTGTATAAATAAACAACAAAAAAGAGATCTCTTGCAGATAGGATTGATAATTAAGTCATTTATATCATTAAAAAGGAGTGATAGAGAAGGAGAATGAAAATGTGGATGTATGATTGGGATAATGGCCCCTGTTAGAAGATGATAAAGCATCTAAACGATATCAACACAAATAAAATGTGAAAAAAAGAGCCATTTATTGCTTTTGTTCAAACCCTGAGATGCAAGCGGATTGATTTGATGACTGATTAGAAACATTCGACAAGCAGCAATTTGTGAGTCATTTAAATAGCACTTCTCACACAAAGTGTACGGCAGACTGATTCCAGAAGACTGCAGAAAAAGTTATGCTACCTCCTTTTTGGACCGTATTTGTGCCAGAAGTACTATAATGCATTCAAATGCATTTGAATTATATCTAATCAAATGTATAGTTATAGATCTAATTTCTCATTGGATAAAATGCAATAGCTGCTGTAAAATTCTAATGAGTGTGAGCACACATGTTGCTTGATGGGCGTAAATAGCTATTCTCTGAGCTCATATCAACAATGTAAAATTCTTTTCTCTCAAAATGTAATGCATTCTTTCTGAAAACCCAATTTTTTAAACACTTGTGTCTTTAAAAGTAGCATCATTTTAAAAATGCTGACTAATCCAGTCTTAGTTTTTGTTAATTGTACTCTCTCTCTGATGGATGTAAGAGCCAAATAACCACCCAAAATATATCATGCAAAGTTATACTGCAAGTAAATACTGCAACCAACCTTCTCAGTGCAACTTGGCGTAATAAAAATAAATGTACACTTTTGGTTTTACTGTTGAAGAAAATTAATTAAGGATTTCAAATCCTTGATGAAAAAACATCTTAAACCAGTCTAAGCTGTACTAGCTGGTCTGGTGGTTTAGTTCCCGAAACCCAGCTAAAATCAGCCTGAAGACCAGTTCAAAAACGCTAAAAAACGATAGTATTATAAAAACTTTTAACTACAAAAATAAAAATTAATTGAAGCAAATGTGCTCTGAATTACATCCTTTATCCACCTTATTTTGCAAGGCAGAAGTAAGCTATTTTCTTTGAATATGCAAGATTTCCGATTCATTGGCTGCTATTGGTCAATAACTAGAAGAATAAAAGAGTGCAGTAAAAGTTAAAACGATTTGCCTACAAACCAGTGTTCATGATTTAGATAATCAATTAAAAATAATATGATAACAAATACAAGTTTTTGTAGAGCTTAGATAACTAGAAGCAAATGACATCGGAAGCCTTGCACAATCAAAGTAAAAATAGCTGCGCCTGCACTTATGTTACAAATAAGGTGGATAGCTAAAACTGTGTGAAATGGATGGTAATAATGCACAACCATTCTTTTATATCTGTGTGTCTATATGAATGTGAGGAGTTGGTGATGTGATGTACAGGGCAGTGCATGAGGAAGAGATCAGAGAGGGGGTCAGGCGTCCCACAGGCGAAGTTAGAAGCAAAAACCACACGCAAGCAAGGCGGGTGTCCTACCACTGCCAGTGGGGGATAGGGAGGAGGAGAGGGGCGTATTAGTGCACCTTTTTTTGGCCAGGTTTGGGGAAGGAGTATGATTTGATTCTGGAGAGAATCCCACCTGTGGCACCTTGCTAGAAACCACAATTTTAAAGAGCATTAGGTTATTTTTATCCTACACTATTTGATGCTAATGTTTAATGCTATACATCCGTGACCTATTAATATTGTGTTATACTGTCTTCAGTAATTAGCTCTGCAAATTCAGTGTACATTCGGCAACATTGACATGATAGCATTTGTGATAGTGGCCCTTGTGCTACATGGTTTAGTTCAGTGGTTCTCAGCAGGCTTTTTTTATTCTGAGCGTCAAGCGGTGACCCAACGCAGGAGCAGAATTGGCTAAATGTGCTTAAAATCAAATGTTGGAATCTATTCTTTGCATTTAAAAAAGTGTGTAATTTTCTCAATAAGCAGAAAACATACCATTTTGGATAACGTCTTTAACTTAATCATTCATAATCTGAATCATTTTTTAAAGGTTTTTGAGGATGAGAAAATGTAATATGCTTTCATTTATTTTGCTGTCCTAAGCCAGATGATACAGAGACCCTAACAGGACACGGTGGTGGGAAAAAAATTATATTTCAGTGTGCTTGCAGTTGCTTGTAAAAGCTTTGTGTTGTTTGTGAGGGAATGCAAGGTTTCGTAATGCAAAACTTTCGTGAGCGATCGGGAAGTTTCTGTTCCTTGTGAGCAAATGCAAAGTTTCTTGGGGGAATCCAAACTTTTTGCAAGCAACACAGTTTTTCTCAAGGGAACTTTTGGTTTCTTTTTAATCAAAAGCAAAGTTTTTTTTTTTTTTTTTGAGGAAAGCCAAATTTTCATGAATGAATGCAAAGTTTCTTGTCTTGTATTTTCCCATCACCATGCCTGTAAACGCTATGGTTAGTTCTTTTTTCTCATTGCATTTAGCATTGTGTTTCCCTGTTGTCTGGGACAATATTTTTGGGTCACACCCACCGGTTGAGAACCACTTCTTTACTTTATCACACATACACTAAGTTTTATGAACAGCTTAATTTCCTTAAATTTGTAAATCTGTGCACTTTTCTTTAAAGCCAGCTCATATATCAGATCACATTCTCACTGCTGCGTTTGGTTAGAGATGTGACTGTGCTTACCTCTGAATTATGTGACGGTCTCGGGCAGGTCTCGGTTAGCACTCGGAGCAGGCCATCAGGCTTGTACGAATAATGTTCTACCAGCTATAAAACACAAAACAGTGCACATCAAAGTCAGATGCTGGACATCCTCACAGTATCACAGAGTATTATTGTGGTCACACTTCTCAAGCTGAGGCCTGTTACACAGAATACTTTGTTTTTCACCAACGGTCGATAAACTACCATTAATGTACTGTTATGTGTACAGTTTCTTCATCTGAACAGAATATACATCTGTTATGAACATACTGTACAGCTTTATACAGGATGCTGTGTTTCTATAACTTAAAGCACGACATCTTTACATACTCCAAAAGAGCACGCCTTTGAAAAGCTAGACTGTAAAGTTGTGACGCACCAGATATCAAACTATTTCTACATTAACATACACTTTCAATGCACACCCACCTCATTCGAACCATGCAGAGCTTCTCCTAAACACAATGTGAGAGATGTGTCTGAGGACTATTTAATGGCCTAGCTGTAGCATTTACCTGCTAAACCTTTGATGCCATGCATCATGCGCAGCCATTCAACCAGGAAATCAAAATACAATGTGGCGTTTGTCCTGTTGGTCACCACATTCAGAACAACTAAAGATTCTCTTTAGGACTGTGTGTCATAACATATGCAATAGACACGCCTGAAAAATAATAAATCACTTTTTGCTAATTATCTGAGGTCTTTATTTTCTATATATACAGTAGTTCTCAAACGTTTGGAAACATAATGATTTTTAATATTTTAATTACTATCTTAATTTTTACTGTAAAATTGTGAAATATTATTGCAATTTAAAATAAATGTTATTTTTTAAAATATATGTTAAACTATAATTTATTCCTGTGATGCGCAGCTGAATTTTCAGCATCATTCCTTCAGTCTTCAGTGTCACATGATCTTCAGAAATCATTATAATATGATGATTTAGTGCTCTGTTATTATTAACAATGTAAAAACTTAGTTTGCTTAGTTTTTTCTTGCTGCTAGTTATTTATTTCAGGATTCTTTCATGAATAAAAAGTTCAAAAGAACTGAATTGATTTCAAATACAATCTTTTGTAACATTATGCATGTTTTTTACTGTCACCTCTGATCACTTTAATGCATATTTGTATGTATGTATGATTACTGTAGACTCTGAAGTCTGCTCATCATCTGCTCTGAAGCCAGGTTTGACAGGATTGCTTTACCTGCCAAAGTGTGTCGAACTTCTTCCCATCAGGAATGGAGAGTTTGCCAGCCTTGTCCTTGTCGATACGATAGTGCATGACTTGGTTATTATGCAGGAGACACAGCGCAAAGGAGACGTTTCTGCCATTGTTTTCTCTTTGTCTAATTCTGTCAGGAGGAAAGAGAGTGATAGAGGACAGAGAACAATCCACAGCCATTTACAGAGGCTCTTGCAAACTGACCCCTGAGTACAGTATACTCTACACAAATCAACACTAGATGGAGCTGGAGGAGAGAAACGGACGAGATTCTGTATTGAGATTCAGTGTGGATGTAGTTGTTAAACCAACGTTTAATCAAAATGCAACTATAAAAAACAAAGCTTTAGTAAAAACTAGGAAATTGGAAGCTAATGACACGATTCTTATGTAAATAAAGCCACATTTGTCTTGTAAACAAACTTTCTTCTTTTTCCATTTTTCTGTAGACTGTCACATACAGTACGTGTGTTTTAAGATGGTGGCAAGTGCTCTATTTAAAGCAAGCACACACCACCCCCACCCAGCCCTGCTCTTGTTTTCCGCCTCCACACTGCGTCTTCGGTCACTTCAGGAAGTCCTCTCAAACGCTGTCACAGCGGAAACCACACGCTGCCTCGCTTCTTTCACTTCAGAGCAGTGGCGCTACAGTCCACAGCCCTGTCACATGCCTCATCCTGCCATCTCTTCCTTGGGGAGTTTTTAAGCAGTAACTCCTTCACAACAGTTTTGGGATTCAAATTTGAATAAAACTGTTATGTGAAATCTTAATCAAGGCACTATTAAGAAATCATTTGAGTACATGCGAACGAGTATGTTAGAATTTAAATAGTGCCGTCAAACGATTAATCACATCCAAAATAAACATTTTTGTTTACATAATATATGTGTGCGTGCTGTGTATATTTATAATGTATATATAAATACACACACATGCATGTATATATTTCAGAAAAATATGTTATGTTTATATTTTAAATATATTTATATATGATATAAATTATATGAATACAGTTAAATATTTTCTAAATATATGCTGTATGTGTGTGTATTTATAAATACATAATAAGTATAAACGACACACACACATATCTTATGTAAACAAAAACTTTTATTTTGGATCCGATTAATCGTGATTATTACTATTAATTACTATTTTGTTCCCTCAATTTGCTAAATCGTGCACACAATTTACTAATTCGTTCTCTCTATTTATAAATCGTGTGCATGTTTTAGCAAATCGAGGGTATGAATTAGTTAATTGTGCGCACAATTTATAAATCGAGGGAACGAAATAGTAATCGTGTGCACGTTTTAGTACACTGAGGGAATGAATTGGGGAATTGTGCGCACAATTTATAAATCGAGGGAACGAAATAATCATGTGCATGTTTTAGTAGGGTGAAGTCAGCTAAAATGGGCTATCAGTTAAAATAGGCCAAATAAGGTTGTAGCGTCATATCTCTTAAAATGTTTATATTCAGTCACAATAACTGATCTTGCATTGTTGCTTCAACACTTGTTGACATGTAAACAATAATTTTGATTGGTCTGAGTTTCTTAAGGCAGGCAGGGCAGAGTGTTACATTAAGCTTGTCAGAGAAATTGTAAGGTAAGTGAGTCTGACATAGTAATTTTCATTCATCACCAATAAGGCTACTAAAGCAATTCTACATATGCTTACCAACAAAAACAAGGTTTATGAACAAAGTTTTGACATGCTCTTTCAAATAAAAAAGTTTCATTTAAAAAAAAAACTTCATTTTAGGTAGAAATGGCTGGTTAAGCTAAAATGGGCCACAATTTTCAGCTAAAATAGGCTGCATACACACACATTTTTACACAGAAATTGAGGGTGAAAATAGGTTTATAGGCCGAGATATATGTGCATACAAAATCTAGTCTTTAAAAATGAAAAATACGTACACATAAACTACCAGTCAAAAGTTTTTGAACACAGATATTTTTGATTTTTTAAATGTTGAAATATTTTTGCTATTTAAAATAAATGTTTTCTATTTGAATATACTGTATGTTAAAATGTACAGTAATTTATTCCTGTGATCAAAGCTGAATTTTCTGCATCATTACTCTAGTCACATGATTCTTCAGAAATCATTCTAATATTCTGATTTGCTGTTCAATAAACTTTTTTTTATTCAGTTGAGTACATTTTGTCAGGATTCTTTGATGAATAGAAAGATCCAAAGATCAGCATTTATATGAAACAAAAAGCTTTTGTAGCATTATACACTATACAGCTTGACAGTTATACACTATTATACACAAAAGCTAGGAGTCGATATTTAATAGTAAAATATTTCAAAATTTTACTGTTTTTTCTCACTTTTTTTTTTTTAAATAAATGCAGGCTTGCTGAGCAGAAGAGACTTCTTTAAAAAAAAAAAAAAAAAAAAAAAACATTAAAATCTTACTGTTCAGAAACTTTTGACTGGTAGTGTACATGCATACAAAAGACACCAATGCACAGAAACTCACATCTATACAACACGATCAGTTCATTTTTAATTGCACTGTTTAATGAAATATTCAGTCAACTTTCTTCCATTCCATTTTACTTGAATGTTGTGCCTTGGCTCAAGAAGGTACCTGCTAATATGCTAACTCTACAAATAATTTTAAAACAATTATACTTTTTGACATTTAAAAAATATATACATATTTAAGAGACCCATGCTAATTAATAAAAATATCATTAGATCTCATGCATAGCTTATTTGACGGTATTATAAATCATTTACCAAAGCAAGGCCCATTTTAGCTGACTTCACCCTACATCGAGGGAACAAAATAGTACTGTAAATCTAGCACAAATCAATTTTTTTCCTGCATGCCATGTGCAGGGCTCTGTAGAAAACAGCTGTGCTGCCCAATATTTTTCTTTGATTTTGAAAGTTCAAAAGAAGCATTTATTAAAAAAAAAAAAAATCGTAACAAAGTAAGTGTTTACTGTTACTTTTTATCAATTGAATGCATCCTTTCGGAATAAAAGTGTAATTTCTTGAAATAAATAAATCCCACTGACCCTAAACTTTTGAATGGTAGTGTAACTCTAGATTATGCACTGTAGCTAATATAGAATGTATTCTGGGTGATTCTTAAAAGGAGAAAATAAAATAGGCCAAGTCCATTTCTCTCTCTCTCTCTCTCTCTTTTTTTTTTTTTTTTTTTTTTTTTTGGACTTGCATAGTAAGTCCAAAGAGTGAATGAGACTCACAGGAATTTGCCGTTGACATTTGAGCTCCTGAGCAGCCGCTGCTCCGAGTCCTCACGCTCGATCTTGCCATGGAACCACGGCATCTTCTCATGAGCTGTAGTGGCGATGAGTTTCTCCAGCTGAGGCCTCTGGCTGATGATAGCCTGCTCCAGAGCCGAGCCCTGCCACACCACAAACACAGCTGATAAACGGCTCCTGGCTTACACCAAAAAATGTGCAATTGAGCTGACTTTTTTTTTTTAACGCAGCATAGGGTGATTAAATAAATGCATTCACAATTGAAGTACATGTTCAAAAGCTGATTCCACAAAAACAAAACGTGTGAAGACTGTTGCAACAAGTGAAATGTTCACATCTTCTTTTATTCTCGTAATCTCACATACTTTTGACTGAAGTGGTATATTCAACGTGCAAAATGCAATTTTCACTGTAAATTCATTACAAAGCACACATTGAACTAAACATGAAATTCTGAAGTAGAAAGACTGAAATAGTATTTTCTTGTGAAACATACTCCAGTAATGTTTGTTTGAAAAATCTATTTTTATAGTGTACCACAATGAGGATGGTGATAGGAGGGAAATAACTGGAAACGTAAGAAGGATTTGAAACTTCAGCCAAATAAAGTTGTTTCATGCCCAATAAGAGAAAGAAACTGTAAATAAATAGTGAATACATGAGCTCAATACTCTATTGCAAGAATTGTCTCATTCTGAGCATGACTAATGACTCAAACACCAAACTCAAGAGAAAATGTAACTATTTTACATGTTGGCAAATTTGTATCACTTTGTACAATCCGATTTATACAAAAATGTATTTAGAAATAAAGCGTGTGTGAAGAGCCACCTAAATCTAACTGTCAAGGGAGCGCAAACAGATTGTACTGTATGAAAATGTAAAATAAAAGTGATTGTACAAATTCATAAAAATTTGCCAAAAAGTTATGAATCACCATAAAAGTGTGTTGCAAATATTATAGTTTTCTGAGCTACGAAAGAGCAACCTCTGAGCTATTAGATAAAGGGTTATTCTTCGTTTTGATGGTCCACTTTAGACATTCTGCTAACTTTGCAACTACATCTCAACTAGATCTCATTAGAGTATTATTAGACTGTTAGGTTAGGGTTAACAGAATAAGCTGACTTGTAAAGTTACTTATACTCAGCAGAATGTGTGTAGAAGGGCCATCGGAATAAAGTGTTAGCAGATATTAAGCAGACAGTCGTTAAAAGTATTGCAAAGTGACTAACAGATACCAGAATGTCTAAAGAATAAAGGGTTACCAAATGTTTTAAATTTTAAACAGACACCAACCTGCAAATTCCACGTTTGTTTGACATACTGCCTGATGAGCTGCTCTTTCAGGTCTTCAAAGGGCCCGACTTTAGGCTCGGTGCCCCGGGGCCGGTTGAAGGGCCTCTTCAGCAGGCAGACGAGCCCGTCGGACTCCTGCGAGTGGTAGTCGATCACATCTATGGGGGTTCTGTGAGATTTGCCACCGGCGATGGCGTAGGTGTCGTTCATCTCTCTCTCGATGGTGTAGTGGTAGAACTGGCGGCCGTAGGCCACGGACAGAGCGTATCCGCCGAGGAAGCTGCGGCTCTGGCGGAGCAGGTACAGGCCGTCCCCTGATCCTCCCTGCCGCAGGTACTCCTCCGCGTCCTCTCGCGTGATGTTGCCGAAGAAGTACGGCAGCACCTGCACCTTGTCTGCCATATCTGCTCAACCGTCTGCCACAGCTTAGAGGACTGCTAACAACCTGAAAAAGACAATGTGAAGATGCTTCAAACAAACCCTCAACTATTGATTACTTTTCTGAATCAACTGTTAATCATCTTCAAGCATGTAAATCAGGCAGGGTTAACCTTTACTGATTACTGTCAGACTTTCAGAGTCCTTCATCACTTGAATTAAGATTATAATAATTTAATTTTAAAGCACAGCCACCACAGAAGCACCCCTTTTTTTTTACTTTGAGATCGTTCTTAGGTTAAATACAGATTTAAAATCATAACAATATGTAGTTTAGTAGCTATGATACTGTTTTTGAAATCAAATCTTTGCATAGCTATGACAGGAAACACAGGCATCTAACAGTTAATCTTAAAAAAAGAAAAAAAAAAACATATACATAAACCCAAATAGGAAATAAACCAGTTATCGTAATAGACTGTGTTGCATTATGAATGAATGTTGTGCCCGACCACAGTAATTAGCCAGTACATTATACTGTAAATTTAATACATTTTCAAAGAAGTGAAATATTATAGCAATCACTCTTTTTGTGTTTTACTAGTTTGTTTGTTTGTTCTGTTCACTCACACCTGACACGGTTTACTAACGTCTTGTTATTTTTAACATTATCTTTAGCGTTTCATTTCTGTTCCTTCACAGTGTAATGAAAATTTGCTTCACTCCAATTTTTTAATGGTTTTTCTGTAATTCCGTTGTGTTGATTATACTACTGATTTTCACGTAGCATTAATATTTTGGTAAATTATCATTGATTATGAAACATTAGTTTTTGTACTAATTTTGCATGTTTTTTTAAAGACATGCAAGACATTTGCAAGGATGGAAATATTCTAGAACATTCAGTTTAGTGATCTAACATTCCTGAATATTCTCTAATATTCTAGAAGTTTCTGGAACACTCCAGAACATTGTGGTACTAGTCATAAAAGAAAAAAAAAAGACAGACAACAGAAAATAATCCAACGGACACTTCTGAAGTTTTGGACGACTCACTGTCGATGTTAACATGTCAACATATGTGTATATATATATATATATATATATATATATATATATATATATATATACAGTATATATATTATTACTATTATTTTTTTTTTGGTGAGAACTGTTAATGATACACAAAAAGTAAAGTGATTTTTATATTCAGAATGTCAATGTTCATAAAGAAACTTAAAAATTACAAGCTTTGGTAACACTTTACAATAAGGTGTCATTTGTTAACATTAGTTAATGTATTCATTAACAATGAATAACACATTTCTTACAGTATTATTTATTAATCTTCGATAATGTTAGTTAACGAAAATACAGTTATTCATTGATCATTGTTCATGTTAGTTCACAGTGCATTAACTAATGTTAACAAGCACAACTTTTGATTTGAATTAACATTAATTAAAATTAATAAATGCTGTAGAAGTATTGTTCATGCTTAGTTCATGTTAACTAATACAATTAACTACTGTTAAATAATGAATCTTGTTGTAAAGGTTTTTTTTTTTTTTTTCATGGTGTAACTACCCATTCTTTGTTATTAAAGTTTTCCACATTTTCTAAAACATTAAACTATGAAATAACACAAATGGAAGAGCGAGAGTGCTGAATAAAATGAATCAGACAAAGACTATCTACCATACCAATGCACACTCAGGTGTTTATATATACATGCCACTTTTTTTTTTTTTTTTTTTACATTTATATGTAGCCACATTGTGTATGTATACAAAATAGAGTTTGAAAAAGGTTTTAAAGATAATCAGAAACATACATTTAATTTTTTCTTCCTCACCTTGTTAAGCAAATATTTTCTTACAAAGTAAATTACACTAACACATGTATGTGTATGTCTATGTATATTTGAAACTCTAACTCGTGTAAGAAGTTAAAAGACAAAAGACATGCGCCACTGAGAAACTAGTTCACGCAGAAAGAGGAAGCGGTCAAGTCTTTTGCAATAACATTCAGCCTCTACTATAACTTAAGACCACTCCTTGATGTTTAAGGCACTTAAAGATGATTGTATGCCAACCAGATGAAACCACTCAAGTCAAGGACTCGAAGCAAGGAGGCACAACTGAACACAACAGAGAAATTGTTTAATGCAACATTGTTGATACATAAGTTAAAAAAATAATAAATAATTAAAAAAAAAATTGTGTGGCGTCATAATCATTTTAAATTAATTGTAATAATGTCCATGCAAACTCATAACTAATGATCTATTTCTTCCATTTTAAGCTCAGTTTAAACTAATATATCATGATATGACTGTCCTAAGTTTTTGATAACCAGTAGTGGTCAGCGAAAGCCAGGCCTGAAGGAAAAACTGTACACTCTCTCAGCATTACAGTTTGCTTTATTTATTTTCATTCTGCTTCATTTTTTTCTATACATAAATTTTCCCATTATTACCAATAATGAGAATTGATGTGACTGAAGTATCAGAAAACACATCCACCGGCTTTTTGACTCACTAAAAAGCAACCTCAAACGCAAACGCTAACACAAAACCTCACGGCCTCGTTTTCACGCATGAAAGAGAAGCAAGTCGATTCCGAGTCTTAGCAGATTCATCAAATTCAACCACAAAAGATTCCATAAAGAAGAAGTCATTGTCAGTGTTACTGTAACCTAACAAAGGGTTTGTAATGGAAAGTGTGGTTGTGGCATTGTGTGAATTGCATCAAAAAATCAGTAAATGCAGCAAAGCAGCACAGTGGCTGCAATTAACCATGTATAGCTACAGAGACGTGTGCCACTGCAAGCTTTAAATTATGTAATGTGGGAATTTAACTATATGTTAGATCTACCGCATTTTGGTGCGATATCATAAAATGCATTTTATTAGGGTGTTTTGTTAAGTCAAAATGATGGCATAATAATATTATGCCCTAGATATATAAATAGGTTGCTATAAAGATCTTGAAAAAGTTTTGCTTTGTGGTAGAAAGTGATAATAATAATCAACAAACTATAATGTATATATATATATATATATATATATATATATATATATATATATTTATATTTAAAAAGTCTAAGACCAATAGTGGGAAAAGTTTTTAAGTCCATACAGTTCTTTCATTAGAAATGATATTATAACACAATCATTTATTAGCATTTAGATAAGTTTGTCGTAAAAGTTTCAAAATCCTGAAACCTTCAGGTTATATCCAAGTTAAATTATATTATATATAATAATTTATACAAAATCTCTATTGTGAATACCAAAATTCAGACATTTGGACCTCACTATATATGTTTGCACACATGCATTACATGTGAAATCTTTGATGCAAATATTCAAGATTTTTATGTAATCATTAATAAATTGTTGTTGCATTAAAAACACATTCATTAAATACATTTGTACTGAAACAATAATCAAAATCAAAGGAACTGTAAGTCCCGAAATATGACAGAGAAAAATCTGATATTCTTAAAGAAGCTTTGCTTTCTGCTTTTTTACTTCAAAGTAACTAAATAATGACAGATCAGGTAATGCCACAACAAAGTGAGATATTACACAGATCATTTCAACAGACTCACTAGAACTTCTTCCTTCAATTTTCCTTAAGATTTACAATCAGAATATATAAGAAGTAATATGAAATATCCGAAGAGAAACCATTTCAAATTGTATTGGACATTTTTTTTTTCTTCACATCAATCGCTCAGTTGCTTTAATTCACACTTAATTCACTCAGCCTTAAGAATTCAAGCAGTTTAACATCATTCCTGAGCACAACATCTTACATACACATAAAACAAATACTACATGCCAAGAAATAGACACATTCTTACCTTACAAAGCGTTTGGATTCCTCACTTTGGACAATGGCTACATACCATGTTCAAATTTCTGTTGAACTGAGCAGGATGTGGTATGAGCAGAAACTCAGTGGATAGTTTAAGAAGTTGCCAATTCAGGAACACTGAAACTGAGTGAATACTGATGCACTGAAACGGTTTTTCACCTCTGTGTTGCTGTTATTGTACTGACACAAACTTCAGTAAGTAAATGCAACTATTTGTAGACTTCCTCATTTTAAGAAACTTCTGCCTACTTCCTTCACAATTTTTTTGTCCTATCTTTGACTTCCTCTTCTATCTGAGAACGAAAACACATGATAGCAGATATTTAGTCCAAGGAGTTGCCATGAGATTTGCTAAAAATGTCATCTTCCTAGATAAAGTTTGCATTCAACAAACTTCATGCTATATACAGTCAAAATACACTGAAAACAAAACAAATTTCAAATTAAATCGAGATGATTTGTATTAATCAGTACATTCATACCAGAGAATCTGTGTCATTCACACAAACACTAAAACCATTATGGTAACACACATGATACTGAAATAATGCAATAAACATTAATTTAACAACATTAGAAGAAGAAACAGTTATTTCAACGAAAAAAAAACAAAAAACAAAACATAAAACATGAAGTGTCATGCAGGGAATTCTGGGAGTGTCAATTTACGGTTTTTCACTATAAATTGTACAATGACTTTTTCTTTCTCACTTCCAAAAACCATAATTTTAACAGTATTTTACTGTAAAATTACAGTTATTCACTGTATATAGTATGGAAACTTGCTCATAACCAATTAACAGGTTTTTACTGAAGCATTTTACAATCTTTTACTGTTAAAATCACAATCATTTTTTACAGTGCACAACTTACGCATAAATAATAAAAACCCATTAAAAAAATGCATGAACTAAACTATAAATTAACATTTGATAAGTACAAGGTTTATAATCAGTAGCAGGAAGAGCAGATGTGTTTTGTGCTTCACTGAGCTGAACCCAGCTGTGATGCTTCTGTGCAAATTTACTTTTGTTTACTCTTGTTCAAGGTGTTCTGCATTAATATCTGAGCATCCAAACTGAGATTATATAAAAATGAAGTGTATTTTAGAATTGTGATCATTATGACAAATATAAGAATCGCTAAAAGAATATATCTTATGCTTCAAATGCCAATGCAGAGGGATTTTCATCCTAGCAACAGAGAGAAATGCAGAGTTGTGCCACACAGCTGCAAGAACAATCGTATGAGAATTTCGCAACAGAGTGACATTTAAACTCTGAATCCTGAATCGCATCTTACGCCTCGTGATTGCTGTGTGGGGACCTGGCAAATGGTGGCAGCAATTCTTTCTTTCTTTCTTTCTGAGCATTCTGGATATGCACTTGAGGTACAGTAATTCTCAAAAGTGTTTTTAATTAAGTCTCTTTTGCTCGCCAGGCCTGCAATTATTTGATCAAAAATACAGTAAAAGCAGTAATATTGTGAAATATTATTGCTTTTTTTTTTAATTTACACTTTTCAGTTTGAATATATATATATATATATATATATATATATATATATATATATATATATAGATATATATATATATATATAGGCCTTGTGATGGTAAAACTTAATTTAGTCGTCATCAACATCATGACTCCAGTCTTCAGTGTCACATGATCTTTCAGAAATCATTCTGATATGCTGACTGAAGAATGCACTGAATTTTTGAGTCACCAGAAATAATTTTACTCCAAGTGCGCAAAAGGTCATGCATCGGTCTGTGAAGTTTCTTCTGTTGTCAGCAGGGGGCAACACAATGCTTGAGCTCAACTGAAACTCGTTCATAAAAGCCACATCTGTTATACCAATAGAAGCTGTGGTTAGCAGCCGTTTATTTTCCTAAACTGATAAAGTTGATTTTATCAAACAAACATGTACTGTAGTATAGACTCCGGTCTGTAATCATTTTACTGTTTGAAATCTGTAATGCAAATATGTTCATGTCAAATATTCTTCAAAAAGAAACTTATTTTTATTTTATAACTCCTTATTAAAAGTTTTCAGTAATCTATTTATGTACCAGACTTGTTCTGGTCATGCAGGACAAATTCTGCTCATTAGCTCTGCCAGGAAGTCGGCCATTATGGGTTTTGTAAAAATCACATATTCTGAACTTTTAAATACTCCTAAGGGAATCATGTGGATCAAACAGTACACCAAGACATTTTTAAATTATGAACAGATTTTTGATACCACATGTTATGTGTGCACTGAGCTGTGCTTGAGCTATGTATTTGGTCATAACATCTGCAAAAACAAAAGTGACATTTTATTCAATCTGGATAGTTTCCCAATGTTCATCAATGTTTTTCAGTTTTGTATTGATTTTTATGCCAGGTTTTTTTTTTTCTTGAGCGTCACCTGTAGAGTTGACTTTATGCCCTGTCTACTGTTGTATCTGTCACAGAAACTCAGATCTCTATTGATAACCAATGTGACAAATCTGAAACACTTGCCCATCGGTCTTTCAGAGCTAGACTGAGAGCTAGCACATGTCCTTCAGGTCATTTTAGGTTGACATGCAGACAGACACAGCTGGTGTATGTGAGAATAGAACAGATTCTCTAAAACATTTGCTTGCTATCTCATAATAGGAAACATATGGCCAACTCCTGTAATGCATTCTTTCTGAAGCCTTTAAACAGACCTGAACAGAATGACAGATACTGTAACCTCCCATTACTCTAGCGAACCGACTTCAGGAACTGTATGAGATACTGAAGGTGCAGTGACATCCAGACGGGTATTAAAGCAATAGTTCACCAAAAAATTAACATTTGCTGAAAAATTTCTCACCCTCAGTCCATCCAAGATGTAGATGAGTTTTTTTCTTCATCAGATTTAGAGAAATGTAGCACTGCACCACTTGTTCACCAGTGGATGCTTTGCAGTGAATGGGTGCCGTCAGAATGAGAGTCCAAACAGTTGATAAAAACATCCACACCACTCCAATCCATCAGTTAAAGGTATACTCCACCCCAAAATGAAAATTTCGTAATTAATCACTTACCCCCATTGTTGTTCCAAACCCATAAAAGCTCCATTCGTCTTTGGGAACACAATTTAAGATATTTTGGATGAAAATCGGGAGGCCTGTGACTGTCCCATAGACTACCAAGTAAATAACAGTGTCAAGGTCCATAAAAGGTATGAAAGTTGTCATCAGAATACTCCATCTGCCATCAGACGTGCAATCTGGGTTATATGAAGTGACAGGAACACTTTTTGTAAGCAAAGAAAACCAAAATAATGACTTTATTCAACAATTCCTTTGTCAGCAGTCTCCTCTGTGTCTCTCCATATCACTGAATGCTGCGTATGCTCTTTCAGTATCAGCAGCGCCACAAGGATGCGCTGTTTCTATGTGTATTTAGCTTAGATTTGAAATAAAACAGCGCATCCTTGAGGACAGTCTCAAGCTCGAGTCCCGGTTTTTTCCAAAATATCTTAAATTGTGTTCTGAAGACGAACAAAGCTTTCACGGGTTTGGAACGACATGGGGGTAAGTGATTAATGACAACATTTTTATTTTGGGGTGGAGTATCCCTTTAATGTTTTGTGAAGTAAAAAGATGTTTTTAACCTCAAACCTTAAATTTGAGTCCTCTATCCATAACATTTCCTGAAAAAGTTGTCTGGTCTGAATCGGGAGAGAAATCTGCACAGATCAAGCACTGTTTACAAGCCAAAACAGACCAAAAAAGAGTTAATGATGGATTTTCACTGCTTTTCACTTCATAAGATGTTAATGATGGACTGGAGTCATGTGGTTTACTTGTGGATTATTGTGACGTTTTTATCAGCTGTTTGAACTGTAAATTTTTATCAGCTGTTTTTCTGCTAAATTTCTCCAAATCTGTTCCAATGAAGAAACAAACTCATCTACATATTGGATGGCATGAAGGTGAATACATTTTTAGAAAAATTGTAACTCCATTGCAGTTATAAAGAGTTGTAGCATGTAACTCCAGTGTCGTTATAACACGAAGCGCTGACCTTCAGAAGGAAAGCGATAGCGAACCCTTACTACAGTATAGTCCACGTTAAAGCTCAGATATGCTGGGTAAACGGACAAAGCATGTTACTCACCTACCTGCTTGACTGAAACTAAAGCAAGTAATATAATTCATCTTAAGATTAAGAACTTGATATTCACACTTTCCAGCAGTTCAGAATGTGGTGAGTTAAGGAATTCAGTACCATGGACAGGTCTCATGATGAGATCAGTTGTTGACACACTCACTGCAGAAAATCCCTCATCCTGATCTAACCCAGTGGCCAGTGTACTAGTGACGAGAACATCACGCCCATAAGGCAGAGGAAGAGGTGTTCCTGAACAGAAACTCAGAGACTTGTCACCACTGTCCTTTCAAATTGAACAATTGGCACAATGTTCCTGTGAGTGACCGAAAAGTATATAATCATCCAAAACCAGTATCCTGAGATCCTTGTCTCTCAGTGATGATAAAGCTGCTTCTATGTACCTTCTGTGTATGCGATATGCTAAGGCTGAGCCCAAATAGGGAAAAAATCTGTACACTTTTGAAAAAGTTATTTCCTGTGCACACAATAAATGCTTCTGTGAGGCATCATCGAGAACTAGTCTGTGAACCAGTCGCCTAAACAAACTGAGCAAGTGAGGGTTTTGAGCAACCTGAATTTATGCTTTTTTTTAAGTGCATGTTTAGAGCTCACAAATCCAATATCATGCACAATCTCCCGTCTTTATCAGCAGATAATGGAGTAAAAATCCCTCTCAGTTTCCTCCAGTGGAGCTCTACATAATCCCTTTTCCTAAGAAGGAGGATATTTCTACCTCCAAAACTTAAGCGGATTCCCCTATAGATGCTATCTGCCTCTGTTGAAAGAAGGGGTTTCATTGTGAACTGAAGCTTGCAACCTGTGGACACCATTGTGAAACTATTGATCAAGCAGAAGATGTATGTTGAGCTGGTTCCATAGATGGTGCTGTCAACATCTGATGGGCAAAAAAAAAAAAAACACCTGCACACAATATGTTGAAATGAGTATCCCAAAGGTGCCCAGATCATCTACTATTTCTAATGGAAATTCAAAGTGCAGATTCATGCACTCTCTAATGGCTAATGGAGGAGGATTTACCACACATTCTGAGCTATATTTGTGAAATACATTTGTACATTAATTTGGGCATCATTATGCAAACACATAATGTGAGTTCTCAGCATGAAAGACCCATGACTGGAGAATCATCAATATTGAAGGATGAATTGATGAGTATAGCATAAATTAAATAAACTAAAATGTGGACTGTGTATAAAAGGATGTTAACTGTGAAAAGATGATTGATACACTCCTGCTAAGACCTCGTCGGCCAATGGCACAAATCCTCAACAAAGACTACAAGATCCAGACGAGTCCTCTGCACAATCTGATCTGTGCTGCAGCCTGGTATTCCTGCAAAGACGGCAAAGACTGCCGTCAATGACACCTTTCCCCATGGTTTAGCATTTTTAGCAGCATTGGGACAAGCCATTCACTCTGGGGTTTTGCAGATCTGGCAGCATTCACAGATCTCCTGCTCTGTCTGCTTACATGGCAGACAATCATCATATCACTGAGGCTTGAGACGTTGAGCCAGAGATCGCTCTCGCTGTAGTCCAGTCATTACTTTGGGTCGCACCATGCAAAGTGCACAGATTAAGGAGCTTCCAAAGTATTTCACACCTGAGGCGTCCCATTGCAAGATACTGAGCAAATGTTTGAAAGCAAGGGGAAAAGCCTCAGCCATTACACATACAGACCGGTTTTGATGACTGTAGCTGTGTCTAATTTCAAGGAGGTTGCATTTATTAGCCACACATGTCATTGAGGTTGTATTTCTTCAGAAAAGTAACAATTATATTCCATAGTAATAAAGAAATCAAATGACAGTAATTTATGTATCATGAGGAATAACAGTTGATGTATGTAGATGACAAATGCAGCACCTCGGAGGGCGCAGACCTCGAAATGAGACACATACCAGTACTACTAGCATACTAATCTTACTTTTTGCCGTAGAAAGATTTAAGACTAGATGTTAGAGTAGAGTAGTATGCTAGTATGCGCTTCTGAATTCAGCAACAGCTTCTGCATGAAGAACTCACAGCTCCAAATGTATATCTCTCCTTTATATTGTAACATGTGTTCATTTACACGTAAAAATATGTTTTTATGTTGTTTTCTGCTCAGTTATACAAAAAAAAAAAAATTGCATTGTTCTTGTCTCTATGAACATAAGCTA
Source organism: Cyprinus carpio (assembly GCF_018340385.1). Taxonomy (NCBI): domain Eukaryota; kingdom Metazoa; phylum Chordata; class Actinopteri; order Cypriniformes; family Cyprinidae; genus Cyprinus; species Cyprinus carpio. The sequence goes on along the minus strand of NC_056581.1, from coordinate 270,391 downwards.
TAGTTTGCTTACAGTTTACAGTTTGAGAATGTATTCTGTATCAAACATTAATCATACATGAAACTTGACATATTATAAAACTTACATTCATCAATTAAATTTTTTTCCTGAGAAGGCAATATTTTGCAGGTTTTGTAAAGTCATAGACAAAGCTGCTTATAAATGGTAAAATATAGGCTATGCATTTACCCCTGGAAAGATGCTTTTAAACCATCTGCATTGTATAAAGCGCTGAAAGAAGTCTGTATGCGTGGAAAGCACTATAAAAACGTCATGTCGAGGAATACACAGCATATATAAATGAGGGATGTATGGGGAAGCGCAGAAATCCCTCGTGACGTCACGGGGAGAGCTCGGGAGCGCGTCAGCAGCGCTTCCAGGAAACAGCGCTCGCCCTTTAAAGATCACAGTCAAGCCTCAGAAGGATCTTTAGAGGAATCGCAGACCTCCGGAAAAACAGCCGATATCCCGTCATTTCCATCGTCTATCGCGACATGACGACCGGGATTTAAAATTACGCCTTCATACGTCAACATTTAGGTGAGTTTCGAATCACATCCACGAATCGCTTTTGTTTTTATACAATATTTAGTATTTAAACCACACGCTATTTATTACGTACAGTTGATTATCTATCAAACAGTCTTAAAGGTATAGTTAGGTGACACTCACAGTTCACGGCTGATTTCTCTTTGTCCTTTATCTTTCTGCGCATCCTGCAGCATCCAACAGCGCTGCATCACACCCGAGCACTTTACTGACAAATAACATAACGGATGCAAGAATATCTGCACTCTCAGTGAATAGATGCTGCTCCCGCACTGGGGCTTTGATGTTTGTCCCGGTGCTGGCTGCACTAATCAGGGAAACCTACTGGCAGAAGTCTCTATTTAATTATATGTAAGACATTTCATTTAAAAGCTGAGTTTAGTTTGATTTGAATTGCATTAATTTTTAAATGCCTTATAGTAACTAATGTTATGTCACATTAGGTTATTCATGTTTTGTCATATTTTAAAACAACAGAAATCAGATAGTACTATCCCACTTTACAAAATAGAAACATAAAAATATAATACTATGACGTTTGGCTGACATTATGTTTAGGTGCGATGCAAATGCAATGTTTTAAATGTAAAACCTTGGTTCACTCTTAGAAAAAAAGGCACAAAAGCTGTCACTGGGATTGTAACCTTTCAAAAGGAAAAGGTTTTTTTTTTTTTTTGTTTGTTTGTTTTTGTTTTTGTTTTTTTTACCTTATTTACCTTATTTACCTTATTTAAAAGGTGCATTTTAGGTACATATTTGTACCTGAAGTGTACATATCAGTATAGGGTATCACACCAGTGGTAACTATTATAGCTTTTTTTTCTGTACTTGTATTTCATAATCATTCCTTTCAGTTGCCCCCATCCAGGTCTTTTTTATACAGCACTATGCCAGAACAAAGCAATGATTACCGGGTGGTTGTATTTGGAGCTGGAGGAGTGGGCAAAAGCTCCTTGGTCCTGCGCTTCGTGAAGGGAACGTTTCGCGAGAGCTACATCCCCACCATCGAGGACACCTACAGGCAGGTGATCAGCTGCGACAAGAGCATCTGCACGCTGCAGATCACAGACACCACGGGCAGTCACCAGTTTCCCGCCATGCAGCGTCTGTCCATCACCAAAGGCCACGCCTTCATCTTAGTGTACTCCACCACCAGCAAACAGTCTCTGGAGGAGCTCAAGCCCATCTTCGAGCAGATCTGCCTGATTAAGGGGGACATCGAGAGCATCCCAATCATGCTAGTGGGCAACAAGAACGACGAGGTGAGCGCTCGTGAAGTGGAGAGCGGTGACGGAGAGGCCATGGCCAGGAGGTGGAAGTGTGCCTTCATGGAGACGTCAGCTAAGACAAATCACAACGTTAAGGAGCTGTTTCAAGAGCTACTAAATTTAGAGAAACGCAGGACTGTAAGCCTTCAGATCGACGGCAAGAAGAGCAAGCAGCAAAAACGAGCCGAGAAGCTTAAAGGCAAATGTGTGCTCATGTAAAAAAAACAAAGTGTGCTTGGAAAATCAAAACGGTTTCACTTTCAGGACATTGATGCTCTGGCTAACACTGTTTACACCTGAAGACAAGAATATTGGACATACACTAACCACAGTGCATTTGCAGGAACAAGGATTGAGTGAGACAACTGCTGTTTACTCTGTTTACTTTTCTTTCTTCTGTGGAACACAAAAGTAACATCTTTGAAGACTATGCTGGCTGCTCTTTTTCATATTTCAAAGGTTATGCTATAAATGTGTTTCTTCAGGAATTATTTCCTTGTTCTTTGACACAATTTCCTGTGGAGAAATGCCTAAAGAACCAATGTTATCATTTTAATGATATAACTTCCCTAGCTTCTCTCAGATGTGATTGTGATGCCGCTGCAGGTTTGCACCAGATTTGACGCTGTCCTAGACCATAAAAAAGAGAAAATGCCAGGTAAACAGAGGCTAATGTGCATGAACCCAATGGCAGTACTAATACATTTTCTTTTATCAATAATCTAGACTAATGAAAGGCAGTAACGTCAGTCCTGCTCATAGCTTTAAAGCTGTAGTGTGAAGAGCAGCATTCCTTACAGCACGGGCTGGGCTACAGTATATTAATGTACTGTACAGTATAACAAATACGTCATATATGGCAGTTCATGATCGCATACATCTTCTGGATGGATGCAGCCCAGTAGTGTAGGTAGTAGTCAACTAAAATAAGCTAAAGGGTTTTTGCTTGTCGTGCAATTTATTATTAAAATAAGGCTGCTATAGTTTTATTTTACTTCCATATGCCTTAGATTGGACTTTCTTTTTAGAAAAATTAGTTTAAAAATCTGCTTTTTTGAAAAAGGGAGTTGAATATTTTCCTAGTACAGTATTTGTATCAAGGCATATTCTAATATGAAAGGAAAGATTAGCTAAATTCACATGAACATTAATTGTAAAACTTAAATGAAAATGTTCTTTGTATTTTTGTCTAGATATATCATCTATATATATTTACTTGAGAAGCAAAATGACTTAAGATATTAAATCTTAAGTTGTTTTCTTAAAAAATAAAATCTTTGCTTAAAAGAAGAAAAATATCTGTCAATGGGGTAAGAAAATTAATAATTCATTCGCAGGAAAAACAAGTATTTTTCTGGTCTCATTGGCACATATTTTTTCTTGTTTTAAGCAAAAACTAACTAAATGTTGATAATTTTTATGGAAAACAAGACTTTATATCTTAAGTAATTTTGTCTTGATTTAACAATGTTTAGATATCTGTAATTGAAAAAGACAAAAATACTAAGAAAATTAGTTTTTGGAGTGTGGCTGTTTCACTTTTGAATATTGTACACAATAATAATATTAAATATTAGTTGTTGTTTTTTTCGAGTGAACTAATATGATCTATCAACTACATGTTTAGTGAAATTTCAGCAAGTGCTTTTGAGAGCGATATATATATATATTTTGTAATTCTATATTTTAGCATGACAGTGAAATATTAATCAAGTTCAAGTGCTACACTGTATTGAAACTCACTTGTGGTTAGAGTGACTTAAACGTCTGTATATTCACTATAGTAGAGTACTGGAGACCTTTAATGCGATATTTAACTTGAATCTGTGCAAATGTTGCTCATGAGAATTTTATGGATGCAGGAATTGCTTAGTCCCAAAGCTTACAGTGGGTTTCTGTTATACAGTAGGAGTTCTGATATATATATAAAAAAATGTGATATTGTTTTGATGAAATGCCTGTATAGACATCATGTGTGCCTACAAGTTTAAATGATTGTATTATAGGTCACAAGAATAAATATTATTATGCATTAAGCTGAATCACAATAATATGTGTTACTGTACTGGGAGGCTAATGACAGCTGTCAGTTTTTCTTGAATCATACATTAACTAGAAATGTAACATTTACACATGAAACCATTTTAAGGGCTGCAGCAGAAACCTGCTACCTTTGAATTCAAACAGTTGTGTTCAATTGTTCAGGAGGAGTTGTGGTCAGTCTACCAGCTGCCACGTTTATGTGTGTACTTATTCAAACAGATGATGCTTTGACTCTGAGCAGAACTGATGCTGGTGTGTGGGGAAAGGTGGGGGAAGAATGTGTGTGGTATTTAGCCTTGTCAGAGTAATAAGCCCACCTGGCTCATTACCGGCGAGTCAAGTGGCCTGCAGTATAATAGAGCACCTGCCAGCACTTAACAAGCTCTGTCACGATGAGCTCTGCCAGCCTCCGCCAGCTTCATGCTCCATTAATCTGAGTAAAACATTCTGCTATACAGAAACAAGAAAAACTAGCAGCAGCCCGACAGTAATATGGTTAAAGGAAACAGCAGTTTATAATGACCATGTGTGTGGACCGTAAGAAAAGAAGAAGAAAAAATATGTAGACAGTTTGAAGAACAGCCAGAAATATAATTTCTATTCACAAATAATCTGTCCCTAATTGTCCAGTTAAATATGGTCTACAATATATGGAGCAAATTTGATGTCCATGAAATCAGACATCTTTGACGTCAAACCTAACATGAGATGAAATACAATACTTTTTTTTTTTTTACTAAATACAAAATTTACTAAAGACTAGATACATTTTTAAAGTTCTTTAATCCAGGTTTACACTATAGTTCCTTTACTGAATTCATATTTGTTGATAATACATTACAGTAAACTAAAATGAAAAATGTTGTTAGAGTAGCCTTTTGTTCATTGTTAGTTCATGACGGCTGCCAAACCTGCACTGAAGAAAGACTTTAGATATACAAAGAGGTGCACTCATATTACTATGAAAGGGAGAAAGTGGGGATTGTTGTATTTTGCCCCCTAGTGGTAGTCACTTTCAAATTGGTTGCAAAGCAGGCGTTACCCTTCACTTATTCATCATGTAAAACATTGAATAATGAATGTATCGACATATGCACATGAAACAAAAGATGTTATAAAATAAATAAATAAATAAATAAATAAATAAAAAACACCCAGGACTAATCACCCCTTTTAATAACTGTAAACAATTTCTTAGGACAAAATTATTCATACCGACCCATTTCACAGCATGCACTTGTCCATTAAGTCCACAAGACCGTAGGGTGTCCCATTCATCATTGTAGCTTTCAGAAGGGTGCTCACGAGTGCTTTGCGCCCTCGATGCACACTTCTGCCGAGCCTGTACTGAGGTGAGCTCCGCAGAAGACTTCTACCTGACAGTCAAAGCAGCATTACATTACAAAAATGTGGACTCAGAGGAACACCACGAGGGTTAAGAGTGTGATTTGGGACAGGGCCGTGGTCGGAACTCCATGCAGCTCACATTGGAAATGAATGACTTCCGGTCTACGTTTGTCAGAGATAGTGAAGTGTACTGAGGTTGTCAAGCATACATCATCTGCTCTGATGTATACTTTCACCACACTATCTAGATAGGCAGCTTGTGGACGATATGTTATTTCGGCTGTGTATAAAACATATATTATGTATCAAATAGTTATTTATATGTGTAAATAAGCAAGACCTTTATTACAGGACAAGGCAATGTAGCTGTTGTGGTTAAAAAAAAAAACACTGATAAAAAAAATACTAGTCACTACAGCAATCACTTTCTCCTCAACCGTATTTAAAGTTTATGATGGATGGATACAAATGAATCAGTCAGTAGGCTAATGCTAGCAAATGGAATGTGCTAACAATGCTAACCTAAGGTTAAAGTTAGGGTTTAGGTTAGTATTTGTTTCAGTGTTATGTAGGCAATCAGTGTGATTTATGTGATCACCCATGCAGAAAAACAATTTGTACTATTGCCAGATATTGGTTACATAAACTAACTTAACTGAATCACAATACAATAAAAGTAATACATATGCAAGGCTGCTCTTCATTGACTTTAGTTCGGCTTTTAATGCAATCAGGCCGAACACACCCCTACGGAAATTGTGCAACCTTGGATTGAACAACTCATTATGTAACTGGATACTGGATTTTTTTTAACCAACTGCTCTCAATGTGTGAAAACAGACGAGCATATTTCAAACACCATATACATCAACACTGGTGCCCCTCAGGGTTGTGTGCTCAGTCCACTACTCTACACACTTCACACTCATGACTGTTCTGCCTCCTTCCCCACAAATCACATCATTAGATTTACAGATAACACAACTGTGCTCGGCCTCGTAACAAAAAACAATGAGATGGCATAAAGGGAGGAGACTGAACTAATGGCAGGGTGGTGTAAAAAGCATAACCTGGCTCTTAACATCAAAAACACAAAATAAATTATAGTGGACTTTCGTAAATCAAACCATCCTGGACATTCAACTCAGAGAGGGAGTAGAGTGCAATCCATAGTGAGCTGACTTATGGGCTGCTAGTGTGGTTCTCCAGCTGCAGTGTAGCTGAACAGCAGATGATTCAGAGGGTGGTGAAAACTGCTGGTAAAATCATCAGGACTGCTTTCCCGGAGGTTTCTACTGTGTACACCTCCCGCTGCCTGCGTAGGACACGCAACATCATAAAAGACCGGTTTCACCCGGCACACAGTTTGTTCCACCTGTTGCTCTCTGGTAGGAGGTACAGGTCCCTTCAGGCCAGGACCACCAGAATGGCCAACAACCTCTATCCCCAGGCTGTCAGACTGCTGAATAAACACTTTTCCCCTCTTCCCTCCCCATTCACTTAATTTGTATCCATTACGCACCATTCTTCAACAATTTGCATTAACTGTGAACTGGATTTTGCATTGCACATCTTTCTGGTTACTACTGTCTCTCTACCCTATACACTGTATTCCTTACCAATGTTGTATTGTCCTGTTGACATACTGTGCTATGGCTGATAATGTCGGTCCTTATTATGTCACTGTTGTCAATGTCATTCCTACGCATTTGCACTTATGAAATTGCTCTGTCGATTCATGCTCTGATGTAATCTCCTTGTTCTACAGCAATGACAGTAAATTATTATTATTATTATTATTAAATGTATATTATTATAAATGTATTTTTTTATGTTTTTCTCAAAACAATTTGTGACAATCTACGGATAACATAGGCTATTCCTCCTCATTTTTGACATGCACAAAGTAAACATTATCTGGCAACATGGATTAACTTATGCAGTTAACTTCATTACAAGCCAAGTAATAGTTATTTGAATTGATAACCTACAAATAAAGTAAGAAAATAGAAATAATGCCATTGTGTTTATTGTGTTTTTTCTCTGTCTTTGGGGTTTTCCTAAGCCATTTCAGCTGCAAATTGGAGACTGGAGAGACTGTATGCCCAATAAACAGCAGCTGATGCTCCTGTCGAAGCCGCAAATGCATCCTGATAGTATCCTGATAGTAGTGGACCCAAGAAAATGTGATAACGCACAACTGCTGTTTACCTGCACTTCATCATTGACGCCATAAATCCTCCATTACATCTGTTCACCAATGAACCCACTGCCTTCATGAGATGACCACACGTTTCAGTGCGAAACAGCACAAATGAGTCACCAGGACCGATCCCGTGACTGTGGCCATATCACTGCACAATTCTATAACACTGCAACACTTTCAAAGTAAAATAACTAGTTAGTGGTGCTAAAGGTGTATTGAGTTTTGTTCAACACAGATTAATGTAAATCTGCACTAAAATGCTCTATCGTGTTAAAAAAAAATAGATAACAATAATATCAGAAAAGCCATACATATGAAGCTGGTTATGTGATGAAAACATCAACATTCACGAATTTACAAATCATGCATTATGGCTAGCATTTTGAGGACATAGCGTAAGTCTATATTAATCAATAATCTGCCCCATAATCGTAATTTTTGATGTGTATCAATTCCATTTTTTTTTCTGTTTTTCATACAACCATATTTTGAGATTGCCATGCCATTTTTACACACACACACACACACACACACACACACACACACACACACACACACACACACACACACACACACACACACACACACACACACACACACACACACACACACACACACACTTCTTTTAGTGCTTTAACTGTTCTATAACTTTTATAACTGTTTTATTTTAACAGCATATAAAATGCTAAATCATATTATTTTACTGTACACTTTGGCAGGCAGCTTCAATTATTCTCATTAAACTGTTGTTGACTCATGACGTGTCTGAAGCCAAGCAGTGTGTGAAAGTGTGTATGACTAAAGTGTGAACAAGACAGGAACAGGGAAGTCATTAGAATAGGAAAGGTTTCCTCCCAGAGGACATTAAAACCCTTGAGATGGAGACACTCCCTTATCTCTAACTCACTGTCAAGACAACACAGCACAGGTTACATCTTAGACCTGAATACTGTAGTTTCATAACAAACCGTGTTCACAATGCTTTGTCACGTAAAGTAGCTTTGTTGACAAGTTTGAGTGAGTAAGCGCATAATACACAAGATATAATAGTACTTTCAGTGACCTGTAGTTGGCGCTATCACTTTTTTTGTAGCAGAAACAAACTGCTGCAGAAAAAACTAGATGCCATGTCACATGTAGTGTGTAATTTCAACACTCATTACAAATGTAATGGAGTAAAGAGTATAGTTACTTATTCAATAATGTAGTGAAGTAGAGAGAAAAAGCTTATATCTTAATACTCAGTAAAACTACAGAGTATCCAAAAAGATACTCAAGTACAGTAATTAAATTAACTCAAATACTTTCACACCACTGCACTGAAACCAATGAAGTCTACAGACATCCTGACCTGCGCGACCATTAATGTGTGTTTCATGGCTAGAACCAATCCTGATAACCCTTAATTTTAGAAAGAGTTACAAAATTACACTGCAGCGGCGCTGAGGGTGCAGGTGTTTTCAATGGAATGGTATGAACTGTGTTTTTGAATGGATGTCAATGGAAGAGCGGCTTCAGTTGACAGCTTGTAAACAGCTTACACTTAATGAATTGACAGCCTGTCTGTTAATCTCCAACATGTTTGCCATTAAATAGTTAGTTTGGGCTGAGCTATATTTAGAGTTTACGAAAGAACAAATGTTTTAAGTCAGAAAATTGAGCAGCAGATAGTATTCAGCTCACGGTGCTAATACTGTTCATTTCTATTTCAGTTATGGTTTTGTGCTGACAAAACCAATCCAATCAGCCTTTGGTGGTATCATGACGCAGATCATCATCTCAGTCAACTCAGACTCTGATCCTTAAAGGGATAGTTCACCTAAATAAAAATACAATCGCTATTTACTCACCCTTTACTGTAAATAAATAAAGAATGTATCTGATATTTTGAAGTCAATGCATATAGAATGTATAATGATGTTTAGCATATATTGTATATTTATTGAAAATATATTTATTAATTAATAAGTTAACTGATTCTCACATTTCATTTTTAAGAAAGAAAAAAAGAAAGAAAGAATAAATAAATAAATAAATACATTTTCTTACCAAATCTAAAGAGGAAATGCTATTGGCTATCTTTCAGAAGGGTGTTTCATACACTGACACAGGGCTGGGTCTGAGGAGGATTAGTTCATTTAAGCTCCTTCTGGTCTTTATGTCAAGAATAGAACAATAAGAAGTGGAGCAGTGCCCTGATATCAGCTGCTGTTGATGCAGATACTGCCTCTTCATCATTACTTCTCTAAAGAAACCACAGTGGAAACGTGACTGACCACCTTAAGGTAAGAATATACATTTGTCTGGATTCATATGGTTCCATATAGTTTGAATGGGTCTCTATAGTTAGTGCTTGTTGTGGCAAGGTTAGGACTTTGCTGACTCAAAATTGCTGATTTGCAAAATTACCAAGGCAGACAGATACACTTGTCATGGTCTTCCATTAAAATAATATTTTATTTTTTTAACATTAAACTAATGAAATTAAATGAGAAAGTATTTGAATTACAAACTAATGCTGCATTTATGGAGCAATTTCTGTCCATTTGTTGACTGACTTGCAAACAGCTTGTAAAAATGTGACTTTTTGGACTTTTAAAAATTCATTTGTAAAAGGACCATTTTAAATTAAATAGTGTTAGTGTTATTTAATGCACAAGCTAACTTGAAATAACAATGACCTATACTTTAACACCATTTAATTATCTAGAATAAATGTTGATTTCAATATATAATAATACATTTTCAACATTTCAGCTTGTATAAATTACCATTAGTTTGGATTAATTCATTAGTTTCTGAATGAACAAGAATTCACAGTGAATGATAGTGTATTTATAAATAAACAGTGACACAGATGATGAAATTGCACCATGTTTCTATGTTTTAGTGTACAGGACTGTAGATGTCAGGCCATCCAGCAGAATGAGTCGGAGGAAGAGGAGAAACAGTCGCAGAAGGAAGAGCTCCAGCAGCAGTAAACGTGAGTGTTGATCTATAAGTGGCTCCTGGGACATGTGTGGACAGTAATCCTCTAAACACCGTCTGAGTCACGCTTAGCCCACGCCTGCAGCACAGCCCAGACACAGGTGCCCGATTAGAGGATGCCTATTTTCACAGTACTCACCATTACACTGAAATCTGCTTTGAAATATATAAAATCACAATGAAAATGTACCAAATTATATTTTTTTACAAAAAAATGTTAGAAAAACTGAATTTAGAATGTAGCAGTTGACTAAGTGTGACCCTGGACCACAAAACCAGACATATGGGTCATTTTTTCGAAATTGAGATTTATACATCATCTGAAAGCTCAAAAAAAAAACTATATTTCCATTGATGTATGGTTTGTTAGGAGAACAATATTTGGCCGAGATACAACTATTTGAAAATCTGGAATCTGAGGGTGCAAAAAATAAAAAAAAATCTAAATATTGAGAAAATCATCTTTAAAGTTGTCCAAATGAAGTTCTTAGCAATGCATATTACTAATCAGAAAAATATGTTTAGATATATTTAAGGTAGGAAATTTACAAAATATCTTCATGGAACATGATCTTTATGTAATGTTCTAGTGATTTTTGGCATAAAAGAAACATCGATAATTTTGACCCATACAATGTATTTTTGGCTATTGCTACAAATATATATTGCATGAAAATGCAAAGAGAAAGAAAATTTGATTTGATTATTAGAAAATTCAACGATATTTCATTCATTGTTATTAACAACATGAAATGCTTTAAACAGTCTGGGGTTTGTTAGTTGAATAAAAGCTAATAATTACTTCAATCATAAAAATGTAAAATTAAAATAAATAATTTTAAAATAATGACAATCATAATAAAACACCTGCAAGTCATGTGACCATTAACCAACATCAGAGAACCGTGAATATGTAAATGTGTTACTTAATAATTACCTTATTACCTTACAATCTTAGGGGGTACTTCAAGTAAAAATATGCATTTTAATGTATTTAAAAAAACAGAACCCTTCCAAAGACATATTAATATAACGTTCAAATAAAAATGAATGGGTCCATCAGTAGTCGATGCAACATTGAAATGTTGAGAAAACACTTTTTAAAACTGAAAAGATTTTTGTTAATCAACTGCTCTCTCAGTTTTCTGTGTAATTATAACCAACTGACTAATGACTGTTGCAGGTGCGAATGTCCACAAAGATGAAGACTTTCTGAATGTTTATAAGCTGTAGGCTATTTAAAAAAAAAATCAATCAATTCTAAATAATGTATTGCTATTGTGTAAATAATAAGTAGTCAATGTAAAAGTAACTGCAGTCTGATTATGAGTATGTTCAAATGTAATATAAACTTTTTGTCTATCTTTTTATGTAATATAATAGTTTTTGGAATCTGACTATGTAATCCAGATTACATCTAATCAGTTAATATTTAGCATAACAGAGTGTTTTTATACAGCTAAAATAACTGGACATGGGTATCACCAGAAGCCTTGCACATTACATTACATTAAAAATAAGGTGGATATGACTATGAAGTATTTCCTTGATAGGTTAAACAACTTTATGATCGCTAAAATTAAGCTTTTTTGGCTATTTCCTTCAAACATAAACAAGGATTCTGTTACAAATAAGACTGAAGAAAGATATCAGGGTGTGCAATGCAACATACTGTATCTAAACCTCTTTTTCTTTTTGTACAGAATGCATCTCTCCGTATAATTTTCAGAGGCACACTATGGTGGACACTGTGGAAACTGCAGAGAAGGGAGAAACTGACTCCTTCTGTAAAGAGCATATACTGTCAGTGTCTGAAGACGAGAAAGAGACTGAGACTCCAACCACGGAGAAAGAAAACAGAACAAGGAGTTGTGAAGATTTCTTCCAGGACAGAAAGAAAAAAGACAGACAAAAGCCAAACTCAGAACCAACAGACAGAGGTCCAGGGTTAAAAATCACACATTCTGTGACCATCGATAACTTTGGACTGTCTTCTCCCAGAGTTGTGTTCGACCGATGCAATGAAGCATCGGTTAGTAGTGTGATAGCAGTCACAACCACTGAGGTCAAATGCATGACTCCAAATATGAAGCTTGAGATCAATGTCGTGACATCAGACGATTCAAATATCAAGACCACCTTTATTCTTCACAACTGCAGAGACAAAAGAGAAGAGGCTCATTTTAGAACTGAGAAACATCAGTCTCCAAAAAACACCCACGTGTGTTCATGGAACCGACATGGAACAGATTACAAACAGAAAATCAGTGAGAATATTAGCTATACGATTAGCATTGCAGAGCTAAATGCAGAGTCAACACATGATTCAAAGAGTCAGAGCTCGTGGGATGATCCTGAAGAAATGGCTTGCCGTAAAAGCTGCTGTAAAAATAACTTCCGTTGGGTAAACACAGGTGGCCAGACGGACACAGATTTCACACTGGTTGATGCATCTTCCTGTTGCTCATCGCCCTCTGATTTCTGGCAACATCAGAAACAGCGCTCACTGCCCAGCAGTCTCAGTAATGAGGCATTATGGGATATCCCTCCCCCTGATGAATTTGCTGAAAAGAAGGCTAGTGCACTGGATTTCCTTGCAGAAAATGTTGCATCGTGTCAGATCAGTCCCAGAGAAAGATTCACTGGCCATGACAACACAAATTGCACACAGACAGCATCTGAGTTTACCAAAGAGTTTACACGCCAGAATACACTGGATGGGGACAACAGGACAAATGTACCCAAGTGCTGTGAACAGCTATCCAACTCGAGTCCTCTGGAACACTTATTCATGAATCCCAGAGCTTCAATAAACAGATCCTCTTTCACTAAAAACTTCATTGACAATCACGAAAGGAAGACGCGCTTGCGCAACAACAGCATCGCCTTCCTAGAAAGCAATACTAATCCTGTAGGCTACATGGACATTCCTCCCAAAAGACGAAAGACTTACCCGGGACTGACATATCAAATGAGTCACACCAGAGAGAGCATTCCCTCATACAGAGAGTCGTTTTCCTCTGGCACACTGTCGTCGTTTTTCACGCAGTCCCTTCCCTCTCAGGCAGACAGGATGGGAAGATTTTATGTAGAAGACGAAAGACTCCGTCCACTTGGGAGCCGCAAATCTTCCAGTAGTAGCAGCTATAGACCAAGCTCAAGCTCTACAACCGGTCCCGACTCTTGTATTCCCAAATTTAAGGCTTACAGCTCAATGAAAAACCCATTCTATCCATCTAGGTCCGATGAGAGTCCAGAAGAAGTCTTCTTTAGAGGCAAACAATATCAAGGGCCATCACAGCTAGACGAGATGGAGCAACTGGGTTCAGATGTTGCTGCAGGAATGATGATCGATGATGGCACGGACAGCACCTCAGTGGAACCACCTGAGCTGAATGAAGTCAATGAAAGTGGCTTTGACGAGGAGATGGTGGAGCTGGATGGGTCAATTTCTCCAGGTGACACCATGGAGAGCCATCAAAGGGAGCTTCTTATTCATGTCATCCCACCTTCACTGCACAACTCTGAAGAAAAAATCGATGAAGGATTACCTAATGGTATCAAGCATCACACGTGGGACGGAGATGAAGCTGACGCTCCAAAGAAACGGAGAGGTTCGGTAATGACAATAATCACTGGGGACTGTGAGCAGAGACATGTCTTCTCGTTTGATGAGGACGTTACACAGGAACATCAGATAGATGCTTTGAGTCCTGTGATTGAGTCTCCTATCGGGTCTCCAATAGACGATCTGGCTAGTATCAGAGAAGCTGTAGAAGAGGTCGTGGACTATTCCCAAGCACAAAAAACCACAACCTCTGCAAACACTAAGTTAACCTTACATATGGACACGTCTTCTCAACAGCCTGGAGAAGTGCAAACAAATGAATCCCTGGAGAAAATAAGCACAGATGTCTCTAGGACTACCAAATTCTATAACAATGATACGTCTGAACGGCAAAGTGCTTCAAAAAGTGAGCATTGAAATATGTCATGCTTTCTTATCGAGCAGTCCAGTTTTGAAATACCATGTCTGGCTAGCAGACGCTTGTGTGTCCTTTTAAGATTTCGCATTTTTCCTGAATGATTCGCCATTTTTGATTGAATCAGTTGAGTCAGTGATTCAGTGGCCCATTTATAAAGACAACCACTTGCTTTGAATGAATCAATCGTTTTGAATCATTGAATGAGTGAATCAGTGACTTCCCTTCACTAGTGGTTTTAGTTCATATTTAATGTAGGAATTTACATGAAAGGGGGACAAATACATTTAAAAAACAAATTTTAGAGTCTTTTAGAAACCAAAGTGATGATTTTTCCCATTCAGCTACTCATGTTAATCATTTTGAGAGAGAAATTTCAGGACATTTTTGTTTACAGTTGTTTTCTATGATTATCAAATTTGGACCTGTGTTGGCTCATCACTTGATGTCCACTATAAAATCTCTGCCCTGAAGCAGAAAACTACTAAAATGACTAAAACATTGTATTAGTGTTATATTGGCTTCAGCTTTACAATGTTGCTGTCATCAGGCCTATTGATTTTTGCATATTTTATCATTCTTAGATTCTTTAGAGGTCAAAGAGCACCTCAGGCCTCCAACAGACTCCATTCATAAAGATTCAGAGGAGCATTCAGACCACTGGGCAAAGAGGCGGAAGCTCTTCAAAGAGAGCAAACAACGCAGCTCTGCAGGAGGAAGTTCTCTAACGAGCATAATCACAGAAGAATCAGGTAATCACTTATATACATGCTCATTACATTTGTCATGTGTGAAGTGTCTGATTGGCTTCGAAGGAAGTTTCTGTGCAAATGGCAAAACTCTGGTTATTCCACCAAATATAGATTTCTTAACTCTCCTGACGTTAAAACATTTGCATTGTGTTGTCTAAAAATGAATAAAAATGTCAACTTTTTTGTTATGTTGACTAATTGTTTTTTCACGCTCTAAATGACAAAAATTTTATATAAGATTTGAAAAAAAAAAATGTCACCAGTAGTTTACAGAATAAAACAAAAATGTTTTACTCAAACACATAACTATAAATTGTAAATCCAGAGAAATTACTATTGACTATGAAAATGTAGACTACTGTTGGTAGAATGTATTTTTATTTTAAATACTGATTTCTTCTTTTTTTATCGACACATTGAACTCTGAGGACACTCGTTCAGTGGACATGTCAATGCGGGATATTGAGGACAGAGGATTTTACACAGAAACCTTTCACTCAGTATCATGGATATACCATGGAGATGACGTTAACCAGAATGATAGTCCACACTGTCTCACCAGCTGTACTCGACCAGCAGCCAGTAGGTTCACAGCATTCTGAGATGATCATAGGCTAGAACTGGCTATTTATGATTTACTGTGTTTAAAGATGCATTATATATTTCAGTTCGTGAGCGGACGGTGAAAATCAGCAAAGGCATGGGCGAGTATCCATGGGGCTTCAGAATTCAGTTCTCCAAACCCATCGTGGTTACTGAGGTGGACACAAGTAAGTTATCAAGAATACAGATCTGATAAGCACAACAGTAAATGTACGTGTATGTATTTTTTATTAGATTTTATAAAAAGGAATAGCTTGAAGGCATTCTATAAGGCCTGTTCACATCAAGGATGATAGCTAAAGTTTAAATAATTGTTAAAAGTCTGTGAGAATAGAAAATACCACACCACAACTATAACAATAATGACACAAAAGATTGATATCGCTGGAATCACTATCATGTTTTTAGTGAAAGTGAAAGTAAAAGTCATGACATTTGCCAAGTATGGTAACCCATACTCGGAACTGGTGCTCTGCATTTAACCCATCCAAGTGCACACACACAGCAGTGAGAAGTAAACACACCATGAACACACACCTGGAGCAGTAACATTTTGCAAAGACAGTGAGCAAAGACATTTTTTGCAGCTTTGTTTGACATATTATGATATATTACTTATTTACTAAAAGTTAGCAGTTTAACTTGATATCTATTAAAAATATTAAAAATGCGTTATTTAATTTCATCCACAAGTAGCCATATGTTTTCTCCCTTCTGGCAACTTCAAAGGTTGGTGCTATTAGTTATTTTATAGTTATCATTCTTGGTGAGCCTTAAGGTCCTGTGGATTATAGTCAAGCCAAGTCACCTTTATTTGTATAGCGCTTTATACAATACGGATTCTGTCAAAGCATATTTACAGTGTCAAACAGAAAAAAAAAAAGTCT
The DNA here is from genome assembly GCF_018340385.1 of Cyprinus carpio. Lineage (NCBI taxonomy): Eukaryota > Metazoa > Chordata > Actinopteri > Cypriniformes > Cyprinidae > Cyprinus > Cyprinus carpio. The sequence continues at coordinate 253,765 of NC_056581.1, read as the reverse complement.
GCTGATAATGCAAAAGGACAATAGAAAACAGTCAGTTTTTCAGTTAATGTCAGTTCATCGTTGATTCAGTGATGTCATCATCCAGCACAGTTCAGTTCTCTTCAAAATCAAGCCAACATTGTTGCCAGAAATTAAGTTTCCCCAACTAAGCAAGCCAAAGGCGACAGTGGCAAGAAACCATAACTTCATCTGTGACAGTAATGGAGCATAAAAAAAAAACCTTGGGAGATACCAGGCTCAGTCAGGGGGCCAGTTCTCCACTGGCCAGTTGAAACCAGCATGGTGTGGTTTAATTCCAGGCTGCAACACAGATCAGATTAAGCAGAGGACCCGTCTGGTTCTCGTGGTCTTGTGCCAATAGTCGTAGAGGTGCCGAGGTCTTCGCAGAGGATCCATAGTTATGGCTCATCTAATTGACGTGGTCTCCGCTGACATTCAGGGCTATAGAGGATCCACCATCTGATCTGGATACAGACTGGATCTGGTGGCTACGGTGACCTCGGAATAAGAGAGAAACAGACTAATATTAGCGTAGATGCCATTCTTCTAACGATGTAGCAAGTACATTGGGTGTTATGGAAAGTGTTCCAGGTTCCTGTTGACCTAATTAATGCAGCCTAAAAATCCTTTAACGGATTTGATTATATAATTATATATTATATATGATTATAGAATTGTAATAGTGTATGTATTATATATATATTCACTTTCACTTAAAGAAATGGGTCTTTAATCTATATTTAAACTGCAAGAGTGCAGATTTTAATATTCTAGGTATTATCAAATTACCAGAGTCTTGAGATCGCAGTGGACGTGAAGGACTATAATGCGATATGAGCTCGCGCAAGTATTGAGAAGCTAAACCATTCAGGGCTTTATAAGTAATTAGCAAGATTTTAAATGTATTCATTGTTCAATAGGGAGCCAGTGTGGTGTTGACAGAATTGGGCTAATATGGTCATACCTCCTGGTTCTAGTAAGAACTCTAGCTGCTGCATTTTGGACCAGCTGTAGTTTGTTTATTAAGCACGCAGAACAACCACCCTATAACCATTACAATAATTGACTGACCATTTTAGGGTATAGAGACATCTTGTAGACAGGGCTCTGGTCTCAAAAATGGTATTAATTACAATCACATGGAGCTGTAAAGACAACAGGGGAGTGCTGGGCCAAATATGGGCCAATGCTTCTCGCTGTTTCAAAAAATATGTTGGCCAGTGAAAGTTGTCTTCTGAGGTTAAGAGGTCCACCTTTGGCCTGCTGAAGACAGACCAGATCATTTGAACCATTTGGGGATGTAGTCTCCATTCTGCCCCTTGGTTCAATCTGCCCGGCACGGGAACTGCTCTCAGCGAGAGGAGTTTGCATTGTGCCCATAAAAGGATGCGTCAAGCCAACCTGACCAAGCCAACACACTCCCTTCACAGGTTGTTGTTGTTGTAGCACAACAACTACAACAACAACCTGTAAAGGGAGTGTGTGACCGCCTTGGTGATTTCTGAAGGCTACCACCATCATGTTGTCTGAGCGGACCAGGATTTGGTGCCCCCTTAAAATGTGGTGCCCCCTTAAAACCATTATCTCGAGGCTGGTGATGTGAAAACATTGCTCCAGGTTTGATCAGGAGCTGAACGCTGGTCTTCCCTCGTACAGAGCTCCCCTGAGTTGGAGGCATCTGTTGTGACCACCTTCCTTCTGCAGGTCGGTCCCAATGGGATGCCCTATTGAAATAGGTGAGGAGACCTCCAAGGGGCCACAGCTCTGATGCAGAGCTTTGAGCCAATACTGGAGGGGCTGCATGTGAAGCAGGCCCAGAGGAATCACAGAGGAAGCAGCCGACATGAGGAAAAGCATCCTCTGGAAAGCCCTGAGGGGACATGAAATTCCCAGTTTGTATGACGCCGCTAGTCGCTGAACAGTCAGGGAGTTTTCCATCGTAATCCATGTCCGTAATCTGGGCAGAATCGATAACTGTCTCCAGAAAGACTACTCGCTGGCTGTGAGACAAACAGCTCTTTGCTAAATTGATTTTCAACCCAAGCTGCCCCAGGTGACTTAGCTACAGCGACCTGTGAGTTCCTGTTCTGATCTAGCTAAAACCAGACAATCGTCAAGGTAATTCAAAATGTGGATTCCCATCTGCCTCAGAGGGAAAAGAGTCATGTTCATGCACTTTGTAAAAGTGCGTGTGGCCAGAGACATTCCAAATGGTAAGACTGTATATTGATAGGCCACTCCCTCAAACGCAAATCTCAAGAACGGTCTGTGAATGGGGTCTATCGGGATGTGAAAGTAAACATCTTTCAGATCCTCTGATATAAACCAGACCGTGGGGGATTTGTTTCAAAGTCAGCATCTTGAACGGCCGTCTCATGAGCAAGCGGTTCAGATGCCTGAGATCGAGAATTGGCCTGAGCCTGCCATCTTTCTTGGCAACGAGAAAGTAATGGTTGTAAAAGCCTGACTCGCTGTTCACTACAGTAACCATTTTCATGGCTCCTTTTGCAAGCAGTGTCTGCACTTCAGGCCGAAGAATGTGAGCATCATTGTCCCGTACCGAAGTTTGAATGATACCTCTGAAGGGAGGTGGCCTGAGAGCAAACTGAAGTGAGTAACCTCATTCAATAGTTTTTAGAACCCAACTTAACAAAACCGGGATAGCTTTCCAAGCCTGAAGCTGGATGGCAAGTGGTCTGAGTTTTTCTAGTGGCAGTTGGCCGCATGGGGGCGGGGATGGAGAGCGAGCACGAGACTTCTTTGAGAGAGTTCTGGCCTTGGCGAGAACTGACTCTCTCCTCTTCCTCTCTGCGTTTAGATCAGGACAGCTTCTGAAGCACAGGGTCCAACATTACTCTGAGGCAGGGACCTTTGATGCCTATAGGAAGCGGGTTGTGTTTCACCGTCCAGGGGTGCTGCTGAAGCCCAGGCTCAGACTTAGGCTGAGGCTGAGGTGCACCAGCTTGGCAGGCTGCTGAGAGGATCGAGCCTTCTGGCAACTTGAAACAGACGCCGCACTGGAGCGCTTCGGCAGGAAGTGACACATTACCTGCGATGACTTCTGTGCTGCTGTAAACTGCTCAGCAAAACCATCTACAGCAGGGTTAACCAAGTTGGCCATGGCCTTGCTGATTGCCTGCACAGAGTCTTAGTACAGTCACCTTAGTAGTACACAGAGTCACGTCAGTTACAGTGCGTAGGTCTTTGAAGGTGCTGAGTTTGGCCCGAATCACTTTGAGCACTTCCTTCTCCACTGAGGGTTAGGTTTAGGGGTAGAGCTTCATTTGTGCTTTTTTATACAAATAGTAATTTTCTTACAAATCACACAAATTCATACTAAATTGCCATTTTGTATAATAATTGTTTTCTCTTGAGATCAAGTCGGAACAGCTTTATTATCCTGCCTTCTGTAATCAAATTAAACACAGTTGTGGATTGATTTCTAAACAGATAGGTTCAAGGTTACTTTTATCATTCATACTGTAATCATTCCTTTATATAATTCAGTATGTTGGAAGAAAAATATTGCCGGCATCAGTAGGTTTGGCCTTATTAATTTATACACACAAGTCACTATTTTAGAAAGGCTATGAATCCAATGTGTTTTTGCACACATGTGCAGTGTAAATCAGTTCTGTGTTGGTCTTCTTCGCAGCCATAAAACCAGCCAACAACATTCTCTTTTGCGTTAAACTTGCACAGAAGTCCCACTGCTGATTATTTTTGGTTGAAACACTTTGAATTGTAGTAGCAAAGAGTGTGCTGTACATGGGCCTTCTTCCTCAGATGTCGAGATCTCAGATGGAGTCAGATAAAGCTGTTGGTGTGCTGTGTTTCAGATGGAGCAGCGGAGGAGGCAGGGCTGCAGGTTGGAGACTACGTGCTGGCGGTAAACGGCACTGATGTCACTAGTGTGCCACACTCAGAAGCAGCTGACCTCGCACGACTAGGTAGGGTGCACACTCAGACAACATTATTACAGCATTTCTCACGTTTACCCTTATTTAGGCAGTCAGAGATGGCACATTTCACATGAAACTGTTTAGTGTAGAATGGCAACAGACTCCAATGTTTCAATGTTGTTTTGTTTCATGTCCAGTTTTTCTTAATGACTTAATGAAATCATTTTGTGTTTGTTTTATCTGATTTCTGGTTCGAATAATAAAGGCCCAGACATTTTAACGCTGACCATTGGCTCGGATATTGGTCGAATTCCTAACACTCCACGACCAGCGTGCAGGGGTTACTTGCATAAGCGAACTCAATCCAGTTTGCTGAAAGGCTGGAGAAAGAGGTGGTTCGTGCTCAGACATGACTGCTGCCTCTATTACTACAGAAACAAGCACGTGAGTGCAGTTTTCTGTTTCATCCAAATAGTTGAACCTGTATGATCTAAATGTGCAGTGACTTACAAAATGTGTTTCTCGTTGACAGGATGAAGGGAAGAGTCAAGCTCTGTCTGTGACGAGTCTGGAAGGAGCAGTGGTGGAGCCTGACACCAGTTTAGGAAAGCCGTTTGTGTTCAGATGCTGTCCTATCTCTGGGAACCGAGTTTACTACCTGTGTGCAACATCAAACCAAGAGATGAAGAGGTGAGAACATGCAGTGCTTTTTAAAATGAAGAGAAGACTCTATTTATTTAATTTAAGCAATGCTGGGGAGTTACAAATAAAAATAGTCACACTGTGTGACACTAGTTCAGCTATTTTCTAAATCGTTCAGCTTTTCCAGTAACAAGCAACAGTACTTTTCCCAACAAGTGATGGAGTAGCATAACAAAACACTGCACACAGTTTCACAACCAATCAAGATGAAACGATAATCAAACATGCTCTCCTGGAATCATCCACAGCAATAGACATTAATTTTTGTTAATTCAATTTCAGGGGTAAATGTTAGGGTTATGTTCTGTTCTGTATCTGTCTGCCTGTCTGTGTTCCTTATTAGTGTCTATGGTTTCCTTAGTTATCTATGTTCCCATTTATCATATGTTTTTCATAGTTACTGATTTGGTTTCCCTCATTTTTGATTCGCTTCATCTGTGTCCCATCTAGTTTCCTACATTTGCTCTATGTATTTAAGTCCTCTGTTTGAGTTAGTTCCCTGTTCAGTATTGTTTATGTCTCTGTGTTACTGTGATTTCTGTCTCTTGGTGTCCTGTTTGCCTTGTACTCCATTGCACAATACATCTTGTTTCAGAGGGAATGCCAATACTTTAAGGCGATTACTAGTTTACAGTACATAACAAAAATCATCTGGTGAATAGCAAATAATGTAAAAATGTTTGCAATTGTTTGTTTCTCAGGTGGCTGGAGGCTATGGGTAGAGCGGTTCATCCTATTACTCAGGTAACTTCCTAATGATTTGTGCATGTATTATTTGTTGTGGCATCATTTAACATACCCAAAATATGGCATTTCATTCTACAATTAATGTGAATAAACAGGATCAATTAATAAATCAGTTTCTTGCTAAATTGAATCGCATTGGTGGAAGAGGCCGATGCTGTTGTGGTAATGCTCATAATGCTAATGATATTGATTGCTGAAGCAGAATCACGTGTGGATGGACGTCACTCGACACAACTCAAATCTGCCCCCTCTGGCGGTCAAGAACCCAGAATGCCTTGGGTTACTCCACCAGCTGGACAGGACCAAGGACTCATGGGTGCAACACTACTGTGTTCTGAAAGACGGATGCCTCTATTTCTATGCAAGCATCCGGTCAACCTGCGCGATAGGTAGGTCTTAGAACTGTTACAGTGCAACTGTTGGAACTGCTCTATTGTTGTACAACTGCTAATGAAAGAAGACTGCAAACATCTCTTCATAAATCAAGACTCCAGATAAAACAAAACAACTCTATCCTGAAATTAAACTCCCAGTATACACTAAATGGGCAAACGTATTGGGAATTATGAAATTCGTGCTCAACTATAAGAGGTATTATTGGCAAGCAGAAGCATTTAGGAACAGTAGCAGCTTCACCACGTAAAGTCAAAGTGTGCGGTCTCTCGGGGTGCACATAGTTCATAAAAGTCGCTAATGCTCTGCTGATTCCATAGCTGAAGAGTCCCACCAACTTCCACTGGCATTCATTTCAAGGTAAAAACTGAATGGTGAGAACCTCATGTAATACCTTCCATGGTTAGACAGCTGCATGCAGTCCTCACATCACCAGGTACAGTGCCAAGTGTCAGATGGCGTGATGTAAAGCATGCAGATACTGGACTCTGGAGCAGTGGAAACCCGACGAATCACTCTACTATGTCTGCCATACTTAACTTAATGCTTCTGCTTACTACCAAGACATTTTAGACAATACTATGCTTCCAACTTTTTGGGAACACTTTGGGGAAGACCCTTTTCTATTCCAGCATGACTGTGCCCCAGTGCCCAAAGCAAGGTCCATAAAGACATTAGGTTGGATGAATTTTTGGTGTAGCAGAATTTGACTTGCCCACACAGAGCCCTGACATCATCCCTATCAAACGCCTTTGGGATGAACTGGAATGGCGACCGCAAGCCAGGCTTTCTCGTCCAACATCAGTGCTTGACCTCACAAATGCTCTACTGGATGAATTGGCACACATTCACTCAGAAACACTCCAAAATCTTGTGGAGAGCTTTCCCAAAAGAGTGGAGCATTATAGCGGCCAAGAGGGGACCAGCTCCATGTTAATGTCTCTGTTAGTCAGGTGTCCCAATACTCTTGTCCATATAGTATGTATACATATATATACAAACATACTGTATAGTTTTATTTATGTTCTTCATAAATAGATGTCTTTGTATGATAACTAATAGCAACCATTTGTCTTATTGCAGGAGGAATCTACCTGCATGGTTTCACAGTGAGGGATCAGCCAGTGGGATCCAAAAGATCTGCTATTGAGCTCAGACCTCCATCTGAAGAGTTTAAAGTGTTCTACCTCTGCGCAGAGAATGCAAATGAGAACAAACGGTGATTAACTTGATCTTGAATTATGTTTAATAATGCATTTTAAAAGCATTCAGTAAAGTGCTCTTTCCACTAAGTCCACAAGTCAAGACTTCTTGCTCAAAAAGTGAATTTCTTTTCAACCAAAGTGCATACAATTATAAAATCAAAAGATTTAACCTAAGGCCAGTAGTCTTAGGTCAGTTCCATTTTTAATTTTCATATAGTTTTGCGTTTTAGTCATGCTGACAATGTTTTGTCATATCATATTAATTCATTTTAGTCTATTTTACTTTGACTAATTTTACTTGACAAAAACATTTTGAATTTTAAAAATTTTGAACAAAATATATTTAAAACTTTTACATAAATGTTAATATCTTTCATTGTTTTTTTTAATCATTTTCATACATTTCAATCATCATTCATTCATTTTCAATCTTCAAAATACTAAATAGGTGTTGAAATGTCACTGCAGGTGATGCTATGTTCATCTGCTCATGGTTATGATGTTGAAACTGATCTTTTATGAGTGACCCATTTTTGTATCTTTGGATATCTTTTTTTGTATCTTTGTATCTATAAATCCTGTTATAACAAAGTATGAATTCTTGTATCCAAACCTGCATTTCTGACAGGAGGTGTTTAGGCAGCACATGAAATGGCAGGAATTGTTCTGAAATTATAAATCAGGAATCTGGTGAAGTAACATCATCCTTTTTTCTTCTGTTCTGTTGTTCTTCCTAGATGGGTTAGTGCAATAAAATCATCTATTGGAAAATGGCTGCCACTGCATAAGGCACTTCAAGACTACATGAGTCGCCCACCCGAGGAAACAAGAATGTGAACAAGAGTTTCCCAACAAGTTTAATTCAGACACAACCACGTTCATACCAGAACATAATGATTTCCTAATTTTCTCTTGCAATTACATCTCTGAATATCATCATTTCTGCATTTGGAATATGCAAATACATACAAATAAATATAACTTTTTTTAAAAAAGCAAATTAAAATGATAAAATGGTCTGCTGTAAATATTCATGATGAAACCTAAAATAACTCCATCTATAATATTCAAGTGCTTTTTTGACAACACAGCAGCAGCAAGTGCATGAAGTTGTCATGGCAACCAGACACACTGCATGCTGTGCTGTGACGGTAGCTAGAAGCATAGAAATAAAAGTAGAAACCTCAGAACTCAGCATCACTGAGTTCAAATGACGTCTTGATTTAGGTCCACTTAACCTTTAATGTGATGCATGTTTCTTTGCATTCAGAGGAGAGTTTAAGAACGAACGATGGCCTGCATTTCTGTAAAGTTTTGTTGTCACACAATTTGAATTCTTATGATCTGTTTTCAGGATTTACTATGTAAAGACACTGCCACTGTTATTTGTACATTATATGCATTTTCTTTTTGTTTTTACTGTCTAGGCCATTTAGTCCTCTTTAGCTTGCGGTGAAATATCTTGCCTCTTGTTTTAGCACATTTATATAGTGGACGGCAATATTATGACTTTTCCTTTTCTTTGTATAACTAATTTATGGCTTTTTCTATTATTATTAGTAGTAGTAGTAGTATTCGGTGAGCCTTTTTACTTAATTTAGAATTTTTACAAACCAAGGGAGAATTTACACTTGGTCACTTCATGCATTTTAATTAATCAGATTAATGTTCTCATATGTGCCCTGTGCAACCAAATGCATTACACTTGGCTGAAATGCATCTCAGATTACATTCACTTTATGACTGGATAGCTATTTGATCAGTAAAACACATGTAGGGACCAAGTGTAAATATCCCCTTTCCTTAGAATCTGGTATAGTCTGTTCATTTAAGTGCTTGTATTGCTTGTAAATAGCCTTTGCAACTAAGTAAGCTTGCCAAAATACAGACACGCATTATGTTCTACCTCACAGAAGTTGTTCTTGTACAATGAGTTTCATGATTATACGGCTGACTGCAGATTTTACATGATTACAGTTGAATGCTCACTGAGTGGTAAAATATTGTTTTAATGAGTCTGTCTGTCTATCTATCTATCTATCTATCTATCTATCTATGATATAATCTTTTATCAGTTTAATTATTAGTTATTTGTATTGTTTTATTCAGCTGTAAAGTCATACTGTTGAAGAAACAGGCTCATAAATTGATTTATTAGATCTATCACACATCATTTCACTGTGGGCTGTTGGTCAAGTAATCAGAAAATCACAAATTCAGGAGATGAAGCTGATTAATGCTTTTGTCTAAAATGTATTTGCACATAGAAATTTGGCATTAAAATCTGAAATCAACTTCAAAGTTGTCAAAAAAATTAAAAATACAGAATAACAAATAGTATAAAATAAAAAAAGATGTTTTAAAATACAAAATACATTACAATATAAATAAAGGAATAAAACACTGAAGCAGGAAAATGAATACTCCTTCGTTCAGAGAGTCCTAAAGTACAGTACATACATTATACATGTAAAGTTTTTGCTTATCATTGAAGTTCTACATCAACGATCTGCTCATAATGTTTGCACTAGTTATCCATACCCAAGCCACTTCGACCAGTACCCTATATAAAGGCACATAAATAATGTGAGGCATTATTATATTCAAGTCATCTGTTTCAGGCATGCTGATACGTTCTGACATACAGTAGTACATTTGATAAAGAAAGACAACATACACATTCAATCATTTTCACAAAGTGTAAATCTGAGATTGATATATACCAGTGTTTTTCTTTTTTTCAGGTGCAACTATTAGGTTCATTGATACCAAACCAGAAATGTGTTTCCTGATAATAAACAGAAAATAATTATCAATCATCAAGTTTTATTAAAATTACGTGTCAGTTGAAAATGGATAGTGTGGGTGAAAACACACTCACCAAATGAACAATATTGCAATTCAAAGCAAATTCATAAACATTTACACACATTTAGTTTTTTTTACCCTTAAAAGGGAACTGAAAAGACCTGCTTATGTAGCTGTTTGGACATGTGTGACCAAGTTAGAAATCTCTGAACTGTGTGAAACAAAAATAATGATGTTTCTATATACTAAAGAGTACAGGAAAGACAAAGAACCTCTCAAACAATGATGGAATGGCATCTTTGGCAACTCTGGTGTAAGACATTTTCAGACAAGATCACTTACCAAGATCCTAATATACAGTCTCAAAGCACTGAGCAAGACTGCTTCAGTTGTCCTTTGGAAACAATGCTAGATTGTTCAGTATCTAAAGCATTGCACTGTCTCTATAGTAAATGAACCAGAAGTCTCACAGTTTCCAGTAGAAGGCACACTCATCCTCCAAAGCTCAAAACACACTTTAGTTTGATTTCTTGAGTGTCCGTCCATCAGCTACATGTCAAGCATATGTGCATTCAGAGGTTGTCAGTTTCAGCGCACCCTTACTGTGCAGTGTCTTCAGTGTTTTGAACTCCAGCGGCATGCGGTGGGGACCCGCATTGGAAAAATATCGATATTTCAGTCCGTCATAGTAATGATATTTAACGGGATTTCCGTTACCGTCTTTGGGGAAAGGCCAGAATCCATACAGGTGGATTTCATCACAGAAGCGTGTAGCCAATGTGTACATCAACAATCCAGTAGAGGGTCGTTTGATATTTATCTTATTTGTAAGCCAGAACCTAAGAAATAAACAAACAAACATTCCTAGTTATTTCAGAGGCATTATTTGCATTATATTTATTAGGATGGTGCCTTGAATATTTTTGGTTGAAAACCAAAAAAGAAATTAAATATGCCACTACTCTGATTAAGGTCTGTTGGACCTTTTGTAGTCACACTGACATCAGACTCCTGAAGCAAATATTATTATTATTATTAAAGGTTCTAGTGCTTTTGTCTTTTTTGTCCTTTTTATTTTTGTATATTGTTACATCATCATCGCACACCTGCAGGCAATAGATAGCTGTGTAAGACAAAGGACCAAAAAAGTTTTGTTTTAAAAAAGGCAAAAAAATATCAAAACCAATTTATTATTGGCAAAGGTTTCTTTTGTTGCTTTGTATATTGTTACATAAAATATATACTTTTTTTAGATTTAAGTGTATGTGGTCTAACAACTCATTTCAACATGATCTCTTAAAGGGAAGGTACACTTTATATGATAGTGCTGTTAAATCTTAAAATCTTACCAGAAACTAGTTTAAATCAAGTGCCGATTATGAAATGTAATCTTTGTATTCATGTTGGTTTAATGTTATTTAGAAAACCATTTTCAAGAAGTTTATGAAATTGCAACAAACTTTACTGCCGTACTGTTACAAAATAACTACCAAACTAGAAAAAAAGTATGACAAGAGCTGATTTTATTTATGGGTTGATGACTAAGTTTTGCCACCGATGGCAGATCTGAAAGTAATTGGCTTGATTGTGGTGCAGCCTTGCATATATGAGACAAGTTAACATTGGTTAATGCACTAGGTGTCATGAAATAACAATAAACAATAGCTTTATAGCATTTAGTAAGTTCAGTGTTTTTTTTTACAAATAGATTTTTAACATTTCAGTAGTGGTTGGTGAGAAAAGTAAAGGGAGACTGAGGCTCTTGAAAATATATTAGGAAAATATAAAGGAATGTACAGTTACATTAATCAATTTACTCACTAATGTGTGTAACCAATGTATTTAATATAATATATATATTAAAATTTTTTCTTTCATATGCAATTTGTCAGGCAAAATTTAAAACAGGTCATGAAATGGGGAATCAATTTTTATTATGTTTATAAAAACTACAAACTACTATAGTAGCATTAAACATATAATCAATGAAGCTGTCTATCTCTAGCACACAATGAATTTCTTATTTACATCATCATGTCATTATATCATGACAGATTATTATGATAAGACGATTCATAAGAGTGCAAATTAGTCATATAAATGGACTCAATACAATTTATGTTAGTTTAACTTAATTTATCATTAAACCAGCATAACATCATAATATTGTTTATTTTAATTTATTACATAGCAGTCCCATTTTAAAAGGGCTAAAGGTTTCTTTCTTTCTTTTTTTTATTTTTTTTATTTTTTTATTGGTTATCAGTTTTTGGCCATAAGAGGCTATGATTGATCAATTATTAGTATCGACAATGACATTCCATATTGGTGCATCCCTAATCTAAACAAATGTCTAAAATATTTCACTATGCTCAGAGTGAAGTTTTAATGAAGAAAGCATCATATCTGTATTTTCTAAGTAGCCTACATAATTATTATTAACAATAAAAGATTAATAGTAAATTAAACTCATATTAAACAGGTTAAAAGTATTAAAACAGTGTACTGAAAATGTATTAATATTTAAAGTATACTTTTAAAAGTAGGCTACATTTATATGATATATGGAGGTCTTTGATGGATTTTGATGGAAGTTGACGATTAACTGATTAATTGATCGTTAATTTTAAAGACACTATTTGATTAATATTCCTGAAGATTGACTTCCTTAATAAATAGGTTACATACAGTATGTATACGTTAGCAACATAAACAGAAAAATAGTGAGTGCACCAACACTGGACTCACACACAGACATTATTATCTACACCAGCTCCATTCTGCACCACACTGACAGGTTTGTCGGTAAAGTATCCACCCATAAAATAATTAAAATATTCCCCAATTAGAAACCTTGAACAAGGAAGTTAAACTCCTGCTAAAAGCACATGACACAGATTTCAAATCTGGTGACCAGGAAGCCTACAGTTTATCCAGGCCCAATCTGAAGAGGGGTCTTAAAGCTGCTAAACACAATACTAACTTCGGATTGAAGACAAATTCAACAACAATGATCCTCAGTTTATGTGGACAGGCATTCATGCCCTCACAGGCCCATCACCTCAGCTCTCCACACTGCTCTGAATCACCTGGATAAAAGCAACACTTGAATGCTATTCACCGAATTAATTTCTGCTTCTAATACTGTGATTCCATCTAAGCTCACTGATCTTGGCATCAGCCCCTCTCTCTGCAACTGGACCTCAGGCTTTCTCACTAACAGACCACAGTCTGTTAGGATTAACAATTTCAACTCCTACATCCTCACCTTGAACACTGGCATACCACAGGGCTATGTTTTGAGCCCAATTCTCTTCTCCCTCTTCACCCATGACTGCATACCGGTACATGACTCTAGCTCCATAATCAAGTTTGCATACGACACCACAGTGGAAGGCCTGATGAGCAGCGATGATTAAATGGCCTACAGGGAGGTGTTTCAGCATCTGGCAGTGTGGCGTGCCGACTATATTCTCGCACTCAACACCCAGAAGACCAAGGAACTGATTGTGGACCCCCGGCAGACTAGGAAAGACTACACACACACCCATCTACATTGATAAGGCCAAAGTAGAGTGTGTAACTAGTTTCAAATTCCTTTTTTTTGAGGAAGTTTCCTGGACCCTCAACAACACCACTCTATACAAAAAGCAGCAACAGCACCTTTACTTCCTTGGGAATCTAAGGAAAGCTCACCTGTCCCCCAGATCATAACAAACTGCACCACAGTGTGGTATGCCAACTGCACTGTCACAGACCAGAAGGCCCTCCAACGGGTTGTTAAAATGGCCCTACACATCACTGGTGTTCAATTACCCTCCATCAAAGACACTTACCTCGAATATATGAATAACTACAGCATCATCTGCTATTATTGTTGCAAATTCTTTTTACACAGTACCTCATGATGCCTATTGCACTGTATATGGCCCCTGACCGTATGTTTATATATTTACAAATACCTCATTCTGAAAAACACCCCTTCCATGTTTATACTTCTTCATTCTGAATAATGAACCTTCTGTGTTTTTTACTTCTCATTTGCACCGTACTGTATCCATATTGCACTATATTAATGTAGATTTAGATTGCACCTTGTACTGTATTTCATAGATCGCTGCATTAAGCTGGTCTCTGCACCCGTCCCCTTGCAAATGTTTATTACACACACACACACACATATACATATATATATATATATATATATATATATATATATATATATATATACACACACACATATATATATATATATATATATATATATATATATATATATATATATATATATATATATATATATATATATACTTCTGGTTAGATGCTATTTGCATTTCATTGGCTCTGTACTTGTACTCTGCACAATGACAGTAATGTTGAATCTAATCTAAATGATGTTTAGTTTAGTTTTTCATGTTAGCATGTTACTTCAATTAAAGTGCTAAAATGTAGTAATTAACTCACCCTCGTACAGCATGGATAAGGCGGAGTGAAGGATATGCTGTGCGCAATCTGAGTTTGTGTTTAAGAATGAGCTCGTTCACAATTTCCACGTGCCTCTCTCCACCCTTCACCATGAAGGCAGGAATCCAGAGCACGCTGTTGTTTAGCTGCTGTAGACGCTGGATGAATCTCTCCCGCTGTCTTTCGTCCTGCAGACCCCCGTACACCCGCGGGATCACAGAGGGGTTCATAGTGGTGAAGTCTGACCTTAAACCCACATCATCTGCAAACTCCTCTAGAGGAGCGAGGTTACATCTGCTCAGGAATGAAAGAACAGGCAAATGTCAGAGCCAGGGCTCTTCGAAAATAAGTGGAAATTAAGACAAATAAATGACAATTTAAGGAAGAAACTAAAAATAAAAGTTTTGAAAATAAGCCTAACACCCTTCCAAATCCATATGCCTTACTTTCTTTTTTTACATTTTAAGAATATGCACACTGCCACTGAGCATCACAAAACCATCATAAATATCCCATTCAACCATGTCAAGCATAATTCAGATTGTTCATACAGCATATTTGAATTTAATGTGTGTGCAGAAGAGATTTTAAGGAAAGATTATCCATGAATAATTACTTAAAATTCAAGTTTGTTCCTCACACAAAGCTATAGTTTGGCTACAAAAGACTTGAATTATAGTGCACAAGTTATTCGTCACACATACTATGATGATGTTTTTGTTTTGTTTTTTTTCTGTGTCATTGTTAGCATTTAACAGCCTCAGTCGCCATTACTGAAGCACTATGGGCATTAAATACACCTTAATTTTTGTTTCATGAAAGAAAGTCATACACATTTGGAACAGGCATTATTATCATTAATTAACTGAAATGAAATAAAATAAATTTAGAAAATTAAATTTTTAATTTTATTACAGCTAGACAGCTCACTTTCTCATTTTCGTTTATTAAGTACTTTAAGTGCTAAAATATCTAAAACTAAAAAACATGACAAAAACACAACAAAATTACTAAAACTTTGAAAAGAGAAAATATAAAAATACAATTTAATTCAAAATATTATCAAAAACAGTAACACTTTACAATAAGGTTCATTAGTTAACTACTTTAGTTAACATGAACTAAGCAAGAACAATTCTTCTACAGTATTTATTAATCTTAGTTCATGTTAATTTCAACATTTACTAATGCATATTAAAATCAAAAGTTGTGCTTGTTAACATTAGTTAATGCACTGTGAATTAACATGAACTTACAATAAACAACTGTATTTTCATTAACTAACATTATCAAAGATAAATAAACACTGTAATAAATGTATTGTTCATTGTTAGTTCATCTTAAGTCGTGGGGGAAGTTGTGGCCTAGTGGTTAGAGAGTATGATTCCTGGGCACCACAGCATAAATGTCTGCCCACTGCTCCGGGTGTGTGTTCACGGTGTGTGTGTGTTCACTGCTGTGTGTGTGCACTTTGGATGGGTTAAACGCAGAGCACGAATTCTGAGTATGGGTCACCATACTTGGCTGTATGTCATATCACTTTTATTTTCACTTTTTTTAGTTATGAAGTCATGAAAAGCATGAACAAAAGAGATTTGGTTCCGGGTTCAGGTTTCCAAAAATGAGATCAAATAGTATTCAAGCCTAGTTACCAGCAGGAAAACACTGATACAGTAAGTGATAATTGACCATTTAGACCTTATTAGACTCTGTGCCTTGCCATAAGACCGTAATAATTAGATCACCGCAAAGAAGTAAATACATTACCGTATAACAAATCCATGGCTGTCTATCTCCTTCCCACATCTGCTCTTTAGGAGAACGCCTGAGTTTCCCACCACAGCACATGTCTTGAACGTCTTGTTCTTTAGTGGAGAGACTTCAGGGAGTAAGCTGTGTAGAGTCTGAGAAATATTGAATGTCCTGCGTCGGTCCAGAACGTAGTGGACTGTATCGCCTGGTTTAAAACTGCTCTTGACAACAGACACGTCTCTCTCCGCGTCCAAGAAGCGAAGTACCTCCTTCCTTTCCACGTGTTGAAATGAATAAACGCCATAGATTACTCATTAGTTTATAACCACACCAGCCTGCAAAACATACGCTAAAAATGACCCTGTGATGTCATGCTCTGAGCAAGTCATAGGACAGTCTATTGAGCAATATCTGTAATCCTCGTCCCTCTCAAATATGTGCTCTATGTACATGTTACCGCATAAAACAAAACCTTTTTATACAGTGCAGGTTACTCACCTTATGATGGTCACAAGGGTGGCATTGATCTTCCATCCCACGCCCATGTCACTCAGATCACTTAAAACAAATCTGAAACGTTTCTCAGAGCCGTTGACCATCAGTCTGGTAGAACTTGGCTTAGACTTCCTGTTCAAATGGCAGTGTGACAAATAGTAACTATATGCACTGGTACTGATGTATTAGGTTTGATATTGTGTTTGTGTTGTCAAACTCACTAATATACTCTGATAACAAAAAGAAAGAACCATGCCATGTACAGTACTGGTATCCATCACAATATCAGAGAGTAAAAAAACATAAACTGTACTGTTTTGCTCCAAGGACTCTTTTTATTTTGTATCTGTCTTATCTTTTCCTCTTTTCTTGCTTGGTTTCCTCAGTTATTGATTTGTTATATCAGTATTTTGGTATCACTGATCATTGTTGACTTAGATTTTATCATTACCTGCATTTGTTCCTTAATAAACGAATTATATGCTTATTAATTTTAGTAAGATTATTGATAAGTTTAGGTATGGGGTGGATTAAAGGATCTAGAATATGGTCATGCAGAATAAGGCATTAACATGTGAATTATAAATACTAATAAACTGATAATATGCTAGTAGTAAACAGTTAATAGTGAGAATTGGTCCTTAAAATAAAGCATTACCTTTATTTTTATATTTTATATTTTCTGTTTTCATTTTAGTTAGAGTTTTAGTAGTTTTGCTTTGTGTTTTTGCCATTTTTATTATTTTTTGTTATTTTAAATCTGCGTTTTTTTAGTACTTCTAAATGAAAATGAGAAATGTTGCCTTGCAGCTAGATGAAATCAAATAAGTTTTAGTTTTTTAAACATTTTATTTCAATGAATGTTTATTTCAAGTAAAGAAAATGTTTTATTATTTGTTTTAGTTTCAGTTAACACTAGTGACCCTAGTAATCTGTTTCTTGTTCTCAATATCCAGTATATTGTGTTTAAGTTGTCATTTGTCCAATCTTTTTTTGCTTTGCCTGTGTTTTTGTAAGATTTTGTGGTATATTCTCTGGATTCCTATATTCCTGAGTTATGTTTTTGTTAATAAACACTTCTTGTGTTTAGATTCCTGCCTCTTACACTCCTTTATACACCATTACAGCAATGCAGTGTGAAAAATGATTCTCTTACTCAATATTTTTGTCTTGTTTTCCAATACAAACATCTAAACATTCTTAAACCATTATACTTTTACTGGAGAGGCAATGGAATAACAATAATAAACTTAACTGAATTTTGTTAATCTTACCCCATTTGCAGAACTTTTTTTTTTATTTATTAAGTTTTTTGTTGTTGTTGTATTTATTTATTTATTTATTTATTTTGTTAGCATAAACTCAAACTTACTTTTGATACATTTTTCAGACAATGACACTTAATATCTTATGTAATTTTGCTTATATCTTGATTTAATTTTTTGATATTTGTACTGGAAAACAAATACTAAGTAAGAACATTTACTAGAAGTGCTTGTTATTCTTTTTTCTTTTTCTTTTCTTTTTTTTCTTTGAGGAGCCAGTTTGTACACATCTGCATGTTGTAAATGAGCAAACTGTCGCTGCAAGGCATCAAAAGACTTACAGAATATCACATGAAATCAAATCGAAACCTATGAGAAGACTCAACTTCAGATTCAGTTGACATTTACTGTGAGTTTTTTTCCACTTCTGTTTTTAAATCATGCGCAACAACTCTGCAAGAGACTAAAGGAAACCACATCTGATGAGTTTGAGCTGTCTGTTGTCCTCTCACTTACCCAACAACACACAAGTCTCACGCACACACACACACACACACACACACATCAGAACCAAATCACCTCTATACTGCATATACAGCCTACTCTGTATGTGTGTATTGTATCACAAGTTTTTATGGCACTAGGTAGGACTTCAGTACATCTTTATATGTTACTTCATAATTTCATCTAAATATGGTTAAAGTTTTACTAATTTATGTACTGACAAGCATTTATGGCAACTAAAATATACTTTAAAATCACTTCTACTGAAGCTCGTTTGTCATGTTATTACTATTTATGCTATTACAACATGATGATTTTTAAATTGCACTTTTAAAATTATGTTAAGTTATATATTGTTAAGTGTTAAGAAGCATCATAAAGAAAATATACTCTCTTAAGTTCATTAATATTATATTATCGGCAAATACATCTTATTCATATATAATAGCATATAAAATATATACTTAAAAGTATATAAAAAATATACTTTTCAGATTTAAAGTACACAACAAGTGCACATTGGTTACAATCAATTGCACTTCTTTTTCACAAGGGTGTGTAGAATAAAAAAGCCACTTCGACTCAAACAAAGGACAGTGCGAATCGATCTTAATTTAATTGAGATGAAACAACAGCAGGGCTCGTGAACTATAGTTTACAATAGGAGGTTTGTGATACAAATCAATAAACAACTGAACATAAATGAATGCTTTGTGTAATGAGATACGCGTATAGACTACACCTTCATCACACTTTCGATGCTGATTAGATGAAGAGAGGTAATTCACTCTGGCTGTAACAGCAGAACAGCCCTTACCATGTCAATCCAGTTTTCTGATGCTCTTCATTTCTGCCAATATCTGTCGTCTTGTAGAATATCAGCAGGATGCTTATGGTGCAGATAGTCCACCGTTTCCGTGTAAGCCGCATTTCACAGATGAATCTTGCGCAAGTGTGTGGAGATGAGAAGAAAGCGTGCTCTCCTGTAGCGCACATTACCCATCTCAACACAACCTCTCTCTCTCTCTCTCTCTCTCTCTCTCTCTCTCTCTTTCTATGTGTATATTTTTTTGTCTCTCTCTATTTATCTACTGTGAGTCAGTGAGTGACACCTGCAGGAGCCAATCAATTCAGATACATGCTAATAAGCTTTCAATTCGATTCAGTTGCGATGAAGCAGGACATTTCTTTATGAAATCTGCTCTCATCGTGGATTCCGTGATTACATGAAGTGACAGAAAACACAGAGACAAACAATGCGCTCTTTCCAAGCTGCTTAGAGAAATTCACCTGAAAATCTTAAAGGAGCCTATTGTGAAGTTTTAGGCACTCTGTAAAGTAAGGATATTTTCAAAACTAATCATAGTTTATACATTTATAACAACTTATAAAAAGATTTTATTTATAAATTAACTTTATTAGCTAAATCG
Organism: Cyprinus carpio; assembly: GCF_018340385.1. Classification (NCBI taxonomy): domain Eukaryota; kingdom Metazoa; phylum Chordata; class Actinopteri; order Cypriniformes; family Cyprinidae; genus Cyprinus; species Cyprinus carpio. Next base: position 234,098 of record NC_056581.1, on the reverse strand, counting down.
AAGTATTTAGTAAAACCATTTTCCTTCTCACACTGCAGTGAGGGCATATTTTCTGAAAATTAGAATCACCCAGATTTGATTTTCCATTGGCTTTCAGATTATTGCAGAGAATAAGCTTTGTGATCAACAAAAGTTTACGAATCGTAGCCTACTTGTTTTGTTCTTCATGATAATCTTCACAAATAAACACAACTTTTATAAATTTGGAAGCCTGAATACAATTATAACTATAATAATTATAACTGTCTGTTTTGCTTTCATCTATACACCTTTCAACTTTTAAGACAAAAAAAAAATGCATGCAAATTGTTGCAACAAATTCATTGTTATTTTTAATTAAAATGCACAACAACAATAAAACTGTAAGATTCAATGACAAACTAGCTTACAAAACATTTATTAACACAAACGAATAAGATGAGGCATAGCATAGGCCTATACATGCTGTGCTGTATTAGGCTTGCCTATATAATGACTAATAAATTACAGAACATTTAGCAAACACTGAGGAATCAAATAAAAATAAATAAATAAATAAATAAATAAAAATAAAAGAGAGCCTCCATAGCATATGTAAACAGCAAAGATAGGCTTTAAATAATGAAAACAAAAAGAAAAGTAAAACTAGACTTGCTGCCGGTGACAGAGCTTGCATGTTTTTTTCCACACAAGAATACCAACATGTTCACCTTCTCTGGGTTAAAAAGCGTTCTTTTACTTTACCTCAAGGCTCAGTACTAGCGCCATTACTCTTCACGCTTTACATGTTACCCTTGGCAGATTTCAAATTACGACCTATGCTCTCAATGTCAAATGCAGAAATGTTAATCCATGCGTTTATGACCTCAAGGTTAGATTATTGTAATGCTTTATTGGGTGGTTGTTCTGCATGCTTAGTAAACAAACTCCAGCTGGTCCAAAACACAGCAGTTAGAGTTCTTACTAGAACCAGGAAGTATGACCATATAAGCCCGGTTCTGTCATCACTGCACTGGCTCCCTATCAAACATCGTATAGATTTTAAAATCTTGCTTATTACTAATAAAGCCCTGAATGGTTTAGCACCTCAGTATTTGAATGAGCTCGATACATTATAGTCCTCCACGTCCGCTGCATTCTCAAAACTCTGGCAATTTGATAATACCTAGAATATCAAAGTCCCAGAGCCCCAGATCATTTTTGCTGAGCACACCTTTGCGCTCCCGCTGACGGGACGAGTTTAAACCAGGCTCTACACTCGAAGCGCTGCGCAGTTCAAACAAATTGCATTTGATGTTTCTCATATGCATCAGAAATGGCAGCTTTTATGCGTTGAACAACGCGGTGGTCGCGCCAGTGTGACCGCTCACAAAATTTAGTCGGTCGCAGTCTGGAGACCTGCAATTAATAGTCGGTCGCAGTCTGGAGACCTGCAATTAATAGCAGCTAATATATGATAAAATAAAATAAATATAAGGAAAACTCGCCCACTCAATTTTGTAATAGGCCTATGCTTTCATTTTAGGCACGTCCATGTGGAGATGGCGAGTCAAAGCTGAATGTACAGTAGGCTGTATGATGAATGATGAATTACACCACAGTCACATGACTTCAGCCACTGTCACTTCCGACAACTCACAGACCTTATTTAACCAAAAACCCACTGACTTCAGGACGGCGGAACTGAAAGTGCTCAAATGCTAAATCATTTCCAGTTTTGGCCCACAAAAGCATATCATCCCCGGCCCGCATCACCCTTTTGGGATCTGAAGGTGGAGTTGGAAATTGTGACGCTTGATGTCCGACTGGATAGAAACTAATTGCATGACTGGAAAGTAATGTGTTACGTTACTTTTCTGTTACTTTTTCTCATCTGAGTTGGGCTTGCTTGATTGTTTTTAATATATATATAAAAAAAGTATGTAAAAGGCCATTCACACCAGAAGTGAAATGAATAAGCCACAGGCTGAACGAAATGTAAAATCACGGCTTTACAAACTGTATGTCTGTAAAGTCATGTCAAAGAAACCTTTCAGCTGTGCTGCTGTTCTGGATTGCATGAAGAAAGAGACGCTGAGAAAAAAGTAAAAAAGTAAAAACACTCTTCAGCAATTAAAAAAGAAAAAAAGAAGAAGAAAGAAACACAGATGTTACGCTTAAAGGGATAGTTCACCCAAAAATCTAAATTATGTCATTAATGACTCACCCTCATGTCGTTCCAAAACCGTGAGACCTCCGTTCATCTTCGGAACACAGTATAAGATATTTTAGATTTAGTCTGTCCCTCCATTGAGAATGTATGTACGGTATACTGTCCACGTCCAGAAAGGTAATAAAAACATCTTCAAAGTAGTCCATGTGACATCAGAGGGTCCATTAGAATTTTTTGAAGCATCGAAAATAAATTTTGGTCCAAAAATATCAAAAACTACGACTTTATTCAGCATTGACTTCTCTCCCGGGCCTGTTATGAGCGCGTTCACAGCACTGCAGTTTAGTGATATCCGGTTCGCGAACGAATCACTCGATGTAACCGGATCTTCTTGAACCAGTTCACCAAATCGAACTGAATCGTTTGAAACGGTTCGCGTCAACAATAAGCATTAATCCACAAATGACTTAAGCTGTTAACTTTTTTAACATGGCTGACACTCCCTCTGAGTTCAAATAAACCAATATCCCGGAGTAATTCATTTACTCAAACAGTACACTGACTGAACTGCTGTGAAGAGAGAACTGAAGACGAACACCAAGCCGAGCCAGATAACGAACGAAACATTGACTCGTTCTCGAGTCAAGAACCGGTTGCATCGTTTTTCGGATCACCGGTAGTGATGGGAAGTTCTGTTCTTCTCCGCGAACCGGTTCTTTCGGACAGTTTGATTCAATAAACCGGTTTGCCGAAAACGGTTTACCAGTTCTTTTGCGCTCGACGTAATGACTTCATTGGCGATGATTGCCCTTGATTCAAGCCTTCGGTTTACCCGCGCTCATAACATTAGCACAGAATCAGTTCAGAATCAATCACCAAAAAAGAACCAGTTCAGTTCAGACGCGCTGTGTGTCAGTCTGAATCACGCATGCGCAGTATCATCAGCTCCTCGGTTCTCGAACTGGACGCGTCCGACAGAAACGGTTCTTGACTCGAGAACGAGTCAATGTTTCGTTTGTTATCTGGCTCGGCTCGTGTTCATCTTCAGTTCTCTCTTCACAGCAGTTCAGTCAGTGTACTGTTTGAGTAAATGAATTACTCCGGGATATTGATTTATTTGAACTCAGAGGGAGTGTCAGCCATGTTAAAAAAGTTAACAGCTTAAGTCATTTGTGGATTAATGCTTATTGTTGACGCGAACCGTTTCAATACGATTCAGTTCGATTTGGTGAACTGGTTCAAGAAGATCCGGTTACATCGAGTGATTCGTTCGCGAACCGGATATCACTAAACTGCAGTGTTGTGAACGCGCTCGCATGCTCCAGACCCGGGAGAGAAGTCAATGCTGAATAAAGTCGTGGTTTTTGATATTTTTGGACCAAAATGTATTTTCGATGCTTCAAAAAATTCTAACGGACCCTCTGATGTCACATGGACTACTTTGAAGATGTTTTTATTACCTTTCTGGACGTGGACAGTATACCGTACATACATTCTCAATGGAGGGACAGAAAGCTCTCGGACTAAATCTAAAATATCTTATACTGTGTTCCGAAGATGAACGGAGGTCTCACGGGTTTGGAACGACATGAGGGTGAGTCATTAATGACATAATTTTGATTTTTGGGTGAACTATCCCTTTAACTAAAGTCATTTTTGCAGTATGGTTGAACTGGATCATGGAAGGTCGGCAGCAAAGACACTGGTTAATAAAGCTGGATTAAATACATAATATATTTGTGCTATTTAACATATTGCAGGTTTGCATCACATTCTGAGTTTGCATTTCTTTGTTTTATTCATCTTGAGGAATACTAAATCAGTGTTTGTGCTAAATGTTGACATTTAGTCTAGCTCTACAGTAATCATGTTCACACAGAGCACACAACGCCTCTGCACTCACTCCTGATTTCTCTCAACATGAGGACAGGAGAGCTGCCAGTCAGGGGAAAATAAATGGGCTTTCTTTCCTTTTTTGTTTGTTTGTTTTTGGAAAAAGTAACTTTTTTTCTTGTAAAAGTTATATGTTTTTTTACTAGTTACTAGTCATCTGAGTATGTACCCAAATTACTTGTAATGTGTTTCCTCCAACACTGCTAATGACACAACTATTAATTATTAATACTCATTTTGTTTTGTTCCCTTCTAAAATGTTAGATTTTTCCCCCAACCCTGATCATGTATTTATTGACTATTGATTTTAATTTAATTTAATTTAATTTAATTTAATTTAATTTCATTTCATTTCATTTCATTTCATTTCATTTCATTTCATTTCATTTTTAATTACAAACACTCAGATGCATTTCCTGTATGGAATAAGTAATATATATATCTATATATATATATATATATATATATATATATATATATATATATATATATATATATATATATATATATATATTTTTTTTTTTTTTTTTTTTTTTTTTTTTTTTTTATTATCTAAAATAGGTGTCTTTATCAAACTAAAAATGAATGGAAAACATGTTGTGGGGGGCTTGGGATGTTGTTCATCATATTTATTTGCATATGAATGCAATAAAAAATTATTATCCTTTGATTTCGTTTGTGTCTGGTCCATTATGAGAAGTGAGTGTCCATCTTGACTGTATGTATTTTACTTTTTCCATGACCACTGCCGATTACTCTCTTCCACTTCGAGGCGAGGCATCTGGCTTCTCAAACGAGTCTTTGATTCATCCCGGTGAATCGAATCTTTTAAATTCTTTTCCCAAAAAGATTCATTCAAGGCCATAAGGTGGCGACAAAAGAACGTGATATGACTTATAAGTCATTTATTTGTTATGATTGTCACTGCCCTAATTTTTACCAAAAAGCAACAACCCTTATTCTTTATTTATTAATAAAATATGCGTGTCAAATATGCCAGTTTTTTTTAATCTTTTTTTCATGATTTATTTTATAGTGCTGTTATTTTATTTAACTACATTTAAGGCATACATTAAATAAATATGTCTATTTGTCAATTTAAAAAGTTCTGTGTAGTCTCATAAAACCATCGTTTGGTCAGTTTTTGAACCGTGTCAGTGAAGTTGACCGAACTTCACACGACGTCATCGGTTAGCAAAGCAACGAGCCATTTACTTGCGGACTGTTATGTGATAATATAATATATTAATGTAACAATAAAAAAACTTGTTTATTACAGCAATTACGAAATTGTATGTTATAGCTAATGTGGCGTTTTATTCTCAAACAGATGGTTTATTGAATGAAGGCTATGTGGCTCAGATAAGAGATTGTTGCTTATTCGGATGAACCTATAAATGTTTATTGATGTTTTAATACGTTTATTTATTTATTTGTTTTTTTTACAAAGTCCACGTTTATGTTAAAAACGTTCATACTGTTCATGTTTTTTATCATTGTTGGTGTGTTATAGTGTAGTTTGTCTTTCATCGTGTTATTGATTACTGTTTGCTGTATTTATTTTGAAGTACCACAGCAATTACACTTAACTTTATTAATTATAACCATTCGCTTATACTGTTTTTTTTTCCCAAATGAAATTGTTTGAAATGAAGAAATTACATTATTATAGCAAATGAAAGCATCAAATCCACATTACCAAAAAAATAATAATAATAAAACTACAGTACAAATTTGGAGTCTCTGTTATCTGACAACCATTTCAGGTCATGTAGTCTTTACTAACGAGCTGATGAGTTGAATAGGTGTGTTTGAGTAGGAAGATTTCAGAATTGTGTAGTGGTTGGTTTTCCTCCAGGAACAGGGTTGGGAAAGGGAGCAGGCATTATATGTAGATGTCTGAAACACCTTACACACAAAAAGACATGTCACTGCTTGTAGCTGTTATTATTCTCATAGCAAATGCAGTCTTTTTGTCTCTTTACCTAAAAGTTTAACTTCTGTACTGTTAAATGTAACATGTAAATAAGATTTCTCATTGAATTTTTAAGAATTCCTGTAGTATCAATAAATAACTTGTGGGAAGGAATCAAATTGTGTGAAATGCTTGCTGAAAAATTTCAGTTCACTCAAAATTTACTCACCCTCAGGACTATGACCTTAGCCCTGCTCCTGGGGAGCCACTGTCCTGTAGATTTTCAGGTACAATCCTTATCAAGCACACCCAAACCAGTGAATCAAGGTCTTGTGCATCAACATCACAGGCCAGGGGTGCCGAAGCAGGCTGGAAATAAACACTGCAGCACAGTGGGTACCCAGGAGCAGGGGTGAAGACCTAGACCCTCAGGACATCCAAGATTTAGCATTGACTCAGTGTCTCAGCAATGGATGCTCTGCAGTGAATGGGTGCCGTCAGCATGAGAGTCCAAACAGCTGATAAAAACATCACAATAATCCACAAGTAATCCACACCACTCCAGTCCATCAGTTAAATCCTTGTGAAGTGGAAAAAAAGGTGACTTAGCAGAGAAATATTCACAGATCAAGCACAATTTACAAGTGAAAACAGTCCAAAATTATTGTGGTTATTGATTATTACATTATTGTGGATAATAGACTTGAATTTTGGCAAGAAGCAATGGTTTGAAGTTAAAAACACCTTAATGACTGATTTGTTTCTTACAAACATGCAGCTTTTATCTTTTCCAGATGTTAACTGATGGACTGGAGTGGTATGGATTACTTGTGGATTATTGTGATGTTTTTATCAGCTGTTTGGACTCTCATTCTGACGGCACCCATTCACTGCAGAGCATCCACTGGTGAACAAGTGATGCAATGCCACTGTACCTTTCTCCAAATTGGATGAAGAAAAAAAACTCATCTACATCTTGGGGTTAATATTCAGCAAATTTTGAACCATTCCTTTAAGCCAGTGGTTCTCAATTCCAGTGCTCGCGCTCCATCGCTCTGGATATTTAGCATGTCTCTCTTATTTAACACACCTGATTCAGATCACCAGCTCGTTAGAAGAGAGCTCCATGCATGAGCAGCTGTGTTCCAATTGACATGATCCCTACACAGTGGGTGCGTCTCAATCTGTTCCCTTGTTCAGTAGTCAGGGCACTGATCAGGGAGTCGGCCATTTTAAGGGCCGATTAATTTATTAATTAGAGCAGTGAACTTCTACAGTGTTGTCCGTTGACGTTGTACGTAGTCATGTCATGAAATTAAGTAATCACTGTCCCAATGTGCAGTGAGCCAGGAAACTTACCAGTGGCCGAATTTGTGTACACAATCTACTGATTCACGAGCTCGGGAGCTAGGGACCTGATTGAGACGCACCCAGAGCTCATTGCTCCATACTCCCTGAGCACAGGAAATCTGTTAAAGTTTATTTCACTTCAGAACAGCATTCACAGATTTGCACTGTGCCACGGCCTGCAGCGTCCTCACACACAGATGAAACTCACTAGAAGTGTGAAGTGTGACATGATAATTTATAAATACAATATAAATTCACGTCTCGCACACTTTAATGCCCTTTAATGGAACATATACCCTCCCTTCAATCTGGAATCATGAAGGCATATCCTGTGATGTCCACATCGCAGGGCACTTCCGGTCGAATAGAACAAAAGTCACACATACAAAAAACACATACAAAATGTGTGGAATTGAGAACCATTGCTTTAAGCAAAAAAAAAAAAAAAAAAAAAAAAGTCATAGTATACTGCAGAGAAGAGGGGAGACCACACATCAAGGGATGTTTATTTCAAGGGTAAAAAACATCAAGTTCACATAAATATCACTTCAGTTGGATGAAAAAAAGAAAAACATCTCCTTATTTTTTCTCTCTTAATTGGATTTGTGTGACATTCACAAATATAAGCCGTTTGATCAGAGCGGATTGCTTAGAAACAGTGCGTGTGGAGAAAGCCACGCAGCGCTCTCAAACTCACATCTCTCAGCTGCGCTGTAATCTCTGACGGTTTGAAGTGTCTGTCACAGGCAAGTGACACTGCTTTCACATCCTGTTGACACAATGCAGATTTTTATCACAGTAAATGAAAATAGCACAAAAATCCCCAAATGAACCACAACCTAACCGTTAAACCTGAATTTAAAATGAACAAATGTTAATGTCTTCTATGTTTTGACATATATGTTACTGTTAAAATCTCAGAAAATGTAGTGTTTTTCTTCCTTCATGAGGTGTTGCACAATGAGTGTTTTTTAAAGTTTTCTTTTAACTGTTTACATGGGTCAGGATGAAAACAGCAAATAGAAAAAATATATTTTAATGTTATATCGTCAGTTTGAACAGGAAGAGCAAAAAATACATTTCAAATATCAGATATTTCATTAATTTCATGTGCATGTTTACGCACTGCCAACTTACCAACAAAAAACATATTTCTGTATATAACTGTAAGTGTTACAGTAACATGAGCATATATCTGGGATTTACAAGAAACAGATTCAAACACAATATACAACAAATACTGTAATAAAAGCCTGCAGTTCTGTATTGCTGTTGAATTTAAATATGTGGTTGTACTGTATGCATCTTTAAAATAACATGCTTGCAAACTGACTTGTATTGAAAAGGTATAGTTTTCAATGCAGTCCGTGAGCTCTGAATGTAAGTGGTGATATACAGATAGGTATTTTAACTTAATAATAAAACAATTCCCAACGAAGAACTACAGCACCCATGAGCTCTGAAAAGAGCTCCATCAGAGAGGCTGCTGTTACCATGGAAACGGATATTGCGTCAAAAGAGCTCAGCAGCCATCCTCTCCCATCATGCATTGTGAATGATGTCAGCAGAGTCATTTTCCATACATTTACCACTTACATTTTGTATGTTTAAAGCAATAAACTTAAAATGTTTAGCTTTTTTATTCAAACATAAATCAGTAGAATATGTTGCAGTGTGGTTTCTTCTGATTTGGTTAGACTCAAACGCTGCCTGCGTGAGCGTAGCTGCAATGTTTAGATGGTGTGTATCTGCGTGTAACTGATGCTTAACACTGATGGATCAATGAGGAGAGAGAGAGACTCATGGGGAACGTAACTATGGTAACTGACGGTGAATGCCTGTGGGTGTGCAGTGGTTGCCATAGTTACCTTCTCTTCAGGTCTTGGGTGTGATGATGATGATGTCAGCCAGCATGCTGGGCTCTCTCTCTCTCTCTCTCTCTCTCTCTCTCTCTCTCTCTCTCTCTCGCTCTGTTTCAGTGAGTCAGGCTGCGCTGAAGCAGCAGCAGTTCATCTCTCATTTTCTGCCGTGCTTCAGATCTTAACGTGACGAGCGAGTGAGGTAGGCAGGCTGTTATGAATGTTTGTCTTTTCTGCTTCCCATGGACTCTGTTGTGCTCTGTTTAATGCAGTGGATGTATTAGTGTTAGCAGATTGAACGCTTTGTGGCAAGAGCTGCTCTATATAGTGTGAGAGTTTGAGCAGATTTAATGTGTCAGTGATCATTTATTGCGACTTCCGAGAGACTCTGTCTGTCATGTGCAGACTGATATTTGCAGAATGATCAGTGGTGTATGTTTGAGAAAGTGCAGGGGACCCAGTTGTCTCCCTCCGTCCGTGATCCATCCACATAACAAATAATGGCTGTTTGGGATGGATTTCTCTAAAAGTAAGCATCCTCACTGGTTGAAGAAAAGTGAGATATTTCTCTGGATTACAGTGGTGTTCTTTTCAGTTATTTGATGTTATAGGCTGCAGTTTATATTTCATAGCAGGTATGGATGACGTGTAGACTTGAGCGTGCGAGATGATTCATGCTGGTAATGATATGCTGACCCAGTGATGGCACTGTTTTCCCGTTTCTGTTTGGATGTTATAAAAATGAAGATGGGATCGGTTTGTGATGACTGAACGCAATGTACCCATGTTTTTATATCTCTTTTTACATTGAACATTATGAATGAAACAGTTGTAAAAACAACTGTTCCTTTATTAATAGCCTAACCAATAATTGGCTTAAATAATGTATAGTAACTTAATGAAGAATTTGTGTGCAAATGATTGATTTCCACTTATTCTGATTCTTAAAGGAAGGAGGGCCTAGTGTACATAGATAGCATTTTAAAAAAGCAGACATGTACCTCTTTTTTTAATCTCTGTATAAAAGATTTAATGCTTTTTCTGAAGATATCAACTGATGCTATTCCAAAAAGATCACCAAATACTAAACACAATAGTTGAAAGACAGCTGAAAAAAAAAGAAAGAAAAAAGAAAAAATACCCAGAGAGGGTATAAAGGCATCTCTTTAGAACAACTGATAACCTCATTAAATCAAAATAATCATAGCACAAGCACACAGAGAAATTAATGAGGCTAAAAGTTGGAGAAAATTTGTATCCAGCATTGAAGAAGGTTTAATGAAGCAGGAATCTGATTTGCATTATGATTGGCCCTCAAATTCAGCTTATTTAATCTTGGAGATGTAATATAAACCACATAACAGGAAATTGCTTATGTACTTGCTGAAATGTTTAGGGGGGAAAGGAAGCTTTTCAAGCAGTTCAGGCTGCCGAAGAATTTTTAATCTTTCATCAGCCATAAACAGGTCCAAACAACATCCACAGTCCGTTTTTAAAGAATTTACCTCATACTGTCATCTTGTATTTGCCTCGAAAATGTTTTGAAAAGAAGTGCAAATAATTAATATTTCAAAAGCAGGATAAGATCCAATGAACCTTCCAGTTATTGTCCCATATGATGAGTTGTGTATGTAAAATCATGGAGTGAATGGTTAATGGAAGACTTGTATGGATAATGAAGTCCAGTTCTCTTATTAGTGATGCTCCCTGTGGTTTAAGGAAAGGAAGTAGCTCTATAGATCACACCGTTATTCATGAAAGTTATATAAATGATGCTTAGGAACATGTGAGTGAACGTGTTTTCTTTGACTTAGAAAATGCATTTGATACAACTTTGAAGTACAGTGTTTTATAAAATTCACATCCGCTTATAGAACTGACATTTTATGTAAAGTCAGGGTGATACAAATAAATAAATAAATAAATAAATAAAACACTAGAAAGTGGACTGACATAGGTTACTCATTCATACAGTCTCGATGTGAATACTGTGTGAACCAGACTGTTTGAGAGTCACACCTGTTATAAAATATAGTTGTCAATCCCTAAAAGTGGATATAAACATCTTGAAACAGACTGACTTTTGCAGAATTCTCTGTTCGACTGGCTGTGACTATATTCACAACGTAGCATGGCCTATCATTCCTTATTGTTTAATATTGTTTCAAAAAGTAGGCTAAGAGGTTTTCTCTTGACCATATATGGCACAAAATCTCATCTCAACACATTTAATGAATGGATATGCTATTCTTCATTTTTCTCATTTCATCTGAATATTAACATCTGTAAGATTTAGTCAGTCAAAGCAGTTTTTTTTAGGTTAATTGATCTAATTTTGTGTCTCTGGAAAATAATTTTGGGATGTTATGCTGAATTTTAAAGTATTTGTGTCTATTTGGGATTTGTGAAAACATTAATGTTTTTAGATTTATGGAGTAAAAAATATATATTTTTTATATTAGGGTACATTTACACATCAACAGTGTACTAAAAACAGAAACGTTTTTCTTTTGCATTTTTGAAAAGTTTCGCACACAGACAACACCATAATCAAAATAAACCCTGTTCACACAGATCTGCAGAAACAACTAAAAACAGTGTATTATGGTTATCATGCACGCCTACAGAATTTGTTTTCAGAAATGTGTCTTTGTAATTTATGTGGAGACAATAATGGTGTTGTTTTCCAAAGCCTGCACTTTGAAACCTGTTTTCAGAAGTTTAAATACTCGGTTTTCAATTTTTCGTTGAAAATTGTGTTGTATATAAAGGCCTTACATTAAAAAGATAAAATTAGACCCTTAGGGTAAGATGGCATTTTTTTGCTAGTGTTATTATTATTTTATTTAATACTTATTGTTATTTATTTATTTAATTGTTAATGATTTATAAAGATGAAGCATAAAAATCTTGGTTTATTGTTTGAGAACTGGAACATTTGTCAGAAAAAGCTAGTTTATTCCTGAGAATATGCAAGGAAAGAGTCTGAATTTGCTGTGTCTGTTAAGCTTGCGTTTGTTTTTTTTTGATTTCATATGCCCAGAAAGACCAAGCAGCTCCTTGGCAGGATGTTAATTTCCGTCAGTGTCAAGAGGATTATTTCAGCGATTAATTCAGCTTACACTGAAAGAGCGTAAGCCTTCAGTTCCTCCCCGTCTGCTTGTTTTTATTTGACTTATTTGGATAGGCCTCTCTACTTCATCACGAGACATCTGCCTTTACACTGTTTATACATCCAGTTGATTGTATTGAAAATTCTTGCTGCTGGCACTGAATGTAGACGTATTGTGATGGTGCTCTCAGGATAAACACACGGGATGTGGACGATACCTCCCATAATTCCCAGTGGCTCAGGCCTGCTCATTTACTGTTCATCTCAACGTCTCGCAGAGAATCCCTCTAAGTGCTACTCATTTTGAAGAAGATATTGAGTATGGTGTCGCCCTACTAAAGTGACACTCCCCGTCACGAAGCACTGCTGAGGCCCCTTCACTTCCTGTGTCTCCTAGGGAGCAAGCTGAGGGTATTGTTATGGGAATGCTCTTTGATTAGATCATTGTTTGCTCTCTCTCTCTCTGTTCAGAGTCGGACTGCATGTATATTTCATGAATGGTGGTAGGGATGTGAGCATTGATCTCACTGATTATTCTGAGAGTGCTGGATTATATTTTAAAATGTGCATTTGTTTTATTTTCATCTGTTTCTTTACCTCTTCTTTTTTGGCTGCTGTTTTTGCAGGTTGTGACAGAAGCCTGATGTTGCATTTGTGATATGTGCTGCCCAGCGTGAGAAGCAAGAAGCCCTTCTCCTCCTCCTCTTCATCTCGCTTGCTCGTGTCATACTCAGTGAGGAGGCGACTGAGTCGTGGACTGTTTCATGGCACTTTTTTGAAGAGACTGCGCGAGTGAAGAGAGCAGAAAGAGCGAATCGGAGGAGCAGGAGATCCGGAGCAGCGTGTTGCTGTGGCTTATGGCGGCAGGGCAGGATTGAAACACATTGGCTCACTTTCAGTCCAGTTGTTGATCGCTCTTCCGTCCGGTCAGAGATGGGTGTTCTGGGGTGCGGCGTGCTTGTGTTTGCGCTCTTCTTTCAGTGCCATAGCCGCAGTGTCCAAAACCCCGTGTTCAGGTCCAAGAGGTGAGGCAGTTCCCTTCCTTAATGGATTTTTAAAGCTATTTTTGGTCATACTTCATTATAATGTGTCCTTATAATTTCACTGAGTACTGAGTAAAAATTTAACACATTAATTACACATAATTTACTGTAGTAAGTACATAACATGGACACTAAAATGAATTGTTACCCTTTTGTATAGTACCTCCATACTTTGTGTTTAAAGTTATTATTTATATTTTAATTATTATTATAATTTTTTTTGTTGTTATATAGAAACAAGTGATCCAACAAGAGTTTTATTTTAGTGATGCACTGAAATTAATATTTTACAGAAACACTGAATTTAAAGTTTTCATTTGGCAGACAACAGAAACCTGCGGAAGAGGATTAGGGCCAAGCAATAATAAAAATAAATAAATGCAACCATTATGAGATTAAAGACATTATAATGCACGACTAAACCTATGGATTAAACTCAGAGAAAAAAAGTCAAATAAACTCTGTCAATTTCGAGAATAAAGTCATTGTGTTTTGAGAAAAAACACATTACATTTTGAGTGGGTAGGCCATATGGCGGGCTTTGTTGTCCCAATAAGGCAGTGTCTATTTAATAATTGTAATAAATAAAGTCATTTACACTCTGTTATTATTGCATCCTGTTAATCTACAACAATACTGAGGTGCAACTAGTATCTGTCACTATTTATAAGTATAAATAGCATCAAATTAGTATTTCCACTTTTTGCAAAGATCTGCTACTTTTACATAGGGCAAACAGAATCACTATTTTCACTCAAATAAAAACTGAGCTATATACAAACATTTAAGTTGCACATAAGGCAGTTTTAAAGCACTCTATCTGCTCCAGATCATTGTTTAAACAGTGACGATAATAAAAGCTTTTCATTACACATTTATTCAAGCATACATTAAATAAATCAATCATTAACAGGTTAAGGTAAATATAATAAATACATAAATATCACTATTTACTGAAATGCTCCTCTCTATTATTAGAGTTTTTTTCTAGTCTACTCTGCTTTATGGACGTTGAATGGCTTTTCTGAGGTAAATGTAATGTTAAGTGATATATTGTTTACAAGCTGTTTTATTAACATCTTTCTGTGGTTGAAACGCACACACACACACACTCACACACAAACATTCAGTAATGTTTTCATTAAGCATTTTCACTTCTTTTGAATTTTGTGATAAAATTAAATCTGAAAGCTAAGACATTGCTTAACGTGAAAAGCTTACTGAGATTATTGGATTATGGCAGGATGCTACAAGTAATGTTTAGTTTTCTTCATGCATCCACTGTAAACAGCATAAACTAAAAGTTTGATCACTTTTTTTATATACTTTTTTTGTCCATTTGCATTAGTTAAATTAAGGGGTGTTTACACAGTTCTGTTCTTTTCTAGTTCAGTCTGATTACACATGATGGATGATAAAAAGAAATAAATAACCATATCAAATAAAGAAAGGCCCTATGAAATGCACTGTGTTTTTCCAAATTCCATTCAATCTATTCTCAAACCTGAAATTAAATCTGCATTTTTTTTCTTTTCTTAAATCTATTGTGTGGTTTAATGCCATCAAAAAGTTTCTGTAATAGGACTAGACGATTTAGAAAAAAAAAAAAAAGTCATTTATATCATCAAATATTGCAGAAAGAGACATCACTAGTTCTAGGACAGGTTCACTGATTTAGTAATTGTTTGAGCAGTTCAGTTTGATTGAGTGAACTGAATCAGCTTTTGCGCAGACAAGAAAAGGTGTAGTTTGCAGGCTTTGTTTGACTTGAAAAGTATATTAATGGAGTCCCAACTTAGGTGTTAACCTTTTAAAGATGTTACTACAGTTAGTTTTAGTAAATTTATCAGAACTCAAACTCAACATCTCTTTACTGTCTGTCAAATATGCATCCTAGCAACCAGATAGCAATGCACAGTCTTGTTTTGGTAATAGGTTTCAGGACAGGTCCTGGTCAGACCCCAATGACTGCTCAAGGACCAGACAGCCATTTGTCCTGTCCAATCCTTACAATTTTTCCCTCGATATTCGCATACCTGGGGTGATTCCAGCAGAGGTAAGACTTATCATCTTTGTGATTTGCACATTTCTATATAGGCTTATACTTCATCACCGGTTAGTTCTCACCACAGTTTTGAAAATGAAAGTGTGTGTGGGAAGAGGGGAAACGACAACACAACAGCGCCTTCTGTTTGATTTCACTCTCACTGAGTTAAAGGCATCACAGGTTTCCATAAACCCATGCTGCACTTCATCATTCCCTGCATCAAAATGAACATATTATGCATGCTTTGGTAAGAACTCACAAACACACACATCCTGCGACAGCTATAATTTAATACAGAAAACAAATGCACAGCTAGTTAGATTTATACTTTGCATGGAAAATCTATATGAGTGTGCTGTTGCTTATTTAATAACTGAGACTGTTATTTTGTGGTGTTTATTCATTTCTTTTGAACGGTTACATCGAGCTGTAAAAACTAGATGGATCATGTTTGTGTTGGATACTCAGGGTCTGTAGAAGAGATGCTATGCCAAAAACTCTTACAAATGAAAACAAACACTCACTTGCGATCCATGAACATGTCTCTCAACTACTAAGAGAAACATTGTCTCATAGGAAAATGACATGCAATCTCATGAATAATAATGAGACACAGATGAGTCATCAATGTACTGTAGAAAAAATTAATAATTTAAACCCATAAGACCAAAATTAACTAGTTTTCTCTAAAATGAATTGATTTTAACATTGATGTGCAGCAAAAAGGCCTTTTTAACCAAATGTAGTTTAGTGTTTCATGAACCTTTAAAAAGCAGATTGTAGTGCAGTAAAGTTTAAAAGATTGTAAAGTGTTTAACCAATTTGTGATGTTTTATTTGATCTTCAGTGGTCTCCAGATGCATAATGACAGCTTTTCTGCAGGGCTAAGGTCTAGACTGCATCTCTTCACACTTTGTAATTATGAGAGTTGTGCTCATAGCTGCAGATTTAAGTGTTTGTGTGCGTGTGCGTGTGCGTGTGCGTGTGTGTGTGTGTGTGTTTTTTGTGTGAGTGAGTGTGTGTGTGTGTGTGTGTGTGTGTGTGTGTGTGTGTGTGTGTGTGTGTGTGTGACGGTGCTGAGTGCACTCAACCTTGTTGCTCAGGCAGCTGAAGAAAGAGAGAATTTGTCCAAATAAAGATCATGTTAAAATTTTCTAAGCAAGCCTAAATCGATGATTAAAAAACAAGAAAATTAGATTTAATATTTCCTGTTTAACTTGTTAAAATAATTAATGCACTTTTTTGCAGCATATGTAATACAATACATAAAAATACAGCAGAATTCATAATATAGCTGATCTAGTTAGTTAGTATTCCAGCTGAACCCTTTTTTATCCAATTAAAAATGAGGACAATGGAAGCAATCAAAATCAACAAGAGAGCAATGATATGTGAAAATATAACATGTCTCAGTTAGCTTAACACAGTACACATAGCAAGGGCTTTTTAAATAATATAATAAATAAAAATAAAAAGAATAGAGCAAGCTAGTGTTAGAGGCCTTTTTTGCTTTTGTTAATTGTATAATAAATAAAAAGAAAATTAATAGATAGAATACAAAAGAATAGAGCAAGCTAGTGTTAGTTAGTAAATGAATGAGGCAAGTCTAAAAGGGGCAAGTTTCTCCGTTGGAAGAATATGCATTATATAAACATAAGCTTTTCTAACAGTAGTATGGTGCATGGTTGCAAATAATAAATCTTGGACATTTTTTATATTTTGAATTTGATTTTGTATAAAATTCTCAGCTTTGGCCACTTAGCAAATTACACATGCAATGTAGTGAAGTTATGTGATAACAATTATTGTGTGTTTTGTTATAAAATAGGCAGTATTTACATTGCATGCTAGTATGGCCAAATAACGGCTGCTCCTAAAATGAGTTTGAGGCTCTTGTGTAGATATTGCATGAAATACAAATATATATATATATTAGATACTAGATTTTTTTTTTTTTTTTGGTGCATTTCATTCTGTAATCACTGAACTGGAGCATCACAGACCCAGAACTAGAAGTCTAGACTGACATATAATCCAGTTTCACAAAGTGTTGCAATTATATTCAGTGCTTGTTCTGCTTTTGTAAACATGGTCAGCAGTGAATATGTGTATCTATGATAGAATCTGTCTGCCTTGTGTGTTTGTTTCTTACCAGTCTGACAGCTACTACTGCATGGCTGTTCCTGTCCCCACGTCATGGGAGGCCTACATAGGTGAGTACATGATCATCAACAACGGCACATCACAGAGACGTGGGAGTTTTGACTTAATAATAATTAGTCATCCAAAGTAAGTCAAAAACATGAGAGAACAGGAACTCATCATGAACCATCTATGAATAAGACAAGACTTGAGTCTGAACAAGTAAGTCAGGAGGGCTTAAACACAATGAATCAAACCTGTCCCCTTTATTTTTATGAGCGCAGTTGTATTATTTAAACAAGGACCGGCCGCTGCGTCTCATATACTTGAATGTTATTTGTTATTTAACTGTGATCCTGATGATGAACTGAATGTTTAATCTGATCAGGCTTTAAAGATGTAATCTCGTTCAGGCCGGTCTCTCCTGATTCATTTTCGGATGAGACTGCATGTGCTTCTGCTAACATCAAAGTATAACGTCTCTCTCCTGCTGTGTGCTTCAGCAGATCTTTACACAAGTCGTCCAGGCCATTAAACCATACATTATCATTAGTTTCATCTTGAAATGAAGCACATTTTGTGGGCTTTCAGTCATTGTAATTGCTGACTGGTTGTGTGGAACTGACTTGTTTTGAATCTTCAGCTTTCCATTAATGGATTGTGTTTCGTTGTGGTGGTCTTTAGAGAAGGAAGGCTGTAGTTTGTAGAGTGACAGGTCCACACAGACTTCTGCATGTTTCTGAGAGTTACATATTCTCTGTGTTGCTAATGCCGTCAATCAACATCCCATCTATTATTCATAGCTACAATAGAGAGAGAGAGGCCTTTCCTGGAGATATCCATCACTTTTTATATGGGTAGCATATTGATGTTCATTGTGGTTGATGCTGAGCAAACAGCATTCACCCTTTCAAACTCCTCACAGGTTTCATGCAAACCTATATTGTTAAACATGAATTTTTAATAAAGCTGTAAATGAAATGATTATTAGAGTGTTTTGCATGAAAATACAATATTGTCTTTCTGCTTCAAAAATTCATGTTTAATTCAATGTGTTTCTTGCTGTTTCTTTGTTGACTAGCAAAATTATTTGTGAAGTAAATCCTACACCAAATTATTTTCAGTGCACAGTAGTTATGTTTGGTTTAGGGCTCAAATAATTGTTTTAAAACTGGCTTTGTGTGTGAGAGACTTTTCAGTTGTTTATGTGCAGAAATGCTATGACACTTATTTATCAAGAAACAGTTGACTGTCATTCAAGATGCTTTCCTCACTATCTTACCCTCTCCTCACTTAGATTACTGACTTTAACACTGTTATCTTTTCAGTGGACTTTGTTCCCCATGCCAGTATGGACACAGCCCACCACATGATTTTATACGGCTGCAAAACCCCGTATGCCACCCAAGGATACTGGTGAGTCGCATCTGACTCCTCGAGAATTGGAGTGATTTTTTTTATTTTTGTGCTGTTACCATACTTTGCTTAATTTCCTTAATTTCCTGACGCAACTGTATCAGATGCAGAAATTTTTTTTTTTTTTTGAGAAATCTTTTTTTTTTTTTTTTGAAGAAAAATGTAAAGAGATTTTTATTCCATAAGGATGCATTACATTGATCAAAAGTGACAGTATGGACTTTTATACTCATACAAAAAAAACATCAAGCAGCAGTTTTCAACACTGCTAATAATCAGAAATGTCCTTTTGAGCAGCAAATCAGCACATTAGAATGATTTCTGAAGTGCTCTTAAGACTGGAGTAATGATGCTGAAAATGCAGCTTTGATCACAGCAATCAATTACATTTTACAATGTATTCACATTGAAAACAGTTATTTTTATTTGAAATAATGTTTAACAATATTCCTTTTTTTTTTTTTTTTTTTTTTAATCAAATAAATGCAGCCTGGGCAAGCATGAGCATTTTTTAAAGTCAAAAGCATTAACCTGTCCTCATTTTGAATGATGCATACATGTTTTAGTTCTGTTAAATAACACCAACAGTTGCAGAAACTCTAGTTAGAGAGTTGTTCAGTGCTCATTACTCCCGTCCCTGTTTTATGTGTGTAGTGTAGTCAGCTATGAATAAGCCACAGTCAGGTTGAGCTCTTGATGATCGTAAACACTGTGACCTTGTGATACTTTCAGAACATTAATCTCTTTGTTTGAGCGGTTTGACATGTTACCTTCTGATTCAGCCAAAAGTGTGAGTTACTGTACCTGTTTGTCAGACCAATGACAGATGGGTGTGGGACAGTAGAAGCTTTTGGGAAACACTTTCAATGATCATTATTTCTATGTAGTGACTCTAGTGTCACAAAAAACTAAAATGACATTTTGTCTCAAGTTTGATGACATTTGTCTCTGTAGGTATATGTATAGTATATGTATAATACAGTTTTTCATTTGTGTAGATACATAAATTCACCATTGCCTCAAAAGCAAATTTAAAAGAAGAGAATGCTTCTAATGTACTAGTCATACAATTTTTGAAAACAGGTTGAGTAAATGTGTCATTAAAGCTTTTTATCTGGACAGTGCTGCATCATTACCAAAATTAATCTCAATGCTTTGGTTAATGTGTGCAACAACTGCTGCTTCCCTATAGAACGGGAGAGAGAAAAGTTATAAAACTGCCTGTTACTATGGCAACCATTTGCACCTTGACAACAGCATCTGAGATGACCTGAAGGGAGGGGAGATGTAGGCTTGGTTTTCATCCTTTCTTTAGTTTCCATGGGTTGTGTGATTAGATGAACAACAAAAGAATGAACTCAAAAACATTGCTGTATATACACTACAGCCAAATCGCCTGATAAACAAACCTCAATACCTGGCAACACCAAATCTACTCAAACAAGCATGCATATTCACGGTATAAAGTCAGGGTTGTTTATTATGTGCCTTAAAGCTGAAACATACGGTATCTAACATATACAGTGTCTCTGTCTCATTTTAACCACAGCAGCTTCATTTCCCTGCTGTCTTCACCGTGCAGTTTTCCATAGCCATAGCCCAAACGCTTCTCTCTTTAATGTCACTCATGTATTATGAAAAATTCATGGTGCAGATGCTGCAGGGTGTTTCTCATGGCTTGCACGCTTTCATAGTGTGAGTTGTGAAGCTTCAGAAGCATCAGGGATCAGCATGAGAATAGGCTAATTATACCAAACCCAGAAAATGTACAGAATTTAAAGAGGCCATGAGTCATCTGCAGCCCCAGTGCAGTGGCATGATGGGATATTTGATACACTGCCATCTCAAAACTCGTCAATACAGGTGTGTTACAAGGGTGGAGAAAGAAAAATCAGAAATGTTTATTCTGAGAAACATTTTTCTATCAGGTGGAATGAGAAGTTTGTGGGGAAATGTGCACATCAGAACCTGAGAGATGTTGTAAATGTAAAGAAAAGATATACATTTTTAGCAGTGCATATTGCTAATCAAAAATTAAGTTTTAATATATTTACAGTAGGAAATTTACAAAATATCTGCATGGAACATGATCTTTACGTAATGTCCTAATGATTTTGGCATAAAAGAAAAATGGATCATTTTGACCCATACAATGTATTTTTGGCTGTAGCTATAAATATACCCCAGAGACTTAAGACTGCTTTTGTCCAGGGTCACATATATAACGTGTTGGACCCTGGAAACACTTTTCTGAAAAACTGAAAATGTTTGTTTGAGCATCCCAACCAGTTCTACTCACAGACTCATCCCGTGGCACTGGAGTTTGGGGCAGGGCTGTATGACAGATTTGGTTCAATCAAATTTAGTAAATTTGAGCTTTGTAGTCATATGGGCGGAAAAAAATTATAACTTCACTTTTGGGTCATTCTGTTTATCCTGAAGAAAGACAAACATAAATAGTTATAAAAAAACAAAATATTAAATGTCATGGAGGATTAACAATGTCTCAGTGTATCTCCATGTGCAGATTGTTCAATTTGGCCCACGTTCTATGGTTGAACAATGAAATGTGGGACCCACATTTGGTTTTTGACATCTGAAAATGTGTACAGTTTAACGGTTTACTCATTGAGTCACTCTGACATCCCCATACCTGTGGAATAAAATCATATATGGCCCTTAAAATTTCATATATATATATATATATATATATATATATATATATATATATATATATATATATATATATATATATATGAAACTGTGATGGTTTTTGACTTGCAGGCATGCAAACTGAAAAAAAGTGCTTTTTCGCATTTTTTTACCTTTTTTTTTTTTTTTTTTTTTTTTTTTTTGCAACAAAGATTGCTAAAGTCTACAGATTTTACCAGTAGTTTAATAGACTAATAGATTTACTAATAGAGCTTCCAATCTCTGTGTAAAAATGACATGATGCTGCCATCTTCTGAATTCATTACTTCCACCTGTGTTTTGGCTCTGAATCTCAGGTGAAAATTGTCATTTTGACCTCTCTCGACAAAATAGTGGATTGCTTAGTAAATATACATCCAAGACATTTAATATTTTGGCCTTTTTTCTTCATTTATGTATTTCTTTTACCAGAAAAAAAAAAAATCTAAATAAACATTTTTAGCCTAGGACCTCTGGTGGAGTTGGCACAGAATGACCTTACTGTAAATGTCTGTTGTGATGAGTAATCATTCTTTATTGGAGGATCATTTCTGACATATTTTCATTTGTTGGATTGTTTAGGGATTGTGGGAAAGAGCTGGGGACGTGTCGGGATCAGGCCAAGATCATGTATGCCTGGGCCAGGAATGCTCCTCCAACCAAACTCCCCAAAGGTGCTCTCCTTTCTGTCTCTCGTCTCTGTCTCTGAGCAGCCAGATCATTTTACTCTGAGTTTAGCCAGGGCTGTTACAGTGTAAGCAAGGGGTCATGAGTAAATGGCTCTTCTCTGAAAAACATAAAAGACTAAAGTTTTGTCTTATTTTGCATTTCCTTTTTTCAGATGTTGGCTTTAAAGTTGGAGGAGACACCAGAATTAACTACTTTGTGCTTCAGATTCACTATGGTGATGCCACACATTTTAGAGGTAAGTACAGATGTACACAGCAGCACAGCAGATCCAGAGCTAAAGCTCTTCATTTTGGTTCATTTTGACTTAATTTTGTGTGTTTGTGTGTGTGCTTGTGCTGTTTTTAAAGCAGCAGTATTTGCACAAGGTCTGGCAGGTGTAACAGTGTCTTGAGATGGTATTTTGATATGTGTTTATCTTGTCTTGATTGTAGATCATCATAGAGACTGCTCAGGACTCACTTTAAGAATGACTTCCAAACCGTAAGTTATTGCCACTAGATCTAAAATATCTGTGATTTATTCATAAGACGTATTTGGTTCATTTTGTCATCGTTTACTCATCTTCTTCTTGTCCCAGACAAGAATGATTTTCTTCAGTCGATGTGTATTAGTTTACTCATCTTTTTTTTGAATTGAACACAATTGCAAAATGAGATTTAAGAGATGGCGCAAGATGGAAGATTTTCAGAGAATTAACACTTATATTTGGGTCGGCTTATCACACAAAGTTGTAATGTAGCTATGTCTTCAGAAGACTTTTGCTTTATTCCGAATGGAGTACTTCTTTGGTCATTTTTACAGTATAAATCACCATCCATCTCAAGATTTCTTGTAATATATTCTCCTATTCTTCTAATGTGCCAATAAAATGTTCAGGTTTGCATTTGAGCAGCTGTTAAATTCTCTTTTGAAATTTTGCAACACTGAGGAAAAAAGTGTCTATTCAAGCTTTCAGAGAGTCTATGGGTTAATTACTGTTTGGACAGTTTAATTTTACATTTAATAAAAAAATAAATACAGTATATTGTTGTTTATTGCAGTTAGTATAATGTTAAGGAAATAAAGTGTTGGTTGAGCATGAGTAAAAACAGCAACTGAATCAGCTCCAGTTCAGCTCGTGTCCGTCCTAATTTATGTCACACATGCCAAAGGGCACAAGATGGCAGTATCCTGTCAATGCAGTTTTTTTATTTTATAAAATGGCTAGTTTTAAGTCCTTGGCTCTGATTGGTCAACACGGGCTTCCAGTTGTGCTACTGTGTCTATCAGTGCAGAGTGCCTGTCTCCATTAAGCTCATTGTGCTCTCATTGATCTGCTAAAGTGTGTTTTTAATGTGAGTGGAGGAACCACAAAATACAGGCTAAACGGTGTCATCGGCATAATGTGTGCCTGCTTTGTTTGTAACAGATGCATAAATTAGTCTGAATGCAGTAAACTTGTGAAATTATGTAAAGAAGTCACCCACTAGGAGAAAAGTTTAAGAGAAAAAATGACTGTTGAATTATTACAAAATATGCATTTCTTCACTTTGTGCATTGCTACATCACATTACATATTTGTTCCTTACACAGTCGTATACATATTAAGACTATAAACATAATGTAAAATGTAAGCAATTCAATATGAAAGTCAATAAAACTGTGGTGTTTTATTAATTCAGCACCTCAAACTGAATCTCTGTGGATCTGATGACTGTTGTGTGCTCTGTGCAGACAGCCCTTTATTGCTGGCATGTATCTGATGATGTCTGTGGACACTGTCATTCCTCCTGGGAAGAAAGGTACACCAACATGGGAACCATTTAAACTATTTTCCAGTTTGGCATTAATCATTTTGCAGACATTTGGGGTTGTGAACGGTTTCTAGCTTTACCTAAAATGTTGTGATTGGATATCAATGCTTGTCATCTTATTTATGCTGTCTGATGATTTTGGTGTTTGCAGTTACCAATGCAGACATTGCTTGCACTTACACATCCTCCCCGATGTATCCATTTGCCTTCAGGACACACACACACAGCCTCGGTGAGATACCATTTAATATATATATATATATATATATATATATATATATATATATATATATATATATATATATATATATATATATATATATATATATATATATATATATATTTAATATATATATACATATAGTTCTTATTTAGTCTTTAATCTCCTTTTCATTTTATGTTGGTAATATGCATTTTCATGATCTTGTGTGTCTTCAGGTAAAGTTGTGAGTGGGTACAGGGTTCGAAATGGACAGTGGACTCAGATTGGACGCCAGTCTCCATTATTGCCACAGGTATGTTTATGTGTCCACTCTACCTGGTCGAGCATGATGGGTTAATGCAGTGGGTATAGAAAAGAATCAGCCCCCTTTAAAATAATCACATTTTGAATGATGACGGACACTGTTTTTGTTTTATCCAGCTGTATTTACTCAGTGCAACTTATAACATCCAAGTGAAAGATATAACACCAATACGTCTGAATAATAAATAAAAACAGGGTGATTCTGTCCTATACCCACTGTATGTGGCTTCTAGAGAAGGAATTGCATCATTTGTTTCTGATAAGAGATGTCAGTCATGTTAATGACTCATCAGTGTCAAAGTGATTTTTATTGTTTTCCCTGCTGTCAGACCGGTTTACACTCTGTCTGTGGTATTTACAAGTGCAGTTTCCAGTATCCAATACATGGATACCGTAAACTGTATAAAAACATGGACGTAGTGTCTGTGACGTAACCTGTAGGTTTCTGAAGAGCATTTTTGAAGCCCAAAGTGGGTGGAGTTAACAAGGGCTTATGTACATTACCATGAAATAAAAGTACCTATTATGAAATAATATTGGTCATATCACCAACCCCTGGTCCATAGTCACATTATCAATAACTACCTATTTATATTAATAGCTGACTACTTAAATTTTTATGTTATATAAATATAATGCACCAAGCTGCAATAAGCAGAGATGTGTAGAGCTTTGAAAATGACTGGCAATACGAATGACGTTTGGTGTGGGCCTGCAAATAGGTTCATGTTAAAATCTAATTCTGTCTCGCCCTCTTGTCATTCCAAAAACCCAAGACTTTTGTTCATCTTTGAAACACAAATGAAGATATTTCTTGGCAAGCAAGCACATTTGAGCTTCTGTTTGCTATGTTGCTATGTTTTTCCTCTCTGGATAGCAAAAAACAACAACTTTAAACTTCACTCGTGTTTAGGCTTTTTATCCAGTCGCCAACACCATCGATGTAAGAAATGGAGACATACTGGCAGCCCGTTGTGTGTTCACTGGAGAAGGAAGAACCACTAATACCCAAATCGGGTAAGTCCATGTAATTTACAAATAATTGAGTCTTAGTTTGTTGTTGTTTTGATTAAACTGTTTAAAACACATAACTGATCAGGTTTCCTTTGGGAGAGTTTACCTTTTATTTTTGTTTGATTTGTTCCTATGTAGAGTTACTGTGGCAGTAAGTGTGTTAGATGAGTGATGTTGTGCGTTCTGTTGACGTTTCCAGCTTCTGCCTTTCACTGTGTTTGCATGCTGTTGGATTGGTGCTGTTGTGTCTCTGACCACCTGTCTTACTGTGTCCATCTGATAAAGTGACACGCTGTAAGACAGCTGGCGACTGTGTGATGTTTAGAGAGTGATTAAACACACCGTGTGATTGGCTCGTCGATGTCTGTGTTTCATCATTTTCCGTTTGAGCGTGACTCCTTGAACATATGTGTTCCTCTGCCCTTCCGTTCCTGTTACCATGGTGATAGGGAGAGCACATAATAGTGCATTGACGCATCTCAGGAAGCCCAGCGCTCTCGCCCACGCACCCAACTCAAACTCACAAGATAAAGATGTAAAGATGACTGCTGACGTACAGTCTGGCCTTTGGCTCCAAAAACTGCCCACTTTGGCCAGAAACATATGCACACAAGTACACACACGTGAATACATTGCAGATGCTTGGTCCCGTTATACATACAGTGCTGTGAAAAAGTAAGTGCACCCCATGAGAAGTGTAATTAGAAGTTCAAGCAACAAGCATGTTGGACTCGTATAGAACCTTGTCATATTTGAACTAATTAGGGGTTCAAGCATTAAACTCCAGCAGGGCTTTCCCCGGACTTTTATGCCTTTTAAAATATATAGCTGTTAATTCTCATTTACTGAGTAAACCACCAAAACAATGGAAACCCAGCAGGAGCTTGCTGTTTTGAGGAATATCTTGCCGTTTTGCAGTATGTAGAGAGTTGGTGGTCGGTGCTGTGTAATTTGAGGCAAATGCTGTTCTGTGGGTTTTTTGCAGTTTACTTGCATCTTTGGAGCTGTAATTTGGCGTTTTGAGCTAGCAGTTTGTTCATGTGTCCTTGTTTCCTTCCTCACAGAGGCACCTCCAATGATGAGATGTGTAACTTCTACATCATGTACTACATGGACAACTCCCATGCTGTGCCTTACATGAACTGTGGAGATGATGGCAGTAGTGAGCTGTTCCGAAACATCCCTTCTGAGGCCAATATTCCCATCCCGGTCAGTCCAGACCACATGATGTCCATGAAGCATGAGTCGGCTCCTCAGAAAGGTACCATCCAAAAATATACATTCTGAGATTTTGCATGCAAAATACGGGGGATAATCCAGTAAATCCAGAGGCCCGATAACATTTTGTAAATGAAAATTAAAAATGTATATATATATATATGTATATATAAATGTATATATATAAAGTCCATGTTTTTCTATATAAATATATTTTCTCATGTCTTTCTTGATTTCCACAGATGTTGTGGAGCTGCAGGAGCCCAAGAGAGAAGAGGAAGTTCTGGATCAGGGTAAGATGTTTAAAAATGATTTCAAATTACAGAGATAATCAAGACTGAAACGCACAAGCCTTGCTGGAATACCATTACAAATCTCATTTGACTGACACAGTGGCTGAATGACATTCTTTTATTGTGAAATACACAATGGACTGATAGTAGAGCTGTAATACAACTCATAAATAGATGCTCCAAGACATGAGTGTGTCAGATAAGAGTTTTGTTTCTCTTTTCATACAGTGAATACTCCAAAAGCATAGTAAAAACACAATCAATGTTTCACTGGGTCTGCAGTGCAGTTTACAAAATGTACAATATCAAAATAATTTGCCAATACAAAATATAATAAAGTAAAAATAAAAACATAATAATATAATAAAATACATTGTACTAATACAATAAAAATATTAATAATGCAAAAATAATTTGCTGAAAACACATTCTTCTGACACAGCTCTCACACTTAGACTGTAACTGCCATCACTGTTTTTTTTGTTTGTTTGTTTTTTGGGGGGTCTCGTTCAGATTTTAATAACATCCGTCTTCGTTTTCTTTCCTTATATGGAAAATGACATTCCACACAGTTTCTCCTTTTGTTTTCCATGGAAGAAAAAAATCATTCAGGTTTCAAGTGGCATAAGGCTTGATAAACTGATAAACACTTCACACAGCTGCCAGTGAAAATAAGCTTAGGTGCATTGACATAAATGGGTCATGACATGAAAAATCAAGTTTTCTTTCATCTTTTGGCTTGTAAGTCAGTTCTGCAACTTTCTGATTTTGAATGCACCAGTTCATGACTGCCTTCACAGAAACACATCAACACCTTTAAGATTAAGAGTTGAACTTTAAAAATGTTTCTCACCAAACATTATACTGTTTGTGAACATAAAAACCTGCATCTCATGTCCCTAATAACATTAGTATGGGACTTTATGTTTATATGCCATGTTTCAGAATGGGTAACTAGTCAGCCAGTCACAAAACTCTTATCAGCGGATGAAGCAGTCAAAAATTATTTTCACTCGTCAGTTTTCAATAAATAAACTCATTATACCTTCACATTGTTGTTTCTGAGGGTATTTGATATTTTATCACCAAATCCGTGTATACAGGGGTCCCAAACTCAATCTAGTGGCTTCTAGGTGTTTTTCATCAGGAGCCAGGTGCACAGTTAACTACTGATCCACCACAATTCAAACATAAGACTGTATTCGAAGCGTTTAGCCATTTACCAACAGATTTTAAAACACGTACGGTGGGAGGCGTTGATGCAAAGCAGTGCTAAAGTAAAGCAACCAGATGTTTCATTCACATCATGAAAGACAGGGTTGGTCATTGTAAAGTTATGACTGTTTTGGGGAAAAATATTAGCATAGCTTGACCTCAGGCAAAATATATATAAAAAATATGTCATGACCTACTGTATTTAACCATCTCTAACCTGCTAAGAGCTCGCTGGTACGTCTCAGAGATATCCCTGCATGAATTAAAAACAGAATCTGATAGCATCTCATTTCTGCAAATCCCAATACTGCTTATATTTAGCTTCATAATAAAATCACTACCCTTCCTAAGAGAAGGCTGGACTGTGAATCCCATTTACACAAATGAAATGGCTGTGTTATAGTGTCGTCTTGGTCTTTTACATAATATATTTATGAATTTTATGTATTTACTTTTCCCCATGGAACTAGAAGAGTGATTGAATTTTACCAATGTATTAACACTCCACGATACTTTGAGTCATGCAAACTTTATTGAAAAAGATCATGCATGTCTTCATTTGTAACACAAATGTCATTATCAGTATTTATTTATCTAAATAAGAATGTTTTTTGTTGGATTGGATTTGTTCTAGTATTGTATACATTTTGTGAAAGAAAGTGCGTAGAGGCTTGTCTTTATTGGTTTCAGACACTGCTGTTGCATGGCCAGTAAAATATGTTGCTGCATTATTCTGGCCTGAACCTTGGGGTGAGAATCAAGATAGGTTGAACGGCAGTTAGTTTATATGAAACAGGACCAATGAGAAGTCTTTTCCAATGTTAAGTGGATCTTCTTCTTGCACTGTAGGAGTTTTCTTAGAAACCTTATCTGGATGGCACTGGGCGTGTTTTTGTTTCACTTTAAGATTCAGTGGAAATCTGTCAAATATTTCATCACTGTGGCTGCCAGAGAAGGGCTCCAGAGCACTATTTGTCAAGTCAAGTCAAGTCATCTTTATTTATATAGCGCTTTAAACAAAAAAGATTGTGTCGAAGCAACTGAACAACATTAATTAGGAAAACAGTGTGTCAATAATGTAAAATGAGAGTTAAAGGCAGTTCATCATTGAATTCAGTGATGTCATCATTCAGCTCAGTTCAGTTTAAATATTATTTGTGCAATCATTTACAATCAAGTCCACGATATATCACTGTAAATTAGAGTCCCCATCTAAGCAAGACAGAGGCAACAGCAGCAACGAACCAAAACTCCATCGGTGACAGAATTGATAAAAAAACCTTGGGAGAAACCAGGCTCAGTCGGGGTGACAGTTCTCCTCTGGCCAGACAAAACCAGCAGTTCAATTCCAGGCTGCAGCAAAGTCAGATTGTGCAGAGGACTCAACTGGTTCCTGTGGTCTTGTCCCGGTGGTTGTCTGAGACAAGGTCTTTACAGAGCATCTGTCTCTGCGGCTCATCTAGTTGTCCTGGTCTCCACTGTCTTTCAGGGCTTTAGAGGTCCTATATGCCCTTAAAATGTATGTTTTTGACCAGTAAGCTTTCTTAATTAGTCCCATATCTTATTGATTGATCTATGGAAAATCAGACTGGACTGCTCTATTTGTTGATTCGTTGACACCTGAGCTGTTGGATTTGATTATTTATGTTTCTTAATTAGTCCCATATCTTATTCTGAAGAATGCATCAGTTGTATCCTTCGCATCCTCTTATCATCCACAATGCTTTGCACACAATCCCAATTCACAGAAAAATGGCAGAAAAACAATTCAGCACCAAATTGGTTCAAGCTCTTCACAAAATGCCAAGCAGCCATCAGAAGAAAAGTTGAGAGCAATGGTGCAGAGACCTGGTCAATGCTTCAGGGACTTTGCTTATGGTTACAGAGCCCTTTGTGTGTGATGGAAGCAGAAGTGTTTGGAAGTGCAAGACTGACTGGGAAAATACCAAAAACAAAGGCGCCTTCAAAAGTTGAGTCAACATAGGATAGGCCTACTGTAGAAAGCCAATACTCTGTAGAATATCACCTTCAAAAGTTGCCTGTTTGGACAATCAGAGTTTGTGGCTAATAGAATATATCTTTGGCTCAATCCTAAGAATGTACTTGATACTTAGTGCCTGGTTCAGCACACTAAACTTGTTAAATGTTTTGGGTCACTTTGAAATGTCACTTTTTTCATGAAAACATACATCAAATAATTGTGTTTCTCAAACATTTCTTTCATAAAAGACTCTTCCATCTGCAGATCTTTGAGATTGTAGACTAGTCATCAATTCTTCAAGCTAATTTTATGAAATTTCATCCCGTCTCCCACAAACAGTTGTCAGCTCTGCAAATGTCCAAGAGACCTAGTAAGTCTTAAAATTTAAATTGATGCCTCTCTTAAATCTTAAAATTGATTACTAGAATATGCAGTGCTATTCTATTAATCATTAAGTTGAAGTCAAACACTTCCATTCAAAAAACCACATATTAGAGATACATGCATGAATATAATTCATTTTGTAATGCATCATTCTAATGTATTACAATTGTGATTGAAGTGACAGGTCTTGAGATTATAAAAGGTTTGGAAAAGTAATACCTGTAATAATACCTGTAAAATACCTGTAAAATAATACCTGCAGATACCCTGTAGATGTCATGACATAAGTTGAAAGATTGGATATAAGCTTTTGAGGGTTGATAAATGATGCACAGCTGTATATGTTGCACAGCCTGCAGTTTGCATGAGATCTCACCAGGCCTGTCATACAATCTCCAAAGCAAAAATAGCACCACCAGTCTGTCCAATACATGTAACACCACCAGCACAACCTCCTTTCTTCCACTCCAATGGATCTCTCACTTTTCTATTCACACCACCATTCCTCTTTTGTCTTTCCGCTTCTCCTCCTCTGTTTCCTCCTGTGCAGGTGACCTCTATTCCCTTCTCTCTAAACTGCTGGGGGAGAGGGAGGACGTTGTCCACATGCATAAGTACAACCTCGCAGAGGCAGCCCGAGCCCAGAAACGTCTGATGGCAGAGATTGATAGCATAATGCAAAAAAAAGACCTGGGCTGGCCACGTTTAGGCTACAAAACAAAAGCGGATGCAATTCTGGTGAGGGACAGAGTGCACAAGTTTCACCAGTTAGAGTCCACTGTGAGCCCCTCAAGGAGCAGGACTGTACCCGCCAGACAGCCGACCACAGGGGAGGCTCAGAGGGACCAACAAGGTGGGTTTCGGTCTCATTTTTTTACCCCAACAAAAAGCAAGGACATATCAAGTTATCTCTATCAAGTGTTGTGTGGAAACTGAGCTTTCAACACATAGGCCAACAATGAGTTTGTCTCCCACATATCCATTTGTTTTCCATTTGAAGCCTGTTTCCACCCATCTCACTGCTATCATTCATACTTTGGGTTTTTGCTTAGTGTGTAATATTATACCATGTGGTATTAATAATTCCCTCATGAGAATTACTGTAGAATAGACTTCAAGATGCATTGAAAGCTTTCAAGTCAAGTAACCTTTATTTGTATCGCACTTTATACTATACAGATTGAGTCGAAGCAGCTTTACAGTGTCAAACTGAAAAAAACGTGCTGATAATGCAAAAGGACAATAGAAAACAGTCAGTTTATCAGTTAAAGTCAGTTCATCATTGATCCTTTATAGAGTCGAATTGTAATTTTAATGTATATAGCGCTTTAAACAAAAAAGATTGCGTCAAAGCAACTGAAACAACATTAATAGGGAAAACAGTGTCAATAATGCAAAATGACAGTTAAAGGCAGTTCATCATTGAATTCAGCGATGTCATCATGCAGCTCAGTTCAGTTTAAATAGTATCTGTGCAATAATTTGCAATCAAGTCAACGATATCGCTGTAAATGAAGTGTCCCCAACTAAGCAAGCCAGAGGCGACAGCTGCAAGGAACCAAAACTCCATCAGTGAGAGAATGGAGAAAAAAAACCTTGGGAGAAACCAGGCTCAGTTGGGGGGCCAGTTCTCCTCTGACCAGACGAAACCAGGAGTTCAATTCCAGGCTGCAGCAAAGTCAGATTGTGCAGAAGAATCATCTGTTTCCTGTGGCCATCATCCAGCTCAGTTCAGCTCTCTTTAAATAGTGTCTGTGCAATCAAGTCAACTATGTTGCCAGAAATTGTGTCCCCAACTAAGCAAGCCAAAGGTGACAGTGGCAAGGAAACAAAACTCCATCGGTGACAGAAATGGAGAAAAAATCCTGGGAGAAACCAGGCTCAGTCGGAAAGCTTTCATCTCGTTTATCAAACAGCCCCCCTGCGAGCAAGATGAGTTATCAATGTATTTGGTTTTGAAGAGAAAGATTGTCAGGAGTACACAACATGTGTTTACAATGCATTCAGAAAATGTTCTTAGCCCTTCATTTTTCACATTTTCATGTTGCAGCCCTGTACTGAAATGCTACACTGACATAAGTATTCAGAATCTTATCTCAGTACACAGCAAGTTAGCATGTCTTTCAGCGATTACAGTCTCAAGTCTTTTCTGGTATAGTGTGACAAGCTTTGCACAACTGGATTGGGAGATTTTCTGCCATTTTTCTGCCTTTTAAACTTTGTCAGGTTGTTTGGTGACCATCGTAGGCAGCCATATTTAAGTCTCTGAAGAAAAGTTTGATTGGGTTCACGTCCAGACTCTGGCTGGGACACTGGGATTCTGCCTAATCTGAGGTCCTGAATGCTTAGGACCAGGTTTTCATTAAAAATATCTCTGTATTTTGCTGTGTTCAGCCTTGCTTCCACCCTGACAGGTCCTTGCCACATTTCACTGCGGGATGGTATTGTGGAGGTGATGAGCAGTGTCTGGTTTTCTTCCACACATTGACGCTGGAATTGATGAGACCAGAGAATCTGCTTTAGAATCTAGTCTGAAGTCCTTTAGGAACTTTTTTTTGCATTTTGTCTTCTCTGAGGAGAGGCTTTCATCTGCCTACCTACTCTGCCATGAAGCCCAGATCAGTGGAGTATCGCAGTGTTGGCTGCCCTTATGCTAGTTTCTTGCATCTCCACACATGATCACTGAAGCTCAACCAGAATGACCATCAGGTTTTCTTACCAACTGTTCAGGATTGGTTGTACCAACTTACTCCATTTGAGAGTTATGGAGGCCACTGTGCTCTTGGAAACTGTCAGTGCATCTGAGTTTCATCTGTGCACACCACAGTCCGTCTCTGAGGTCTGCAGGAGTTCCTGTGACCTCATGGCTTGGGCAGTTTCTCAGTTAGAAGGCTTCATCCTAGTAACGCTGCATATCTCGGCACGTCACATCACGTCAACAAACGCCGTCGAAGGCCATCTAAGTTTGAAGCTTTGGTTTCACATCCTTCATCTGGCATATTTTAATGGCATATTTATTAATACTTCTGTCCTTGAAACACCCACAATCCTTTGTGTCTGAGTCTGAGCTCGCTTTCAAAGATGAATGCATTTTTTCTTTTGTTGTGCTGAGACCACAAATGGTTGTCATTCACTGTATTGCTTTAATAAAAAATCAGAAAGTATAATAAAAAAAAATGTAATATAAAGTTGTTTTTTTGCCCCAAAATAATATTTTCAATGCATGACTGGACTAGGAAGGACACAGCTTTACTAGGATGCAGCTTTGAAAATCACAGTTGGGTTTTGATCTGGGTTTGAGCTGTAAGACCTTAAATAGACATGTGACTGCATTTTCAAATCATGTCCAATCGGATGAATGTACCACAGATGGACTCCAGTCAATGTGTAGAATTAGTGGAGATGATCCAGAGAAATGGGATGTACCTTATGTAAATTAAAAGTGTCATGGCAAAGGGGCTGCATACTTATGTCAATGTGATATTTCTTATTAATTTTCTGTTTCTGTTGGAATGGGTCAGACAGGGATGGAAATACATAATGCAAACAGTGCTTTTTTAATATGCATGTGTTTTGTGTTGTTCTTTAGTGAATGCACAGAATGAATGTACTGTAGACTGATAATCTTGAATTGATGTTGCATACAGTATTTTGTCATTGCTCTTGTCCATATTCATAACCCAGTCATATACATGTCAGTAATCAGTTTTATTTGGGACCTGTCAAATGTGTCTATGACTTCATGCTGTGGAAGCTATTATAATGAAAGAGTGTCATTCATCAGCGCACATGTGCTGTCATTTGAATCTTATCCAATACCTGAACATCTTGATTTATTCACTCATTTGTTGTGTGTGTGGGTATGCTTAACTGTAGTTTTTGTATTAATTCTAAAATACTAAAAGCTCTCTTTTAGGAGGTTGTCTTTATAATTAGCTTAATACAAAAACAACAAAAGTTTAAGCTGTCTAATTTACATAAATTCCACACAGAATATGTATCCGCAAATCTGGAGCACTTGTTAGTCACACTCTATGCATTACATTCACCTTACGTGTTTGCTCATTAAATATTTTACTCAGTTTGATTGTGTTTTAAGCTACAGTATCAATAGTAGTGAGCTCCTTTGAACACATTTTACCATATTTAAATCTGTTCTTTAAAATTCCAGAGATTTATTTCCCAAAAATCAACTGTGCAAAAACAACTACAGTATTAGGTTACAGTGACCCTGAAGTTCACACAGGAATGGTACAAGAGACAGATAGTTACTCACGTTGGACTTTGGACATGTTTGACCTGATACCAGATACTTTCTGCCTTAACTTTGTACCCAATATATGTTGTTTTATAGTTTGAAATCAAACAAATATTTGACATTATGAAGTTGAGCTATTTTTTTTATTTAGCATAGTGCGAAGGCATTCATCCATTAAGTGTTTCTTAAGTGTACAAATACGTATGGGGCTCACCAGGAGAAAATGCTAGTTAATGGTAGTCAACAACAGTAAAAACAAATGAGAAGCGTTGTAAAAAATAATGATATACCACAATCCAAGTTATCCTATCCATGCAGGATTTTTTTTTTTTTTTTTTTTATTTTTTTAGATGTTCTGTGAAATAGAATGATAGAAAAGGTTGAAGAGTAGAAGAAGGGTGTGTTTGTTTGTTTGATTGGGATGGGACAAATGTCTATGAATGTTGAATCTTCCTATTTAGGGAAAACCAGTCCCATCTAAATAGGGCTGTATGACCCATCTAAAGCCTGAGCTTAAAGTACATTCATCATTTTCACAGAGAACTAGTTATTGAAATCTTGTAGTTCAGTTAGTGGTCAGGATTTTTCAGACAGATTCACACCAGTCCATTTGTTTGTCAATCGGGCTACACTGCATGTGCGTGCAGTCTGCGAGGAGCCTTTTAAACTTACAGTATAAAAAGATGTTTCTTTGACATTACTTACACTTCGTCATCACATTGAAGTGTTCTATGTACAGTATATACTTTGTAGGAGGTGACATGGAATTCCAAACATACAGCATACAGTATATAGCACTCAAACCACATTAATTCCTCATTTCCCACTAGAGTTCAGCTCATAAAGGTGTGCACATACAGGAGTTGAGTACAGGTTGACTTATTATGGTTTACATTCAGCATGTTTCTGTTGTGTTGCATGTAGGCGTGTAAAAATGCACTGATGCATCAATCTGATCTGGTTATTATTTCACTATACATGACTTATTAAGGGTCTGTTGTTTTATGTTTATTATTTCACTATACATGACTTATTAAGTTGTCTTCTGTTGCGTCTGTGTGAATCTAATGGGCTAGAAACTATGAAGAACTTGGATGGATGTCTGAGTTGTTTGAATTAAGAACTTTCAGACTGTGTGTGTGTGTGTGTGTGTGTGTGTGTGTGTGTGTGTGTGTGTGTGTGTGTGTGTGTGTGTGTGTGTGCGCGCGCAGGTGCTCATCTGGTGGAGGTGTCAGACTGGCCCGAGGCAGATCTGCAGCTGGGGCAGGTGTCTGGTCTGGCTCTCAACTCTAAAGGTGACCTGATCATCTTCCACAGAGGAGATCACGTATGGGGGATCAAGTACGTTATGCTTTATAAACCCACTCCATACATATAAGCATTCTCACCTAGAGGCTCTGATAAAAAGAAGAGGAATTTGTGCAGGTGATAAAGTTTGAAGTGATGAACTGATGTAGAATTGAGCTCTGTCTAGACATTCAATGAACACTGACTTTTTGCTCATGATGTTGTCATTGTCTAACTCTGAACAATGTTACTGTCTGGTGAAAGGTTATTTAACGGGCGTTGTGTACTGTAGTTGAAATGGATAGTTCTCCCAAAAATGAAAACTGTCATAATTTGCTTCAAGCCATTCAAACCCATAACACTTTCGTTCATCCTTGAAATACTAATAAATATGTTTTTAATATTCTCAATTATTTCCATCCATTGAAAGTTCATGCAGACAAAATTTTCAAGCTCCAAAAAGTTTAAAAAGACATTGTGAATATAATCCATATGAATCGAGCTATTTAATACAAGTCTTCTGAAGAGATGTGATTGATTTACATGATGAACAGACTTCATTTAGGCTTTTATTTACAACACACACATGTATAAAGCACATCAGATATAATAGGTGGAAGCTCAACTGTACTCCCTTGAAGCTTTGAAACCAGTGAGATTTTTTTCTTGCATGTCACACAAGCACATTTGAGCTTCCACAAGAACCAATGAGGTTTGTTTTTATGCTTCAGAAAAGTACAGTTGAGCTGCCGTTTACCATATTTGATATGCTCTACTGTATATATGTGCTCTGAATGTATCTTCATTTGTGTTTCGAAGATGAATGAAAGTCTATATTTCAGGCTTTCACAGATCTTTCATTTGGTTTCAGAGGACTTGGAATACATGTAATTTGGGCTATGATTATGCTAAGTTTGTAGAGGTTCTTTGTCATATTTTGATCTGCATTTATTTTCATTGTATGGAAAGGAGCAGAGATTCTTTCAGTTTCGTATTGTGTGTGTGTGTGTGTGTGTGTGTGTGTGTGTGTGTGTGTGTGTGTGTGTGTGTGTGTGTGTGTGTGTGTGTGTGTGTGTGTTCAAGAGTAGAAAGAAATTCATATAGGTTTGAAACAACAATAGGCTAAAGAAATTATGACAGGCTTTTATTTTTGGGTGAACTGTTCCTCTAAAGGGGGATGCTGCTAATACACAATATGTTGTTATGGTATAATGAAGTTATTTTCTCCTGCAGCTCCTTTATCAATGGCATCTATCAGCAGAAGGATCTGGGTCCCATCCAGCAGTCCACGATCATGGTGGTGGATCCAGCCAAAGGAAAAGTGCTCAAAGCCTCAGGAAGAAATATGTAAGTCCATGAGATTGTGTTTTTGCACCATGTCTACAGTTCAGGTTAGTGGGCCGGTGCTGCATTTGCCCTCTAGAAAGATTGATTATAATGAAAGTGTTTGAGTAGCTGTGTAGACAAGGTACTGCTGTTTGCTATGCTCCTGTCTTTGATTCATTGTGCTTGTTTTTAATGAAATGGTTGTTTGAACAGGTTCTACATGCCGCATGGAATAACTACTGACAAGGACGATAATTACTGGCTGACCGATGTAGCACTTCATCAGGTAAAGACGCTCAAATCAAGAAACTCTTACTTGTAAAAATCTTAATATATACAAATAAAAAAGAAAAAAACTTTTAGAGAAACCAGGTTCCACCAGGTGGGTGAATTAGCTAAGTTCAGTACAAGTATATTAAGTACACTACCAGTCAAAAGTTTTTGAACAGTAAGATTTTTTATGTTTTTTTTTTTTTAAAGAAGTCTCTTCTGTTTACCAAGCCTGCATTTATTTGATCCAAAATACAGCAAAAGCAGTAATATTGTGAAATATTTTTACTATTTAAAATAGCTGCTTTCTATGTGAATATATTGTTAAATGTAATTTATTGCTGTGATTTCAAAGCTGAATTTTCAGCATCATTACTCCAGTTTTCAGTGTCACATGATCCTTCAGAAATCATCCTAATATTCTGATTTGCTGCTCAATAAATATTCTTATATTCTTATTTACTGCCCGAGTTGGAGCATTACATCAGTAGGTGAATCAGTGCCTCGGCTGCTGCAGTAATGTGGCCATTATAGCGGACTGCAGTGCTGAAGTGGGAATAAAGCTGCTCCTCTGCATTGCAAATAGCTGCTGAGCTGGTTCCAGTCAGAAAATGGATGGATATCTATAACATCAATTTCATATTGATTATAAAAGTTCATGTAGATGGGGTGTTCCTGTTGTTGGCTGCTAAAGGCTGCCGTTTGTGATCTTTTGTTGATGTGTAGACTTTTCCATTGTTGTGCTGATGGGAATGGCAGCGATTTATCCCTCATAGTGTGCTGAAATGATGCAGTGATCACTGGAAACTTCATTCATCTGGTTGGCACAGACAACAGGCAGTATCATCATTCAGCAAGACGTAGTGATGAGTGACAGCATTGTGCTACATGAAGTAGTTTAGTTATCATATTGGTGAGAAAAACGCAATCCACAAAAGAAGATGGACAGACCAGTGTATTGTCTTTCCTTGAGAAACTGCACACGAAAACAAGTCAGTGAGTACGGTTTCCTACACCATTCACCGGGCACTTGAATACTAGAAGAAACTCTTACAGGAAGAGGTCTGGCAGATGCAAAGACACAACAGAATATGAAGAGTTTCAGAGTCAGCAGCTTGTGTGATGGGTGGCCTTCGGGGCACAATGGTGTCAGAATCTGAGGAGGATTTGGTTATGCTTCGAAACCCTTACAAATGTTTAATGCAGATTGCTGCACCATTATTTTCTTTAACTTTCATGCCACTTTTGAAAGAATTTCCTTGGCCAATCAAAATGGCTGTAGATTTGCTGTCAATAAAAATTCAGAGACAGACTCGCCACTTCTTTATTGCACTCATGTTTTTCTTTATCTCATCTTCTCACTAGAGAAGCTGGCAATTGTGGATCATACTGTGTGAAATCGCAGATTCTTTTCCCTTTGACATATGTGTGCAGATTTTTCATGACTCTTTCTGCATTTGAGTCACTGTACTTACATTAATACGGCATAATTTCTAAATGTATGGCTGTTTAAACTGGCCCAGCATTAACCCAAGCCCTCTTAACCTGCACACACATAGCAACTTGTTTTGGATACACAATATAAGTTGTGGCAATTTTATATATTTATCAGATCTCACTCTCTATTATTCAGCTATTTTGTTAAAGGGTTACTCCACCCCAAAATGAAAATGTAGTCATTAATCACTTACCCCCATGTCGTTCCAAACCTGTAAAAGCTCCGTTCGTCTTTGGAACACAATTTAAGATATTTTGGATGAAAACCTGGAGGCTTGAGACTGTCCAACCTTTTAGGACATGTTTGTCTAATTTCATTTGCGACCCCCCCCCCCCCCACCAACCATATTCACACCGAATAACTTTATTAACATAAGCGCAAAACATCCACTAAAGCTATTAAAGTAGCGAACAATTTTTCTTTTGCTCTTTTTGATTAACATTATTTAAATAAGAAATGCACGGATCCGTTATACTGATGTAAATTTGATATTTTCTTTACTGTTTACGTTCACTTAAAACAACCGACTGTGCTTACAAGGATACTTGTCAAGACAAACATTGGTATTCACCTGCTGTCTGAAAAGGCTATCTGTTTGTGCACTTCACATGTGTGCGCGCGCGGTGCGCATAGAAACGCTTTATTACAGCGCGTTTGTAAGTTACCGCATTGAGATGTCTTGGGCTTAAATGGCTTAAAATTACTTTAGTGTTTAGACTGACAAGACTTAAAACACATGAGAAAGAAAAACTTTCTTACAGAAGCAGCACTGGCCTGATCGTTAAGATAGTTACGGGGGGCTAAGGTGACAGATGGGGGGCTGAAACCTAAAAAGGGTTTAGAACCACCCCTCGTATAGTGTGTGTAATTATACAGAAACATAAATGTATAGCCAGTTAACCTGATTCAGTGCGATGGCTGAGCGTGTTTCTGAGATAACAACATGCCTATCCATGGTTGGATTTCCGACACGGCTAACCGTAAATCATCTTACACTGTCAATAAGCGTGACTGATACTCAAGCAAACTCTGCTCTAACTGTGTCGACTAGCAGTGGGAGTCAGATTGCCCCCTAGTGGATGTCTAAAGATTTGCTAACTCATATTCATAAATCCTCAAGGGAATGTCTCTGAATTAACTGTTGCTGAGCCCCCCTTGACAGGTGCCGGGCACACCCCACAGGTTGAAAACCCCTGCTTTAGACTGCCAAGTAAGTAACACTGTCAAGGTCCAGGAAAGTATGAAAAGCTTCATCAGAATAGTCCATCTGCCATCAGTGATTCAACCGTAACGTTATGAAGCGACAACAATACTTTTTGTACTACAGTGATGCGGAGAGACACAGAGGAGACGAATTGTTGAATAAAGTCATTATTTCTGTTTTATTCGCGTACAAAAAATATTTTCGTCGCTTCATAACATTCAGATTGAACCACTTTTGGCAGATGGAATATTCTGATGATGCTTTTCACACTTTCCTGGACCTTGACACTGTTATTTATTTGGCAGTCTATGGGACAGTCACAAGCCTACCGGTTTTCATCCAAAATATCTTAAATTGTGTTCCGAAGACGAACAAAGCTTTTACGGGTTTGGAACGACTTGGGGGTAAGTGATCAATGACAACATTTTCATTTTGGGATGAAGTATCCCTTTAAAATTCTGCCTCAACTTTGAAAGAACTCATACAGCAATGTAATCATGATTTTAAATTAGATTTCCAGGAAAAATAAGACTCCTGAAAAGGTGAATTGCAGATGAAATGTATCTGTGATTAACAGTACAATTAAAATAAACACATAATGGTCAAGCAAATATAATGTATATGTCTTCTACAACTATTTCTCCATATAAAGGTGTTCAAACTGAGCAGCGACGGTCAAGATCGGCAGCTTCTGGTCTTGGGAGAAGCCTTTGAACCTGGAAGTGACAAGAAACACTTCTGCCAGCCTACAGATGTGGCTGTGGACCCTGTTACTGGAAACGTCTATGTCTCAGATGGCTACTGCAACTCCAGGATCCTCAAGTTCTCACCAGAGGGAAAATATATCTCACACTGGGGAGCAGGTACACTTTGCATAATCTATTATATATATATATTCTAAAAAAAAAAAAAAAAAAATTCCTGAACCATGACTGAACTTCTGAATTACATGTAATCTGGATTACGTAATCAGATTCCAAAACTCAAGTACTTGTAATTAGAGTAAACTACTTTTTAAAATACTCGTAATCAGACTACAGTTACTTTTTTATGGATTACATGATTACATTTTATTTACACAATGGTAATAAGTTGTTCACAATTCATTGATTCTCCTAAATTTCCTTTTTTTTAACATGTATATTTTTTCCTGTTAAACCTGCCACATATATACGTTCGTGATTCTTCGAGTTTTTCCGGCGGAGAAGGGGAGGGGTGTGAGAATCACGCTCAGAAGAAATCAGCAACAAGATAATGGAAAATGGAGGGGAACATAGCCTTTAGTTCTTTAATATATTTTTTAAATGTTGATTTTTCGTCATTGTTACTACCTTATGCACTTCAAGTGTTTTGAGATGAAATATTTAACTTAGTTATGGTCTTTAATATATATATAATATATATAAATATATATATATATATATATATATATATATATATATATATATATATATATATATATATATATACATATATTAGCAATATGTGTTGTGAGTTTCATGTTCTTTAATATTCATTTTTGTAATATTGTTTGTCTTTTCCTCATTGTTACTATGCACTTAAAATGTTTTGAGATAGGATAGAAATTTCATTGCTGTGTGAATTTAGCAAAATTCATGTTTGCTATGTAGCTATTTTTTTCATTGATACATTCATACACACGTCTAGTGTTTTATTAGATTATATATTTGACCAAGCAGTGATATTGCTGTGAATTTCATGTTTGTCAATATGGTTTTTGTAATGTAGCTGTTTTCTAAATTACTTAATTATAAGTAAATATCCTTTAAAATCATTTTTGATTTTGTTTTATTCAGTGTTACTAGCAAACACAGCAAGGTACATTAGTGTTAGTATTTTTTAAGTATTAACTGTCCATACATTACACTTGAAAAGAAGTTATTGTGGCTCTTGTTGGTGAATTAAATAGTATTTTGTGGAATATATTTTCTTTTTTTCATTGACTAATTCAAAATAGTGAGAATCAAATATACTAATTCAATATATGTGATATCAAATAAGTTTTAGCACAATAGCACAATGTAATCTAAATGTAATTAAAGTAATCAGATTACGTTACCAAAAATGTGTAATCTAAGAGATTATATTACTGACTACAAAATTTGTCATGTAATCTGTAATCAGTAACTGATTACAATTCATAAGTAATCTACCCAGCTCTGGTATATATATATATATCAGATATTGATACAATGATAAAATACTTTTACAATGAGAAATAATTTGATATTGCAGCTAGGTATGATACAGTTTGATTAGGATTGAGTCAGTTTGGCAGAATGTCCATGAGATGGATAAAACACTTGGTTGATGTTTCAGCCCTGGTTGGATATTTAGTGATATATTTTGCTCTTTGCTGATGGCACAGGCTCCTCAGACAGAAAACGGCGTGTCCCGTTCTGGATCCCGCACAGCCTGGCCTTCCTGCCGGATAAACGGGAGCTGTGTGTGGCTGATCGAGATAACGGACGCATTCAGTGCTTCATGGCAGATACTGGCGAGTTTGTGAAGGAGATCAAGAAAGACCAGTTTGGAGGAGAAGTGTTTGCCATCGCATACTCGCCTGCCCAAGGTATGCATGAAGAGAGCAGGATAACATCTCTCTACAGAGCACATCACTGTTGATTTATCGTATCATCATGTTGTCATATAAATTTGAATGTGGACATCATCCCATACCTGTGATCACTTTGTCTAATGTAGGGTCACTCGGTAATAAAATGGACTTTGTGTCAAATATGGTTGTAGTTTGTGAATGTTAATTCACTTGGCCTTTGATTTATAATGTGAATACATGTTCAAAAACATACTGATGCAAAATGTAAATCAGTGGTAATGTTGACTCTTTCAGGTGGTCTCATGTATGCGGTGAATGGAGAGCCTCCGTATGGGCAGGCCGCCCCCCTTCAAGGCTTTGTTATCAATTATTCAACGAAAGAGATCCTGGATTCCTTCAGTCCAGACACACAGGTGCTAATTACAGCTTTAATAACTCATGTTTACACATTCCTGCTGACCACAGCATAGCATTCACTCAAAATATACAAAAAACATTATTCATAATGGTAGATGTGATAGCTGAGAGTTGTGTTAGTTGCTTATAAATAATGTTTTATTCATAATGGTAGATGTGATAGCTGAGAGATGGACCTGTACAAAATGCTGTCAGTAGTGTAATTGATTATATGCAATTGATATTGCAAATTTGTGTGACATTAAATGGGTGTCTAGAGTGAACATGAAATAGTTGTAAGATGAAGTCTGAGCCTGACGCTGAGGTGTGGCCTGTCACTCATCTTTCTTGAGGATTTATTTTCATGCCAATAACAGATTGCTTTAGATTTATAGTTCCTCTTCAGGAACTCGAGCTGCGTCGAACGCTTTGGGGAACGCGTCTAGCGTGAGTGACTCTGAATATCATGTGTAATCAGCCCAATGAAAGAGCGTGACGTCACGGGCGGGGTGACGTAAGCGACCAGGAAGCTATAAAACCACGTGCTGCGCAGCTGGCATCAGCTTCGCGTCTTCAGCAAGCGCTTGTGTGTGAATGTCCTCAGTTTGTCTTGTGAGTCTTATTTACTGTTGTCTGTCCAGTAGAGCTCCAAGTCATGTCTAAGAGCAAGGCGAAAAACTAAACATTCTAAGGGCGAATCCGGATCGCGTTTCAGACTGTGTGTCCCTCCCTGCCCACGTTACATAACGAGCGGGGATACACACAGTCTGTGCATGGTCTGCCTGGGTTCGAAGCACGCCGAGTCGGCTCTCGAGGGGGCCAACTGTCCGCATTGGTTCGTTCCCGGAGGGCTCTCTTCGAGGAGGGAGCCTTCGCCAGCGTTCCCCGCAGTGCCGGCCCCCGCTTCTGCCGAGGCAGAACGGCAGCTGCACTCGTGGGTTCGCAAGTGGATCTGACAGAGGGAATGGAGACGGGCGAGTCCCTATCTCCTTCCACTTCTGCCAGATCCGGCGCCCAATCTCTGGAGTCGGAAGCACGCTCTGCGGTTCCTTCCACCCAGGGAGAGGGATCGACACTCCGCCTCTCTTCCTCCGAGGAGGTTGATGTGGAGTCTGTCGACAGGGATTCGCCACCCCACTCGCCTAGGTATGAGGAGCTCTAGGAGGAGCTCTGGAGGGTGGTGACTCGTGCGGTGGCCAAGTTAAGTCTTGATTGGCCCGCCGAGCCGAGAAGACAACTGAACCGCAGAAAAGCA
This sequence comes from Cyprinus carpio, assembly GCF_018340385.1. Lineage (NCBI taxonomy): Eukaryota > Metazoa > Chordata > Actinopteri > Cypriniformes > Cyprinidae > Cyprinus > Cyprinus carpio. The sequence goes on along the minus strand of NC_056581.1, from coordinate 189,313 downwards.
AGCTAGATGAACGCTTTCTGCGGGCGAGTCAACCACCTCCTTGCCGGGGCCTTCCGTTCTTTCCCGATCTACACGAAGAGATCGCTAGATCGTGGAAACGCCCATTTTCAGCCCGCCTCTACATCCCCTCTTCAGATTACTACAGCAATGTAGTGGGGATGGCAGAGCGCGGCTACAGAGCTATCTGTCCCCCAGTACTGCATCGTCTCTGAAGGCCCCGGCATTGCCCTCAAGCCGCTCAGAACAACTTCGGCTTTGGGTGGGCAAAGGGTATGCGGCAGCAGGTCAGGCTGGTGCGTGTTTGCACACCATGGCGGTGTTACAGGCGTACCAGGCCGACCTGCTGAAGGAGCTTGACGAGGGAGAGGAGATCAAGTCCCATGACATCACCGAGTTAAGAAGGACCGCTGATCTCTCCCTCCGCGCCACCAAGGAGACCGCCCGAGTGATTGGGCGGTCCATGGCAGCTATGGTGGCCGTGGAGAGACATTTATGGCTGACCCTGTCTGAAAATGAAAGAGCGGGACAGGGTCTGGCTTATGGATGCCCCGATCCAGCCTTCTGGCCTGTTCGGCGACGCAGTCAACACTGTCGTCGACAGGTTTCAGGAGGCTCGCAAACAGGCGGCGGCGTTCCATAAATTCCTCCCTCGTCGCTCTCGGGGCATCTGGGCGGGAGATGCCCCAGCCGCACCCTAGCTCCTCATACCGCGAGGCCCAAAAACAGAGCGCTCTCGGCCGAGGTCTTCGAAGCCCAAACAAGATCTAAGGGCGGTCATCGAAGCTAAGAAGGCCTCGGCCAAGAAGCCCTGACGCCAAAGAGCCAGGGCTTCAGAGGGCAGCCTCTGCTGGGGTAGAGCGGTGCACAATGCAGTACACGGTGCCCGTCTCGCCTCAGCGCCCTCTGGGGGCCGGTCTGCCAACCCTGCCAGTGTTCCAGGGCGCAGCGGTCCCCAGCGAGCATCGCTCACAGTATCTTCCGCCGTGCGCGTAGGGGGGCTGAGACGCTCGCTGCCCCTGCGGGGTTCAACGGGGTTACTCCGCACTGCCGAGGTTCAACGGGGTTACTCCGACGATAGTCGGCCCCGAGCAGGGTCTGGTTATGGAACAAGAAGTGAAAGCCCTATTAGAGAAGGAGGCCATCGAGGTGGTCCCTCCTCAAGACGGGGAATCCGGGTTTTACAGCCGGTATTTCATAGTTCCAAAGAAGGATGGGGGGTTGCGTCCGATCATAGACCTGCGGGTCTTAAATCGATCAGTTATGAGACTGAAGTTCAAAATGCTCACGATCAAGCATGTTGTAGCTCAGATCAGGTCCGAGGACTGGGTTTGTCACAATAGCTCTCAAAGATGCATACTTCCACATATCCATCCTTCCACAACACAGGAAGTTTCTGAGGTTTGCTTTCGGGGGCGAAGCTTATCAATATCGAGTACTTCCCTACGGCCTTGTACTCTCACACCGCACGTTCACGAAATGTGTAGATGTGGCTCTGGTCCCCCTGCGCATGCAGGGCATCCGCATTCTCAACTATATCGACGATTGGTTGATTTTAGCTCAGTCAGAGCAGGTTGCGGCTCGGCATCGAGATGTCGTTCTCGCACATATGGGAGAGCTGGGTTCACGCCAAGAAGAGTGTACTTTCTCCAGTTCAGAGAACCACCTATCTAGGCGTAGTATGGGATTTGACCGCGATGCAGGCACGATTGTCCCCTGCTCGTATCGAGTCGATCCTCATCTCAGTCGAGAGAGTCAAGGAAGGCCAGTCACTCACTGTCAAACAATTTCAGAGATTGTTGGGTCTGATGGCAGCTGCGTCCAACGTGATACCTTTTGGCCTGCTGTACATGAGACCCCTACAGTGGTGGCTCAAGACAAGGGATTTTCCCCGAGGGGCAATCCACTTTGAACTATCAAGGTCACGCAGCGCTGCCTCCGTGCCTTAGACATGTGGAAGAAACCTTGGTTCTTGAATCAGGGCCCGGTGCTGGGAGCTCCTGGTCGCCGTGTAACACTAGCGACGGATGCTTCCTTCACTGGCTGGGGTGCGGTCATGAGTGGCCACCCTGCCCGCGGTCTGTGGAGCGGTCGCCATCTGACATGGCATATCAATTGTCTAGAAATGCTAGCAGTTTATCGTGCACTGACGCACTTCCTCCCAGACCTAAGGGATCACCATGTGTTGGTGCGCACTGACAACACATCGTTGGTCTCTTACATCAACCACCAGGGAGGTCTGCGTTCGCGCCCCTTGTACAAGCTGGCGCACCAGATCCTTGTGTGGTCCCAGGACAAACTCTTCCCACTCAGAGCAGTGTATATTCCTGGGAAACTGAATGTGGTATTGCTCTGCTCCCAGGAGTTCTGGCGAGAGTACGCCGGGACGGGGTCCATCTGTTATTAGTAGCCCCGTTCTGGCCGGGCCGAGTATGGTTCGCAGATTTGGTCTTGCTCCTCGACGGCTCTCTGTGGGAGATACCGATCAGGGCAGACCTACTCTCACAGGCGCAGGGCACGATAATTCACCCTCGCCTGGAGCTGTGGAAGCTGTGGGTGTGGCCCCTGAGGGGGCACAGTTCATAGCATCCGGTCTCTCAACCGAGGTTGTTGAGACCCTCCTCCAATCCAGTGCTCCCTCAACGATGAAACTGTACTCCCTGAGGTGGAAACTCTTCACCTCATGGTGCAGAGACCGCCAGCTAGACCCAGCAAACTGCCCAGTTGGTACAGTTCTGGAGTTCCTACAGGCCAGGCTCTCTGGAGGGTTGACCCACTCTACGCTGAAGGTCTACGTGGCGGCCATTGCGGCCTACCACGCCCTTTTCGATGGTCAGTCTTTGGGAAGACACCCCTTAGTTACATGTTTCCTCCGCGGTGCGCTGAGGCTGAGACCTCCAGTACGGTCCCGTATTCCCCCGTGGGACTTGGTTGTGGTGCTAGAGACGTTGTGCAGACCTCCGTTTGAGCCTATTCAAGATATTTCAGACAGACATCTGACGCTTAAAACCGCCTTTCTGTTGGCTATTACCTCTCTGAGGAGAGTAGGAGATTTGCAGGCCCTCTCAGTGGCCCCTACTTATCTGGACTTTGCACCTGGCATGACCAAAGCGTTCATATACCCTCGAGCGGGATATGTTCCTAAGGTCCCCTCTGTCACACCACAACCTGTAGTGCTGCAGGCCTTCTGTCCTCCTCCCTTTCGGGAGCCCGACCAAGAGAAGCTAAATTGTATGTGTCCAGTTCGAGCACTGGACGCATACGTCCACAGAGCTGCCCTGTGGAGAAAAACAGACCAATTGCTTGTATGCTACGGTCCCCCCAAGAGTGGTTCTCCTGCTTCTAAGCAGACTATTAGTCGTTGGATAGTCGAGGCTATCAATGCCAACTATGAGTCCTCTGGTCTTTCCCCGCTGCTGGGAGCCAAGGCTCGCTCCACACGGGGTATGGCGGCCTCCAAGGCCTTTTTGGCAGGTGTGTCCATGCTGGACATCTGCAACGCTGCGGGGTGGTCCACGCCCTCTACATTCGCAAGATTTTATGGCTTAGACATGCCAGTCACTCCAGGCGCATCTGTCCTCTCGTCCTAAGCTGTGCTCTTCGGATACACACTAGGCAGGGGTTTGGTAGTCTGGCAGCGTTGGTACTCGTTCCCCAAAGCATCCGATGCAGCTCGAGTTCCTGAAGAGGAACGTCTCTAGGTTACGCATGTAACCCTAGTTCCTCGAGGGAACGAGACGCTGCGTCTCGGAGCCATACCCCCGGCACCCCTGCCGGCGCTTGCTGGTACTCGAAGCTGATGCCAGCTGCGCGGCACGTGCTTTTATAGCTTCCTGGTTGCTTACGTTACCCCGCCCGTGACGTCACGCTTTTTCATTGGACTGATTACACACGATATTCAGAGTCACTCACGCTAGACGCGTTCCCCAAAGCGTTCGACGCAGCGTCTCGTTCCCTCGAGGAACTAGGGTTACATGGGTAACCTAGAGACAATATCCCTGCTCTTTACGTCATACATTTATTGATTTATTAGTTGCTTTTAGCCTCACATTGTGGCAATGTGAAATATCATGCTGAAGACAGGAGGACCAGAACAAATGTCTTATGGGTCTGTTGTAGCTCAGATCAGGTCCGAGGACTGGTTTGTCACAATAGATCTCAAAGATGCATACTTCCACATATCCATCCTTCCACAACACAGTAAGTTTCTGAGGTTTGCTTTCGGGGGCGAAGCTTACCAATATCGAGTACTTCCCTTTGGCCTTGCACTCTCACCCCGCACGTTTACGAAATGTGTAGATGTGGCTCTGGTCCCCCTGCGCATGCAGGGCATCCGCATTCTCAACTATATCGACGATTGGTTGATTTTAGCTCAGTCAGAGCAGGTTGCGGCTCGGCATCAAGATGTCGTTCTCGCACATATGGGGGAGCTGGGTTTGAGACTGAACGCCAAGAAGAGTGTACTTTCTCCAGTTCAGAGAACCACCTATCTAGGCGTAGTATGGGATTCGACCGCGATGCAGGTACGATTGTCCCCTGCTCGTATCGAGTCGATCCTCATCTCATTCGAGAGAGTCAAGGAAGGCCAGTCACTCACTGTCAAACTGTTTACACATTCTCTTTCTTGTTCTTATTTGATATCTGTAGTGTTTTTCCTCTGTTTTTCCTTCAGGAATTTAAGTTACCACACGATATTGTTGTTACAGCAGACGGGAGCGTCTTTGTTGGAGACGCAGCATCAGATTCTGTAATAAAGTTTGTTCTGTCCACAAGTAAGTCATGTTTGTGTAAAAATATTAATGCGTGAAAATACCAGCATAACATTTCAAATAAAAATATGAGAATGTGTTTATACAAACTTTTTTATGCAGTTAAATGCACTTAAATTCTTATTTTTCTACACATGGTTCACAATTAAAAAATATCCAGAAAAAGCCCAGAAAATTTAACAGGATTTTACACAATGTAGTTCCAACTTTAAATTCCAAACTTTCCAAATTCCAAGTCTACTGGAAAACTAGAAATATTCAGTCAGTTACAATAAAATTTAGTCCATTATTATAATTTTTTTTTGAGCTCCTGTTCTTATTTCTGCCAAACTTCACATGATTGGTGAATCTCAGGGAAAAGTCACTTATTCTGTCATGCGTCTGCCATATAATCAGTAATATAGCAAGCCTGCAATTTCATCCTATCATTTTGTCTTTTCTAACAACAAAAATTGAAACCTAAAAATGTTTTTTCTCATTTCAGAGGCAGAACATCGCTCTGTTAAAAAAGGAGGAATCGAGGTCCAAGAAATTGAAGGTAGGTTGTTTGGATTGTGTTTTCTCAAGCTTCATTGGCCCAGTCACAGGTGGATAGCGGCAGTGCTGTTCACACACTGTACCAGGAACATTTCAGCAATTATGACCTATGTCCCAATATTGTGTCGGCTGTTTTAAATCAAAACTAGTGATCCCAATAAATCATTTGCTGCCTAATCATTCTTTTGAGTCAGATCTTTTTAGTGAATTGGCCGAACAAATTTGCAAAGTTTCCTGAATTGTTTGGCGATTTGGATTGGATTGATTTAGAGAAAACTTCCACTAGTGCTGTCGTGTGAATAAGGGGCCATTCCAGCGCTCCAAAGGATACACTTACTTACACAAGCATTTTATTTCTTTGTTTTACATAATGCATTTGTCAAATGATTGTGAATAAGGAGGATTGTTTTCTGCAGTTGTATCTGCTTTAAAAGTTAAACAGTTTTTCCACTGTACAAGGTGTGTAATTTTAAGAAGGTAGAGATATGGAACGAAATCAGTGTTTAAGCCAACATCCATCATATTCAGAGCACATTTTGTGTGCAAACCTGTTTTAATGAATAATTTGTCAAGTGCTCAAGGTTGAATACGGAAGTCTTAAGAGGTCATGGATTATTAATATTTTTCTTTCTTGTTTTCTCATGATCTCAACATAACAAAAGTTGTTCTGAAAGTCAATGGTTTTCAAAGCTGACCTGGAGGACCCCAGTCCCGGTTTAAAAACTCTTGCTCTAAGTTAGACGAACTGCACCAGCAGGTGGCAGTATAGGGCTGAATATAACTAATGGGGTGTTGTATACTGTATTAGAGCCCTGCACGGGCCTCAAATATAGGTCCTAGCCCGTGCCATGTCCAACAGTTCATCAGAATTCTTGGCCCGAGTCTGACCCAAGCCTGTCTTTTTTCCCCCACCTTCTGCCAAAACAGTTTATACAAATGTTTCAGCTAAAATAGTTAAGTTTTGTGTGTAATGTCAAAGTGATTATACTTGTAAGCTGTAAGTTTTTGTTTTTGTTAAGTTTTCATAGCCTATGTTTGCTCGATTTAGCCTTCTCAAATCATCACGACTTGCCTAGAATAAAATTTATAGATATATAAAACAGTTCAAGCATATCACAATGTTAGTTTAAATGTTTAACCTATAAAAATGTGCGCTATTAGACGCATAGCTAATCGTTTGTCTGGAGAGCTAAAGCGCGCTTTACAGGACATGGAGGCGCCGGCGCCATCATTTTTGGTCATAAAGGTTCTTACCTATACAAGCCTATACATCACTCGGAACTGTAAAGGGTCTACTTTTATTTGTGTGCACTCACAATATCAACAAAACATTGTGCTTTTTATAAAATAAAGGATACATAGGCCTACAGGATGCGCTTTTGGCAATCTTGGAAAGGAGCACTTCACAATGATGGACTGAAACTCAGCGAATACTTGCTTCACAGACTTGCTATATACTGTATATATACAGTGGACTCAGAAAACACAAATTTATTAATTATTAATTCAGTATCTCCTTACTATTTCCCCCCGACACATTCATGGTAATTACTTTTGCTGGGGCTTTGCGGCACGCTTAGCCTGTTGTGTGTTTTTTGCACTGCACATGACCAGTTGACTCATTGTTCGTCATGGTAATCAAATCAATACTCTTCCAATATGCAGCTTTTCCCAAAGCATTGGGAACTTTTAGTAGCTCCCTACACTCCAACTTCCCCCTGATGCTCTGCATGGTCAACTGTCACCTGTATGCTAATGTGTGTGCATATTGCATAGGCCAGTGCAATCAGACACACCCTGTTTAGTTCTTGCAGTCTCTACTAACGAGCGGATGAGTGGAATCAGGTGTGTTAGATAAGGGAGACATACAAAAGGTGCAGGCCAGGGGCCCTCCAAGACTGGTTTGAGAAGCACTGGCATAGGCGATGTAGCCTATAATATTTATAATATAATCAATATAACAATATTTCATACAGTAGCCTATGTGTGCTCTGCACGAGGGCACAATAAAAGGAGATTAGCTAAATGAGCCCGAGTCTGACCCGAGCCCGGTCTGTAAAAGAAAAAAAAACTGGCCCAAGCCTGGCCCGAATGGACTCAACGTGTCATGACCCGACAGGCTTGCAGTCCTCTATACTATATATCCACCTTACTGTATGGTTTGGGACAGAATTAGGAGGACCTCTGTTACATGTTATGTCAAGGTAATTAAATTAGTCGTGATCACGATAAAACAAGAAAGAAAAGTAATAGTCCATGGCCTCTTAGGACATCCGTAGTTGAAACATTTCACTTTGCTCAACTGAATTAAATGCTCCAAATGCGCTGCCTTTCCTTTAAGACATGTAATGTAAACACACACTATTTGCGATTTATTAAAGGGGTCATATGATGCTGCTAAAAAGAACATTATTTTGTGTATTTGGTGTAATGAAATGTGTTTATGCGGTTTAAGGTTCAAAAAACACATTATTTTCCGTATACTGTACATTATTGTTTCTCCTCTATGCCCCGCCTTCTGAAACACGTCATTTTTTTACAAAACTCATTGGTGTGAAAAGCGAGGTGTGCTCTGATTGGCCAGCTATCCAGTGCGTTGTGATTGGCTAAATACCTCAAGTGTGTGATGGAAATGTTATGCCCCTTAACATACTTTGATGTTGTGTGTGCCTGACGGGTAAAATGTCAGGACACCAACACGACGAGACAAAAACAATAAAACCCATTACAAACGAGGCATTTGTTGCATCCAGTGGGGACACAATTACTGATTATAATGACTTATTCTGTGTTTTTACGCATTGCATTGCGTTGCGTTGTGTATCGCGCTGCGTAAACATAAAACAATGTCAGGATTTGTGATCTGAGAAATGACAAACAACAAGCTCTAACAGTTACTCTACTGCTCAAAACTCGTGTTTGAATCATCAGTGTCTAATTCTTTACATATGAAAACATACTTACAGGCTGTGAGTCAGAAGCTCAAAGTCCTTGCAAAGCTGGTACTGCCCCATTTTATAAAAACAGACACCGGCATTGTAGGCTACTCTCACAGGAAACAGTGCAAAATGTGCTGCACACTAAAAACAAAGTGGTTTCGCTTTCACAATGAAACAGCATCTTCACAACATGGCGCTGGTGGCAACAGTGAGAATAAAAGTTACGCCTTCTTTCTTTGCATGAACATTTGGGCAGAGTTATGCAAATCTTCCCACATAGTGACATAGAGATGTGGGGGTGTGTCAGAACGAGCCGTTTCAGGGCGTGTGGACGAGTCTTAATTTTTATAAAGAATATCTCTTCGGATTTAAGACTTTAGTCTTTGCAACATTACAGATCTTCTTTATGCACCAAGAGCTTGTAACACTCCAAAGAGAAAGGAAAAATTGAAATCGCATCGTATGACCCCTTTAAGATAGGTTGAAAAATCCTCTCAAAATGAATAAACTGAACCACATAGTCCCTTCTTAATGCAGTGTGTAATGCACTTGCCCTACATTAAAGCACTGAAACTCCCAAAAGCAGTCAATGTCAAAGTCATGTTTCACTAATTTTCTTGACAGTTAAGCATTCCCCCAAATCCATAATTATTTTTAACTGTTTCTTATCTGATTCCACCTTTCTTTTAGAAACAGAAACGTTTGTGCAGGCCAATCTGAAGCCGTTCCCCAAGCTCCCGCCTCAGCATCCAGTAGCTACAGTGCAGAAGATGCAGGAGCCGTCACAGAAGCAGCCTCCGCAGCCGCTGACAGCTCCAGAAGAGAAGAAGATGCTCAAGAGTGTGGCCAGTCAGAGTGCTCAGGGCGTGTCCACCGTCATCATCACCACTCTACTGCTCGTCCCCTGGTGCTCGTCATCGCCATCGGTGTCTGTATCCGCTGGAAGAGGGGCCGGATGTACAGTGGTAATTATCATACAATACAGTCATGATAATTAACTACATGTGCTGTTGTATGTAGGATTGATTTTGATCGATTTCTACTTTTAGATGATTGTCAGGTGAAGTTGGAGCCTTCAGGATCAGCAGGAGGAATCCTGGGTAAAATCAGAGGTAAGAGAGAGATCCTCAGGACAGAGACCTACTGTAACGCTCAGCTTTCCATGCGCTCATAGCTTTTTCTTTTGGTCGGTTCCTGGAGCATTTAAACACAACCGTCTTTGGTGTAACCGTACCGCTACATTCAAATCAGATTTCAAGCACATTTTACTTTGTGTTTCAGATATTTTAATAGCAGAAAACATATATAGTTTCAAAAAATGTACATTTATGTCTAGAGAATAACCTTTTAAACAATTTGACAGTGTTTTATCCACATCAAACACATTGTGTAGGTCAGTGTTATTTTAGCCCCCTTGATTTACTGTTATATTTAAATTTTTTATATTTTATTTTTATACTTTTTGATGTCCTTCTAATTTTAAAGTTTTAGTAATTTTGTTTTGTCATTTTTATTAGTTTCTTTTATATATCTATAGTTTTTAATAAAGTTTTAGTTATTTTAGTACTTAAACTAAATGAAACTAAAAAGTTGAATTTGAAGTTTCCGTAAATGTTGGGTATTTTATTTTGAGTAATCAAAATGTTTTTTCACGGTATTCTTTTTAGTTAGCCTTTTATTTTACTCAAGTCAAGTCACCTTTATTTGTTTAGCGCTTTATACAATGCAGATTGTGTCAAAGCACTTTACAATGTCAAACAGGAAAATAGTTTGTCAGTAATGCAAGAAAAGACAAAGAGTCATTTTCCAGCTAATCGTCATCCAGTTCAGTGCTTAAAACCGTTTATTGTACACCTGTTGTTAGATGTTGCATGGGTTGAGAGTAAGCCTCTTTCTCACACACAGGCAAAGCTGCAGGAAGCCTGAACCTGGGGAATTTCTTTGCCACCCACAAAGGCTACACACGGCACGGCTTCGACAGGCTCAGCACCGAGGGAAGTGACCTGGAGAAAGACGACGAGGACGGCACCGACTCCGAGAACGAGGAGTATACCGCTCCGCCGGCCCCCATGTCCTCGTCCTAATGAGCCCACGCTTGACGGTCTTTCTGCTAGCGCTGTCGGGATGTACTTTAATCACCTCTGTATTCATTTGTATCGGCTGCTGAAACATTTTATCTGGTGTGAAAATGTTCTCCCTGAGACCTACAACTGCCACTTTAATTTTAATGATTTTACCACGTGGAGATTCAGAGCACTGGTCATTTTGATGATAGACTACTCATTATTATTTTTAACAGGAGGGTAAAGGTAGATTATTTATTTAGTTCTAATGATGAACAGCTGTTTTATCTCTTCCAGTAATTTAACAGTGCAATTAATATATCATTGATCCAGGCATTTTGTGTCCTAACATTTCTGTATGTCTGTGCCTTCATGTATTTCGCCTTCTGCAGCACCTATATATTACTACAGATGTGCCACATATTTTAAGAGCTGCTACTGTCACCTGTGATTTGAGGTTTTTTTTTTGCATCTGATAAAAAAGAAAAAAAAAGATTACAAATTTAAGGCTGTATTTACTACACTTTCAAAGCTAATGTGAGATGTGTCTGATATTTGTTGTGATACTGAGGTTTTATTGCAAGAAAACTATTTTCAGTAACAATGTTATTTGTGTAATAAAGTGTCTGCAAAGCATCACCTCTTTTTACCAGTTGTATGAAGTATCTTAAATGTATGTTGAGAATTAATTTCAGAAAATCTATCACACTACACTGAAATCAAATATATATTCAGAGAAAGAGATAGATAGGAAAAAAAAAACTGAAGATCTGTGAACTGCAAAGCTGTTCCTATGTAATAAATCACACAAATGTTGTAGCTGCCATCAGGGGCAAATCCTCATATATTTAATTCATAAAATGCACTTTACAGTTAAAAGGTAAATTAATAGTTAAAATGTTCAGAATAATCATTAGAATAAATAAGTAATATAGTTTTTGTTAATACATGTCAATTAATTTTATATTATTCAGCTAAAACCTTAGAAAAAATGGGGAATCTATTTTTTTAAATTTTGTTCCGCTTGGGAATTATTTAATTGTTGCTATCAGGATAGTTTCCGGTGCACTAGAAGTAGAAGAGCCACACGAGGTGCTGCAGTAGTCACATGTCTGTAAGAGTTAAGCCGTAAGAAGTGCTAAGAAGATATATTGTCTTTTTGTTTAAATGGAAGAAGCTGTAACTCTCCAAGTTTATTCCTCTTGAGTTACAGAGGCCAATGAGGTATGTGTTTTATCGTATGTGAACATGTGTAAGTTACGTGACCGTGTGTAAATGTATAATTAGCCAATTAAGTGCATTTTCTTACGTGTTGAATGTGCACTTTATTTATTCGTTTTGTATGTATTTTTCGTTTATTATTATGTGTAAAACACCACTTTTAGAGGGTTAATTTAAGTTTTATGTATTTTCTTTCATAGTTCTGACGGCATTGTTGGGGCATAAAAAGGCTAAAAGACTAGCATGTACAAGACATGTTGAAGACTCGTGTCCAAATAAATGTCTGTTAAAACCAAGAACGACCTGAGCCTTTGATTCAACTCGAGGGGAGTAACAGTCAGAACTCAACCTGTTTCGTGCTGGATGAGAGGAGAGCGGTGCCAGTCGCAGCGGAGCCGTAAACGAGCAGCGCGTTAAGTGGTGACGTCGCTCTCAAGCTTTAAAGGAAAGACGGACTGCATGCACGTAAAGCCCAAACCAGCGGCAACCGGGGTCCAAGAGTGCAGCGCGGTTAAGCTAAGAAGAAGTAACACATTTAAAAGAAGTTAAATGTGAAGAAGTAGATTAACCTTGCAAACTTTAAAGGGACTCTATTAAGTGCTTAAAGGGGTAAAGTGCAGTGGTCAAAAATATAAGTACAAGCTTGAATTTTTTGCTTGTTTAATATTAGGTGACTGTTACTAATCTTATTTCAAGTTAAGTATAAGTAATTTGCTAATTTAGGTATTTAAAGGTGAAGTCTTTACTATTTAATTTTTTGTTTTATATTGAAGGTCATTTGTCTTATTTTATAACAACTGAAAAGTGTATTCCTAATTTTGGCTTAAGGTTTTTATGACACATTTAAGTTTATCTTTAAAGAGTGAAGCAATTTAAGTTCATAAGCATATTTAATAGCGTGATATCACTTAGTTGAGTTAAAGTCACACGTAACAAAGTCTAAAGCACATTAGAATAGTGACATGGCTGATCAAGAAGACTGTGACACTGAAGCTGTGGAGTTGCAGCAACAATTAATTCCTGATGATGAAATTCCGGACACAAGCCCACAAGAGCCAAGCACAAGTCAAGCTGCTAAAGAAGAGAGCCTGAGGAAAAGCCAAAGAGTTAGGAAACTCACTGAAAAGGGCCAAGCACTGCACGAAGAAAAAGTGAATAAGCTTCAAACTCGCTTTAAGGCAAGCTATGATGAATGGAAAGCTGCTGCTAAACAAGTTAAAAGAGCACTTGAAGCACCTGTCAGTGTAAGATTATATGATCACATTGTCCAGATCCAATATACCTCAGCAGAAGTAAAACAAGCCTATGACAAGCTGCGCAGTCATGAAACTCCAGATGGAGACACTCGTCGTAGAGTGGACACATGTGATGCTGTTTCTCAGAAGCTCATACAACAAGCTCAAGAATGTCTTGCAGAAGAAGGAAATGTAAAAGATCCAGCAAAGAGATCAACTCGCTGGAGTGAAGTTGGTTCAGTATTCATCTCAGCAGCATCCCAAAAATCTAAAAGCTCAAGAAATACAGCAGCCTCCCAAAGATCCAAAAGTTCAAGAAGCACATGTTCAAGTTCAAGCAGGTTGTCTATAAAGAAACAAGAAGCAGCAGCTGAACTAGCTGCAACTGAAGCCACTCTGAAAGTTATGGAGGAAATGGATCGCGAAAGAAACGAGCTTGAAAACCTTGAAGTAGAAAACCGACAAAGATTAGCAAAACAAGAAGCAGAAAATGCTGAAAAACTAAAAGCATTAGAACAGAAGCGAAGAGAGCTGGAACGTCTTGAAACTGTAAAGAAAATGAATGCTGCCAAAGCACGACTGAAAGTGTATGAGCAAGAAATCAATTCAGATGAAGAAATCTCAGACCTCCTACACGACGATGCTAAACAAAGAAAAGCTGCTCCTAAGCCAGTAAGTCTGCCTGAACTTCAGCTCGCACCATCACAACCTACTGCAAATCCGCAACAGTTTTCTGCTCCACAACAGACCACAAGGTGGCAACTTACAACCAATGCTACACAAGAAGATAGCACCACAGCACTGGCTAAAGCGTTAGCAGAGTCCATTAACATAAGTCGTCTACCAGTACCAGAGCCAGTTGTTTTCAATGGCGACCCTCTCAAGTACAAAGATTGGAAAATGTCCTTTCAGACACTAATAGACAGGAAAAACATTCCAGTGAATGAAAAGATTTACTATCTTCGCAAGTATGTTGGCGGACCAGCCAGAAGATCTGTCGAGAGTTACTTCCTGCTTGGTACGGATGCAGCGTATTATGCAGCATGGGATACTCTGGAGGAAAGATATGGAAGTTCATTTGTAATTGCTAAAGCCTTCAGAGATAAGCTAACATCATGGCCAAAGATCGGAACAAAGGACAGTGCTGAGTTAAGCAAGTTTTCAGACTTTCTCAGAGGCTGTGAAGCTGCTATGCTACAAATCAAGAATCTTGAAGTCTTAAATGATTGCAGCGAAAATCAGAAAATGCTAAGCAAGCTTCCTGATTGGCTAACAGCAAGATGGAATAGGAAAGTCATTGAGGTTGAAGAGCAGCACGGTTCCTTTCCAACATTCAGTAACTTTGTCGACTTCGTCACAAGAGAAGCCAAGATAGCGTGCAACCCAGTAACGTCACTCCATGCACTCAAGGGAAGTGACTCAGAGAAGGTTAAGCCTACAAAGACTCGAAGTGTCGGAGCTAAGGTGCTGGCAAGCAGTGCAGAAGAGAAACCAAATACAAAGAAATGTGTCTTCTGTGAAAGATTAAACCATAGCGTGCACACATGTCGAAAGTTCATGGACAAGCCTATAATGGAACGAGTCAAGTTCGTACAAACAAAAGGACTATGTTTTGGATGCCTAAACTCTGGACACCATTCAAAGAAATGTGGAAAGAGAAGTGTTTGTGACACATGCAAAGGAAAACACCCAACCTGTTTACATGAGGAAAGGGACAAGGAAATCAGAAAGAACAAAGAAAGTGACAAGGAGCAAAAGGAAAGCAAAAGCATAAACGACACAAAGGAAATCAAACAAAGTAAAGAAGCACCAAATGAGGCAATATCGCACCGTGTAGTCAAAAACAACAGCAGTAACCTCACATCCACAATCAGTCCAGTTTGGTTATCCACAACAAGCGACCCAGAACATGAAATCCTGCTGTACGCCCTTTTAGACAGTCAGAGCGACACCACATTCATTCTACAAGAAAAGGCAGATGCTCTGGACTCTGAAAAGAGACATGTACAATTAAAACTTTCTACGCTGTCAGCCAGAGATGCAGTCATTCCAAGTGAAAAGCTGTCTGGGCTACAAGTCAGAGGCTTCTATTCCTCAAAGAGAATCCCTCTTCCTGTAACCTATACAAGAGAGTTTATTCCTGCCAATCTAAATCACATCTCCACTCCTAAGACAGCAAGAGCATGGCCCCACCTAGAGCACCTTGCCGAAGAAATCGCCCCTCTCATAGAATGCGATGTTGGCCTGCTCATAGGTTACAACTGCTCACAAGCACTGTTACCCAGAGAAGTTGTGTCAGGAAAAGACAATGAGCCATTTGCACAAAGAACAGACCTGGGCTGGACAATAGTCGGTGGTGCCGACCCTTGTGTTGACTATGGTGATGCTATTGGAAGCAGCCACAGGATCATTGTCAAGGAAGTGACACCCAGTCAGTCATCGGATCAGTTGCCAAATGAAGTCCATTACATTTGTCGCACACAAGTCAAAGAAGTAGTCACACCACAAGATGTGATTAAAGTCCTTGAGTCTGACTTCAACGAAAGAAAGGTGGAAGATTCTCACTTCTCCCAAGAGGATCTGCGCTTCATTTCTATAATGGAGGAAGGAGTGAAAGTGAAAGCAGACGGACGTTGTGAGCTACCTTTGCCATTTAAAGAGGACAGACCAAGCCTGGCAAACAATAAGAGCTGTGCAGAACACAGACTCAAATGTCTCAAGAAAAGACTTGAAAGGGACAAACAATATCACAACGACTATATAACATTCATGAACGAAACAATAGAGCGTGGAGATGCAGAAAAGGTCCCACCTGAAGAACTGAACAAAAGCCCTGCCTGGTACATTCCGCACCATGGGGTGTACCATCCCCAAAAACCTGGGAAAATAAGAGTAGTGTTTGATTGCTCAGCGAAGTATGAAGGCGTGTCATTAAACGATCACCTGCTCACAGGGCCAGATCTGACCAACACCCTGATAGGTGTCTTGTGCCGCTTTCGCAAGGGTCCAGTGGCAGTGATGTGCGACATAGAACGTATGTTTTATCAGTTCAGAGTCAGAGCCGAAGATCAAGACTACTTCCGTTTCCTGTGGTGGGACAACGGAGATTTTCACTCAAGTCCATCAGTCTACCGAATGCGAGTCCATTTGTTCGGAGCCGCTTCTTCACCGGCCTGTGCAAATTTTGGTCTCAAGTACATCGCAGCACAAGGTCAAGGCCAGTTCAGTGAAGCAACTATAAGATTCATTGAAAGAAACTTTTACGTGGATGATGGCCTTATCAGTTTCCACTCAGAAGAAGAGGCTATTAGTCTAGTCCATGAAGCGAAAAAACTCTGCAGTACTGGAAAATTGCGACTTCACAAGTTTGTTTCCAATAGCCCACAAGTTCTTAACTCTCTCCCTAAAGAAGATTGTGTAGAGACAGTAAGAAACCAAGACCTAGCTCTGGGCGAGCAACCGATTGAAAGAGCCCTAGGTGTTAAATGGGGAGTTGCCTCAGACCATCTCCAGTTTCGAGTAGTTGTGAATGAGTGTCCACTCTCCAGACGAGGAGTTTTGTCAACTGTAGCCTCCGTCTACGACCCACTTGGCTTTGTGGCGCCTTTCGTTCTACTTGGTAAGCAAATACTGCAGCGAATGTGTCGTGACAAGACAGACTGGGACGAACCACTCTCAAATGAGCTCATGCCACGGTGGGAGTCCTGGCTTCTAGATCTAAAGAACCTTGCTCATGTCAAGATTGATCGCTGCTATCTTCCAGCCGATTTTAAAGAAGCTCAGAGATATGAACTCCACCATTTTTCAGACGCAAGTGTTGCAGGATATGGTGTCTGTACCTATCTAAGAGCAATCAGTAAATCAGGACAAATCCACTGCTCACTTGTCATTGCCAAGTCCAGAGTAGCACCCACCAAGGTAACTACTGTGCCAAGACTGGAGTTGTCTGCAGCAGTAGTAGCAGTGCGCATAAGTGACATGCTCAAAGGAGAACTAGAGTTGGAAAATGTTCAAGAATTCTTCTGGACAGATTCGCAAGTCATCTTAGGATACATAAACAATGAAGCAAGGCGTTTTCATGTCTTCGTCGCGAACCGTATCCAGCGCATCAAGGAAAGTACTAAACCAACACAATGGAAGTATGTCGCATCAGAAGACAACCCCGCCGACCATGCGTCTCGAGGACTCAAATCTAAAGATCTCATTGCTTCCAACTGGTTTAGTGGTCCAAGTTTTCTCTGGCAAGATCAACTTCCCAGTGGCGAGATAAAGGTGGGAGAACTTGACACAGAGGACCCAGAAATACGCAAAGTTCTTGTACACCACACCTTAACAACAGTGGATTCTCTGGCAGAACGCTTCCTGAAATTCTCCAGCTGGACAAGACTAGTTAAAGCTATTGCAAGACTTACCAGATTTGTGAAGGAGTTTAAAGGCTCGATAAAGAGAACCAACGAAGCTACAAGTCTTGAAGAAAGGCAAGAAGCTGAGCTTACAATCATTGCCATTGTACAAGGATTAGTCTTCTTCAAAGAAATCAAAGAACTTCAGTTCCGAAAGGAGTTAACTACTAAAGACAAAGCAAGCAGATTGTATCGACTCAATCCCTTCCTGGACCACAAGGGCATCCTCAGAGTGGGAGGTAGATTAGAACATGCATCTTTACATTCACACATCAAGCATCCAGTTATCTTACCAAAGACCAGCCACATCACCAAGTTACTGATTGATCACTATCATCAGCAAGTGAGACATCAAGGGCGTGGCATGACCATAAACGAACTGAGATCTAATGGCATATGGATTCTCGGCTGTAGTCAAGCAGTATCATCGTTTATCTACAACTGTGTCAAATGCAGGAAATTCAGACGTCGAACAGAAGAACAAAAGATGGCAAACCTGCCTAGCGAAAGAATGGAGACAGCTCCTCCATTTACATACTGTGGGATGGATTGTTTCGGCCCGTTCTATATTAAGGAGGGAAGAAAAGAACTAAAACGCTATGGACTGCTGTTCACATGTTTGTGCTCTCGTGCAGTACATATAGAGTTGCTTGATGATTTATCAACTGATGCATTCCTCAACTCACTTCGTGCTTTCATTGCTCTACGCGGAAACGTCCGTCAACTGCAATCAGACCAAGGAACCAATTTTGTTGGAGCAAGACGTGAGTTCTTGGAAGCAGTAAAAGAAATGGACCAAGAATGCCTAAAACAACTAGGCTGCGAGTTTGTCATGAACCCACCCTCTGCCAGCCATATGGGTGGAGCCTGGGAAAGACAAATCCGAACGATCAGAAGTGTGTTAACATCCATCCTGGATCAGTCATCCCGAACACTTGACAGTTCATCCTTAAGAACCTACCTATATGAAGTGATGGCAATCGTAAACAGCCGACCTATAACAGCACACCTACTCAATGATCCTACTGGACCTCAGCCACTTACACCCAACCTTCTTTTGACAATGAAATCGTCAATAATACTGCCTCCACCAGGAGATTTTGTAAAGGAAGACCTTTACCTCCGTAGAAGATGGCGTAGAGTGCAGTACCTAGCCAACGAATTTTGGCAAAGGTGGAAGAAAGAATATCTGTTGAGCCTACAACAAAGACAAAAGTGGCACAAGACAAACCGAAATGCAAAGGTCAATGACATAGTGATCATACAAGATGATACAACACTCAGAAACGATTGGAAGCTGGCTAAAGTTACTGCCGTGTACCCAAGTCAAGATGGATGCGTACGAAAAGTGCAGCTGCTAATCAGTGACTCTTTAGATGACCATGGGAAGAGACTGAGTAAACCAGTTCATCTAGTAAGACCAATCCACAAGACTGTCACATTGCTGGAAGCAGATTAGTACAGTTCATTTTGGAAATCACAAGTGATTTGGTGGGAGTGTAGCTGCCATCAGAGCAAATCCTTATATATTTCATTCATAATATGCACTTTACAGTTAAAAGGTAAATTAATAGTTAAAATGTTCAGAATAATCATTAGTAAGTAAAATAAGTCATTCATATATTTTTTGTTAATACATGTCAATTAATTTCATATTATTCAGCTAAAACCTTAGAAAAAGTGGGGAATTATTTAATTGTTGCTATCAGGATAGTTTCCGGTGCACTAAAAGTAGAAGAGTCACACGAGGTGCTGCAGTAGTAACATGTCTGTAAGAGTTAAGCCGTAAGAAGTGCTAAGAAGATATTGTCTTTATGTTTAAATGAGTTACAGAGGCCAATGGAAGAAGCTGTAATCCTCCAAGTTTGACCGTGTGTCCTCTTGAGGTAGAGAGGCCAATGAGGTACGTTTTGTTTTATCGTATTAATTGCCTTCCGTAGAGGGTGAACATGTAAGTTAGTTTCTGATGGCACCGTGGGGTAAAAATGGCTAAAAGATTAGCCAATTGAAGTGTCCAAATAAATGTTGTTAAACGTGTTGAACGAAGTGAACCTTTGATTTTATTCGACTCGGGGGGGTTAAAAATTGTGGGTATTGAAAGTAGATTCTAACATTCAATAAATGTGTTGAGATGTTGTGAAATCAATGGTCAAGTCAACCATATTTATAGATATATATATATATATATATTAATATATATGTATATGTATATATATATATATATATAAAGGTTAAGTATAAGTTGTTTTTTTATTATTATTATTACTTTAGGTAACAGAGGGCAAGATTAAATCTGGTTATTTAATCTGGAAGAGACCCGGGAGCCAAGAGCCATCCTCACATCCAGATAAGTAGAACTTGATGAAAGAGCTAGGAGAGGACTAACCTGCCACAGCACAGACATCTCCCATCAAAGGCTCTTTAAAGAGAGCCTGAGAAAAAGCCATTGCGCTCTTAGAATAAGCATGCACCATTAGAAGCGGAGTCACACCACGCGCCTCATAGGCTAAAGATATAGTCACTATCTGACCCCGCATAGCAGGGGAGAAAGCCTCCAATCACTCACTGAAAGCAAAACAGAGTCGAAGCAGCATTAGGATTAACTAGGCCTAGGAAGCAGTAAGACTTAACTAACCTTGGGGAAAAATACAAGGGGAGCTGACAGAGCCTGCAGATCCTCAGTCCTCTAATAGAGGATAGGATTACCAAAAAACTGCTTAAGATTGCAAAGTTATCTGACAGACTTAAACGGCTCAAATGGATGGCCTGTCAGGCCTTCCAACTGAAAAATAAATACCAAAAAGGAATCTGTGCTGGGCGGAAAGACCTAAGCCGTCTCGTCCCTGCATGAAACAGGAAACCAGAGGGTGACATCCCGCTGAAACACGTCTATTGGTAATGCTCAGCAGATATGGCAGCCACATAAACCTGTGGCAGGTCCCTACAGGGTAATGGACTGGGTCCAGATTGTGTCCACTTAAGGCTATACAGCGTCTCATGGAGGGAGCCCTGAATTAAGAATATAATGTCAGTAATCTCTTCCAAGAGACCGGAACACATTACAACTTAGCTCAGGGGCCACACCCATTAGTTCCAAAAATCCTGACTGGAATGTTCAAATAATGCCCAGAGCCAGCAGGTCGTGTCTGAGGGGAACCTGCCAAGGGGGGTCGGCTAACAGACTGACCAAGTCAAGTCATCTTTATTTATATAGCGCTTTAAACAAAAAAGATTGCGTCAAAGCAACTGAACAACATTAATTAGGAAAACAGTGTCAATAATGCAAAATGAGAGTTAAAGGCAGTTCATCATTTAATTCAGTGAAGTCATCATGCAGCTCAGTTCAGTTTAAGTAGTATCTGTGCAATAATTTGTAATCAAGTCAACGATATCGCTGTAAATGAAGTGTCCCAAACTAAGCAAGCCAGAGGTGACAGCGGCAAGGAACCAAAACTCCATCAGTGACAGAATGGAGAAAAAAAACCTTGGGAGAAACCAGGCTCAGTTGGGGGGCCAGTTCTCCTCTGACCAGACGAAACCAGCAGTCAATTCCAGGCTGCAGCAATGTCAGATTGTGCAGAAGAATCATCTGTTTCCTGTGGTCTTGTCCCGGTGGTCGTCTGAGACAAGGTCTTTACAGGGGATCTGTATCTGGGGCTCTAGTCCTGGTCTCCGCTGTCTTTCAGGGCTGTAGAGGTCCTCTCTAGGTGCTGATCCACCATCTGGGCTGGATACATACTGGATCCGGGTGACTGCAGTGACCCTCTGACGTGGATACAGACTGGATCTGGTGGCTACGGTGACCTCGGAATAAGAGAGAAACAGACTAATATGAGCGTAGATGCCATTCTTCTAACAATGTAGCAAGTACATCGGGTGTTATGGGAAGTGTTCCCGGTTCCGGTTTACCTAATTAATGCAGCCTAAAAATCCTTTAACGGATTTGGATATTAGAAGTGTATTAGTATGTTATGTGTAAGCCAGGTTAAAGAGATGGGTCTTTTAATCTAGATTTAAACTGCAAGAGTGTGTCTGCCTCCCGAACAATGTTAGGTAGGTTATTCCAGAGTTTGGGCGCTAAATAGGAGAAGGATCTGCCGCCCGCAGTTGACTTTGATATTCTAGGTATTATCAAATTGCCAGAGTTTTGAGAACGGAGCGGATGTGGAGGACTATAATGTAACAAGAGCTCGTTCAAATACTGAGGTGCTAAACCATTTAGGGCTTTATAAGTAATAAGCAAGATTTTAAAATCTATACGATGTTTCATAGGGGAGCCAGTGCAGTGTTGACAGGACCGGGCTAATATGATCATACTTCCTGGTTCTAGTAAGAACTCTAGCTGCTGCATTTTGGACTAACTGGAGTTTGTTTACTAAGGGTGCAGAACAACCACCCAATAGAGCATTACAATAGTCTAACCTTGAGGTCATAAACGCATGGATTAACATTTCTGCATTTGACATTGAGAGCACAGGCCATAATTTAGATATATTTTTGAGATGGAAAAATGCAGTTTTACAAATGCTAGAAACGTGGCTTTCTAAGGAAAGGTTGCTATCAAATACCACTCCTAGGTTCCTTACTGATGACGAAGAATTGACAGAGCAGCCATCAAGGCTTAGACAGCGTTCTAGGTCATTACATGCAGAGCTACATGCAGAGCTTTTAGGCCCTATAATTAACACCTCTGAATTTAGCAGTAAGCAATTACTCGTCATCCAGTTTTTTATATTGACTATGCATTCTGTTAGTTTTTCAAATTGGTATGTTTCGCCGGGCCACAAATAAATATAGAGCTGAGTATCATCAGCATAACAGTGAAAGCTAACACCGTGTTTCCTGATGATATCTCCCAAGGGTAACATGTAAAGCGTGAAGAGTAACGGCCCTAGTACTGAGCCTTGCGGTACTCCATACTGCACTTGTGATCGATATGATACCTCTTCATTCACTGCTACGAATTGATGGCGGTCATATAAGTACGATTTAAACCATGCTAATGCACTTCCATTAATGCCAACAAAGTGTTCTAGTCTATGCAAAAGAATAGTGTGGTCAATAGTGTCGAACGCAGCACTAAGATTTTATAGCACTAATAGAGAGATACAACCACGATCAGATGATAAGAGCAGGTCATTTGTAACTCTAATGAGAGCAGTCTCAGTACTATGATACGGTCTAAATCCTGACTGGAAATCCTCACAGATGCCATTTTTCTCTAAGAAGGAATATAATTGTGAGGATACTACCTTTTCTAGTATCTTGGAAAGAAAAGGGAGATTCGAGATCGGTCTATAATTAACTAGTTCTTTGGGATCAAGTTGTGGTTTTTTGATGAGAGGATTAATAACAGCCAGTTTGAAGGTTTTGGGGACATACCCTAATAACAATGAGGAATTAATAATAGTCAGAAGATGATCTATGACTTCTGGAAGCACCTCTTTTAGGAGCTTAGATGGAATAGGGTCTAACATACATGTTGTTGGTTTATATGATTTAACAAGTTTATAAAATTCTTCCTCTCCTATAGTAGAGAATGAGTGGAACTGTTCCTCAGGGGATCTATAGTGCACTGTCTGATGTGATACTGTAGCTGATGGCTGCATGGTTACAATTTTATCTCTAATAGTATCGACTTTAGAAGTAAAGTATTTCATAAAGTCATTACTGCTGTGATGTTGAGAAATGTCAACACTTGTTGATGCTTTATTTTTTTTTCGTTAATTTAGCCACTGTATTGAATAAATACCTGGGGTTATGTTTGTTTTCTTCTAAAAGAGACGAAAAGTAATCAGATTTAGCAGTTTTTAATGCTTTTCTGTAAGATAGGTTACTTTCCCTCCAAGCAATACGAAATACTTCTAGTTTTGTTTTCCTCCAGCTGCGCTCCATTTTCCGGGCTGCTCTCTTTAGGGTGCGAGTGTGCTCATTACACCACGGTGTCAGGCTGTATTCCTTAACCTTCCTTAAGCATAAAGGAGCAACTGTATTTAAAATGCTAGAAAAGAGAGAGTCCATAGCTTAGTTTCTGTTACATCATCAAGTTGTTCTGAGGTTTTGGATATGCTAAGGAATTGGGATCCATCAGGA
Organism: Cyprinus carpio; assembly: GCF_018340385.1. Taxonomy (NCBI): domain Eukaryota; kingdom Metazoa; phylum Chordata; class Actinopteri; order Cypriniformes; family Cyprinidae; genus Cyprinus; species Cyprinus carpio. The sequence continues at coordinate 166,056 of NC_056581.1, read as the reverse complement.
AGATTACTTACAAAGCAGTCTTTTGTGGTAGAAGTGATGGTTCTACCATACTTGTAACAAGAAGTGGAATTTACAGTTTTAGCTATATGAAGTTTGCACAAAAGTAAATAATGATCTGAGATATCATCGCTTGGCTGCATAATTTCAACACCATCAACATCTATTCCATGTGACAGTATTCAATCTAGAGTATGATTTTGACAATGAGTAGGTCCTGAGACATGTTGTCTAACCCCAATAGAGTTCAGAATGTCTATAAATGCTGATCCCAATGCATCTTTTTCATTATCAACATGGATATTAAAATCACCAACAATTAAAACTTTGTCTGCAGCCAGCACTAACTCGGATGTAAAATCAGCAAACTCTTTAATAAAGTCTGCATGGTGCCCTGGTGGCCTGTATACAGTAGCCAGTACAAACATCACAGGGGATTTATCATTAACATTTATTTCTCTGGATAATGTTATATTAAGCACCAATACTTCAAACGAGTTATACTTGAAGCCTGCCCTCTGAGAAATCCTGAACACATTGTTTTAAATTGAAGCAACACCTACCCCTTTACCTTTTGGACGTGGCTCATGTTTATAACAGGAATCTTGGGGTGTAGACTCATTTAAAATAATGTAATCATCAGGTTTAAGCCAGGTTTCTGTCAAACAGAGTGCATCTAGATTATGATCAATGATCATATTATTTACAAAAAGTGCTTTCGTAGAAAGGGACCTGATATTCAATAAGCCAAGCTTTTATCATTTGTTTATCCGTATTGCATCTGTTTTTTTATTTGTTGAACCTCAATTAAATTGTTGCTCTTAAATTGGTTTGGACGTTTTTTTGTATTTTCTAGCCCGGTGAACAGACAGTCTCTATAGTGTGATATCTAGGTGAAAGAGTCTCTATGTGCTGAGAATTAACTGACTTCTGTGACTGGAGGCGGCTATCAGTCGGTCGGTTTAGCCAGTCTGTCTGCTTCCTGACCTGGGCCCCAGTTAGTCAAACTCTAAGACTATGTGCCATATTTCTAGAAAGAAGAGCGGCACCACCCCAGGAGGGATGAAGACCATCTCTTTTCAACAGGTCAGGTCTGCCCCAAAAGCTTGTCCAATTGTCTATGAAACCTATGTTATTCTGCGGGCACCACTTAGACATCCAGCCATTGAGTGATAACAATCTGCTATGCATCTCATCACCATGGTAAGCAGGGAGGGGACCAGAGCATATAACAGTGTCTGACATCCTGCTTGCAAGTTCACACACCTCTTTAATGTTATTTTTAGTGATCTCCGACTGGCGAAGTCGAACATCATTAGCACTGGCGTGAATAACAATCTTACTGTATTTACATTTAGCATTACCCAGCACTTTTAAATTTGCTAAGATGTCAAGCTCTGGCTCCCGGTAAACATTGGACTATGGTGGCTGGTGTCTCTATTTTCACATTCCGTACAATAGAATCACCGATAACTAGAGCACTTTCATCAGGTTTCTCAGTGGGTGCATCACTGAGTGGGGAGAACCTGTTTAATGTTTTGATCGGAACAGAAGAGTGGTGTTTAGACCCGCGACTATGCCGCCTCACAGTCACCCAGTTGCCCTGCTGCAAAGGCCCTGTTACCGGAACCGAACAATGTACAGGACTCCCTGAGCTAGACGCATCCAAAGCCGTATCTAGAGCCCTCACATTCTTACTGTCCTCAATTAAAGTTTGGATGCGTGTCTCTAATTCTGAAATCTTCTCTGTCAGCCTAACTATTTCCCTGCATTTATCACATGTGAATCCCTCATCACCGACAGAGATAGATAAACTATACATGTGGCAAGCAGTGCAAATAACAATAGCAGGAGAAGCCATTACTCACCGTGCTTGATGAAAGATTCTTACCACAGTTGTTTGATGAACTTGTGAAAACCAGAGAGACAGAGTAGCGAGAGAGAGGAGAGGAGGGAAGAAAACAGCGATAGGCACAAATGGAAACGCTAATGACAAGCTAACGAGCGCTAACGCGGTGCAGGTGCACTGCACTCGCGGATTTAAAATGAAAGTGAACGATCAAATTAATAAGATTAGAGTGATATATAATATCAGATATATGGTGGGAATTAAGTTATATTTAATCACTTTAAATAACAGAGAGTGACAGTAATATAAAGATTTTACAGAAAAACAAAGCTACACGGAGCTACGATCACAAAACAGCAGCACGGCAAGCAGGAAGCAGAACCAATTCTGAAAACCACATCCAAGTGGGCCAAAACAGCACCACTAACAACAGATGTTCACTGTGACCAACCTTACACTGAACAGAATCGTTTGGAGGCAAATGACTCACCGTGGGTCAACGGGACATTCTTGGGCTACAGTGTCCACACCCAGAGGCGACAGAGGAGAAAAGGAAACCAGAGCGGGCAATGCGCATGCTCTAAGCAAACAAATCCACTTCCACTCGGCTGAACATCTGCCATGTGAGACTCACCCACCTGAGGGTGCAATCTCCATTCTCCAGATTCCACACTCACCCTCAAGAGAAAGTCCACTGAGTTCAGGTGACCCGGGACATGAACTGCTCTAATCGACAGGAACCTGGTCTGCGTCCAAAGAAGGACACGTCTCACCAACCTGCACAGGGTGCGAGAGCGTAATTCTCTCTGTCCATTGTATGAGACCACAGCCGTGTTGTCAGTCCTTGACTTAATGTGACTGTGATGAGGTTCGAAACAGTTATGCTCAGGAAGGAAGAAGACAGGGGTCGGCTTGAGGCTGGGACGCTCGTTTTATTTCTAAACATAAACAATCATGCGCATCAAGCGCGATCAGTGTGCCCGTTGCACAATATTATTCCAATAACTCAGACTTCTGGTCGTTGTCACTCCCCAGCATCGCCACGAGGTCCCAGCTCGTCTCTCCCTCTCTCTCTGTCGTGCTCCGGCTTATATCCGGTCTCCCCACGCCAATCTCGCTCTGCTCCCTCGTCTCAGACTCGACTACAGACTCGGCCAAACCACGCCCCCCTCGCCACAGTGACAACCACTCAATTGGGTAAGAACGGTTTTAGTGCCAGAACGCTGCTCCAAAAAGTTTGTGTGATTGAGCTAATATCAGCCAATCATCAAGTTAACTCAAAACTCAGACACCCCGTCACAACAGGGCAAGAGACACATCCATTCACTTTGCGTTAGAGGCCAGTTCAGTATTGGCAAGCTTTATTCCAAAAGTAAACCTGAGGAGCTTCCTGTGTCTCTTGACGATCTGGATGCAGAAGTATGCATCCATAGATTGATGGTCACAAATCAATCTCCAGTTCAGATAGAGACAGGATGAACTTCTGCATCAGCATCTTGACATTGCTTACTCCAAGCACAAGGTTAGGTGACGCAAATCGAATCAACCCAAAGAAGCTGGATAGTGTAGCCATACGACAGCCTGATCCTCCCTCATGAGGCCCATAGGCCCCTGAGTTGTGGGAAAAACCTCTGAAACAGGAACGGATGCTAAAATCAGACATGCCAGCATTAACCACAGAGTGGGGACTTGAATGTCAACATAGACCCTGCACCAATAACTTTAGTGCTATTCTCTCGATCTCCAAAGCTAAGGTACGTAGAACGATCAAAATTGGTCTGAAACGCAACTTGTGGTGGAACAGCTGATAGAGAGGCAAACAAACTTGTAGGTTGCCCACATTCATACACAGTTCCAGCTCAATGCAACAGCAGAGCTGAAAAGAACAAAGTAATTAGTCCAACGCTCGGTAGCATGAAGCGTCAAGACCATGGTGTACAACAAAATATCTGCTGCAAGACTCCTCAGAGTCTGCATCTAAAAACAGTATACGAACAAGAGTTGGAAGCATAAGCGCCAAATCAAATGACGTGTCTGCATCAGTGCAGTGCAGCCGGTAACAGAGAGAGGGGAAAACACCGGCTCAGTTATAGCTTGCTATAAGAATACTCTGAAACACGTGTGCTCTTCCACTTGTTTCAGCTGGACGCAGCAGCGGAGCTGAAGGAAGTAGTGAGGCAACTAATTATTGGTAGCACGAAGCACCAAAATCATAGTGCACAACAACATCTGTGCAGGACTCCTCAGAATCTGCGTCTAAAAACAGTATACGAACAAGTGTTGGAAGCATAAGTCCCAAATCAAATGAACGTGTCTGCATTAGTACAGCGCAGCAGGTAACTCACTGTTATAGCTTGCTATAAGAAATACTCAGAAACACATGAGCTCTTCCACTTATTAGTTTCAATTCAACAAAGCTGAAAGAAATAGTAATTAGTCGGGCAAACTAATGCTTGGTAGCAATAAGCACCAAAAACCATAGTGCATGACTTAACGTCCTAAAATCAGTGCCTTTCATGTTTTGTTTAATAAATTTGAGAAACACTTGATCCAGGGAAGGAGTAGAGCAACGGGGATTTTATATCAGTAAGCTCACCCCTTAACCCACTTATATCTACAGTTGTGTGATTATGGTTCGGGGAAGAGAGCGACGGAGAAGAGGATTAATTCCATTCTCTCACTCTCTGAACAGTCGGGCACATCATCATAAAATTATATTTTCTGTTTTTTGGTTCAGTTCGGCGCATCAGAGTGTTTACACTTTGGCTCATCACCGTCTCTCTCCTTCCTCAGAAAGAGAGCTTAACCAGCGCTCCTGAGTGTCAACCTCTGCTGATTCGCTCTTGCGACAGTGTGTCCTACCATAAAAACCGGCTAGTTTTCCAGTGCTGGAGGGAAGGGAGACAGGGGCTCTGAAGACATACAATTTTGTTTAGTTCATTTGAATAATTTTTATTTCATTTCATCTGTTCCTTCTCCTCTACCCTAGACAGGAGAGTTCATAACAGCATAAATAGGTGACAGGTGCATCCACTCATTAGATTTTTGCTTCGGAGCCGAGGGGTTGTATGAAAAACTGTCTTCTGTGTCTGGGCATTCAGCACGCTGAAGACGCGTTGGTGTATGGTTCATGCCCACACTCTCCCTTGACAGACCCGCTCTGTCAGTCTCTTCTGGCAGTTGTTCCATCCCTACTCTAAGGTAGGACCTGCCTCAGAGACCCACATATGTAGTACTGCCCCCTGGGTCAGTCCATATCAATATTTCCATGTGTCACCTGCCTATGGTTAGGATGTTGTCTCCGTAGCGACCACTCTCCTTAAGGCTTGCTTCCCCATAGTTCTGCCAGTTTGATAGAACAACCTTCACTGAAGGTTGAAATCCATTCCAAAAACTTCAGCAACAATGTACTCACCGTCTGGGCCCCTTCGGTACCAAGGTCAGTGAATTTGCGCTGGGGCTTTGAGAAGGTTACGACCTTGGCGTAGCTTTTGTGGCACAACCACAGCTTGTCCACAATTGGAGAAACACAGGGTTGTGATGGTGTTCAGGTTGTGGTATTTTCCATGGACCCCATATGTCATTCGACAAAACTCGTAGTGACCGACAGATAGGGAATGTCTCGGTTACGTATGTAACCCTTGTTCCCTGATGGAGGGAACAGAGAAGTTATGTCCCCATGCCACAACCTTGAACTATTTGCTGTTGCCGGGACAGGTTATCGGCTCCTCAGCATAAAACCTAATGAGTGGATGCACCTGTCTCCTATTTATACCCGTATGCACGGGGAGTGGCTCAGGTATGCAAAATCCACTATCCAATTTTCATTGGCGTTTTCTCTTAAACTCAGAGATGATTGGCCTCCCAAGTGAGACCCCATATTTCGTTCGACATAACATCTTCGTTCCCTCCATCAGGGAACGAGGGTTACTTACATAACTGAGACGCTTATCAATGCTTGTTACAACATGGTTGTAATTCCTGAATGCTTTGGAATACAGACCTAAGGTCTATTTTTAAAGAAAACTTTTTTTAAACTTTTATGATAGATTTTCCATGCAGTTTTAAATGCTTCCTGTGAGCTAAACAAAGAATGTAGAAACAAAGTCAACTCATCTAAATATTCAGAACAAACACCCTTTCAACATGAAAAAGAAATAAGACCTACACTTCCACTACTTCTCCCCACAGCTTCTCAAATGTTTGTATCCCACAGGATACACTCTCAGAAAAAAAAGGGTACAAAAGTTGTCACTGGGGTGGTGGTACCTTTTCAAAAGGCACACCTTTGTACCTAAAGAGTCCATATTGGTACCTGACAGGTACATATTAGTTCCTAAAGTGTACATATTAGTACCTAAAAGACACAAAAGTGCACCTTTTGAAAAGGTACTGTCCCAGTGACAACCTTTGTACCTTTTTTTTATATCCAGATCACCTACTATTTCCACCCAGATTCTGCAGTGTGCATACGATGGACTTTTTGCAGTAATTACTTAGTCAAAAAAATATCTACTCAAGACAGTATGCCATTTCGGATGCAGACTATGTTTATTTCATACATTGAGCCTCTCCCAGCACCCACACTTGTGGTCTGTGCATTTGTCTACTTGCATGACGCATTTCCTGTATTTGGCCCGAGTGCTCAAGTGGGCTGAAGACTGTCCAAATACCCACACTTGAGGTCTTGGCCACTTGAGAGCGCACGCACACAACAGGAAGTAAATGCACAAGACTGTCCTATGTTGTAAAAAGGCCAAAGCGCAGTGCCCTTAACGCTATTCTAAATTCTCACTACAGAACGCTATTTGAGGCTAAGCGTATCCCATCATGCATTATGTTAATGCATGTATCATGAAGTATTGCACGTTTTATGGGTGAAAAGATGAGTTTGTGTATTTTGTACAACATTAACTTCTGCTTTTTATCGCTTACAAGCACCACAATTATTAAATGTGTCGTCTGTTATAGAGACTAGTGGACATTTAGAGGTTTATTTTTAAAATGCAAAGTACTGAAAATAAAAATTAAGTTCTGTAAACACTTGCATTTTTATAAAACTCTAAGTGTGTCCCATCAGGTAATGAAAAGTTCTATACACACTTGTGGTTTTCATGCTCACTTGGGACAAATACAGGAAATATGTCATGTAAGTAGACAAGTGGTCAAGTGCAAAGACCGCAAGTGTGGGTATTTGTAAAAGCCAAGACCTGCTTTCATGAACCAATGGGACCACTGATCTATATATATAAATATATATATATATATATATATATATATATATATATATATATATATATATATATATTTATGTAAACCATAAAGGCTGATTTATAGGCTATGCGTCTGTTTTCATTTATACTTCTGCGTTGTTGTCCACGTCGACGTGTAGTACACGTGCAAATTGCTAGTATGCAGTGTCCACGGCATGTTGCTGGTGTTACCTGCAGTACCACGACAAAAGCCAAAGAAGAAGCGGCTCGTCTGAATCATTATAGCCGTGACGGCGGCAAATACATTTCAAATCATTAAATCATTATTTAAAACTACAAAAGGAGACAACAACAGAACAGGAGAAGATATGGCATTCTTTCCATCTCCACAAGGACTTATCCCACGGCAGATCAACATTGTTTGTCGCAGACAACTACTGATGTATAATGCTATGTAGTATAATACATTTAAAGACACTTGTTCTTGCTTTGTTTTATTTTATATAAGAAGGTGTAACATTAAAATATATTGAATACATAAACACACAAAAAACTCAAGCACATACGGAGGGAAGGGTTGTAGCAGACCAATCAGAGCTCTTGCTGTCCGCATAGAATTAACACGCTGTTAGATTTTTGGAGAGGTGCACATCAGGCTACGGCGTAGGTTTGACGCAGAAGTATAAATTGGGCTTAAGGCTTCTAGTCAAGTCAAGTCACCTTTATTTATATAGCACTTTTAACAATACAGATTGTGTCAAAGCAACTGTACAGCATTAATTAGGAAAATAGTGTGTCAATAATGCAAAATGACAATACTAAACTATTTTTTTAGTTAAAAGCAGTTCATCATTGAATTCAGTGATGTCATCATCCAGCTCAGTTCAGTTTAAAAAGTATCTGTGATATTGCTGGAAATTAAGTGTCCCCAACTAAGCAAGCCAGAGGCGACAGCGGCAAGGAACCAAAACTCCATCGGCGACAGAATGGAGAAAAAAACAGGCTCAGTCGGGGGGTCAGCTCTGGCAGAACTGACGAAACCAGCAGTTCAATTCCAGGCTGCAGCAAAGTCACATTGTGCAGAGGACTCAACTGGTTCCTGTGGTCTTGTCCCGGTGGTCGTCTGAGACAAGGTCTTTACAGGGGATCTGTATCTGGGGCTCATCTAGTTGTTCTGGTCTCCGTTGACTTTCAGGGCTGTAGAGGTCCTCTCTAGGTGCTGATCCACCATCTGTTCTGGATACGTACTGGATTCGGGTGACTGCAGTGACCATCTGATCTGGATACAGACTGGATCTGGTGGCTACGATGACCTCGGAAAAAGAGAGAAACAGACTAATATTAGCATAGATGCCATTCTTCTAATGATGTAGCAAGTACATCGGGTGTTATGGGAAGTGTTCCCGGTTCCGGTTTACCTAATTAATGCAGCCTAAAAATCCTTTAACGGATTTGGATATTAGAAGCATATTAGTGTGTTATGTGTAAGCCAGGTTAAAGAGATGGGTCTTTAATCTAGATTTAAACTGGCAGAGTGTGTCTGCCTCTTGAACAATGTTAGGTAGGTTATTCCAGAGTTTTGGCGTTAAATAGGAAAAGGATCTGCCGCCCACAGTTGATTTTGATATTCTAGGTATTATCAAATTGCCAGAATTTTGAGAACACAGCGGATATAGAGGACTGTAATGTAACAAGAGCTCGTTCAAATACTGAGGTGCTAAACCATTTAGGGCTTTATAAGTAACAAGGAAGATTTTAAAATCTATACAATGATTAATAGGTAGCCAGAGCAGTGTTGACAGAACCGGCCTTATATGGTCATACTTCCTGGTTCTAGTAAGAACTCTAGCTGCTGCATTTTGGACTAGCTGGAGTTTTGTTCAAATAATAAAAGAATGTCACCCCGTCCCGTATACGGGACACCTACGTTTACTTCACTAAATCCGTATCTAATCATGACAAACTATATATCGTTGGAAAGGTCTAAGACTCCTAAATAGAATTTTTACCAATGTTTTTTTGTTAAAAATTATGTAGGAAAAGTAATAGATTAATTTATGACAAGAGTGCACCCTCAAAATCTACATCATAACAGGAGTTCTGACCTTGTCAAAAAAAAGTCTTCTTCGTTGCCTTTTTCTCTATCACACTTTAGAAATAATCAGAAATCAGAAATGATATATCAACTGAAAATGTAAAATCTCAAAATTCATCCTTTAAAACCTATTTTAAAAATCAGACATTGCATTACCACGAAAATGGTACATCAATATCATGTTATAAATGTTTTTGTTCATGAATTATAAAAATTTTAGTTTGGAAAGTGCACTTTCAAGTCTATGTTCAAAAATGTGAGTGACAGTTAAGGGGGTTAAGCGTGCAGAACAACCACCCAATAAAGCATTACAATAATCTAACCTTGAGGTCATTAACGCATGGATTAACATTTCTGCATTTGACATTGAGAGTATAGGTCATAATTTAGATATATTTTTGAGATGGAATTACAAATACTAGAAACGTGGCTTTCTAAAGAAAGATTGCTATCAAATAGCACACCTAGGTTCCTAACTGATAACGAAGAATTGACAGAGCAGCCATCAAGTCTTAGACAGTGTTCAAGGTTATTACATGCAGAGTTTTTAGGTCCTATAATTAACGCCTCTGTTTTTTCAGAATTTAGCAGTAAGAAATTACTCGTCATCCAGTTTTTTATATTGACTATGCTCTAGCAGTAAGAAATTACTCGTCATCCAGTTTTTTATATTGACTATGCACATCTCAGAATTAACGCCTCTGTTTTTTCAGAATTTAGCAGTAAGAAATGACTTGATATCTCCCAAGGGTAACATGTAAAGCGTGAAGAGTAACCGCCCTAGTACTGAGCCTTGAGGTACTCCATAATGCACTTGTGATCGATATGATGACTTTTCATTCACTGCTACGAATTGATGGTGGTCATATAAGTATGATTTGAACCATGCTAATGCATTTCCATTAATGCCAACAAAGTTATCTAGTCTATTCAAAAGAATGTTGTGGTCAATAGTGTCGAACGCAGCGCTAAGATCCAATAGCACGAATAGAGAAATACAACCACGATCAGATGATAAGAGCAGGTTATTTGTAACTCTAAGGAGAGCAGACTCAGTACTATGATACGGCCTAAATCCTGACTGGAAATCCTCACAGATACCATTTTTCTGTAAGAAGGAATATAATTGTGAGGATACTACCTTTTCTTTAGCGACTGTTTTCCTTAATCTTCCTTAAATTTTTATGATTGTGGGTATTTTTTTTTTTATTTTTAGATTGTTTTTTTTACATGGCACGTTGTTCTGAGGTTTTGGATATGCTAAGGCAGTGGTTATCAAACCTTTCCATGAAGTACCCCCAGCGCTGCACATTTTGTATGTCTCCCTGTATCTGACACACCCACTTCAGGTCTTGCAGTCTCCACTAATGAGCTGATGAGTTGAATCAGGTGTGATAGATGAGGAAGACATACAAATATGCAGGGCTGAGGGGTACTCCAGCACAGGTTTGAGAACCACCGTGCTAAGGAATTGGGATAAATCAGGAAGATTACTTACAAAGCAGTCTTTTGTGGTAGAAGTGATGGTTCTACCATACTTGTAACAAGGAGTAGAACTTACAGTTTAAGCTATATGAAGTTTGCACAAAACTAAATAATGATCTGAGATATCATCGTTTGGCTGCATAATTTCAACACAATCAACATCAATTCCATGTGACAGTATTAAATCTAGAGTATGATTTCGACAATGAGTAGGTCCTGAGACGTGTGTTGTCTAACCCCAATAGAGTTCAGAATGTCTTTATTTAACCTGGTATCAGTGAAACACACGTAAGTGATGCAATGATATAAATCACATAGAGATGAATACATGTAATAAGCAAAGGCGTGTCTACGTGGTGGCCAGGGGCCACCCCAGGTGACCCACCCCCCGCCCCCCTCCAGATGTCTTATAGACTTGTTTTTAGTAAATTTCTAACTGGATCTGGCAGTGGCGGATCCTGGCATGTGTAGCTGCCTAGGGCCGCTTTCTTCTCCTCTTTATACTTAATTTTAGGCGGTTTCTATAGCGTGATATTTGACAGATATCGAGAGCGCGTAATGTTACGTGATCCATGTAATGCGCGAGCACGAATCTCCACTCACAAGTGGATTTCCTTCACTCACACAAAACTGGACGTGTGCTTTTAAATATACATTATTCTTTTATGAATTGGCTCTGCTTTTGCTCAGAGATTACGTGTATGCTCAAACGTTCTTGCATCACTGAAGACTAGAAGTGCTTTTTTTTCTAAATCAGATGAGGAGTAGGCTTATCTCATTAAATGGAAGCAAGCTGATTATAGTCAGCCTTCTCTAGTTATTTATTTTATTAATAGCCTACCTATTTTAGTTAAGTGCTAAACTTATAAATATGCATTTATTCAATTGTTTTATTAAGTGCATTTGTATTTTGTGGTTTTTGTATATAGTTTTGCAATAAAAGCGTATTAACCAGGTTCCAGAAATAATCACTGAGGGGTGCTTCTAAAATTAGTGAGGGTGCTTTAGTCTTAATGCCCATTTTCACATCCCGTCTATTGCTTTGGTCATCATTGTGTCAATCACTGCTACTTCAAGAGTGAATCCCACATAAATATGCAGATGTCATTCCCGAAACTTTGCAACGTGTGTGTGGCTGAAAAACATAGTTCTACATTTTAAATGGATCATAGACTAGAAAGCTTGCAAAGAGTGCTCATTACCACTAAAAAAGCTGCCACTCTTTGTTTAGTGAGTGTATACACGATGTATTTTAACATACATCGTGCCGCAAACCATACCCCCCCCCCCCCCCCCCCCCCCCCCCCCCCCTTTTGAGCCAGTGCCCCAGACTGGCCACCCCATTTAAAATGCTCTAGACACGCCCCTGGTAATAAGGCATACAATGAAATATTTGCATTTCATAACTGACAATTCAATGTAGTGTTAGTTTTATCCTAGAGAAAAAGATCATGAGGAACATGAAAGCAAGGTTAACTCAAGCTAGGGTTGACATTCTGTTGCATATTGTTAAAAATATGAATATTCATAATACCATCATCAATAACACGTCAATAACATAATGGCGCAAATTGTTCATAGTTTTCTAAACAGCTCTGTGTCTATTTTGGAAGCAAGCTAAATTGAAGCCGTGTTCACTGGAAACGTTACAGCTGCACATTGACGAACCACAGACCAATCAGATGTGAGCTTGAGGCAAAAAATCAGCAGCACTAAAATGAAAAGGGAAATCCATTAGAAAATTATTTTACACAATGCTACAACTTACCATATATATGGTTCAAAACAACAGCAACATATTAAATCAGTTAGGCAAAAGGAAGGCACATGGCAGTGTGACATCTCAAAGTGCTGACAGCTTTTTAAAGGGAGCAGTCTAGTGTTACCATACATATCTGCGGAAGCTTGCAATCCCATTAAAATGCCAAATGAAAAGTTCAGCAAAGGCACATCAAGATTCTGTGAAAAGATGACACTAAATACAGTAGCTTAGGGCCATCTCCAAAGCACCTGCATCAGTTCAAATGTTTTACTGAGGTCAATAGTCGCTCTGCTACAGCATGTAACTTAAGGTGAAGGTGGGTGGATCCTCTGCGACAGGAGACGTCTCCTCCTGCACTGGACAGAAAGTAAGAGAGGCTCCATCGCATTCCTGACCGACGCCCAGCTCGAGTTCTCGGCCTCGTCTGAAGTACGAGCTCCTGGACTGGTCGCCGCTCTCGCTGAGATGCTCTAGATGTTCCTCACTGTCCAGAAGCGGCTGTGTGGACTCAGAGCGAGTGAAAACTGGAGGCTGATGGTTGGAAGTCTGGCCCTTGTAGGCACCTGCCACCACTGAGGAGTACTGCACGGTGCTGGCCGTGGTCTGGCCCGAGTCACCCGAGTCGCTGTCCGACACGCTGTGGTGGGGCGAGGACATGCAGGATGAGCCTCCGATGCCGCTGCTGTGCTCCTCAGAGTGATACTTGTTCTTCTTCAGTGGCAGCACGGTTTTGTCTTCCTCGCACAGACACTTGCCGTCAAAGGTGTCCACTTCCACCACGCTAACATCTTCTTTGGGCACATCAGTCTGTTGAGAGGGTCACATACTGTTAGCTTTGTGTGGCAGACCATAAGAACCTCCTAACAGACTGGAAATACAGTTTTGAGCAATATGCCATTATGTGGTCAGAATCGTGTTTTGTGTTGCAATATACACGAACATGTTACAATGAAAACTAGATAAAAATGTTCGCCAAGACAAACTTTAAGTTGGCTTGAGAAAGCCTGACCCGAAAGTTTGAAAAGTTTAGAAAATGTAGAAGTTTAGAAAGTTTGAAAAGTTAAGTTTGTTTGTTTGAATTGTTTGGTTTGTTTGGTTTGTTTAATAAAGTAATGTGATTATTGTTTTGATTGCTTTAATGTGAATTGAATGTCATTTGATTGATTAACAAAGTTACAAGCATGTTTCTAGCGTGATAAGCTAGTTTCTAGTATGTTGCTAGCATTATTAACAAGTTACTAGCATGTCGCTATCATGTTTCTAGCATGATTAGCAAGTGATTAGCATGTCTCTAACATGATTAGCAAGTTATTAGCATGTCTCTAGCATGTTACTAGCATTATAAGAATGTTACTAGCATGTCGCTAGCATGATTAACAAGTTACTAGCATGTCACTAGCATGTTTCTAGCATGATTATCATGTTACTAGCATGTTCCTAGCATGATTAGCAAGTTACTAACATGTCACTAGCATGATTAGCAAGTTACTAACATGTCACTAGCATGTTTCTAGCATTAATAGCATGTTGTTAGCATGTTCTAACATGATTAGCATGTTACTAGCATGTTACTAGCATGATTAAGATGTTACAAGCATGTCACTAGCATGTTTCTAACATGATTAGCAAATGACTAGCATGTCACTAGCATGTTTCTAGCATGATTAACATGTTACTAGCATTTCACTAACATGTTTCTAGCATGATTACCATGTTACTAGCATGTTTTAGCATGATCAGCATGTTACTAGCATGTTCTTAACATGATTAGCAAGTGACTAGCATGTCACTAGCATGTTTCTAGCATGATTAGCATGTTATTAGCATGTCACTAGCATGTTTCTAGCATGTTATTAGCATGTCACTAGCATGTCACTAATGTTTCTAGCATGATCAGCATGTTACTAGCATCTTTTAACCCTCTGGAGTCTAAGGGTATTTTTGGGGCCTGGAGAAGTTTTGTCATGCCATGACATTTGTGCTTTTTTCAGTTTCTTATAAATATCTAAATGGCTAAAGTCTAATCTCACTGTAATCAGCACAAACTGGGCTATAATAATGTGTGAGCAGCATGTATGTAGATGATTGTGTTTTTGAGGAAAAAAAAATGTTATGCGTGGTTAGTGAAAAACTAAAAATGTTAAATCACTTGAATAAGGCAATAAAACACATACAGAAAATTGGTTCCCAGGAATTTTGAGAACTGGAGCTTGTATCCTAGAATTTTTTTTTTTCTAAATGATGTGAAAATCATCTTGTTTACTCACTTACAGAAAACAATATATTGATTTAAATTTTCTAAGACACTTTTTGTTGGTAAAAGTCATATGCGAGTAGGCGTCAACTATCATGAATTCACACCTGAGAAGACAAAGGCCTGCATAATGAGCTGCATAATGAGCCATTCAGTCAGCTGTGTCACTGAGAGGGATGAGTTACAAGAAAGAATGTGAGGACAAAATAAATGTATATAATTTTATGTTTGTAGTTTATTTAGAATATATTTAATTATCCCACAACATAATTTAATATTCACTTGTGAGTGCAGTTAAACAGTTTATTAGGAACAATCAAAGCTGACGTTCAAACTGAATTTTTTGCATCATTACACCAGTCACACAATCCTTCAGAAATCCTTTTAACAATCTTATTTTCTACAAAAAAAAATAATTTTTTGTTATTATTATCATTATTATTATTATTATTATTATTATTAATAATGTTGAAAAGAGCTGATAATTTTTTTTTTTTTTTTTTTTTAGGGGGGATAAATTGAAAGAACAGCAATTGATTGTTACATTTGTTACAGTTACATTTATTGTTACATTTATATTATTTACATCAAGCTTTTGAATGGTATAGTAGTGTATATTGTTATTGAAACTTCATAATATTTCACTTGATTATACATTTAGTCAGGAATTATAGTTTGGAAAAAGTCTTTGGGAAAAAGTCTAACTAGTAAAATGTTTACACATTATGTGAATACTAATACAAGTATATAAATAAATAAAAAGAGACTTACTCATGTTTATGATCTCTGCTGAATAAAGTGCTTCATTCTTTTTTCTGAGGAAATCCAAATCTCAAATCCTCAACCACATTACATCTTTTTGGGGTGAATTATGTCTTATTCCTCTCATCGCGAAGCACACAGTAAAATAAAAAAAACTTGAAGAACAGTCCCGCTGCGTTGTCTTCTGTAAACAGTACCACCACAAGGTTGTGGGCGTATTCAAAAGCAGCGCGCTTCAGTGAAACATTTGAATCTCAATAGCGCGCTCGGCGCGGGGGCGTGGTCGCATTAGAAGATAATGAAGGGAGACGTGAAAAACGGACATCGCGTTGTTTTCATATGGATTACTTTATCACAGAATATTTGTTTTCAGCAGCACTTGTTTAGTTTAAAAGTAGACATGTCAGGCTTTCTATAGATATCTATCTCATGTCTCTTCGTTGAGTATTCACTGAGTTACAGTTCATTTTAATGACGCGTTTGTAACTGAAGATCAGCGCAGACAAAGACAGCACTCCTTGTTTGTTATCTTTATTTTATAAGTGCACAAAGTTTTGTTGTTATTCTATATACAAAAAAAAAGTAGACCCTTTACAGATTCGATTGATATATTGCTCTTATCTGTACGATCAATACTGAAAGTGTAATTTAAGTTCTTTTCGGGGTTATCAGGAGAAAATACCCCAAAATGCGTATACGCGTTAATCGACTCCAGAGGGTTAAACATGATTAGCATGTTACTAGCATGTCACTAGCATGTTTCTAGCATGATTACCATGTTACTAGCATGTTTTTGCATGATTAGCATTTTACTAGCATGTTCGTAGCATGATTAGCAAGTGACTAGCATGTCACTAGCATGTTTCTAGCATGATTAGCAAGTGACTAGCATGTCTCTAGCATGTTTCTAGCATGAATAGCATGTTACTAGCATGTCACTAGCATGTTGCTAGCACGATTAGCATGTTACTAGCATGTTCCTAGCATGATTAGCATGTTGCTAGCATGTTTTTAGCATGATTAACATGTCACTAGCATGTTTCTAGCATGATTAGCAAGTGACTAGCATATCACTAGCATTTTTCTAGCATTATTAGCATGTTACTAGCATTTTTATAGCATGATTAGCATGTTACTAGCATGTCACTAGCATGTTTCTAGCATGATTACCATGTTACTAGCATGTTTTTGCATGATTAGCATTTTACTAGCATGTTCGTAGCATGATTAGCAAGTGACTAGCATTTCACTAGCATGTTTTTAACATGATTCGCATGTTACTAGCATGTCACTAGCATGTTTCTAGCATGATTAGCATGTCACTAGCATGTTTCTAGCATGATTAGCATGTTACTAGCATGTTTTTAGCATGATTAGCATTTTACTAGCATATTCGTAGCATGATTAGCAAGTGACTAGCATGTCACTAGCATGTTTCTAGCATGATTAGCAAGTGACTAGCATGTCACTAGCATGTCACTAGCATGTTTCTAGCATGATTAGCAAGTGACTAGCATGTCACTAGCATGTTTCTAGCATGATTAACATTTTACTAGCATGTTTTTAACATGATTAGCATGTTACTAGCATGTCGCTAGCATGTTTATAGCATGATTAGCATGTCACTAGCATGTTTCTAGCATGATTAGCATGTTACTAGCATGTTTTTAGCATGATTAGCATTTTACTAGCATGTTCGTAGCATGATTAGCAAAGTGACTAGCATGTCACTAGCATGTTTCTAGCATGATTAGCAAGTGACTAGTATGTCTCTAGCATGTTTCTAGCATGATTAGCATGTTACCTGCATGTCACTAGCATGATTAGCATGTTGCTAGGATAGATAGATAGATAGATAGATAGATAGATAGATAGATAGATAGATAGATAGATAGATAGATAGATAGATAGATAGATAGATAGAAACAGATGATAGATAGATAGATAGATAGATAGATAGATAGATAGATAGATAGATAGATAGATAGATAGATAGATAGATAGATAGATAGATAGATAGATAGATAGATAGATAGATAGAAACAGTCAGATAGATAGATAGATAGATAGATAGATAGATTGATAGATTGATAGAAAGAAACAGTCAGATAGATAGATAGATAGATAGATAGATAGATAGATAGATAGATAGATAGATAGATAGATAGATAGATAGATAGATAGATAGATAGATAGATAGATAGATAGATAGATAGATAGATAGATAGAACAACAGATGATAGATAGATAGATAGATAGATAGATAGATAGATATATAGATAGATAGATAGAACGACAGATAGATAGATAGATAGATAGATAGATAGATAGATAGATTGATAGATGAGGCTGAATGAGTTTGAAGTCTATGGGATTTTTATGATTTTTCATTTTCATTTTTATGAAAACTGTAAGTCCAATCAGTCTTAAAAGATATGGCAACTAACTTCAGATCAGTCTGAAGATCTGGGCTGAGTTTGGAGTCTGTAGAGTTAAAGCTCTAGGAGGAGTAGCAGTTGAAAATTTTGGGGAAGAAGAAGAAGAAGAAGAAGAAGAAGAAGAAGTTTAAATAGGATTTCAGTAAGTTGGCTTTCTCAAGCCAACTTAATGAACATGTCCAGTTCATAACAAACAACAACATTTTTTTTTTCAATAATATTTTTCATTATTCAAATCTCATTTTCTTCAAGCAAAAAAAAAAATAAAAACAACAAAAAGAATTTTTAAATTGTAAAACACTTTGACACGGACATCTCTCTATATATACAATATATATATAAAACTGTTTTAGTGTTAATAAGAATGAAAGAATTTGATGATTCTGGTTCTGAATCCATTCTGGTTTCATTAATTTCATTACCGATTTTTAACGATTAATGATTTTGAGGAAAAAAGTATGAAAGTCAATTTTTATTGCATATACTGCCTTAAAGGGATAATTCACACAAACATAAACATTTTGTCATGATACGTATTAACAGGTAACTATATATACAGTACATTACAGAGAATTTGAGAGTTTCTATGTGCATAACTGCCACGACAACTTCATAATGAAACGGAATCTTTATGGACATGTTTTTGTGAGATTCATCCATGATTTTGATGCTTTGCAGCTCTCTGACCTTTATGGGGAAATCAGGTGACCAGTGGGCAATCGAGCTGTCAGACGGGTCTGGAACCTGCGGGCCACAACAGCTTCTTAATCCTGAACAGAGACCAGAAAATAAGGAGGTTAACACCACACAGCACCATTAACTGCTGTTATCATGTTATTCAATCTTCATAAAATATTCAGAACAGTTTCTCTTTCTGTATTAAATCAAGCAATGTCATAAAATTCATCATGATTTAAATGCACTTTTCATTTGGTGCAAGTTACTTTAAAGAGCATGTCATTAGTTTCACAATCCTTCTATATTTTGAATGATGAAAAGGAACTGTTAAGAAGTGACAAAAGTGCCATTAAAAGTATAATAAAATTAGTGTGCAGGACTCTAAAATATACATAATGTGCACATAGTGAAATTTAGTTACAGGACATCCACAGCAGGAATCAGTTATGTTTGGTATCATTGACATCATTTGACTTGCCATACTGAAATATACAAGAAAGAATGAGGATCAAAGGCTCGCCAGAGAAGATTATCAATAAATAATAACTAGCTTTATGGAGGTTTTGGTGCATTTTGAATGCCAAACAGCATCTGGTTATCATTCACGGTCATTACATATAAAAAAGCAACATGAAAATTTAGCTAAACTTCTCATTTGTGTTCCACAGAATTTTTTTTTTTTTTCGCCCTTCTGGGAGCTCGACAAATGTCAACTGCTGTTTTATGGAACAAAAGCTACATGAAGATATTTGTAAAATGTACAACATAACAGTCAGTAATAACAGAATGATAATTTTCCTTTTTATTAAGAAATGCTTAATTACTAACTCTCATTTAAACGGTTTCTTTCTATTGTTATTGATTGTATTGCGTAATATAAATGGCAATGATAAAATATTCTTTCTTGTTTTCAATTAGTGAAAAATTCAAATGAGTGGAAAAACGTGACTAGTTTTGAATTGATTACTTTCTAAATTGCGTACAATGTGCACAATGACACAGTTTACAAAGAATAGTTAGGCAATAAGCCACTATTAGCCAATCTTGTGTAAGTATTTCCAGACCATGGGCTCTCCAAAGTGAAATGAATTGCTGAATTAAAGTTGAATTCTTGCTTTGTGTTTCATTTTGAGTGGTGAAAAGCACTGACTCACACTTCTCTTTTCCGAAGGCATAACATTACAAAGACAGTCAGGAACAGGAAGCTGAGGCAAACCACCACTACAATCACCTCCACCTCTCCATCGCCTACAGTCAAGAGAACAAGCTCACATCAAAGCATCAGCACACGTCACATCCTTCAGTAGCTTATGCAGCTCCATGCATGTGACTGCTTCTTGTGAAAATTGCAATGCATCATCAAGCACTTCAGAAGAAAAGATGAGCACAAAAGACATACCGTATTTCATGGTTTTGAACGTACAATCCATGCCTTTTACAGAGCCTGCTACTGTTGACACCATGACGTTAACCACATAATCGGTTTCACTGGCCAGACCCATCAGCACATATGAATGGACATTAGGGCCCACCGTCACAGGTGCTAAACACATTCGACAAAGATCAGATTTCATCACACATTCCTCATGCATTTAACATATGCATTTAACATACATTCCCATTTCTTAGTGTTCCCGATGGCATAGAATATGGTGTAGTTGGTGATGAATCCATGCTGTATGTCCAGTGGAATCTCCTCCCAGGTCAGCTCAGCACTGTTCTTCTTGAATTTGTCTACTTTGACAGTTGGACCCCTTTCTGGAGCTAGATAAAAATATAACATCAATAACACAAGGCTGTTATACGAGAGTACTTCAGTGCATGAGAACACTGCATTAACTTTAAGATACATACTTCCTTGTTGAACGTAGGCTGGTCTGGTTACGGGACGTCCTGCTTGGAAGTGTGTCTTGTACTTGTAAATTGGATACACTGATATGTTGTACCGCTTTAATTTCTCCAAATCACCTTGGGAAGGGGGGAAAGACATTTGGTCACCTACATTGCTCCCAAAAAGATTGGTTTCACAGTGAAACTGCAGACATCCGCTGAGCTTTCACACCGACAGCACTTATGCTCTATAACAGACCTGTGGCTCTATCTCATTTCTGGCAGAATCTGCTTTGATAACAGTTATGAATTATTTGAAAATGTCATTTTTTTGGCACTGGGCCAATATTAGGAGTATATTCTAAAATCACATTTGTGACCCTGGACCATAAAACCATTCATAAGGGTTAATTTTTCCATAATTGAGATCTATACATCATCTAAAGTTGAATAAATAAGCTGTCCATTGATGTATGGTTTGTTATGATCAGACAATATTTGGCTGAGATACAACTATTTGAAAATCTGGAATCAGAGGGAGCAACAAAAATTAAAATATTGAGAAAATCATCTTTAAAGTTGTCCAAATGAATTCTTAGCAATGCATATTACTAATCAAAAATTAAGTTTTGATATATTTATGGTAGGAAATCTACAAAATATCTTCATGGAACATGGTCTTTACTTAATATCCTAATGATTTTTGGCATAAAAGAAAAATCAATAATTTTGACTCATACAATGTATTTTTGGCTATTGCTGCAAATATACCCCAGCGACTTAAGACTGCTTTTGTGCTCCAGAGTCACATATATATTTTTCAAATGTTGTACTTTAATTTTTAGCATTGAGCCAAGAACAGACTCAGCATCAAAACTTGCAGCGCTTCCTTTGCGAAAACAGTGCTTTTGACATCACGCTTGCAAAATAAAGATGCAATACTTATAGACGTATGAAACAGGTCTAATTCATACTAAACAAGTTGTTTACTGACTGACACTATTATATACAGCACAGTGTGGGGAAAGTTAATACTCACTAGCTACGTAATCACTAGCTACTAATCTTCAACAGTGTAATGAAACTACTGTTTACATAATAAATTATGTAAAATTGCGTAAATTATTCTTGAAGGGATAAAGTTACATTTATATATTATATACAGCACAGTGTGGGGAAAGTTAATACTCACTAGCTACGTAATCACTAGCTACTAATCTTCAACAGTGTAATGAAACTACTGTTTACATAATAAATTATGTAAAATTGCGTAAATTATTCTTGAAGGGATAAAGTTACATTTAACATTAGATGTTACATTTTTATGTTTTAGCCACTATTGTTTTTATATAGAATTGTTATATTGTCCATAATTACATCAGAAGTAACTATAATTAAAATACAGAAAAATTAAGAGTAATCCCTTACTTTACTCTTTCAAGGGAAAAGTCAATACATTACAGTAATTATTATTATTTAGTAATGCATTACACCCAACACTGATTTTTAATAGAACTTCTACAAACAAAATGTATTTTTTTTAAGACTGAATAGATGTTTAAATAAAATGGTCAAATTGAACAATTTTTGGACTGTAATACTGAACCAATAACTGTAATACACTTGGCTAAATTCAACATATTTACTATTGTTAACTTCATCCTGCAGATGCGCCACCAATAATCAGCAGATTAAAATAAATAAATATGTACAGATTCCATGTGGGTCAGCTTATTAGCCAGCAGATCTTCAGAAAATATAGAGTTGGTACCCCTTATTGTGTGTGTTGGTGACACTGCTAGAGACTCGCTGCCACTCCGTCTGAAGCTGGGGGATGTTCACCCACTCCAGCAGGTATTCAGAGAGATGTAAGCCATCACAAAGAGACGTGACAGCAGTCCACTCCACCTGCAGCTTTTCATCACGCACCGACCAGCTCATATTCTCCACACCAGGAGGCTCTACTCAATCACAAACACACCACACATTACACCTTTCACACTAAACATGCATTTGACAAATAATTTATTTCAACTCTCCTATTGTCCTAAAACTGCACCCATCTATAATCGTTGGGTCAAATTTGATGGGTCCCTTTTCCAGGTCAATTAAAATGATCTTATCATATCATTTTAGTTTCTCAGAGAACCTATCAATATGGCTGATTTTGCACATCACAACACAAAAATCTATTTTTGTGCACTTATAACTATCAGGTGAAGTACTCCAGGTGTTTTGGAAAGCGCTCAGTGGCTTTAGCCCCACTATACCTTATCATATACTACATAATGTGCAAGTAGCTGAATCTAAAAAAATCCTTAAAAATTACTGTAAAAAAACTGTAAAATTATATTTTGGGACCATATTTTATACATAGATTCACAAAAAAAGGAATTTAACAGCCACAAAATCTAGATTCTGTGAGCGCTTATTTTGAATGTCAATTTTATTTTATTTTATTTTATTTTAAAAAGCAGCTATCCATTTGTTTGGATGATATCACAAAGGCTGGTTCAAGTGCCAAAAATAAAAAGTGTTGCCTTTAGAGCATATTCTTCATCAAAAAAAGGGGGCACAGCTAATCTGAGGACAACAGAAGGGTTCAAACTTTATCAAAAAACACTGCAGTCTTTAACATACCTTGACCTGATCTTGGAATGAATAAAGTTGATTTAGGAGACGCTCCAACTGAATTGCTAGCAATTAGTTCAATACTGGCTGTTTTATTTGGTGGCAGCTCCATCGAATACATCTGGCTGATCTTATCTGTTGTTATATTGTAGCTTTTAAACATCACATCATCTTGAAAGATATTCAGGTAATATCCCTTTACTTTTCCATTCATTTTTACAGGAGCCTGTAACAGAAGACAATATGAAAACCTTTACTATTTAACTTGCAAACAGCAATTAAATAAGACACTACATAGATTAACACTATTACTGATATTTTAGCACATGTAAGGTGAAAAAAAGGAATTTACCTTCCATACTAAAGTGACATTTCTATTATTAGAACTGGGCTGGATGATTCTCCAAAGATCTGGTGCGCTTGCTGGCTCTGAGAAAATAAGATTCAATAACATCAGAATGCTGGGAAGTAATTAAGCAGTGATGCTACTAACTTAACTGTGCATTTCAGTAGCCTGACCATAGTTTTAACATCCCTGTTTTTTATGTCATGCTGTCCGCACACACTTCACTGTCAGGCAAGCCAAGAGGATAATCAAACTCACTCTCCTACATATTCTGTGATGGAAATTCTGATTAATTCTGATTCTATTCAGTCGGTCTCTCAAATGTAAAATCCAATTCATTTCTGAGTCGAGTAAAACCATATGTTCAGATTCCATCTCTGCATGCTTCATGAAACAGAGCCTGTTCTCTGTTGTCCTTAAAAAAGAAAACTCTTCAAAACAACACATCAAGTAATAGTAAAGATTTACTAGTAGTAGTGTTAGAGAAGCTAACTAGTTTTTTAAAGGGCAGCTTAACTATTTTAGTAAGCTAGTTTCAGAGTAGCTTCCCCAATACTGTTCTTAAGGGATATTTATTTTATAACCCAATTTTAGGATCCTTCCATCAACCTTTTTAGAGATTTTCAATCACTAGATGAATAATACATGTCATACTGGCTTCTGCGTTGTTTCCTGTGATGCTGGCGCTCCAGTCACTCCAGTAACCGCTGTAATTTTCCTCAATGCATCGCATCTGCACCACGTATGGAGTGTAAGGCTCCAGAGACTGCAGTCTGTACGACTCAATGTCCCCTCTGGTGAAGCTCTCGGGCACCTAAAAGATTCAAGAACACATGAGTAAACAGCGTTTTTTTTTTCTTTTTTGAGGTGAGGACTAAATTATATGCAAGATGAATATATTCCATTGTTTGAAATAAGAACCCGCTCCCAACTCCTTGAGCCATAATAGGGCTTTTCACACCTGAAATGTTTAACCCAGGGTCATTCTAAACCCTGGATAAACCCATGTTTAACACCATTCATGCTTCACACATTAATCTTCACGGGTCTCCATAAGCTTATGTTATTGCTTATGTTAACATATGAGGCACGTGTTTTCAGGTGTCAGTTGCTATGCATCTAGCGTTAACATTTTAACACTGCTTTGTTTCACACTTTACAAGTTTAGCACTGCAACACCACAAAAGCTAACCCCGCTTCTGAAGTACACGTGTGAAACACACCTGAGGTTAAAGACAGGGGTTCAGAACGATGATGAGCCAGGCTTAATCGCAGTGTGAAAAGCCCTTATGAAATGTTTTGGTAAGCAAATAAAATGTTGGATAGGTCAAACAAAATCCAATCACACCACGTTTTTCACTAACAATCATTATTAACAGTTCACAAAAATGTTTTCTTTTGTCCTGACCATTTTAAAATCTGAATTGCTTTTGGCTTTCCCATACCTCCACCCAAACATCGGATGCTGCTTTGCGGTATCTGATGGCATAAGAAAGCGTCAAAACATTCTTTTTAATGAGATGTTTCCAAGTAACCATGAGAGATGTGGAGATGTTCACTTCAGTGAGGACTTGGACATTCGATGGTGGATTTGGTTTCGCTACAAAACAAACACAAAAGCCAGTTGAAGTGATGCATTCACACAGAGTTTTAAATGCATCCTTTCCTAATTCAAAAGCTGAGATCATACCAAAATCCTTAGAATATTCTTCAAGTGCGTCTGACCGCTCTGACCCCAGAGCATTCTTCACTTCAACCCACACTGTCAAAAGCACATGATTTGGAAAATTCACCAGATTGACAACGCAGTATCTTGCAAGACGCTGGTTACAGTCAGCTTTATATGTTTGGGATGAAACATTTCTAAAAAAAAAGACAAAGAAAAGGAAGTAAATAACATTCTAGTCTTTCATTTTAAATCATTGGGCAGAAAATCACAAAGGTGCTATCAGTACTTATGCCACTTTAACACGTACACATAGACATAAACAGTGTAAGTTGTGTCGAGCAGCGGGTCTCGCGATCCTGGATCCCAACTACAGTTTAAGTTAGGGGAAATGACTTTGTCCTCTTGCACAGCAATGCATGACAGATTCTTTGGTTTCAGTGGAGGATCTGGAAGTCATAAACACAAAAACAATGGATGTATCAAGACATTTTCTTGAAGTTGAAGTGTTTCGGGTTTCAAAAAATGAGAACGTCTGAGAGATGCAAAGATATCCTGCCACTGCAGGACTGTTTTATCCTACAGGTTTATAAATCACTGCATCACAAACTGAAAGCTGTTATTATTAACCAAATGTTCTGAAGGCATACAAGCGCGGGAAAAAAGAAAATTCTCTGCTTGAAAATCTCAAATATGGTTTGACAAGCTGTCGTGCCAGATTTGACATCAGAAAACCAATACTGAAGAAGAATGCTTCATTTGAATAGCATTAATCAGTATCAAAACTAAGGCGGAGGCAAAGCTTAAAACAACTTAAATGTCAGTCTTTTCCAAACACAAATGTCTCTGAACACTTGCAATATCATACACTGGATATTCAGCAATATTTTGTGTTTTAGAGCAACAAATTGTCAAAAAATACATACAAAACTAAAACCCAGCTGGAGTGAGGAATTCAAGACTTTTAATTCTAAAGCAACACGTGTGATTTTGGCATGAAAACACTTACATCCTGGATAAAGTGTGATTCCATACATACACTTCTTGGCGGCACTGCAGCGCAGCCAACCGCTCATGTCACTGCTGGCGTTAACAGTAACACCAACAGCTGTTTGGTTTATTTTACGGTAAAACTGCTTTTCAATGCTGAGGTCTTTCAAATTCCATTCAATGTCATCTGAGGTATAACCAGAGCCTTCCAGGAGGTGACAAGTGGCGGTGAAGTTTTTTCCCACCTCAAGAGCAATGCTACTGTTGGAGTCTGGAAGAATTTTCACACAGCTTTCATTGGAGCCTGTGTGGACAAAACACTGCACTGAGTATCACAGCAATACAATACCAGTATAAGTGTTAACTGGGAGGAAATAGAGTGACGGACTGGGGACATGGCTTACCTATTGCATAGTGCAAAAGCATCAGTAAGAGGAAATGATGTGAAGTGTCCATTGTGACATAAAGGCAGGTAACTGAGAAAAGATGGAAATCGAAAGATATAATATAGATAGGGGTCATTTCTACTATGCCGTACATTTTCATTTTGTGTCATCTGGCAGACAGCGTCAGGGCTTTTTTCTTTAACTGCAGATCAAACTTGTGCATTTTTTGTATCCCCCTCATAGACAGTCACCTCAACAGAGGGGTGCCGCCAAAATCAAAGGTGCATTATTGAGGTTTTTGTCAAAAGGGAAGTTTTCTCGAGTCGTGTAGCACCAGTTTCAGATTTTTTCCCCAGCTTTTTTCTGCACAGACAGCCAAGTATTATTTAAAGCCAATCTTGCCAGCGGTACCCTTTAAGGCGAGGTGTTTGGAAGTTTAGACAAGCCTATCAGTTGGTTCGTGTTGATAAAATTACACAAATGAACATTTCATAACATGGTAAAAAAAATCAAATTAAACTTCAAGTCAGCACTCTCGCATAAGATAACCCTCACCGAGCAAAGCTCCTCATTTCCATCCTAATCCCAGCCTGTTAATTTTCCTGCCATTATGCAAATAATCCAAATAATTTAGAATGAAGGAGGAAGTTATTGAAAAACGTCCTTAAATTACAATGCAAGCATTTTTTTTAATGTTGAAAATTGTAAAACAAAAGTACATTTTAAGTGTTTACAGTTATTTTTTGAGGTAAAAGTATTTTATTTGTTTATATTAAAATACTACATTTTATTTTTATTTATGTATTTGTTTATTTTTATAAATACCATGAATTATCCATTTATAAATATCAATAGTTTTTGGAGAGACACAGCACAAAATTTTATAACCTGAACTTGACTTGTAATTAAAAGGGTAAAATGACCTGATATAGTTGATATCTTTTGATATTTGTACTTCATGGCATGCCAACCAAAAATATCAAAATTAATTTTAATTCAGAACCATATTTATTAACAAGCATGACTCTCATGTGCATGTACTGATTGTACCCCTTCATACAACAGTCCACATACAGTATTTGAGCCAATAATTTAATTATTTATTTATATTTTATATATAAATACACCTAAACATACAGTGCATTCAGAAAGTAAAACACTTGTCAATCTACACTCCATACCCCATAACGACAGAGCAAAAACAAAAGAGAGAGAGAGAGAAACATTCACATTAACATAAGTATTCAAACCCTAGGTGGTTTGGCTCAAAAATATTTTTTTGTTATGCTGGTTGAAAGTCTCTTCACATCCCCATAGCAATCAATAAGTTAAGTGCTCTAAATGTATTCTAATTAATTTTAATAAGTTAAGTGCTCTAAATGTATTCTAATGTATTCTAATAAGTTAAGTGCTCTAAATATTTTCTAATAAGTGCTCTAAGTGTATATCATCTGTGTATATCATCAGGCGTAGGACCATAAAATGTTCGTCCAGTCAACGACCCCCTCAAGCACGGAGGAGGCGTGGATTTGGAGAGTGATTTGCAGGCAGGGTGGGATCTTACGCTTTCAAAGTTAGCTTGCTATTGCGATCCTCTCCGAAATCACCCACCCTCCCTTTAACTCAGCGTTTACTTGAGGCACCTCTGCCAGCTTTCTGTGCGGGGGTTTGGGAGACTCGTTTAGGGCCACTTAGGGTCCCTGACCTGTTGGAAGGTGAACTGGTCTGAGGTCTTGAACACTCCCAAGGATATCCCTGTATTTAATCAGACCAGTGCCGCTGAAAAACACCCCAAACATGCTTCAACGCTGGGATGGTATTGTGTAGTTGATGCAGTGGTGCCTGGTTTCCACCAGACACGGCACTTGGAAATGAGGTTAATCAGACCAGAGAATCTAGTTTCTCATAGTCTGTGAGTCCTTTAGGTACGTCAACACTATAAATGCTATCTTACCCCAAGGGTCTAACTAAACCTCTAAAAACATTAATGTGGCCGTTAACAAATAGACACAAAACACTTTGATAATCAACATAACACAAAGTCATAGATAAATATTTTCCAGAGACACAAAATGATCTGTCAGCAAATAGATAATGGTCATAAATTTCCCCATAGTAGTTTTCAGATTTCAAAAGTACTACAGTTATCAGTCATATACAGTATTTTCTACTACAGATATCATTTGAAGCTTGAACCATTCTAGATTGGGGTTTTAATGAGAATGTGTGTGGCCTCCTCAAGCCTACAAAAATATATAACAATCTAGTATTTATAGTTTTCTTTCCATGATATTACAATAAATTTATATAATTGGCAAGGACACTTTCAATATATCTGTACAAGCTCCAGAACATAATTTATATAAGAACATTTATTCACTGCACGATAATTTTTTTTTGGTTTTGTTTTTCTATTAACTTCAGAGTGGCATCACATCATATGAGTTACTGTAAATTTGAACACTTCTAAAAAATCGCGGATGACCAAGTCGACATTATTTCCGGTGATATATGCACGGAAGCGCACACTCATCGGGAACGACCTGCGAGCGCGCTCACTATCACTGAAGACGATCGTGTGTTCTACAGATCGAAGCATTCAGAGCACGAGCGGAATCGAGACGAGCGAGGAACCGAAACTCCTCTCGTGATTGGTCGGCAGAGCTGTCAGTCATTTAAACAAGCCCCGTGAATCATAAGCCATCACTTTTCCCGTTAGTCATGAACCACTGCCCGAAAACCGTGTAGAATGATCTCACTGCAGCCAATAGTAGCTCGCGCTTCTCAGCGCATCTACATGAAGAACAAAACCAAAACAAGCGACATGTGTGAACGTTCTCTTCGAAGGGCGTTACTGATGTTGTACTTATGTTTGTAACAGTGTTGCGCAATTCAGTGAGTTTAACGAGCCTCACTGCGCTTCTGTTGACAAAGCCTCTTGCTCAGGATGTGTTACGACAAGCAGAAATATTTCCTAATAAACTGTTTGTGACAAATCTATTGAACTATGCTCTGAATCAGAGACCACAAAGTCAAAAAAAAAAAAAAAAAAAAAAAAATAGAAAGAGAAAGTTTTTAGACAGTTTCGGTTTAGGCGTAATGTTTTGTTCTTTTAAAAAAAATGAGGAAGAAACATCTAGGAACATCTAGGAACTCTAATAAAACTAAAAAGACTTCACTGGGATGCCAATAATAATGAATTTTGTCCTTTATAAGAGCAATTTCTGAGTAATATAAAACTGCTTTTTTTCTTTGTGAGACTAAATTAAATATGTAATGTATACCCAGATTAGACTTTACTAAACGAAATCACTGCGCTATTGCCTTTATTCAGGGGTCTGACATTCATTCATTACTTCTAAATATTAAAATAATTATCAATATAATTAATAATTTCTTCTGATGTATCTAAAGCTGCCATAAACACGCTATATTTACTTTAGTGAGTAAATATTGCCTAGACACCTACAAGTCATCTCTCTTTCATCTTCTATATTGCAGGGAATGTGAATATAAATCATATATTAAAAGAGTGCTGCTGTTTGCTTAAAACACATTTACACAGCAAGAGAAAACACTATATAAATAACTAATATATAAATTCAGAAATGAATTTATATAAGTCCACAACAAGCACATTTAGGTTTCTGTACGCTGTTTGTTGTTTGAAGGATCTCAATCAGCTCCAACATGTTAACTTCTGGTTTATTGGTGTGAATTTGGGGTGGGACTATCAGATAATACAGTGCTGAAATAACACTTTACAGCAGGGGTCTCCAACCCTGCTCCATATTTCAGCTCCGACCCCAATCAAACACACCTGAAGCAGTTAATCAAGGTGTTGATAATTACAGACAGGTGTGTTGGAGCAGGGTTGGAGACCCCTATATTACAGCCACTGTGTAGTTTTGTGTATTTTTGTGACGTTGGTGCCCACTACAGTTAAGTGAGTTTACTGGCTCACCGAACTTACACACTCCCAGAACAGATGTTTGATGGAAGCCTGTGAAAGACACAGAAGCCTTTCTCCTTATTATAAGTCAGTGTACCATCAGAATGATTGTGATACTGATATGGCAAGGTAAAAAAGAGAAACCCCAAAAGCCGGCTCGGTGCAGTTTGGACGCATATGGAGGTGGAAGTACAGCCAGACCTGCTCCTAAAGAGGATTTGGACTTCTTTACTCCCTGTGAGACCTGGTCAGGTGGTAAGGAAACTGTGGAGCACATGAAAGATGTGAACAATGCTCATGTTTAGAAAAAGTTCCAGTTTGGAGTGTATCATATTTGATTCTAATATATTATTTTATCATACAGGAACAGTGTGTTGTAACAAATTTTGTTTCAACTTCAATCATTTTCCCACCATTTTAATTATAAACAAAGCAAAACAGCAAATATGGAACAATCACATTCAACAAAGGATTACTACTTTCTTTCTCATTTGTGACAAATGCAGCCCTAAAACATATGCGATTTTGTGTAATCTTTGTGAATCTAACTGAGGCTCTGATAAAAAGAAGAGGAATTTGTGCAGGTGATAAAGTTTGAAGTTATGAACTGATGTAAAATTGAGCTTTGTCTAGACCAGAGGCATGTCTACGTGGTGGCCAGGGGTGGCACCGCCCCCCCCTGAAATTTGGCTGGCCACCCCAGGTGCCCCCCCACCAGATGTCTTGCGATAGACTTGTTTTTAGTAAATTTCTAACTGCATCTGGCAGTGGCAGATCCTGGCCATCCAGATGAGGAGTAGGCTTATCTCATTAAATGGAAGCAAGCTGATTATAGTCAGCCTTCTCTAGTTATTTATTTTATTAATAGCCTACTTATTTTAGTTAAGTGCTTAACTTATACACTCACCTAAAGGATTATTAGGAACACCTGTTCAATTTCTCATTAATGCAATTATCTAATCAACCAATCACATAGCAGTTGCTTCAATGCATTTAGGGGTGTGGTCCTGGTCAAGACAATCACCTGAACTCCAAACAGAATGTCAGAATGGGAAAGAAAGGTGAGTTAAGCAATTTAAGCATGGTTGTTGGTGCCAGACGGGCCGGTCTGAGTATTTCACAATCTGCTCAGTTACTGAGATTCTCACGCACAACCATTTCTAGGGTTTACAAAGAATGGTGTGAAAAGGGAAAAACATCCAGTATGCGGCAGTCCTGTGGGCGAAAATATCTTGTTGATGCTAGAGGTCAGAGGAGAATGGGCCGACTGATTCAAGCTGATAGAAGAGCAGCTTTGACTGAAATAACCACTTGTTACAACCGAGGTATGCAGCAAAGCATTTGTGAAGCCACAACATGCACAACCTTGAGGCGGATGGGCTACAACAGCAGAAGACCCCACCGGATACCACTCATCTCCACTACAAATAGGAAAAAGAGGCTACAATTTGCACGAGCTCACCAAAATTGGACAGTCGAAGACTGGAAAAATGTTGCCTGGTCTGATAAGTCTCGATTTCTGTTGAGACATTCAGATGGTAGAGTCAGAATTTGGCTTAAACAGAATGAGAACATGGATCCATCATGCCTTGTTACCACTGTGCAGGCTGCTGGTGGTGGTGTAATGGTGTGGGGGATGTTTTCTTGGCACACTTTAGGCCCCTTAGTGCCAATTGGGCATCATTTAAATGCCACAGCCTACCTGAGCATTGTTTCTGACCATGTCCATCCCTTTATGACCACCATGTACCCATCCTCTGATGGCTACTTCCAGCAGGATAATGCTCCATGTCACAAAGCTCGAATCATTTCAAATTGGTTTCTTGAACATGACAATGAGTTCACTGTACTAAAATGGCCCCCACAGTCACCAGATCTCAACCTAATTGAGCATCTTTGGGATGTGGTGGAACGGGAGCTTCGTGCAAGATGCTATCCTATCAATATGGCCAACATTTCTAAAGAATGCTTTCAGCACCTTGTTGAATCAATGCCACATAGAATTAAGGCAGTTCTGGAGGCAAAGGGGGTCAAACACAGTATTAGTATGGTGTTCCTAATAATCCTTTAGGTGAGTGTAAATATGCATTTATTCAATTGTTTTATTAAGTGCATTTGTATTTTGTTGTTTTTGTATATAGTTTTGCAATAAAAGCGTATTAACCAGGTTCCAGAAATAATCACTGATGGTGCTTCTAAAATTAGTGAGGGTGCTCTAGTCTTAATGCCCATTTTCACATATTTTCTCCCGTCTATTGCTTTGGTCATCATTGTATCAATCACTGCTACTTCGAGAGTGAATCTCACATAAATATGCAGATGTCATTCCCGAAACTTTCCAACGTGTGTGTGGCTGAAAAACAAAGTTCTACATTTTAAATGGATCATAGACTAGAAAGCTTGCAAAGAGTGCTCATTACCACTAAAAAAGCTGTCACTCTTTGTTTAGTGAGTGTATACACAATGTATTTTTAAATAAATCGTGCCGCAAACCATAACCCCCCCACCCCCGGCCACCCTCTTTTGAGCCAGTGCCCCAGACTGGCCACCCCATTTGAAATGCTCTAGACATGCCCCTGGTCTAGACATCCAATGAACACTGCTCATGATGTTGTCATTGTCTAACTCTGAACAATGTTACTGTCTGGTGAAAGGTTATTTATTGTGCGTTGTGTACTGTAATTGAAATGGATAGTTCTCCCAAAAATAATAATTTGCTTAAAGCCATTCAAACCCATAACACTTTCTTTCATCCTTGGAATACTAATAAAGATGTTTTTAATATTCTCAATTATTTCCATCCACTGAAAGTTCATGCAGACAAAATTTTTAAGCTCCAAAAAGTTTAAAAAGACATTGTGAATATAATCCATATGAATCAAGCTATTTAATACAAGTCTTCTGAAGAGATGTGATTGATTTACATGATGGACAGACTTCATTTAGGCTTTTATTTACAACACACACATGTATAAAGCACATCAGATATAATAGGTGGAAGCTCAACTGTACTCCCTTGAAGCTTTGAAACCAGTGAGATTTTTTTCTTTCATGTCACACAATCACATTTGAGCTTCCACAAGAACCAATGAGGTTTGTTTTTATGCTTCAAACAAGTACAGTTGAGCTGCCGTTTACCATATTTGATATACTCTACTGTATATATGTGCTCTGAATGTATCTTCATTTGTGTTTCGAAGATGAATGAAAGTCTATATTTCAGGCTTTCACGAACCTTTCATTTGGTTTCAGAGGACTTGGAATACATGTAATTTGGGCTATGATTATGCTAAGTTTGTAGAGTTTTTTTGTCATATTTGGATCTGCATTTATTTTCATTGTATGGAAAGGAGCAGAGATTCTTTCAGTTTCTTTTTGTGTGTGTGTGTTCAAGAGTAGAAAGAAATTCATATAGGTTTGAAACAACAATAGGCTAAGGAAATTATGACAGGCTTTCATTTTTGGGTGAACTGTTCCTCTAAAGGGGGGATGCTGCTAATACACAATATGTTGTTATGGTATAATGAAGTTATTTTCTCCTGCAGCTCCTTTATCAATGGCATCTATCAGCAGAAAAATCTGGGTCCCATCCAGCATTCCACGATCATGGTGGTGGATCCAGCCAAAGGAAAAGTGCTCAAAGCCTCAGGAAGAAATATGTAAGTCCATGAGATTGTGTTTTTGCACCATGTCTACAGTTCAGGTTAGTGGGCCGGTGCTGCATTTGCCCTCTAGAAAGATTGATTATAATGAAAGTATTTGAGTAGCTGCTGTTTGCTATGCTCCTGTCTTTGATTCATTGTGCTTGTTTGTAATGAAATGGTTGTTTGAACAGGTTCTACATGCCGCATGGAATAACTACTGACAAGGACGATAATTACTGGCTGACCGATGTAGCACTTCATCAGGTAAAGACGCTCAAATCAAGAAACTCTTACTTGTAAAAATCTTAATATATACAAATGAAAAAGAAAAAAACTTTAAGAGAAACCAGGTTCCACCAGGTGGGTGAATTAGCTAAGTTCAGTACAAGTATATTAAGTACACTACCAGTCAAAAGTTTTTGAACAGTAAGATTTTTTATGTTTTTTTTAAAGAAGTCTCTTCTGTTTACCAAGCCTGCATTTATTTGATCCAAAATACAGCAAAAGCAGTAATATTGTGAAATATTTTTACTATTTAAAATAGCTGCTTTCTATGTGAATATATTGTTAAATGTAATTTATTGCTGTGATTTCAAAGCTGAATTTTCAGCATCATTACTCCAGGTTTCAGTGTCACATGATCCTTCAGAAATCATCCTAATATTCTGATTTGCTGCCCAAGTTGGAGCATTACATCAGTAGGTGAATCAGTGCCTTGGCTGCTGCAGTATTGTGGCCATTATAGCAGACTGCAGTGCTGAAGTGGGAATAAAGCTGTTCCTCTGCATTGCAACTGCAATAGTCACTGAGCTGGTTCCTGGACTCCTTCCTGTGGGTGTATCCCGGACATTTCCAAACGGGAAGAGACCTCATGGCAGACCCAGAAAACACTGGAGATATTATATCTCTGAGCTCACCAGAAAGCATCTTATGGATCCCCCAAGAATGGCTGGTAGATGTGTCGAGGGAAAGGGATGTACAGTATGGGCTACTCTGCCTGCTGTCTGATGCCAATGCAACCCAGTCCTGCATAGGTGTCAAAAAATGGATGGATATCTTTAACATCAATTTCATATTGATTGTAAAAGTTCATGTAGATGGGGTGTTCCTGTTGTTGGCTGCTAAAGGCTGCAGTTTGTGATCTTTTGTTGATGTGTAGACTATTCCACTGTTCTGCTGATGGGAATGGCAGCGATTTATCCATCATAGTGTGCTGAAATGATGCAGTGATCACTGGAAACTTCATTCATCTGGTTGGCACAGACAACAGGCAGTATCATCATTCAGCAAGACGTAGTGATGAGTGACAGCATTGTGCTACATGAAGTAGTTTAGCTATCATATTGGTGAGAAAAACGCAATCCACAAAAGAAGATGGACAGACCAGTGTATTGTCTTTCCTTGAGAAAATGCACACAAAGACAAGTCAGTGAGTACGGTTTCCTACACCATTCACCGGGCACTTGAAAACTAGAAGAAACTCTTACAGGAAGAGGTCTGGCAGATGCAAAGACACAACAGAATATGAAGAGTTTCAGAGTCAGCAGCTTGTGTGATGGGTGGCCTTCGGGGCACAATGGTGTCAGAATCTGAGGAGGATTTGGTTATGCTTCGAAACCCTCACAAATGCTTAATGCAGATTGCTGCACCATTATTTTCTTTAACTTTCATGCCACTTTTGAAAGAATGTCTGAGAAGGCTATCTGTTTGTGCACTTCACATGTGTGTGCGTGCAGTGCGCATAGAAACGCTTTATCACAGCGCGTGAGTACCGCGTTGAGATGTCTTGGGCTTAAATGGCTTAAAATTACTTTAGTGTTTAAACTGACAAGACTTAAAACTTACGGAAGCAGCACTGGCCTGATCGTTAAGATAGTTTTGGGGGGCCAAGGTGACAGATGGGGGGCTCAAACCTTAAAAGGGTTTAGAACCGCCCCTGGTATAGCGTGCGTAATTATACTGAAACATAAATGTATAACCAGTTTACCTGATTCAGTGCGATGGCTGAGCGTGTTTCTGAGACAACAACATGATTATCCATGGTTGGATTTCCGACACGACTAACCGTTAATCATCTTACACTGTCAATAAGCGTGACTGATACTCAAGCAAACTCTGCTCTAACTGTGTTGACTAGCAGTGGGAGTCAGATTAACCCCTGGTGGATGGCTAAAAATTTGCTAACTCATATTCATAAATCTTCAAGGGAATGTCTCTAAATTAACTGATGCTGAGCCCCCCTTGACAGTTGCCAGGCACGCCCCACAGATTGAAAACCCCTGCTTTAGACTGCCAAGTAAGTAACACTGTCAAGGTCCAGGAAAGTATGAAAAGCTTCATCAGAATAGTCCATCTGCCATCAGTGATTCAACCGTAACGTTATGAAGCGACAACAATGCTTTTTGTACTACAGTGATGCAGAGAGACACAGAGGAGACGAATTGTTGAATAAAGTCATTATTTCTGTTTTATTTGCGTACAAAAAGTATTTTCGTCGCTTCATAACATTCAGATTGAACCACTTTTGGCAGATGGAATATTCTGACGATGCTTTTCATACTTTCCTGGACCTTGACACTGTTATTTATTTGGCAGTCTATGGGACAGTCACAAGCCTCCCTGTTTCCATCCAAAATATCTTAAATTGTGTTCCGAAGAAGAACAAAGCTTTTACGGGTTTGGAACGACTTGGGGGTAAGTGATCAATGACAACATTTTCATTTTGGGGTGTAGTATCCCTTTATTATACCTCAACTTTGAAAGAACTCATACAGCAATGTAATCATGATTTTAAATTAGGGTTCCAGGAAAAATAAGACTCCTGAAAAGGTGAATTGCAAATGAAATGTATCTGTGATCAACAGTACAATTAAAATAAACACATAATGGTCAAGCAAATATAATATATATGTCTTCTACAACTATTTCTCCATATATAGATGTTCAAACTGAGCAGCGACGGTCAGGATCGGCAGCTTCTGGTCTTGGGAGAAGCCTTTGAACCTGGAAGTGACAAGAAACACTTCTGCCAGCCTACAGGTGTGGCTGTGGACCCTGTTACTGGAAACGTCTATGTCTCAGATGGGTACTGCAACTCCAGGATCCTCAAGTTCTCACCAGAGGGAAAATATATCTCACACTGGGGAGCAGGTACACTTTCCATAATCTATTATATATATATATATATATATATATATATATATATATATATATATATATATATATATATATATATACTTTTATATATATATATAAAAGATATTGATACAATGATAAAATACTTTTACAATGAGAAATTATTTGATATCGCAGCTAGGTATGATACAGTTTGATTAGGATTGAATCAGTTTGGCAGAACGTCCATGAGACGGATAAAACACTTGGTTGATGTTTCAGCCCTGAATGGATATTTAGTGATATATTTTGCTCTTTGGTGATGACACAGGCTCCTCAGACAGAAAATGGCCTGTCCCCTTCTGGATCCCGCACAGCCTGGCCTTCCTGCCGGATAAACGGGAGCTGTGTGTGGCTGATCGAGATAACGGACGCATTCAGTGCTTCATGGCAGATACTGGCGAGTTTGTAAAGGAGATCAAGACAGACCAGTTTGGAGGAGAAGTGTTTGCCATCGCATACTCGCCTGCCCAAGGTATGCATGAAGATAGCAGGATAACATCTCTCTACAGAGCAGATCACTGTTGATTTATCGTATCATCATTTTGCTAACATCATCATCCCCTACT
Organism: Cyprinus carpio; assembly: GCF_018340385.1. NCBI lineage: Eukaryota > Metazoa > Chordata > Actinopteri > Cypriniformes > Cyprinidae > Cyprinus > Cyprinus carpio. Next base: position 128,335 of record NC_056581.1, on the reverse strand, counting down.
TGTGATCACTTTGTCTAATGTTAGGTCACTCGGTAATAAAATGGTCTTTGTGTCAAATATGATTGTAGTTTGTTGTAACACTCTTGTTTTGTCACATATATAAAAGGAAGGGGATCCATTCATCCAAGAGTAGAGAAGAATATATTTAAAGGTTTAAAGAGCAATCACCCATAACAACACCAATATCAACAAAACATTCAAAGAAAATAAACATCTTGTTAGAGCATTTAAGCCCAACCACATGTTGAGTTCAATCATAAATAAAGTCCATTTCTCACAAATCCCACATAGTCAGGTAAGTAATGAGTATCTCACCACATTCCGACAGTTCAATTGGAAATCCACAAAAGTTCCCCATTGAGGTGGGGAGAAGCATTACAGCATATGACATGAAACAGCTTTTCAGAACTGTTACATACCCCGCCCTTTAGAGAAAGGTTAGACATAACCATAAAACTTTTTCAAATTCTCTACATGATAAGTTTCAGTTTGCACAGGGTCAGTTGACACTTCGACTATATAATTGACTTTGTTCAATTGTCTGATTACCTTTGCAGGTCCTTTCCACTTAGGAGCCAACTTTCCCATGAACGCATCCCCTGCTCGAGACAACGGATGAGTACGAACCCAGACAAGATCTCCCTCTTCAAAGGTCTCCTGTCGTCTTTTCTGGTTGTAGTACTTCCTTTGTCGTTCCTGGGCTCTCGCAACATTTTCTTTTACCCTGATCATTAGGGATTGTTGGCGTTCAATGACATTGTACACAGAGTCGTCAGGATCTGGGTGACGATATTGGAACTGATCCATGGGTCCTTTCAGTTTGCGTCCTATAGCAACTTCTGCTGGAGTAAATGAGGTACTTTCTTGCCATGCGGAATTGATGGCAAAGCGAAACTCATGAACCCACCTATCCCAATGCCGATGGTTATCTTTGACATAAGAGGCGATCATGGTTTTGAGAGTGCGATTCACTCTCTCTGTCAAGTTGGTTTGCGGGTGATATGCTGTGGTAAATTTTTGAATCACTCCCCACTGCTTGCATGTGGCATTGAGTAGCTGAGACGTAAATTGGGGTCCCCGATCAGACACGAGGTAAGTCGGAGTTCCCCAGCGAGTAAAAATCTCCTTGACAAGGATGTCTGCTATCACGTGTCTTCGCTGAGCGTAATGGGAACACTTCCACCCACTTACTACAATAATCCACGACAACCAACAGATACTCATTCAATTTTGAGCTTTTCGGAAAAGGGCCCATGAGATCCAATCCCAACATATATCCAGGTTCCTTGATGGGTGTCGACTGTAGTTGTCCAGAAAGCTTGGATATCCGCGGCTTGTACTGCTGGCAAACCTGACATTGCTTGCAGTGATTCCAAACATCCCGTCTAATTTCTGGCCAGTATACCACATTGAGCAACTGACGTAACGTCTTCATCCGCCCTAAATGTCCGCTCAGTGGATTATCATGGGCGAATTCAAGAAATTTCTGACGAAGTTTTGTGGGAATAACTACTTGCAATCTATTGCCATTCAGAGAGTCAGGAATGCACCGGAACAAAAACTGATTCTGTACAACATAGTAAATATGATCTGGATCTTGTGGGGGATGTTTTGCATTGTCCCACAGGTCCTGCAGTGCTTGCTCATCCTTCTGGGATCTTCCTAATTCTTCCCAGTCCACAGGCAAATCCTTACCCACATCCTGTGCAAGACATACTGCAGTTGGACTTGGGAGATCCTCTTCAGGTAGGGCACGAGATAATGAGTCAGGAACAACATTGCACTGGCCTTTCCTGTATTGCACGGTGAAGTCAAGACCCTGAAGTCGGATGGCCCACCTCATGAGTTTTGAAGTAGGTCGAGGATGGTTAAATACCCAAACAAGTGCTGCATGGTCTGTGAGAATTTGGAACTGTCTTCCTTCCAGATACTTCTGGCACTTTTCCACCGCCCATACCACAGCAAGACATTCCTTCTCTGATACAGAGTATGATTTCTCCGCTCCATGAAGTAGTCGTGATGCATATGCAATGACACGTTCACCTTGGTCTGATTCCTGGGTCAGAACAGCCCCCAACCCGATGTTGCTTGCATCAGTCTGTACTTTAATTGGTCTGCTGGGATCTGGTGGCACTAGAACCGTGGCCTTTTGCAAAGCATCCTTCAGTTTCTCAAAGGCATCCTGGCACCCATCAGTCCAATTCCATGGCACATTCTTCCTCTTGAGAACATGTAATGGAGCAGCGAGTTCTGAAAAACGTGAAATGAACCGATGATACCATCCAGCAAGGCCAAGGAGGTGCTGAACTTCCTTTAAGTTCCTTGGTGGGAAAGTTCTTCACGGCTTCCACCTTGGTCCCTTCTGTTTTGATCCCTTCTTCAGAAATCACATGTCCCAAAAAGGACAATGATTTTTTTACAGAGGTTACACTTCTTAAGATTTAGTGTCAACCCAGCTGCTTCCATTTCACAGAACACTGCCTTAAGATCTTTGATATGTTGTTGGACGTCTTTCAAATACACCACAATGTCGTCAATATACACGAAGCAACATTTACCAAGCAAATCCTTCAATATTCTGTTCATTAGTCTTTGGAAGGTAGCTCCCGCATTTTCAGCCCAAAGGGAAGACGAATGAACTCATATTGATTATTTTTGGTAATGAAAGCAGTCTTTTGGATGCTGCAGTCATCCATCATAACTTGCCAGTATCCACTCCTAAGATCTAAGGTGCTGAATACTGAAGCTCCGTACATCGACTCCAAGATGTCCTGTATTTGAGGCATTGGGAATCCGGTTTTGGCATTCAAGGACCGATAATCTATACAAAAACGAACACTCCCATCTTTCTTCGGTACTAAGACTATAGGAGCTGCCCATGGAGAAGTGGATGGCCTTATTATGCCCTTGTTCAACATCGACTCAATCTCCTCATCAATGAACTTTTGCTTGTTGATTGGTACAGGGTATGGTCTTTTCCATACTGGGATGGAATCATTAGTCACAATCTGATGTTTGATAACGGCGGTTTGTCCCAGATCATCGGTACATACAGTGGGCCAGTTCAATAAGATACCTTCCAGTTGCCTCTTCTCACTACGTGAAATATCAGCTTGACTCACCAAATCCTTAATGATGGTTATTGTATTTTCTGACACTCGTATAGTTGATAATGCACAGTGAATGATAACGCTGGCAGGTTGTAAATAGCAAGAAAATGATTGTGCTGTCTCCTGTCCAGGAAATGAATAAGAAAAACTGTTGAAGTCAAGTTTTAAGCCAACTGACACAAGGAAATCAAGACCAAGAATGAGTGGAAATGACAGATCTTGATTCCTCATAATGAACAGCCGCACTGGGCATGTGTTATCTTGCAATGTACATTCCCAACTGACTTCTCCAAGGGCTCGTTGTACTTGGCCATTGGCAAGAGCAAACGACAGTCCTCTGCTGGATTTCCAGGACTCAGCATCATCCTTCCATTTCCTCCACAAGGACTCTTGAATCAACGAATATGAGCAACCAGTGTCTATCACAGCATCACACAGATGTTTCTGCAATACTACAGGAAAGGTTAAAAGCTTGATGTTGCTTTCTGATAGTAGGGCAATGTTATGGGTTCCACCTCTGCCTTTTCTGCTGGCTTGCTCAGCATTGCATTGCTTCCAGTAAACTCTTTCTTCTGCCATGTCCCGTTCCACTAAAGTTCCCACACGTACCAACTCATCAAAGGTCGTGGCTGTGCTTCTCAGAATACTGGCAACATGAGGATTACAGTTCCTTAATGTGGCCTGAAGTATTTCTCTTTCTGTCATTGATGGCCTCAGTCTCAGACACATAGCTCTAAATTGAAAAGCAAATGTCCGAATACTTTCACCTATCCCTTGTTTTCTCTCTCTCATTTTCCTCTCAGCTTCCACCTCATGGTCATCGGGTAGAAAGGAACGAAGGAATACAGCCTTGAATTGATTGCATGTGTTGACGTGGATTTTCTCCGCCATCCACCAGTCTTTAGCGGTGTGCATCAATACAGATGGAAATATTGCCAATATCTCACCATCACTCATTGGTTGCACAGCTAAGTACTCGGCACACTTTTCCAGGTATGTTAATGGATCTTCACCTTCTGTGCGTCCGAATACGGGGAACTCTAGTTTGATTGCCGCCTTATAAGGAATTGTGTGAGATGTAGACATTGTCTGACCAACCGGGAATGACGTTGTGAAGGCTTGTGAAGCTATAGGAGTAGATACAGCATTTGGGGCAGAACTCATCATAGACTTGAGCTGATTATCTCTTCTCTTTAAGCAATCCATCATGGCCTTACCCATGTCTTGCATCTGTCCTTCAAAACTTGCTTCAAATGGTTACACCGCCTTTCAATTATATCTGTAAGCTTTTCCTCAAGATTTCGCTGATTCTGATCAACCGTCTGGGCTTGAATTGTCATCTGTTTGGGTATGTCCCTAAATTGTTCCTCTAGAGTTTTAAGACAATGGTCATGACGCTGAAGGTGATTTTGAATGCCTTGCTCCACTTTTCTATAGAGTTTTAAGTTGTTTTTCTTGATGTTGTAGGTTATTATACTTAACTGATTTACCTTGGTTGCAATGGTGAGACTGATGAGACTTTCGTCGTCTTCTATCGGTGGAGGTAGTGGTAAATCATTCCAACCATCATCCTCATTTGGGACTGCTGCCTCCTCTTTAGACTCCAAGTACAAACTACTAAGGGAGTGTATTAGTTCTTGAATTGGTTCTCGACGAGTTGTGAAAGGTTCAGTAGCGAAGTCTGGGTCCGTACCCACCCCAGCCTCGGCCTGAGATGCATCCATAATTTTAAACTCAGACAAATGGAAATAGACAAGGATTATAAATAATTTGCAAACTCTCACAGTTGCAACTATCAATTAGCCAACATACCTTGTTCATACTCTGTTACAGGATGTCCCTGTTCGGGCACCATTTTATGTAACACTCTTGTTTTGTCACATATATAAAAGGAAGGGGATCCATTCATCCAAGAGTAGAGAAGAATATATTTAAAGGTTTAAAAAGCAATCCCCCATAACAACACCAATATCACCAATATCAACAAAACATTCAAAGAAAAGAAACATCTTGTTAGAGCATTTAAGCCCAACCACATGTTGAGTTCAATCATAAATAGTCAATTTCTCACAAATCCCACATAGTCAGGTAAGTAATGAGTATCTCACCACATTCCGACAGTTCAATTGGAAATCCACAAAAGTTCCCCAAACACAGTGTCCCAAACCATAACCAAACGTCAGTCCAAATAAGCAAAGGTGTAGTATATATCATATAGTCCAGATGCAGTGTCCTTGTTCGTCAAAGGAGGCCTAAAGAAAACCCTCTGAACAAATATGCAAAACAAAAATCAAAATACGCAATTGAACACAGAAAACAAACATAGAATTACAAAATATATACATAACTTACACTGAGCTGTAGAACCAAAAAATGTTCCTCATAATAGGGTCTATGCATTACCAAGTTGAGCAAACACTCAAAGCCATGCCAGTACCTCTACCAAACAGTTTTACTCGTCTCTCTTAAAGGATAGCCTTCCCTTCAGAAACTTCCCTAGATCCCCCTTGAGGTGGGGAGAAGCATTACAGCATATGACATGAAACAGCTTTTCAGAACTGTTACATTGTGAATTTTAATTCCCTTGGCCTTTGATTTATAATGTGAATACATGTTCAAAAACATACTGATGCAAAATGTAATCAGTGCTAATGTTGACTAATGTGAATGGAGAGCCTCCGTATGGGCAGGCCGCCCCCCTTCAAGGCTTTGTTATCAATTATTCAACGAAAGAGATCCTGGATTCCTTCAGTCCAGACACACAGGTGCTAATTACAGCTTTAATAACTCATGTTTACACACTCCTGCTGAGCACAGCATAGCATTCGCTCAAAATATACCAAAAACATTATTCATAATGGTAGATGTGATAGCTGAGAGTTGTGTTAGTTGTATTGTATAGTAAAGGCCCTGATCAGTGCTGCCCAGTAGTGTACAACTGACTCCATTGACCTTACTAAAAACAGCGATTGATTATATGCAAATTTGTGTGAGATTAAATGGGTGTCTAGAGTGAACATGAAATAGTAGTAAGATGAAGCCTGAGCCTGACGCTGAGGTGTGGCCTGTCACTCATCTTTCTTGAGGATTTATTTTCATGCCAATAAACAGATAGCTTTAGATTTATAGGTATTCCTGCTCTTTACGTCATACATTTATTGATTTAGTAGTTGCTTTTAGCCTCAGCCAAATGAGCAACATTCTTTATTGTGGCAATGTGAAATATCATGCTGAAGACAGGAGGACCAGAACAAATGTCTTGTTATGGGTCTGTTTACACATTCTCTTTCTTGTTCTTATTTGATATCTGTAGTGTTTTCCCTCTGTTTTTCCTTCAGGAATTTAAGTTACCACACAATATTGTTGTTACAGCAGACGGGAGCGTCTTTGTTGGAGACGCAGCATCAGATTCTGTAATAAAGTTTTGTTTGTGTAAAAATACTAATGCGTGAAAATTCCAGCATAACATTTCAAATAAAAATATGAGAATGTGTTTATACAAACTTTTTTATGCAGTTAAATGCAGTTAAATTCTTATTTTGCTACACATGGTTCAATCCAAAATATCCAGAAAAAGCCCAGAAAATTTAACAGGATTTTACACAATGTAGTTCCAACTTTAAATTCCAAACTTTCCAAATTCCAAGTCTACTGGAAAACTAGAAATATTGAGTCAGTTACAATAAAATTTATTCCATTATTATAATTTTTTTTTGAGCTCCTGTTCTTATTTTGCCAAACTTCACATGATTGGTGAATCTCAGGGAAAAGTCACTTATTCTGTCATGCGTCTGCCATATAATCAGTAATATAGCAAGCCTGCAATTTCATCCTATCATTTTGTCTATTCTAACAACAAAAATTGAAACCTACATGTTTTTTTTACTCATTTCAGAGGCAGAACATCGCTCTGTTAAAAAAGGAGGAATCGAGGTCCAAGAAATTGAAGGTAGGTTGTTTGGATTGTGTTTTCTCAAGCTTCTTTGGCCCAGTCACAGGTGGAGAGCAGCAGTGCTGTTCACAAACTGTACCAGGAACATTTCAACAATTATGACCTGTGTCCCAATATTGTGTCGGCTGTTTTAAATCAAAACTAGTGATCCCAATAAATCATTTGCTGCCTAATCATTCTTTTGAGTCAGTTCTTTTTAGTGAATTGGCTGAACAAATTTGCAAAGTTGCCTGAATTGTTTGGCGATTTGGATTGGATTGATTTAGAGAAAACTTCCACTAGTGCTGTCGTGTGAATAAGGGGCCATTCCAGCGCTCCAAAGGATACACTTACTTACACAAGCATTTTGTGTTTTTTGTTTTACATAATGCATTTGTCAAATGATTGTAGATAAGGAGGATTGTTTTCTGCAGTTGTATCTGCTTTAAAAGTTAAACAGTTTTTCCACTGTACAAGGTGTGTAATTTTAAGAAGGTAGAGATATGGAACGAAATCAGTGTTTAAGCCAACATCCATCATATTCAGAGCACATTTTGTGTGCAAACCTATTTTAATGAATAATTTGTCAAGTGCTCAAGGTTGAATATGGAAGTCTTAAGAGGCCATGGATTATTAATATTTTTCTTTCTTGTTTTCTCATGATCGCGGCTTTATATTGTCTCATGATCTCAACATAACAAAAGTTATTCTGAAAGTCAGTGGTTTTCAAAGCTGACCTGGAGGACCCCAGTCCCGGTTTAAAAACTCTTGCTCTAAGTTAGACGAACTGCACCAGCAGGTGGCAGTATAGGGCTGAATATAACTGATTGGGTGTTGTATACTGTATTAGGGCCCTGCACGGGCCTCAGATATAGGTCCTAGCCCGTGCCATGTTCAACAGTTCATCAGAATTCTTGGCCCGAGTCCGACCCAAGCCTGTCTTTTTCCCCCACCTTCTCCCAAAACACTTTATACAACTGTTTCAGCTAAAATAGTTCAGTTTTGTATGTAATGTCAAAGTGATTATATTTGTAAGTTGTAAGTTTTTGTTTTTGTTAAATTTTCATAGCCTATGTTTGCTCGATTTAGCCTTCTCAAATCATCACGACTTGCCTAGAATAAAATCTATAGATATAAAACAGTTCAAGCATATCACAATGTTAGTTTAAATGTTTAACCTATAAAAATGTGCGCTATTAGACGCATAGCTAATCGTTTGTCCGGAGAGCTAAAGCGCGCTTTACAGGACATGGAGGCGCCGGCGCCATCATTTTTGCTCATAAAGGTTCTTACCTATACAAGCCTATACATCACTCGGAACTGTAAAGGGTCTACTTTTATTTGTGTGCACTCACAATATCAATGAAACATTGTGCTTTTTATCAAATAAAGGATACATAGGCCTACAGGATGCGCTTTCAGCAATCTTGGCCAGGAGCGCTTCACAATGATGGTCCGAAACTCAGCGAATACTTGCTATATACTGTATATATATATATATATATATATATATAGAGAGAGAGAGAGAGAGAGAGAGAGAGAGAGCGCTTTAAATTACTACTTTAAAAGTAAATAATTCAAATCAAAAACAAAAACTCTTTTTACAGATTTTATAAAATCCGTAAATATGCATTTCTCTCTAAAGGCACATCCAATGAGGAGATGGCGGGTCAGGATCATCATCTTCATCTTTGCGACATGGACTCAGAAAACACAAATTTATTAATTATTAATTCAATATCTCCTTTTTTTTTTAAATAGTTAAAATATCTTATCTTATAATTTCTTAATACTATTTCCCCTGACACATTTTTTGTGTTTTTTTTTGTTGGGGTTTTGCGGTTGGCTTTTTGTTTGTTTGTATTTTTTGTAATTTATTTATTATTCCAATATGCAGCTTTTCCCAAAGCATTGGGAACTTTTAGTAGCTCCCTACACTCCAACTTCCCCCTGATGCTCTGCATGGTCAACTGTCACCTGTATGCTAATGTGTGTGTATGCGTTGCATATTGCATAGGCCAGTGCAATCAGACACACCCTGTTTAGTTCTTGCAGTCTCTACTAACGAGCGGATGAGTGGAATCAGGTGTGTTAGATAAGGGAGACATACAAAAGGTGCAGGCCAGGGGCCCTCCAAGACTGGTTTGAGAAGCACTGGTATAGGCGATGTAGCCTATAATATTTATAATATAATCAGTATAACAATATTTCATACAGTAGCCTATGTGTGCTCTGCACGAGGGCACAATAAAAGGAGATTAGCTAAATGAGCCCGAGTCTGACCCGAGCCCGGTCTGTAAAAGAAAAAAAAATGTCCCAAGCCTGGCCCGAATGGACTCAGCGTGTAGTGACCCAACGGGCTTGCAGTCCTCTATACTATATATCCACCTTACTGTATGGTTTGGGACAGAATTAGGAGGACCTCTGTTACATGTTATGTCGAAATAATTAAATAAGTCGTGATCACAAGAAAACAAGAAAGAAAAATAATAGTCCATGGCCTCTTAGGACATCCGTAGTTGAAACATTTCACTTTGCTCAACTGAATTAAATGCTCCATTTTTGGCACTGCCTTTCCTTTAAGACATGTAATGTAAACACACACTATTTGCGATTATTAAAGGGGTCATATGATGCTGCTAAAAAGAACATTATTTTGTGTATTTGGTGTAATGAAATGTGTTTATGTAGTTTAAGGTTCAAAAAACACATTATTTTCCATATACTGTACATTATTGTTTCTCCTCTATGCCCCGCCTTCTGAAACATGTCATTTTTTTACAAAGCTCATTGGTGTGAAAAGCGAGGTGTGCTCTGACTGGCCAGCTATCCAGTGCGTTGTGATTGGCTGAATACCTCAAGTGTGTGATGGAAATGTTACGCCCCTTAACATACTTTGATGTCGTGTGTGCCTGACGGGTAAAATGTCAGGACACCAACACGACGAGACAAAAACAATAAAACCCATTATAAACGAGGCATTTGTTGCATCCAGTGGGGACATAATTACTGATTATAATGACTTATTCTGTGTTTTTATGCATTGCATTGCGTTGCGTTGTGTATCGCGCTGCGTAAACATAAAACAATGTCAGGATTTGTGATCTGAGAAATGACAAACAACAAGCTCTAACAGTTACTCTACTGCTCAAAACTCGTGTTTGAATCATCAGTGGCAAATTCTTTACATATGAAAACGTACTTACAGGCTGTGAGTCAGAAGCGCAAAGTCCTTGCAAAGCTGGTACTGCCCCATTTTATAGAAACAGACACCGGCATTGTAGGCTACTCTCACAGGAGTGCTGCACACTAAAATCAAAGTGGTTTCGCTTTCACAATGAAACAGCGTCTCCACAACATGGCGCCGACGGCAACAGTGATAATAAAAGTTACGCCTTCTTTCTTTGCGTGAACATTTGGGCGGAGTTATGCAAATCTTCCCACATAGTGACGTAGACATGTGGGGGTGTGTCAGAACAAGCCGTTTCAGGGCGTGTGGACGAGTCTTAATTTTTATAAAGAATATCTCTTCGGATTTAAGACTTTAGACTTTGCAACTTTACAGATCTACAGATATGACCCCTTTAAGACAGGTTGAAAAATCCTGTCAAAATGAATAAACTGAACCTCACAGTCCCTTCTTAATGCAGTGTGTAATGCACTTGCCCTACATTAAAGCACTGAAACTCCCAAAAGCAGTCAATGTCAAAGTCATGTTTCACTAATTTTCTTGACAGTTAAGCATTCCCCCAAATCCATAATTATTTTTAACTATTTCTTATCTGATTCCACCTTTCTTTTAGAAACAGAAACGTTTGTGCAGGCCAATCTGAAGCCGTTCCCCAAGCTCCCGCCTCAGCATCCAGTAGCTACAGTGCAGAAGATGCAGGAGCCGTCACAGAAGCAGCCTCCGCAGCCGCTGACAGCTCCAGAAGAGAAGAAGACGCTCAAGAGTGTGGCCAGTCAGAGCGCTCAGGGCGTGTCCACCGTCATCATCACCACTCTACTGCTCGTCCCCCTGGTGCTCGTCATCGCCATCGGTGTCTGTATCCGCTGGAAGAGGGGCCGGATGTACAGCGGTAATTATCATACAATACAGTCATGATAATTAACTACATGTGCTGTTGTATGTAGGATTGATTTTGATCGATTTCTACATTTAAGATGATTGTCAGGTGAAGTTGGAGCCTTCAGGATCAGCAGGAGGAATCCTGGGTAAAATCAGAGGTAAGAGAGAGATCCTCAGGACAGAGACCTACTGTAACGCTCAGCTTTCCATGCAGTCGTAGCTTTTTCTTTTGGTCGGTTCCTGGAGCGTTTAAACACAACCGTCTTTGGTGTAACCGTACCGCTACATTCAAATCAGATTTCAAGCACATTTTACTTTGTGTTTCAGATATTTTAATACACGGAAGTACTAGCAGAAAACATATATAGTTTCAAAAAATTTACATTTATGTCTAGAGAATAACCTTTTAAACAATTTGACAGTGTTTTATCCACATCAAACACACATTGTGTAGGTCAGTGTTATTTTAGCCCCATTGATTTACTGTTATATTTAAATTTTTTATATTTTATGGGGAGACGTTTTGATGTCCTTCTAATTTTAAAGTTTTAGTAATTTTGTTTTGTCATTTTTATTAGTTTATTTTATATATCTATAGTTTTTAATAAAGTTTTAGTTATTTTAGTACTTAAACTACATGAAACTAAAAAGTTGAATTTGAGGTTTCTGTAAATGTTGGGTATTTTATTTTGAGTAATCAAAATGTTTTTTCACTGTATTCTTTTTAGTTAGCCTTTTATTTTACTCAAGTCAAGTCACCTTTATTTGTTTAGCGCTTTATACAATGCAGATTGTGTCAAAGCACTTTACAATGTCAAACAGGAAAATAGTTTGTCAGTAATGCAAGAAAAGACAGAGTCATTTTCCAGCTAATCGTCATCCAGTTCAGTGCTTAAAACCGTTTATTGTACACCTGTTGTTAGATGTTGCAAGGGTTGAGAGTAAGTCTCTTTCTCACACACAGGCAAAGCTGCAGGAAGCCTGAACCTGGGGAATTTCTTTGCCACCCACAAAGGCTACACCCGGCACGGCTTCGACAGGCTCAGCACCGAGGGAAGTGACCTGGAGAAAGACGACGAGGACGGCACCGACTCCAAGAACGAGGAGTACACTGCTCCGCCGGCCCCCATGTCCTCGTCCTAATGAGCCCACGCTTGACGGTCTTTCTGCTAGCGCTGTCGGGATGTACTTTAATCACCTCTGTATTCATTTGTATCGGCTGCTGAAACATTTTATCTGGTGTGAAAATGTTCTCCCTGAGACCTACAACTGCCACTTTAATTTATGATTTTACTACGTAGAGATTCAGAGCACTGGTCATTTTGATGATAGACTACTCATTATTATTTTTAACAGGAGTGTAAAGGTAGATTATTTATTTAGTTCTAATGATGAACAGCTGTTTTATCTCTTCCAGTAATTTAGCAGTGCAATTAATATATCATTGATCCAGGCATTTTGTGTCCTAACATTTCTGTATGTCTGTGCCTTCATGTATTTCGCCTTCTGCAGCACCTATATATTACTACAGATGTGCCACATATTTAAGAGCTGCTACTGTCACCTGTGATTTGAGGGTTTTTTTTGTTTTGTTTTTTATCTGATAAAATTTTTTAAAAAATGATTACAAATTTAAGGCTGTATTTACTACATTTTCAAAGCTAATGTGAGATGTGTCTGATATTTGTTGTGATACTGAGGTTTTATTGCAAGAAAACAATTTTCAGTAACAATGTTATTTGTGTAATAAAGTGTCTGCAAAGCATCACCTCTTTTTACCAGTTGTATGATCTTAAATGTATGTTGAGAATTAATTTCAGAATATTCACACTACTGTACACTGAAAACAAATATATATTCATAGAAAGAGATAGATCGAAAAAAAATCTGAAGTTCTGTGAACTGCAAACCTGTTCCTATGTAATAAATCTCACAAATGTGGATGTCCAAAGTAGATTCTAACATAACCTTTCAATAAATGTGTTGAGATGTCGTGAAATCAATGGTCAAGTCAATAGAATATCACTACTTTAGAATATTACTACTAGGTAACAGAGGGTAAGATTAAATCTGGTTATTTAATCTGGAAGAGACCCGGGAGCCAAGAGCCATCCTCACATCCAGATAAGTAGAACTTGATGAAAGTGCTAGGAGAGGACTAACCTGCCACAGCACAGACATCTCCTATCAAAGGCTCTTTAAAGAGAGCCTGAGAAAAAGCCATTGCGCTCTTAGAATAAGCATGCACCATTTGAAGCGAAGTCACACCACGCGCCTCATAGGCTAAAGATATAGTCACTATCTGACCCCGCATAACAGGGGAGAAAGCCTCCAACCACTTGCTGAAAGTGAAAAGGAGTCGAAGCAGCCTTAGGATTAACTAGGCCTAGGAAGCAGTAAGACTTAACCAGCCTCGGGGCAAACTCCATACAAGAAGAGCTGACAGAGCCTGCAGATCCTCAGTCCTCTAATAGAGGATAGGATTACCAAAAAACTGCTTAAGATTGCAAAGTTATCTGACAGACTTAAACGGCTCAAATGGATGGCCTGTCAGGTCTTCCAACTGAAAAATAAATACCAAAAAGGAATCTGTGCTGGGCGGAAAGACCTAAGCCGTCTCGTCCCTGCATGAAACAGAAAACCAGAGGGTAACATCCCACTGAAACACGTCTATGGGTAATGCTCAGCAGATCTGGCAGCCACATAAACCTGTGGCAGGTCCCTACAGGGTAATGGACTGGGTCCAGATTGTGTCCACTTAAGGGTATACAGCGTCTCATGGAGGGAGCCCTGAATTAAGAATATAATGTCAGTAATCTCTGCCAAGAGACCGGAACACATTACAACTTAGCTCAGGGGCCACACCCATTAGTTCACTCAATTGGGTAAGAACGGTTTTAGTGCCAGAACGCTGCTCCAAACAGTTTGTGTGATTCAGCTAATATCAGCCACTCGTCAAGTTAACTCAAAACTCAGACACACCGCCACAACAGGGCCAGAGACACATCCATTCACTTTGCGTTAGAGGCCAGTTCAGTGGAAGAATACAGTATTGGCAAGCTTTATTCCAAAAGCAAACCTGAGGAGCTTCCTGTGTCTCTTGACGATCTGGATGCAGAAGTATGCATCCATAGATCGATGGTCACAAACCAATCTCTGGTTCAGATAGAGACAGGATGAACTTCTGCGTCAGCATCTTGACATTGCTTACTTCCATTAATTCCATTCTCTCACTCTCTGAACAGTCGGGCACATCATCATAACCTCAAGCGTCGAGCTCGTGCAGCACCTCGGCAACCGCAGAACTAGAACAGCAGGGGTTGAATGAACATCTCTCCTTCCTCAGAAAGACTGTTGTCTCTGTAGCGACCATTTTCCTTAAGGCTTGTTTTCCCATCATTCTGCCAGGCTGAAAGAACAACCTTCACTGAAGTTTGAAATCCATTCCAAAAACTTTTTGTGGACGGAACAGCAGCATGGCCTTCTCCAGCAGCAATGTACTCACCGTCTGGGCTCAGATATGCAAAATCCACTAACCAATTTTCATTGGCGTTTTCTCTTAAACTCAGAGATGATTGGCCTCCCAAGTGAGACCCCATATGTTATTCGACATAACGTATCCGTTCCCTCCATCAGGGAATGAGGGTTACTTACGTAACTGAGATGTTTATCAATGATTGTTACAACATGGTTGTAATTCCTGAATGCTTTGGAATGCAGACCTAAGGTCTATTTTTAAAGAAAACTTTTTTTAAACTTTTATTGATCTAGATTTCCTATGCAGTTTTAAATGCTTCCTGTGAGCTGAACAAAGAATGTAGGAACAAAGACAACTCATCTAAATATTCACAACAAACACCCTTTCAACATGAACAAGAAATAAGACCTACACTTCCACTACTTCTCCCCACAGCTTCTCAAAAGTTTGTATCCCACAGGATACACTCTCAGAAAAAAAGGGTACAAAAGTTGTCACTGGGGTGGTGGTACCTTTTCAAAAGGCACACCTTTGTACCTAAAGAGTCCATATAGGTACCTGACAGGTACATATTAGTTCCTAAAGTGTACATATTAGTACCTAAAAGACACAAAAGTGCACCTTTTGAAAAGGTACCGTCCCAGTGACAACTTTTGTACCTTTTTTTTTTTATATACGGATGACCTACTATTTTCGCCCAGATTCTGCATATCTACTCAAGACAGTATGCCATTTCGGATGCAGACTATGTTTATTTCATACATTGAGCCTGTCCCAGCACCCACACTTGCGGTCTGTGCACTTGTCTACTTGCATGACGCATTTCCTGTATTTGGCCCGAGTGCTCAAGTGGGCTGAAGACTGTCCAAATACCCACACTTGAGGTCTTGGCCACTTGAGAGCGCATGCACAAGACTGTCCGATGTCGTAAAAACACCAAAGCGCAGTGCCCTTAACGCCATTCTAGATTCTCACTCCAGAACGCTATTTGAGGCTAAGCGTATCCCATCATCCATTATGTTCATTCATGTATCATAAAGTGTTGCACGTTTTATGGGTGAAAAGATGAGTTTGTGTATTTTGTAACATTAACTTCTGCTTTTTATTGCTTACAAGCACCTCAATTATTAAATGTGTCGTCTGTTATAGAGACTACTGGACATTTAGAGGTTTATTTTTAAAATGCAAAGTACTGAAAATAAAAATTAAGCTCTGTAAATACTTGCATTTTTATAAAACTTTAAGTGTGTCCCATCAGGTAATGAAAAGTTCTATACACACTTGTGGTTTTCATGCTCACTTGGGACAAATACAGGAAATACGTCATGTAAGTAGACAAGTGGTCAAGCGCAAAGACCGCAAGTGTGGGTATTTGTAAAACCCAAGACCTGACTTCATGAACCATTGGGACCACTGATCGATCTATATATATATATATATATATATATATATATATATATATATATATATATATATATATACATTTCAAATACCCACTTTTGCCACCAGCAAACCATAAAGGCTGATTTATAGGCTATGCATCAGTTTTCATTTATACTTCTGCATTGTTGTCAAGTCATCTTTATTTATATAACGCTTTAAACAAAAAAGATTGCGTCAAAGCAACTGAACAACATCAATTAGGAAAGCAGTGTGTCAATAATGCAAAATGACAGTTAAAGGCAGTTTATCATTGAATTCAGTTTAAATAGTATCTGTGCAATAATTTGCAATCAAGTCAACGATATCGCTGTAAATGAAGTGTCCCCAACTAAGAAAGCCAGAGGCGACAGTGACAGAATGGAGAAAAATACCTTGGGAGAAACCAGGCTCAGTTGGGGGACCAGTTCTCCTCTGGCCAGACGAAACCAGCAGTTCAATTCCAGGCTGCAGCAAAGTCAGATTGTTCAGAAGAATCATCTGGTTCCTGTGGTCTTGTCCCGGTGGTCATCTGAGACAAGGTCTTTTTCAGGGGATCTGTCTCTGGGGCTCTAGTCCTGGTCTCTGCTGTCTTTCAGGGCTGTAGAGGTCCTTTCTAGGTGCTGATCCACCATCTGGGCTGGATACATACTGGATCCGGGTGACTGCAGTGACCCTCTGACTTGGATACAGGCTGGATCTGGTGGCTACGGTGACCTCGGAATAAGAGAGGAACAGACTAATATGAGCATAGATGCCATTCTTCTAACGATGTAGCAAGTACATCGGGTGTTATGGGAAGTGTTCCCGGTTCCGGTTTACCTAATTAATGCAGCCTAAAAATCCTTTAACGGATTTGGATATTAGAAGTGTATTAGTATGTTATGTGTAAGCCAGGACGGAGCGGACGTGAAGGACTATAATGTAACAAGAGCTCGTTCAAATACTGAGGTGCTAAACCATTCAGGGCTTTATAAGTAATAAGCAAGATTTTAAAATCTATACGATGTTTGATAGGGAGCCAGTGCAGTGTTGACAGGACCGGGCTAATATGATCATACTTCCTGGTTCTAGTAAGAAGGCTTAGACAGCATTCTAGGTCATTACATGCAAAGCTTTTAGGCCCTATAATTAACACCTCTGTTTTTTCAGAATTTAGCAGTAAGAAATTACTCGTCATCCAGTTTTTTTATATCGACTATGCATTCCGTTAGTTTTCCAATTTGGTATGTTTCGCCGGGCCACGAAGAAATATAGAGCTGAGTATCATCAGCATAACAGTGAAAGCTGTTATGAATGTTTCCTGATGATATCTCCCAAGGGTAACATGTAAAGCGTGAAGAGTAACGGCCCTAGTACTGAGCCTTGTGGTACTCCATTCTGCACTTGTGAACGATATGATACCTCTTCATTCACTGCTACGAATTGATGGAGGTCATATAAGTATAAGATTTAAACCATGCTAATGCACTTCCATTAATGCCAACAAAGTGTTCTAGCATATGCAAAAGAATAGTGTGGTCAATAGTGTAGAACGCAGCACTAAGATCCAATAGCACTAATAGAGAGATACAACCACGATCAGATGGTAAGAGCAGGTCATTTGTAACTCTAAGGAGAGCAGTCTCTGTACTATGATACGGTCTAAATCCTGACTGGAAATCCTCACAGATGCCATTTTTGCCAGGTTTTGGGGACATACCCTAATAACAATGAGGAATTAATAATAGTCAGAAGAGGATCTATGACTCCTGGAAGCACCTCTTTTAGGAGCTTAGATGGAATAGGGTCTAACATACATGGTGTTGGTTTAGATGATTTAACAAGTTTATACAATTCTTCCTCTCCTATAGTAGAGAATGAGTGGAACTGTTCCTCAGGGGATCTATAGTGCACTGTCTGATGTGATACTGTAGCTGATGGCTGCATGGTTACAATTTTATCTCTAATAGTATCGGAGTGGACGTGGAGGACTATAATGTAACAAGAGCTTGTTCAAATACTGAGGTGCTAAACCATTCAGGGCTTTATAAGTAATAAGCAAGATTTTAAAATCTATACGATGTTTGATAGGGAGCCAGTGCAGTGTTGACAGGACCGGGCTAATATGATCATACTTCCTGGTTCTAGTAAGAACTCTAGCTGCTGCATTTTGGACTAACTGGAGTTTGTTTACTAAGCGTGCAGAACAACCACCCAATAGAGCATTACAATAGTCTAACCTTGAGGTCATAAACCCATGGATTAACATTTCTGCATTTGACATTGAGAGTATAGGTCATAATTTAAATATATTTTTGAGATGGAAAAATGCAGTTTTACAAATACTAGAAACATGGCTTTCTAAGGAAAGATTGCTATCAAATAGTACACCTAGGTTCCTAACTGATGACGAAGAATTGACAGAGCAGCCATCAACTCTTAGACAGAGTTCAAGGTTATTACATGCAGAGTTTTTAGGTCCTATATTTAACACCTCTGTTTTTTTTTTTTTCAGAATTTAGCAGTAAGAAATTGCTCGTCATCCAGTTTTTTATATCAACTATGCATTACGCTAGTTTTTAAATTGGTATGTTTCGCCGGGCCATGAAGAAATATAGAGCTGAGTATCATCAGCATAACAGTGAAAGCTAACACCGTGTTTCCTGATGATATCTCCCAAGGGTAACATTTAAAGTGTGAAAAGTAACTGCCCTAGTAGTGAGCCTTGAGGTACTTCATACTGCACTTGTGATCGATGTGATACCTCTTCATCCAGTGCTGCAAATTGATGGCGGTCAGATAAGTATGATTTGAACCATGCTAATGCACTTCCATTAATGCCAACAAAGTTTTCTAGTCTATTCAAAAGAATGTTGTGGTCAATAGTGTCAAACGCAGCTCTAAGATCCAGTAGCACGAATAGAGAGATACAACCACAATCAGATGATAAGAGCAGGTCATTTGTAACTCTAATTAGAGCAGTCTCAGTACTATGATACGGTCTAAATCCTGACTGGAAATCCTCACAGATACCATATTTCTCTAAGAAGGAATATAATTGTAAGGATACTACCTTTTCTAGTATCTTGGACAGAAAAGGGAGATTTGAGATTGGTCTGTAATTAACTAGTTCTTTGGGGTCAAGTTGTGTTTTTTTAATGAGAGATTTAATAACAGCCAGTTTAAAGGTTTTGGGGACATATCCTAATGACAATGAGAATTAATAATAGTCAGAAGAGGATCTATGACTTCTGGAAGCACCTCTTTTAGGAGCTTAGATGGAATAGGGTCTTACATACATGTTGTTGGTTTAGATGATTTAACAAGTTTATACCATTCTTCCTCTCCTATAGTAGAGAATAAGTAGAACTTTTCCTCAGGGGATCTATAGTGCACTGTCTGATGCGATACTGTAGCTGTTGGCTGCATGGTTACAATTTTATCTCTAATAGTATCAATCTTGGAAGTAAAGTAGTTCATAAATTCATTACTGCTGTGCTGTTGGGAAACGTCAACACATGTTGATGCTTAATTTTTCATTAATTTAGCCACTGTATTGAATAAATACCTGGGGTTATGTTTGTTTTCTTCTAAAAGAGATGAAAAGTAATCAGTTCAAGCAGTTTTTAATGTTTTTCTGTAGGACAGGTTACTTTCCCACCAAGCAATACGAAATACCCCTAGTTTTATTTTCCTCCAGCTGCGCTCCATTTTCTGGGCTGCTCTCTTCAGGGACTGTTTTCCTTAATCTTCCTTAAGCGTAAAGGAGTAACTGTATCAAAAATGCTAAAAAAGAGGGAGTCTGTTAAATCATCAAGTTGTTCTGAGGTTTTGGATATGCTAAGGCAGTGGTTATCAAACCTTTCCATGAAGTACCCCCAGCGCTGCACATTTTGTATGTCTTCCTGTATCTGACACACCCACTTCAGGTCTTGCAGTCTCCACTAATGAGCTGATGAGTTGAATCAGGTGTGATATACAGTATGAGGAAGACATACAAATACGCAGGGCTGGGGGTACTCCAGGACAGGTTTGAGAACCACCGTGCTAAGGAATTGGGATAAATCAGGAAGATTACTTACAAAGCCATCTTTTGTGGTAGAAGTGATGGTTCTACCATTCTTGTAATAAGGAGTAGAATTTACAGTTTTAGCCATATGAAGTTTGCACAACACTAAATAATGATCTGAGACATCATTGCTTGGCTGCATAATTTCAACACCATCAACATCAATTCCATGTGACAGTATTAAATCTAGAGTATGATTTCAACAATGAGTAGGTCCTGAGACGTGTTGTCTAACCCCAATAGAGTTCAGAATGTCTTTATTTAACCTGGTATCAGTGATACACACGTAAGTGATGCAATGATATAAATCACATAGAGATGAATACATGTAATAAGGCATACAATGAAATATTTGTATTTCATAACTGACAATTCAATGTAGTGTTAGTTTTATCCTAGAGAAAAAGATCATGAGGAACATGAAAGCAAGGTTAACTCAAGCTAGGGTTGACATTCTGTTGCATATTGTTAAAAATATGAATATTCATAATACCATCATCAGTAACACGTCAATAACATAATGGCGCAAATTGTTCATAGTTTTCTAAACAGCTCTGTGTCTATTTTGGAAGCAAGCTAAATTGAAGCCGTGTTCACTGGAAACGTTACAGCTGCACATTGACGAACCACAGACCAATCAGATGTGAGCTTGAGGCAAAAAATCAGCAGCATTACAATGAAAAGGGAAATCCATTAGAAAATTATTTTACACAATGCTACAACTTACCATATAAATGTTTCAAAACAACAGCAACATATTATATCAGTTAGGCAAAAGGAAGGCACATGGCAGTGTGACATCTCAAAGTGCTGACAGCTTTTTAAAGGGAGCAGTCTAGTGTTACCATACATATCTGCGGAAGCTTGCAATCCCATTAAAATGCCAAATGAAAAGTTCATCACAGTCAAATTAACATGGCCTGAAAAGATGACACTAAATACAGTAGCTTAGGGCCGTCTCCAAAGCACCTGCATCAGTTTGAATGTTTTACTGAGGTCGATAGTCGCTCTGCTGCAGCATGTAACTTAAGGCGAAGGTGGGCGGATCCTCTGCGACAGGAGACGTCTCCTCCTGCACTGGACAGAAAGTAAGAGAGGCTCCATCGCATTCCTGACTGAGGACGCCCAGCTCGAGTTCTCGGCCTTGTCTGAAGTATGAGCTCCTGGACTGGCCGCCGCTCTCGCTGAGATGCTCTAGATGTTCCTCGCTGTCCAGAAGCGGCTGTGTGGAATCAGAGCGAGTGAACACTGGAGGCTGATGGTTGGAAGTCTGGCCCTTGTAGGCACCTGCCACCACTGAGGAGTACTGCACGGTGCTGGCCGTGGTCTGGCCCGAGTCACCCGAGTCGCTGTCCGACACGCTGTGGTGGGGCGAGGACATGCAGGACGAGCCTCCGATGCCACTGCTGTGCTCCTCAGAGAGATACTTGTTCTTCTTCAGTGGCAGCACGGTTTTGTCTTCCTCGCACATACACTTGCCGTCAAAGATGTCCACTTCCACCACACTAACATCTTCTTTGGGCACATCAGTCTGTTGAGAGGGTCACATACTGTTAGCTTTGTGTGGCAGACCATAAGAACCTCCTAACAGACCGGATCTACAGTTTTGAGCAATATGCCATTATGTGGTCAGAATCGTGTTTTGTGTTGCAATATACATGAACATGTTACAATGAAAATGAACATGTCCAGTTCATAAGACAACAAAAAACATTTTTTCCAATAATATTTTTCATTATTCAATTCTCATTTTCTTCAAGCAAAAAAAAAAAACAACAAAAAGAAACTTAAATTGTAAAACACTTTGACACGGACATCTCTCTATATATACAATATATATATATATATATATATATATATATATATATATATATATATATATATATATATATATATATATAACTGTATTTATATATATATGTATGTATGTATTTGTTTTTTATGTATTCATTCTGGTTTCATTAATTTCATTACCGATTTTTAACGATTAATGATTTTGAGGAAAAATGTATGAAAGTAAATTTTTATTGCATATATTGCCTTAAAGGGATAATTCACACAAACATAAACATTTTGTCATGATACGTATTAACAGCTAACTATATATACTGTACATTACAGAGAATTTGAGAGTTTCTATGTGCATAACTGCCACGACAACTTCATAATGAAACGGAATCTTTATGGACATGTTTTTGTGAGATTCATCCATGATTTTGATGCTTTGCAGCTCTCTGACCTTTATGGGGAAATCAGGTGACCAGTGGGCAATCGAGCTGTCAGACGGGTCTGGAACCTGCGGCCACAACAGCTTCTTAATCCTGAACAGAGACCAGAAAATAAGGAGGTTAACACCACACAGCACCATTAACTGCTGTTATCATGTTATTCAATCTTCATAAAATATTCAGAACAGTTTCTCTTTCTGTATTAAATCAAGCAATGTCATAAAATTCATCATGATTTAAATGCAGCTTTTCATTTGGTGCAAGTTACTTTAAAGAGCATGTCATTAGTTTCACAATCCTTCTATATTTTGAATGATGAAAAGGAACTGTTAAGAAGTGACAAAAGTGCCATTAAAAGTATAATAAAATTAGTGTGCAGGACTCTAAAATATACATAATGTTGCACATAGTGAAATTTAGTTACAGGACATCCACAGCAGGAATCAGTTATGTTTGGTATCATTGACATCATTTAACTTGCCATACTGAAATATACAAGAAAGAATGAGGATCAAAGGCTCGCCAGAGAAGATTATCAATAAATAATAACTAGCTTTATGGTATGTTTTGGTGCATTTTGAATGCCAGACAGCACCTGGTTATCATTCACGGTCATTACATATAAAAAAGCAGCATGAAAATTTCACTAAACTTCTCATTTGTGTTCCACGGAATTTTTTTTTTTTTTTTTTTTTCGCCCTTCTGGGAGCTCGACAAATGTGAACTGCTGTTTTATGGAACAAAACTTGCATGAAGATATTTGTAAAATGCATGGAACAACATAACAGTCAGTAATAACAGAATGATCATTTTCCTTTTTATGAAGAAATGCTTAATTACTAACTCATTTAAATGGTTTCTACTGTTATTGATTGTATTGCAAAATCTTTCTTGTTTTCAATTAGTAAAAAATTCAAATGAGTGGAAAAACGTGACTAGTTTTGAATTGATTACTTTCTAAATTGCGTACAATGTGCACAATGACACAGTTTACAAAGAATAGTTAGGCAATAAGCCACTATTAGCCAATCTTGTGTAAGTATTTCCAGACCATGGCTTCTCCAAAGTGAAATGAATTGCTGAATTAAAGTTGAATTCTTGCTTTGTGTTTCATTTTGAGTGGTGAAAAGCACTGACTCACACTTCTCTTTTCCGAAGGCATAACATTACAAAGACAGTCAGGAACAGGAAGCTGAGGCAAACCACCACTACAATCACCTCCACCTCTCCATCGCCTACAGTCAAGAGAACAAGCTCACATCAAAGCATCAGCACACGTCACATCCTTCAGTAGCTTATGCAGCTCCATGCATGTGACTGCTTCTTGTGAAAATTGCAATGCATCATCAAGCACTTCAGAAGAAAAATGAGCACAAAAGACATACCGTATTTCATGGTTTTGAACGTACAATCCATGCCTTTTACAGAGCCTGCTACTGTTGACACCATGACGTTAACCACATAATCGGTTTCACTGGCCAGACCCATCAGCACATATGAATGGACATTAGGGCCCACCGTCACAGGTACTAAACACATTCGACAAAGATCAGATTTCATCACACATTCCTCATGCATTTAACATATGCATTTAACATACGTTTCCATTTCTTAGTGTTCCCGATGGCATAGAATATGGTGTAGTTGGTGATGAATCCATGCTGTATGTCCAGTGGAATCTCCTCCCAGGTCAGCTCAGCACTGTTCTTCTTGAATTTGTCTACTTTGACAGTAGGACCCCTTTCTGGAGCTAGATAAAAATATAACATCAATAACACAAGGCTGTTATACGAGAGTACTTCAGTGCATGAGAACACTGCATTAACTTTAAGATACATACTTCCTTGTTGAACGTAGGCTGGTCTGGTTACGGGACGTCCTGCTTGGAAGTGTGTCTTGTTCTTGTAAATTGGATACACTGATATGTTGTACCGCTTTAATTTCTCCAAATCACCTTGGGAAGGGGGGAAAGACAATTGGTCACCTACATTGCTCCCAAAAAGATTGGTTTCACAGTGAAACTGCAGACATCCGCTGAGCTTTCACACCGACAGCACTTATGCTCTATAACAGACCTGTGGCTCTATCTCATTTCTGGCAGAATCTGCTTTGATAACAGTTATGAATTATTTGAAAATGTCATTTTTTTGGCACTGGGCCAATATTAGGAGTATATTCTAAAATCACATTTGTGACCCTGGACCACAAAACCATTCATAAGGGTTAATTTTTCCACAATTGAGATCTATACATCATCTAAAGTTGAATAAATAAGCTTTCCATTGATGTATGGTTTGTTATGATCAGACAATATTTGGCTGAGATACAACTGTTTGAAAATCTGGAATCCGAGGGGAGCAAAAGGTTATAAATATTTAGATATTGGGATTTTAAGTTGTCCAAATGAAGTTCTTAGCAATGCATATTACTAATCAAAATTAAGTTTTGATATATTTACGGTTGGAAATTTACAAAATATCTTCATGGAACATGATCTTTACTTAATATCCTAATGATTTTTGGCATAAAAGAAAAATCAATCATTTTGACTCATACAATGTATTCTTGGCTATTGCTGCAAATATACCCCAGCGACTTAAGACTGCTTTTGTGCTCCAGAGTCACATATATATTTTTCAAATGTTGTACTTTAATTTTTAGCATTGAGCCAAGAACAGACTCAGCATCAAAACTTGCAGCGCTTCCTTTGCGAAACAGTGCTTTTGACATCACGCTTGCAAAATAAAGATGCAATACTTACAGACGTATGAAACAGGTCTAATTCATACTAAACAAGTTGTTTACTGACTGACACTATTATATACAGCACAGTGTGGGGAAAGTTAATACTCACTAGCTACGTAATCACTAGCTACTAATCTTCAACAGTGTAATGAAACTACTCTTAATTCTTTCAAATACGTTATGTAAAATTGCGTAAATTATTCTTGAAGGGATAAAGTTACATTCAACATTAGATGTTACATTTTTATGTTTAAGCCACTATTGTTTTTATATAGAATTGTTATATTGTCCATAATTACATCAGAAGTAAATATAATTAAAATACAGAAAAATTAAGAGTAATCCCTTACTTTACTCTTTCAAGCGAAAAGTCAATACATTACAGTAATTATTATTATTTACAGTAGTAATGCATTACACCCAACAAGTTCTTTTTAATAGAACTTCTACAAACAAAATGTATTTTTTAAGAATGAATAGATGTTTAAATAAAATGGTCAAATTGAAATTTTTTGGACTGTAATACTGAACCAATAACTGTAATACACTTGGCTAAATTCAACATATTTACTATTGTTAACTTCATCCTGCAGATGCGCCACCAATAATCAGCAGATTAAAATAAATAAATATGTACAGATTCCATGTGGGTCAGCTTATTAGCCAGCAGATCTTCAGAAAATATAGAGTTGGTACCCCTTATTGTGGTGTTGGTGACACTGCTAGAGACTCGCTGCCACTCCGTCTGAAGCTGGGGGATGTTCACCCACTCCAGCAGGTATTCAGAGAGATGTAAGCCATCACAAAGAGACGTGACAGCAGTCCACTCCACCTGCAGCTTTTCATCACGCACCGACCAGCTCATATTCTCCACACCAGGAGGCTCTACTCAATCACAAACACACCACACATTACACCTTTCACACTAAACATGCATTTGACAAATAATTTATTTCAACTCTCCTATTGTCCTAAAACTGCACCCATCTGTAATCGTTGGGTCAAATTTGATGGGTCCCTTTTCCAGGTCAATTAAAATGATCTTGTCATATCATTTTAGTTTCTCAGAGAACCTATCAATATGGCTGACTTTGCACATCACAACACAAAAATCTATTTTTGTGCACTTATAATCAGGTGAAGTACTCCAGGTGTTTTGGAAAGCGCTCAGTGGCTTTAGCCACACTATACCCTATCATATACAACATAATTTGCAAGTAGCTGAATCTTAAAAAATCTTTAAAAATTACTGTAAAAAAAACTGTAAAATGATATTCTGGGGCCATATTTTATACATAGATTCACAAAAAAAGGAATTTAACAGCCAAAAAATCTAGATTCTGTGAGCGCTTATTTTGAATGTCAATTTTATTTTATTTTATTTTATTTTATTTTATTTTATTTTAAAAAGCAGCTATCCATTTGTTTGGATGATATCACAAAGGCTGGTTCAAGTGCCAAAAATAAAAAGTGTTGCCTTTAGAGCATATTCTTCATCAAAAAAGGGGGGCACAGCTAATCTGAGGACAACAGAAGGGTTCAAACTTTATCCAAAAACACTGCAGTCTTTAACATACCTTGACCTGATCTTGGAATGAATAAAGTTGCTTTAGGAGACGCTCCAACTGAATTGCTAACAATTAGTTCAATACTGGCTGTTTTTTCTGGTGGCAGCTCCATCGAATACATCTGGCTGATATTATCTGTTTTTATATTGTAGCTTTTAAACATCACATCATCTTGAAAGATATTCAGGTAATATCCCATTACTTTTCCATTCATTTTTACAGGAGCCTGTAACAGAAGACAATATGAAAACCTTGCAAACAGCAATTAAATAAGACACTACATAGATTAACACTATTACTGATATTTTAGCACATGTAAGGTGAAAAAAAGGAATTTACCTTCCATACTAAAGTGACATTTCTATTATTAGAACTGGGCTGGATGATTCTCCAAAGATCTGGTGCGCTTGCTGGCTCTGAGAAAATAAGATTCAATAACATCAGAATGCTGGGAAGTAATTAAGCAGTGATGCTACTAACTTAACTGTGCATTTCAGTAGCCTGACAATAGTTTTAACATCCCTGTTTTTTATGGAAGCAGATTAGTCTCAAATATAATTCACGCAAAAAACACGATTCACACATGCATAGACAATTTCACATGCATGAAACCTAATTCACATACACACAAAAAAAATTCACGTACGTGAAAAAAAATATATATTCACAAAAAGCAATTCACATGCGCAAAATAAAAATTATATATTCATAAAATACATTTCACAAATGCAAAACACAATTCGTAGATATACAACTGTGCACAAAAAAACCTTTGAATGTTTAAAATGTACGAGTGTCTGAATGTACAAATCGTCATTAACTACGAATCCACTCGGATTTGTGTGTGTGTGTTTTTGAGACTTTCCTGGCAGAGCTCTCTTTCCCACGTGGGTCTGTCGTACTCTTTAGCCAATCAGATGCGAGCTTACCATTCAACCAATCATATCATAAGCCACTGAGAGTGCATTCAGAAGCTCGCAGGCAATCGGGGATACGTCAAGAGAGAAGCCCATAGAAGCCCTGGCGTTACATTTTAAAATACTATACAAAATAATAAATCAGAATACTTACTCCTGCTCACACTCACGCCAAAGAACTCCCCGCTCAAGCTCGCCGTCTCTGCAAGATTAACGATGGCAGTTTGCACGCACAGCTACTAGAAGATTTACATCTGTCAGACAGGTTGCTGACGTCATCAAGCTTAGTTTGAGTCTGCGCGTCAGAAATGGAAGTGCTAAAAATCGCTAAAAATGGGCTTCACTTGTCTCAACTGAGTTCCAGTTGGGTCGCTGTGTCCATTTCTTTTACTGTCTATGGGATTACTGATGTAAAGGCTTAATTTCCGTTCTAATTAATCCATATTGCGCAAAAGGTGCGCAGAATCGTGCTCCTTGAATGCACTCTCAGTGGCTTATGATATGATTGGTTGAATGGTAAGCTCGCATCTGATTGGCTAAAGAGTACGACAGACCCTCGTGGGAAGAGAGCTCTGCCAGGAAAGTCTCAAAAACACACACACACAAATCCGAGTGGATTCGTAGTTAATGACGATTTGTACACTCAGACACTCGTACATTTTAAACATTCAAAGGTTTTTGTGCACAGTTGTATATCTACAAATTGTGTTTTGCATTTGTTAAATTTATTTTATGAATATATAATTTATTTTGCGCATGTGAATTGCTTTTTGTGAATATATATTTTTTTTCACGCACGTGAATTTTTTTTGTGTGTACGTGAATTAGGTTTCATGCATGTGAAATTGTCTATGCATGTATGAATCGTGTTTTTTGCGTGAATTATATTTGAGACTAATCTGCTTCCATAGTTTTTAATGTCATGCTGTCCGCACACACTTCACTGTCAGGCAAGCCGAGAGAATAATCAAACTCACTCTCCTACATATTCTGTGATGGAAATTCTGATTAATTCTGATTCTATTCAGTCGGTCTCTCAAATGTAAAATCCAATTCATTTCTGAGTCGAGTAAAACCATATGTTCAGATTCCATCTCTGCATGCTTCATGAAACAGAGCCTGTTCTCTGTTGTCCTTAAAAAAGAAAACTCTTCAAAACAACACATTTTGCCTAAAGGCGAGTAATAGTAAAGATTTACTAGTAGTAGTGTTAGAGAAGCTAACTAGTTTTTTAAAGGGCAGCTTAACTATTTTAGTAAGCTAGTTTCAGAGTAGCTTCCCCAATACTGTTCTTAAGGGATATTTATTTTATAACCCAATTTTAGGATCCTTCCATCAACCTTTTTAGAGATTTTCAATCACTAGATGAATAATACAGGTCATACTGGCTTCTGCGGTGTTTCCTGTGATGCTGGCGCTCCAGTCACTCCAGTAACCGCTGTAATTTTCCTCAATGCATCGCATCTGCACCACGTATTGAGTGTAAGGCTCCAGAGACTGCAGTATGTACGACTCATTGCCCCCTCTGGTCAAGTTCTTGGGCACCTAAAAGATTCAAGAACACATAAATAAACAGCGTCTTTTTTTTTTTTCTTTTTTGAGGTGAGGACTAAATTATATGCAAGATGAATATATTCCATTGTTTGAAATAAGAACCCGCTCCCAACCCCTTGAGCCATAATAGGGCTTTTCACACCTGAAATGTTTAACCCAGGGCCATTCTAAACCCTGGATAAACCCACTTTTAACACCATTCATGCTTCACACATTAATCTTCACGGGTCTCCATAAGCTTATGTTATTGCTTATGTTAACATATGAGGCACGTGTTTTCAGGTGTCAGTTGCTATGCATCTAGCATTAACATTTTAACACTGCTTTGTTTCACACTTTACAAGTTTAGCACTGCAACACCACAAAAGCTAACCCCGCTTCTGAAGTACACGTGTGAAACACACCTGAGGTTAAAGACGGGGGTTCAGAACGATGATGAGCCAGGCTTAATCGCAGTGTGAAAAGCCCTTATGAAATGTTTTGGTAAGCAAATAAAATGTTGGATAGGTCAAACAAAATCCAATCACACCAAGTTTTTCACTAACAATCATTATTAACAGTACACAAAAATGTTTTCTTTTGTCCTGACCATTTTAAAATCTGAATTGCTTTTGGCTTTCCCATACCTTCACCCAAACATCGGATGCTGCTTTGCGGTATCTGATGGCATAAGAAAGCGTCAAAACATTCTTTTTAATGAGATGTTTCCAAGTAACCATGAGAGATGTGGGGATGTTCACTTCAGTGAGGACTTGGATATTCGATGGTGGATTTGGTTTTGCTACAAAACAAACACAAAAGCCAGTTGAAGTGATGCATTCACACAGAGTTTTAAATGCATCCTTTCCTAATTCAAAAGCTGAGATCATACCAAAATCCTTAGAATATTCTTCAAGTGTGTCTGACCGCTCTGACCCCAGAGCATTCTTCACTTCAACCCACACTGTCAAAAGCACATGATTTGGAAAATAAACCAGATTGACAACGCAGTATCTTGCAAGACGCTGGTTACAGTCAGCTTTATATGTTTGGGATGAAACATTTCTAAAAAAAAGACAAAGAAAAGGAAGTAAATAACATTCTAGTCTTTCATTTTAAATCATTGGGCAGAAAATCACAAAGGTGCTATCAGTACTTATGCCACTCTAACACGTACACATAGACATAAACAGTGTAAGTTGTGTCGAGCAGCGGGTCTCGTGATCCTGGATCCCAACTACAGTTTAAGTTAGGGGAAATTTTTTTGTCCTCTTGCACAGCAATGCATGACAGATTCTTTGGTTTCAGTGGAGGACCTGGAAGTCATAAACACAAAAACAATGGATGTATCAAGACATTTTCTTGAAGTTGAAGTGTTTCGAGGTTTCAAAAAATGAGAACATCTGAGAGATGCAAAGATATCCTGCCACTGCAGGGCTGTTTTATCCTACAGGTTTATAAATCACTGCATCACAAACTAAAACTGTTATTGTTAACCAAATGTTCTGAAGGCATACTGTACATGCGGGGGAAAAAATTAAAATTCTCTGCTTGAAAATCTCAAATATGGTTTGACAAGCTGTTGTGCCAGATTTGACATCAGAAAACCAATACTGAAGAAGAATGCTTCATTTGAATAGCATTAATCAGTATCAAAACTAAGGCGGAGGCAAAGCTTATAACAACTTAAACGTCAGTCTTTTCCAAACACAAATGTCTCTGAACACTTGCAATATCATACACTGGATATTCAGCAATATTTTGTGTTTTATAGCAACAAATTGTCAAAAAATACATACAAAACTAAAACCCAGCTGGAGTGAGGAATTCAAGCTTTTAATTCTAAAGCAACACGTGTGATTTTGGCATGAAAACACTTACATCCTGGATAAAGTGTGATTCCACACTTCTTGTCCAAGCTCTTGTTCTCTCCAGACTGGACTATTGTAATGCTCTCCTGGCGGGCCTTCCTGCATGTACTATCAAGCCTCTACAACTGATCCAGAATGCAGCAGTGAGAGTTGTCTTCAATGAGCCGAAAACAGCCCATGTTACTCCTCTCCTCATCAGGTTAC
Source organism: Cyprinus carpio (assembly GCF_018340385.1). Taxonomy (NCBI): domain Eukaryota; kingdom Metazoa; phylum Chordata; class Actinopteri; order Cypriniformes; family Cyprinidae; genus Cyprinus; species Cyprinus carpio. The sequence goes on along the minus strand of NC_056581.1, from coordinate 97,211 downwards.
ACTGGCTACCAGTAGCCGCTCGCATGAAATTCAAGGTACTGATGCGGCACCAACATACCTAAGCTCATTAGTTCAATCTTACGCGCCCTCCAGAAGTTTGCACTCTGCAAGTGAACGACGCCTTGTGGTGCCATCCCAAAGAGGTTCAAAATCACTCTCACGGCTTTTTCCTGGACTGCTCCCAGCTGGTGGAATGACTATTATGTCTTATGTCTATCATATTCATTAATAAAAATAAAAAAAATTAAAATAAATAAATAAATAAATAAAAAACCCTGGCTATGTGTTCTGTACTAGACTAACTGAGACTTGTCATAGCACTTGTATACCGTTGTTGTTCTCTCGTTGATCTGATTGTTTCTACTGTTCTCATTTGTAAGTCGCTTTGGATAAAAGCGTCTGCTAAATGATTAAATGTAAATGTAAATGTAAATTCCATACATACACTTCTTGGCAGTGACGTTTTTTCCCACCTCAAGAATTTCCACACAGCCTTCATTGGAGCCTGTGTGGACAAAACACTGCACTGAGTATCACAGCAGTACAATACCAGTATAAGTGTTAACTGGGAGGAAATAGAGTGACGGACTGGGGACATGGCTTACCTATTGCATAGTGCAAAAGCATCAGTAAGAGGAAATGATGTGAAGTGTCCATTGTGACATAAAGGCAGGTAACTGAGAAAAAGATGGAAATCGAAAGATATAATATAGATAGGGGTCATTTCTACTATGCCGTACATTTTCATTTTGTGTCATCTGGCAGACAGCGTCAGGGCTTTTTTCTTTAACTACAGATCAAATAGACAGCAACCTCAACAGAGGTGCATTATTGAGGTTTTTGTCAAAAGGGAAGTTTTCTCGAGACGTGTAGCACCAGTTTCAGATTTTTCCCCAGCTTTTTTCTGCACAGACAGCCAAGTATTATTTAAAGCCAATCTTGCCAGCGGTACCCTTTAAGGCGAGGTGTTTGGAAGCTTAGACAAGCCTATCAGTTGGTTCGTGTTGATAAAATTACACAAATGAACATTTCAAAACATGGTTAAAAAAAATCTAAATAAACCTCAAGTCAGCAGTCTCACATAAGATAACCCTCACCGAGCAAAGCTCCTCATTTCCATCCTAATCCCAGCCTGTTAATTTTCCTGCCATTATGCAAATAATTCAAATAATTTATAATGAAGGAGGAAGTTATTGAAAAACGTCCTTAAATTACAATGCAAGCATTTTTTTTTAACATTGAAAATTGTAAAACATACTGGATACTAGGATTATCACGTGTGTTTTAAATGTAAAAAAAAGTACATTTTAAGTGTTTACAATTATCTTTTGAGGTAAAAGTATTTTATTTTTTATATTAAAATACTATATTTTATTTTTATTTATGTATTTATTTTATTTTATAAAGGAATTATCCATTTATAAATATCAATAGTTTTTGGAGAGATACAGCACAAAATTTTATAACCTGAACTAACTTTGACTTTGATATATTGGATATCCTTTGATATTTGTACTTCATGCCAACCAAAAATATCAAAATTTATTTTAATTCAGAACCATATTTATTAACAAGCGTGACTCTCATATGCATGTACTGATTGTACCCCTTCATACAACAGTCCACATACAGTATTTGAGCCAATAATGTAATTATTTATTTATATTTTATATATAAATATACCTAAACATACAGTTCATTCAGAAAGTAAAACGTAAATGTCAATCTACACTCCATACCCCATAACGACAGAGCAAAAACAAAAGAGAGAGAGAGAGAGAGAGAGAGAGAGAGAGAGAGAGAGAGAAACATTCACATTAACATAAGTATTCAAACCCTAGGTGGTTTGGCTCAAAAACATTTTTTTGTTATGCTGGTTGAAAGTCTCTTCACATCCCCATAGCAATCAATAAGTTAAGTGCTCTAAATGTATTCTAATTAATTTTAATAAGTTAAGTGCTCTAAATGTATTGTAATGTATTCTAATAAGTTAAGTGCTCTAAATGTTTTCTAATAAGTGCTCAAAGTGTATATCATCTGTGTATATCATCAGGCGTAGGACCGTAAAATGTTCGTCCAGTCAACGACCCCCTCAAGCACGGAGGAGGCGTGGATTTGGAGAGTGATTTGCAGGCAGGGTGGGATCTTAAGCTTTCAAAGTTAGCTTGCTATTGCGATCCTCTCCGAAATCACCCACCCTCCCTTTTAACTCAGCGTTTACTTGAGGCACCTCTGCCAGCTTTCTGTGCGGGGGTTTGGGAGACTCGTTTAGGGCCACTTAGGGTCCCTGACCTGTTGGAAGGTGAACTGGTCTGAAGTCTTGAACACTCCCAAGGATATCCCTGTATTTAATCAGACCAGTGCCGCTGAAAAACACCCCAAACATGCTTCAACGCTGGGATGGTATTGTGTAGTTGATGCGGTGGTGCCCGGTTTCCACCAGACACGGCACTTGGAAATGAGGTTAATCAGACCAGAGAATCTAGTTTCTCATAGTCTGTGAGTCCTTTAGGTACGTCAACACTATAAATGCTATCTTACCCCAAGGGTCTAACTAAACCTCTAAAAACATTAATGTGGCCGTTAACAAATAGACACAAAACACTTTGATAATCAACATAACACAAAGTCATAGATACATATTTTCCAGAGACACAAAATGATCTGTCAGCAAATAGATAATGGTCATAAATTTCCCCATAGTAATTTTCAGATTTCAAAAGTACTGCAGTTATCAGTCATATACAGTATTTTCTACTACAGATATAATTTGAAGCATGAACCATTCTAGATTGGGGTTTTAATGAGAATGTGTGTGGCCTCCTCAAGCCTACAAAAATATATAACAATATATATTATTATAGTATTTATAGTTTTCTTTCCATGATATTACAATAAATTTATATAATTGGCAAGGACACTTTCAATATATCTGTACAAGCTCCAGAACATAATTTATATAAGAACATTTATTCACTGCACGATAAATTTATTTGAATTATATTGCTCTCTTACCTTCAGAGTGGCATCACATCATATGAGTTACTGTAAGTTTGAACACTTATAAAACATCGCGGATGACCAAGTCGACATTATTTCCGGTGATATTTGCACGGAAGCGCACACTCATCGGGAACGACCTGCGAGCGCGCTCACTATCACTGAAGACGATCGTGTGTTCTACAGATCGAAGCATTCAGAGCACGCGCGGAATCGAGACGAGCGAGGAACCGAAACTCCTCTCGTGATTGGTCGGCAGAGCTGTCAGTCATTTAAACAAGCCCCGTGAATCATAATCCATCATTTTTCCCGTTAGTCATGAACCACTGCCCGAAAACCGTGTAGAATGATCTCACTGCAGCCAATAGCAGCTCGCGCTTCTCAGCGCATCTACATGAAGAACAAAACCAAAACAAGCGACAGACGTGTGTGAACGTTCTCTTCGAAGGGCGTTACTGATGTTGTACTTATGATTGTAACAGTGTTGCGCAATTCAGTGAGTTTAACGAGCCTCACTGCGCTTCTGTTGACAAAGCCTCTTGCTCAAGACGTGTTACGACAAGCAGAAATATTTCCTAATAAACTGTCTGTGACAAATCTATTGAACTATGCTCTGAATCAGAGACCACAAAGTCTAAAAAAAAAAAAAAAAAATAGAAAGAGAAAGAGTTTTAAGACAGTTTCGGTTTAGGCGTAATGTTTTGTTCTTTTAAAAAAATTAGGAAGAAACATCTAGGAACATCTAAATAAATAAAACTAAAAAGACTTCACTGGGATGCCAATAATAATTGAATTTTGTCCTTTATAAGAGCAATTTCTGAGTAATATAAAACTGCTTTTTTTCTTTGTGAGACTAAATTACATATGTATACCCAGATTAGACTTTACTAAACGAAATCACTGCGCTATTGCGTTTATTCAGGGGTCTGACATTCATTCATTACTTCTAAATATTAAAATAATTATCAATATAATTAATAATTTCTTCTGATGTATCTAAAGCTGCCATAAACACGCTATATTTACTTTAGTGAGTAAATATTGCCTAGACACCTAAGTCATCTCTCTTTCATCTTCTATATTGCAGGGAATGTGAATATAAATCATATATTAAAAGAGTGCTGCTGTTTGCTTAAAACACATTTACACAGCAAGAGAAAACACTACTATATAAATAACTAATATATAAATTCAGAAATGAATTTATATAAGTCCACAACAAGCACATTTAGGTTTCTGTACGCTGTTTGTTGTTTGAAGGATCTCAATCAGCTCCAACATGTTAACTTCTGGTTTATTGGTGTGAATTTGGGGTGGGGACTATCAGATAATACAGTGCTGAAATAACACTTTACAGCAGGGGTCTCCAACCCTGCTCCATATTTCAGCTCCGACCCCAATCAAACACACCTGAAGCAGTTAATCAAGGTGTTGATAATTACAGACAGGTGTGTTGGAGCAGGGTTGGAGACCCCTATATTACAGCCACTGTGTGTTTTTTTTGTGTATTTTTGTGACTTTGGTGCCCCCTACAGTTAAGTGAGTTTACTGTGAGGCTCACCAAACGTACAGACTCCCAGAACAGATGTTTGATGGAAGCCTGTGAAAGACACAGAAGCCTTTCTCCTTATTATAAGTCAGTGTACCATCAGAATGATTGTGATACTGATATGGCAAGGTAAAAAAGAGAAACCCCAAAAGCACAAATTTTGGAAGTCTTTCTCTTCTGACCCAACTAATGAGTTGAATCAGGTGTGTTTTATTTGGGGGAGACGTACTGTACAAAATGCACAGTGTTGGGGGGGGGGCCCAGGACCAGGATTGGGACCAGTGTTAAATTATTTCAAGGTAAAGAGTGCTATAGTTAATATTTTGAATTTAGGACTACTTTGAAGCATTAATTTTAAAAGTATCAAATTAAGATTTTATTATTATGCTGATTATATTTCTGACTAGATTCCATTCTTTAACAGTTTTCTTTATTAATATTAACAGTAAACAATAAGCTTACAGATTGTGTAAATGTTACAGTTCAAATTTAAACCATGTGCATACCATAGAAAAAGATCATAATTGTAAAACTGTATGAAAAACAGCCTTGTTAAGACTCAAAGTTTCTATCAAACAGGCATCCTCATGATCTGAATGAAAAGCTGAACAGTATTACAGTTTTAAATTTGTCTCTTATTTTAGGCAATCGGTTTCTCCTGTCAGAGTGACTCTGGGATGGGATGGGCTGCGTTTTCTCTGCGGAGGAATGGCAGGAAGAACTTGAATGTTTCGTAAAGGTTCTCCAGTCAGTGGCGTCGGGAAGGAGCCGAGCGACTGGCTTTGGGGAATGCCGGCTCGGTGCAGTTTGGACGCATATGGAGGTGGAAGTACAGCCAGACCTGCTCCTAAAGAGGATTTGGACTTCTTCACTCCCTGTGAGACCTGGTCAGGTGGTAAGGAAACTGTGGACCACATGAAAGATGTGAACAATGCTCATGTTTAGAAAAAGTTCCAGTTTGGAGTGTATCATATTTGATTCTAATATATTATTTTATCATACAGGAACAGTGTGTTGTAACACATTTTGTTTCAACTTCAATCATTTTTCCCCCATTTTAATTATAAACAAAGCAAAACAGCAAATATGGAACAATCACATTCAACAAAGGATTACTACTTTCTTTCTCATTTGTGACAAATGCAGCCCTAAAACATATGCGATTTTGTGCAATCTTTGTGAATCTAACTGAAGTACATTAGAAAGCCTTTTTAAAAAGCCGAAGCTGAAAAACTTGTGGATGTTATCAGATTTAACCTGCTATTTCAGATGATAGCAGTTCTAGCATTTAAAATTGCCCTGTTTAATAAATCTGGCCCTAATAATCTAGCACAGAGTTTTATGGAGCATTAAAAATATGAGGATATAAGGATAAAACTTACATCTGTGTGTGCAGTGGTCACGGATGGGAGCAAGACTGTTTCGTGTGAGAGCAGATTCTCTGACCCTCAGAGGTAAAAGATGATTATGAGCTGCTCAGAGAAGACGACACAAAATTATACATTTTACAAGTAAACATTTCACAGAGTAATTCACTGATATATATCTGGATGATTCTACAATTAGGGACACTTGATTATTTAAAATCTTGAAAAATGAAACATGAAATTATGATACTATTGAAACAAATAATGTTTCATATGTTAACACTTGCAACTGTTGTAATAATCTTTTGATGTGGCTTATAGAATTGCACTCATTTCACATACCAAAACACAAAAAAGTACTTGATTACACTTTGACCTGCAGTGTGTTATTCCTTTTTACACTTCATATGCTTTAATTATACCATACTTCATCATTACAGAGGTGTATGTTAATTGGGTTACCCTTTATTTTAAGGTGTCCTTGTTACAGTATAATTATACATTTAAGTACTGACTAATATTAATTAACTACATGTACGTACTATATGGTTAGGGTTAGGATTAGGGTTGCTTGCATGTAATTATGCATGAATAATTGTTATTATAATAGTAAGCACATGTAACAAGTGTAACAAGGACACCTTAAAATAAAGTGTTATCAGTAATTGCAAATATATTTAAATACATACATTTTAGTTGGTCACAAATGGATGTCAGTATATTCGGCAGTAAATTTTAACCATGTTCAAAGACAACAGAAGTAATTCTTAAATTATACATATAAAGATGTACTTAAGTCACATTTAAGTGGGTCACAAAAAGTTTAGCTAATTGCATTTTATATAAATTCAAGCTATGATACATTTTCATTTAACTGTAGCTAATTAAGTGTCAGAAAACATTACATTACACTTAAGCCCAAATTAGTGAAATTCTGCCTAAAAACTAGGCAAAAGTAACAGATGTGGTAAACAGTACAGAACCATTTGCCATTAAAATAATTGTAAAGTCTTTTAAAACTTAGATGATTGCTTAAGTAAGTAAAGAGACTAAAATAACCCTAGGAGTCAAACATGTTCACCTAAATGAAGAATCACCTATCAGTCCTGAGTATCTCACCTTGGTCATTTCTCTGTATGTATGGCGTGTGATTTGAGCACAGCACATCTAAAGGGCTTGAGGATCCATGCAGCAGCTTGTCAAGCAGCCGTTCAGATGGAGTTGAGATCCATGCCTTGTGAGTCAGTATCTGACTGGATCCGGCAGCTTTTTGGTCCTTACTTTTGCCATCAAACAGGTCATGCTCGCTCTTGCTCTTCTGCGACCTGTGCGCTAAATGTCCTGCCACATGAGCTCCGCTGGTCCTGTGGGCCAAAGTCTGAGAGTTTACCAGCAGGGACTTCCCTAGAGTGATAGGAGGAAGACTCTGTGTGCGTATGGGTGGGAGACTTTGGAGGTCCTTGCTGGATGTGTCCTCACCGAGGTGGACTTTCTCAGACTCATTATTTCGTTTTCTGACAGTAGAGCTGTTTTCGCTCTCATCTCTGGGTTCAGTAACACATTCAAACATAGTGATGATGTCGTCCACCTCAGACGTCTCTTCTTTGAGCTGACATTCTTGACTCAAGTCTGTCTGCTGAGAAGGATGCAGTTCTTTCTTCTTCTTGCTGAAGATGTGGTTCAGCATGCGAAATTTCCCCTCCTTGCGTAAGGAAGAGTCACTGTTTTGAGCATGCAGTGGCCTGTTCGATTCAGACCTGTGAAAAGTAATGCCATCTTTAGTTCTGAAAAATACTTTACGTGAATCTTCCAGCATTTTACATCTATACATTTTATATCATCCTTCTGCTCAAAATACCTGGAGAAGGGGGACTTGTCATACACTCAAAACATTACATATGTTAAAATATCAATTTAAGTTACCGATACTTCATGTGTCCAAACAAGTAAAAATAATAATAATAATAACAACATAGTATTAAAAAAAAAAAAACTGTATTTAAAAATGAGGAAAAGCAAAATGTGTGTTGACAAATTCAGTAAAAACAGACGTCATAGGGCAGAATGTATAAAAAGAACACTATGTAAACATATTAGTTTGAAATGTATTTAAAAACTACATGCATGGGCATTATTTTAATGCTATGTTTTATTTCCTATACCCATTGAGATGGTTTACTGGAGACTCACACGAACCAGATCATTTGAATCAGTGAGTTGTTTACTGGAGACTCACACGAACCAGATCATTTGAATCAGTGAGTTGTTTACTGGAGACTCACACGAACCAGATCATTTGAATCAGTGAGTTGTTTACTGAAGACTCACACGAACCAGATCATTTTGAATCAGTGAGTTGTTTACTGGAGACTCACACGAACCAGATCATTTGAATCAGTGAGTTGTTTACTGGAGACTCACACGAACCAGATCATTTGAATCAGTGAGTTGTTTACTGAAGACTCACACGAACCAGATCATTTGAATCAGTGAGTTGTTTACTGGAGACTCACACGAACCAGATCATTTGAATCAGTGAGTTGTTTACTGAAGACTCACACGAACCAGATCATATGAATCAGTGAGTTCATGAATCAGACACCGCTATCACATCTCGAAGTGGGAGGGGATTTCTCCAGTTAGCTGATTCGGGCTGGGAGGGGAATTTTATTGATGCTTCATGAGCTAAGGAAAGGGGGCTTATTTTATCATCTGCCTTCAAGATCTTGCAGTGGGTAAGGTAATTCATGAAACTGCACCTCTGCAATGGTTACTATCTTGTCTGGATCAGAGAGGGCAAAGTGTGAGAAGTTTTCCCTCAGAACCCAGAACCCAATCAGTACTGCTGACGAGGACCATCATTTCAGTGGAGAGTATCAGCATGGTTTCTCTACCCCTCACCTAACTTCCAGCTTTGGCTCTGTCCCTACTACTGGGGATCTGCCTTCTGCTCATTTTCAGTAATCAGATTTTTTTTCTCCATTTTTCTTGTGGGTCCACAGATTATTGTTTACAAATGGTGTTTGTGTGATGGTCTGGGGATGTTTTGCTAACAATTTTTTGCTGAAATTCCTTAACAGCAGTGTGTAACTCTACTACAGGCGGCATTTGGATGCAGTTATTACTGCTAATGGTGGAAGCCAGTTATTGACTCTAAGGGGGTGTTGGTTCCTTATAAACTTTGCAACAGTTTCTTTGCTTCGACTAGAATTAGAAATTACAGTCAGGTTGCTTCCTTCCAATGGTCTTCTTCTGCCTAGTCTGCCTTTGAGACCCTTAAGGCCCGCTTTACTTTGGCTCTTGTCTTGAGGATGACTAACCCTTGAAGGCAATTCATTGTGGAGGTGGATGTGTCGGATGTGGGAGTTGGGTCAGTTGTTTTCCAGACGTCTCTGGAGGATGGTAAGGTGCACCGATGCGCCTGCTTCTCCCAACACCTGTACCCCAGGGAGTGGTCCAGATGGCTATGGCTGAGTAGGGCCACTGGTTAGAGGGCTTTATGTTGTCTTATCGTCTGGGCTTCTGTTTTGTGTCATGTCTTCTTTCTCTGTGTTTCTCTAGTCTAGTCTAGTCTAGTCCAGTCAAGTTTGAGTTGTGCTTTGTTATGTCTAGTGTCTAGTCCCCTCTTTGTACTCTTTTTGAGCTTACTAAAGCAGCTTCGGTAGATCCTCATGTTGCCCTGCAATTAAAAGATCTTGATCTCACATTAAAGAAGCAGGAGCATGAGACACAGCTGCTTTGTCTGAGAGCTCTTGAAATCAAAGCAGATTGTGACATTAAGTTGCTTAAGCTTGAGTTAGAAGTGCAAACTCTAAGTAGTTGACCGATACCTACACCTCGTTCTAGACCGCCTTCCTCTAGTGATAGCTTTGTGTCTAAATCTGAATTTGATGTTGGTATGTCAAATTACTGTAATACCGGCATTTCACAAATCAGAAGTAGACTCTTATTTTATCACTTTCGAGCATGGTGGTGCAAAGTTGAATTGGCCGAAAGACATTCCGGAGACGTATCGTGTTCAAACCAAGCCAAGCCCAGCCAGTAGTATGCGATTCACCTGATCTCTCTGAAATGTTTCCTCTAGCTTTTCCAGCATGTGCTGTTACGCAGTCCCAGTCAAGAAACATTCAAGATGTTGTTGATCTCTCTGATTCTTTCCTGACTGTGCAACATAAACCAGTTGAGTGCAAGTTATATGTTGAGAATAAAATTGTGCCTGAGCATGACTCCCAGCTCCCAGCTGAACTTCCTTAGGCGCCGCAGCATAAATGGCTGGCCACTGCTCCGGGTGTGTGTTCACGGTGTGTGTGTGTGTGTTTACTGCTGTGTGTGTGCACTTTGGACGGTTAAATGCAGGGCACAAATTCTGACTATGGGTCACCATAATTGGCTGTATGTCACATCACTTTTTCACTTTTTAGTGGGTAAGGAACATTCGGCTGCTGCCCAGAAGTTGGACCCTACACTTGCGAACATCATCAGTACTGCAGTTGACAGTTGCAAACTCTTAATGGCAAGGATGGGATGCTTTTAGGAAAGTCGTGGCCTAATGGTTAGAGAGTTGGACTTGTAACCCAAAGGATGCGAGTTCGAGTCTCTGGCCGGCAGGAATTGTAGATGGGGGGAGTAAATGTACAGCGCTCTCTCCCACCTTCAATATCACGACTGAGGTGCCCTTGAGCAGGGCACCGAACCCCAGCTGCTCCCCATGTCCCGCAGCAAAAAATGGCTGTCCACTGCTCCGCGTGTGTGTGTGAGAGTTTGGATGGGATAAATGCAGAGCACTAATTCCAAGTATGGGTCACCATACCAAGTTAGACCTTTTTTGTTTGTTATTTTGGCCTGGTCCCCTCCTGAAGGTTTATTGCTCCCCTCTTTGTACTCCTTTTGAACTTGCCAAAAAAATCATCTTCTTGGGTATTACAAAAATCTGTGTGATTTTTGTGGAGTGCTGGGACAGAAAAGAAGAGCCCCAGAATGCCTATGAAGAGGTTTTTCATGAATTCCCTTGTTACCACCTCCCTGACCTTAGACTAGGGAGGCATGCAACAAATGCCCCTATCACCATCTGGCCTGTTTTTGGTCTGTTCTACCTGCTTACGATGCCCTGCAGTCCTCTCAACATGACACTTGCCTGGTCATTTGGAGAGGTTGTCTTCAATGGACCGTTGTCCTGGCTCTTAACCCTTGGTTGATTTCTAGACTCCCATTCTTTCCACACCACCCAGCTTTCAGCTTTTATTCTGCCCCATTACTGTTGATCTGCCTTCTGTGCTCATTGGTCCAACTTTTGTCTAACAAACTGTTGTTTTTCTCCGTTTTTCTTTTGGGTCCACAGATCATTCTTAACAAGTAATGGTTGTGTGATGTTCTGGGGATGTTTTGCTAAAAATATTTTGCCGAAATTCCTCCACAGTGCTGTGAAACTCTACTACAGGAGGAATTTGGTTGCTTTTATCACTGCTAATGTGGGATAGCCTGACTCTGAGGGGATATACCTCACAAAAGTGCCAACTTCAGTACAGTTTTCGATTTTCAACAAACAACAACAAACCTGTTTTCAGTGGAGAGGAGTTTGATGCAGGCAGTATGACCGCAGTACATGGCGTATGTGAGTGGCGTATTCTCATTAATATCTCGAGGGTTGGGCTCCACTCCCAGCTCCAACAATACCTGCACACAGTCATCTTTCCCTGCTGCAGCGGCCCAATGAAGAGGGGTCCTGACAGAAAAACAGAGAGTATGATGTATAATAAGAAACAAACATGAACACACACAGTTAGTAATGCATACAGTGTGAGTAAAATAATGTCTGTTGTGCACTGTTGCTAAGTTTTGTCCCAGTTGACCCTCTGGCAAACAAAATAATGATTAGCACTGCACATTCTGAAAAGCTAATGTGATTCCCCACTCAAATATCACACAACATGTTACTGTACCGTTCATCCACATCTAAAGCTTGCAGGTTTGTCTCAGGAACATGAGACAGTTCATAGAGGATGTCGCTGAAGCCCGCAGCGGCGGCAATGTGAACGCAGGTCTTCCCGTTCTCATCATCGTAATTGATCACAGAGGAGCCCAGATGATGGTCAAGAATGAGAGAACACATTAACCGGCTGCCGCTCTGCCAAAGAGATGAAAACAATGAGACATATAAATAAATAACCCATTTGCAATGTACATATAAACCATCTTTCACAATTAACTTTTTTAAAGACATAAATTGTATTACTTGATGAAACATGACAATCTACCTGACAAAAACCTGTAATGTAAACATAGATGTAAATAGATTATTTCTAAAAACAGGGTAAGAAATAGTACACTAAATGATGAAAGTATAATTACTTAATTTATATACTTAATAAATACAAGTACCCTTACTGTAATAGGCCAAGATAACATGTAAGCGTGGGTGGGAATAGGTGTCTAAATTCATGTGGACGTCTGTGGAGCTTTCACAGCACATAACACACAACAGTAAATGTGTCTTGACCCATCTGTTACAGTAAATTTACTTTAATTGTGGTTCAAATTAAGTCAAGCTACTCCAGAAAAGCTAAGGACCATTTTGTATGACTGCTTACTGTACATATGACCATTGTCCAAGGCAATATACTGGTGATACTCATGTATTGTATTACTCTCTGTGATCTCTCTCTTCTCAGACCAACACATATTATAGAACAGCTCATTGGTGCTTTACAGTAGAGACTATAGCAAAGATGAGCTGTTGGTAGATGGATCGGTAGTCCTCGGTTAGAAAAAGGTGTGACTTTTTAATTGAACAGAGTCATCACAGAAGTGTACTTGTAAAAAAAAAAAATGCTGTACAATATGTTGTATGTAAGAAAACTGAAGTAGCACTTTAGAATTATGTATTTGTTTATGACTTCTTGTACCTGCACAGCCCAGTGAAGAGCTGTTTTGAAGTCTTTGTCCACAAGCGTGGGGTCGGCTCCTTTCTGCAGCAGGGCCTGCACATGCTCAGGTCGGTTATGGAAAGAAGCCCAGTGAAGAGCTGTCATTCCCTGCCAATTACAACCAGTGCGTTACACAGCTGCACCCTACCAAGTATTTATAACTGTTACTAGGGTTGCAAAATTCCAGGAATTTTTGAAGTAAGACACTTAATTACATGGGAATTAACAGGAATTCATGGGAATAAACTAGAAATTTACAAAATTGCAGGTTAGTCTGTATCAGGTGAATGTTGGTTTGTATAATTGGTTATGTTGAATAGTTTTATTGGTTAAGTGAACTGGATTTAATGTGAATTTCTACCCTGCGCATTCCTCAGTCAGTTGCACAGATAATTTCTTGACCGCTTGATCCTATTCCATCTCATCTCCTTCAAGCCATTTCTCCTGCAGTTGTACCTGCACTCACTCACATCATTAACACATCCCTTCATACAGGTGTTTTCCCCTCATCATTTAGACAGGCTCGTATAACTCCGCTACTTAAGAAACCCACCCTCAACCCATCTCTTTTAGAGAACTACAGACTAGTTTCCCTTCTTCCTTTCATTGCAAAAACACTTGAACGAGCTGTATTCAACCAAGTCTCTACCTTTCTCACACAGAACAACCTCCTTGACAGCAACCAATCTGGCTTCAGAAGTGGACATTCAACTGAGACTGCCTTGCTCTCAGTTGTTGAAGCCCTAAGACTGGCAAGAGCGGAATCCAAATCTTCAATACTTATCTTGCTTGATCTATCTGCTGCTTTTGACACGGTTAACCACCAGATCCTCCTGTCAACCCTACTGACAAAGGGCATCTCAGGAACTGCACTCCAGTGGTTTGAGTCTTACCTATCAGATAGGTCCTTCAAAGTATCTTGGAGAGGTGCCTCAGGGCTCAGTTCTTGGACCACTTCTCTTCTCTGTCTACATGGCATCACTAGGTTCTGTCATTCAGAAACGGCTTTTCATACCATTGCTATGCTGATGACACTCAACTCTACCTCTCATTCCATCCTGATGATCTGACGGTAGCTGCTCACATCTCATCTTGTCTAACAGACATTTCTTGCTGGATGAAGGACCATCACCTTCAACTCAACCTTGCCAAGACAGAACTGCTTGTGGTTCCAGCAAACCCATAGTTTCATCACAATTTCACCATCAATTTAGGCACATCAACCATAACTCCTTCAAAAACAGTTATGATTGATGATCAGCTAACTTTCTCAGACCACATTGCTAAAACTGTCCGGTCCTGCAGATTTGCTTTATTCAACATTAAGAAGATCAGGCCCTTTCTTTCAGAACATGCTGCACAACTACTTGTTCAAGCTCTTGTTCTGTCCAGGCTGGACTATTGCAATGCTCTCTTGGCAGGTCTTCCAGCCAGTTCTATCAAACCTTTACAATTAGTCCAGAAAGTGGCAGCAAGATGAATTTTTAATGAGCCGAAAAGAATACACGTCACACCTCTATTTATCAATTTGCACTGGCTACCAATAGCTGCTGGCATAAAATTCAAGGCATTGATGTTTGCATACAAAACCACCACTGGCTCTGCACCCCTTTACCTAAATTCATTACTTCATTACTTATGCGCCCCCTAGAAGCTTGCGTTCTGCAAGTGAACGTCGCTTGATTGTGCCATCCCAAAGAAGCACAAAGTCACTTTTACGGACTTTTAAATTAAATGTTCCCTCCTGGTGGAATGACCTCCCCAACTCAATCCGAGCAGCTGAGTCCTTAGCCATCTTCAAGAATGGGCTTAAAACACATCTCTTCCATCTTTATTTGACCCTCTAACTTTTGCACTCACTATTCTAATTCTATTTTTTTTTTTTAAATCTAACTACCTTTCTAATCTTTTTGTATTCTATCTATTTTCTTTTCATTTATTATACAATTATAAAAAAGACCTCTAACACTAGCTTGCTCTATTATTTTTCTATTCTTTCTGTTTTCTTTTTATTTATTATATTATTTAAAAGCCCTTGCTACGTATACTGCGTTTAGGCTAACTGAGACTTGTTATAGCACTTATATATCATTTCTCTTTTGTTGTTTTTGATTGCTTCCATTGTCCTCATTTGTAAGTCGCTTTGGATAAAAGCGTCTGCTAAATGACTAAATGTAAATGTAAATGTAATTTCTAGAATCTACAGCAGGACTGTTGAAGCCACATTACCGCATTTGAGCCCAAAGATTTCATTCAGTCAAGTAATTTTAGATGATATTACTAGGAGTTATTAAAGTTTAATTAGCAAACACTAAATCAAAATGTGTCTATACAGTAGCCAGTAGCCTAAATCAGATATGCTAAATGTAAACTAGCTAACACCATTTCACTAACAATTAAGAGGCTATCATGATGCTAGCTAGCTCAACTGTGAAGCTGTTTCATCTGCTAGCCAGTTTTCTGTTACCATACAACAGATAAGTTCTACTCACAAATTAATCAAAGACAAAAAAGTTTTTTTTTTTCTTTTTTTTTTTGTTTGTTTGTTTGTATGTATGTTTTTTTTTGAAAAAAAAATTTATTTTTATTTTTGTTTGTGTTTGATTTTGTTTGTATTGATTCAAATTTCTTTTGAATTAACTTTAATTATCATTAATTCATCTTATTTCCAAAATTCCCAAACTTTTTCCAAAATTCCACAATTTTGAAACCACAATATCCATGACAGCTACATGTGCACTTTCAATACTTTTAAGTGCACTTTTCTTTCTAAGGGGTTCTCAAAGCTGAAACTCATCTGCACTGACTCACCTCATTGTCTTGATGATTGATTTCACACAGTGTTGACTGCTGTAGCAGCACAGCCATGAGCCTTAAACAAACAAAACATCATTACTCTATGAACACTGCATACACTCTTTTATTTCCATAACATGAAACAGATAATCAACGGGGACAAAATAATGTATGTGTACAAAATAAGGGGGATTGATGAATTCTTCCCCTTTTTTCTGAATAATGTGCACTGATGAATCGAGGAATGTGCATTGGGAAAGTAAATAGGGTTGGGTTTTGTATTCATGTTGACTGTAACAACATACAGTATCTAACTATTTTATGTTGACCCAACAACACTTTTTAGGAAGCATCTCTGAAATCTGTTTCCTAATTATCATCTTGTCAAATGTAAGTGTTCTGCCAAATGGACATTGAGAAGCAGCAAGCTCCAATGAATCGTATCTATCTGTTGCCGTTCACACAGCTTGATGCACAGGAAAATGCTACTGCAGTACTCACTACTTTTTGCTTCATTAACTTATTTGTGAAAACAAATTCTATTTATCTTCCTCATTACCTGAAGTCAGTTTCAGCAGTAGCAGCATGAATTGGCAAGCGTCCGTTCTTATCGGGAATGTTCTGTTTTGCACCGTTGCGAAGCAAACACACACAGCCTTCAAGCCAGCCCTGCAGAGGATAAAACCATCAGACCAAACTTCAGGACAAGTCATTCAAAAACCTAAACAAGCAGTTAATTCAGTCAAACCTAGGAAGGTCACTGCAACTTCGTACATGATGCATGGTTCCTACAGAATATTTAAAGGAACGCAGCTCATCAGTGATCCTCAGAGAGTTTCTTTACCAGGTATGTCGCTAGAGAGAGGGACGTCCGTCCACAGGCATCTTGTGTATTGATAGAGGCTCCCATCTTCAGCAGCAGTTTGACTGTATCCACCTGCCTCCCAGACACAGCATGCATCAGCGGTGTGGAGCCTGTCATCAAGACATCCGCAGTCAGAAACACTTAACAGAAGCTCTCGTTCAAATTCTAGCTGTTTATGATGGTAGCTAATTTCTTTTTCAGATTTGCTGAATGTGTGTTTTGCATGACAGTGATTATAGGTACTTTTTTAAACACCTGTTCTTTAGCTTGCTTGCCCATGCAAAACTAGAGGTTTGGAGGGCTAGAGTTGTGCATGGCTGCCGGGCCTTGCAAAGTGACTGCTTGGCACAGCAAAATATCCCACCCTTAATCAGATTTTGGTTTCTAAATATTGCTCCAATGTAAAGCACATCTCTTCTCAACATGCTGCATAATTTGATGTATTACTTATGTGAATATCATATACAAGTTATGCATGAAATATCACAGCCTTGTGAAAAAGAAGCAGATTTTAGCATGCATGAACTGTATATGTTTTCATAGACTGAGATGCATATTAATTCCAATTAAATGAAAATGTATAATAGTTTTTTTTTTACATTAAATGCAGCTGAATTTTACAGTGCTTTCTGATCCACTTGAGTAGCATCTTTACATCTTTATATATACAAGGACATATGTGCTTTTATAACTCTGTTAAACTCTTTAAAAAATGGTTAAAATGTACAGGCATTTATGTAAATCTTTAATATACACTCTTAAAAATAAAGGTGCTTCACGATGCCATAAAATAAACTTTTTGTCTAAATGGTTCCATAAAGAACCTTAAACATTTGAAGAACCTTTCTGTTTCACGAAAGGTTCTTTGTGGTGAAAGAAGGTTCTTCAGATTACAAAAAATGTAAGAATGAGATGGTTCTTAAAGAACCTTTGACTGAATGGTTCTTTGTGGAACCAAAAAGGGTTCTTCTATGGCATCGCTTGAAGAACCCTTTGAAGCACCTTTATTTTTAAGAGTGTACTCGAAACTTGTGTGTCATGTTTTTTTTTACATTGATATTGTATTTTTAATGTTTGTTGAAAATTATTGCAATTTAGTACATTACAGATGTGTTAATTTTAAGTGTAATATTGAATAACAGTTAAACTTATAATCAATTTCTTTACATATTTTAGTATGTTAGCTTTAGTATGTTAGTCAACACATCAAAATAAGTACTTCTTTAAAGCATGACAATTTATTATTAAAACAATGATTTAAAATGTACTTTAAAGGAATAGTTGACCCCTAAAAAAGAAAATTTGCCCATCAAAATTGAACATTTTCTCGTCCTCAGAACATCCAAGATAGATGAGTTTGTTTCGTCATCAGATTTGGAGAAATGTAGCATTGCATTAATGTCTCACCAGTGGATCCTCTGCAGTGAATGGGTGCCGTCAGAATGAGAGTCCAAACATCTGATACATCTTAAAGTTAAAAACACCTTAATTATGGATTGGACTCTTCCAAACACACAGCTTTTTCTCTTCTCAAGACATTAACTGATAGACTGGAGTGGTGTGGATAACTTGTGGATTATTGTGATGTTTTTATCAGCTGTTTGGACTCTCAGTGGACTCTCACGGCACCCATTCACTGCAGAGGATCCACCGGTGAGACACTGATGTAATGCTACATTTCTCCAAATCTGTTCATTTAAAATAACAATCTCATTTTGGAAAGTGTACTTAAGTATCTTAAGAAGTAAAGTGATGAAAATGTACTCTCTTTAAGTACAATTAATAATTAATATTATATATAATCTGCAAGTACAGATACCTTTTACATGCACTTTGTAGTTTATCTGAAGTACACATTCACTACAGTTAAGCACAAATCTTTTTCACAAAGATAAAACCAGTGAGTTTCATGTAGAGTCTAAAAGTGCAGTAAGTTGTGAAAGAGCACCTTCACTGTCACAGCACTCGAGGATGGACGGGTCCTCACGTATCGTGGCCGTCAGCGTGTTCACATCTCCGTTTGCTGCTGCCTGGTACACCACATTCAGATCAACCTCCTCAGCAGCTTCTGAGAGGAAATTAATCAAAAGGATCGATCAGTAACATCTGCTGGGTGTAAACTAAGGCATTTTTGCTTGATCATTTGATATGTCAGATTTTCGAAGAATAAAGGCAAGCGGTCAGTGTCATAAGAGTCTTTAGGTCTTGCTTATCATCGACTTGTCATCTTCAGATTAATCAATAACCGTCATTCTTTCAAGGCATACTAATAGTTTGAAATGAAGATGTGATTCCTCATAAATCAACAGAAGTTCTCTTGGTTCGCCAGTGTTTCTCCTAGATGAGAATGTTTCTGAAAAAGATCCTGTCTCCTTTTAGAGATCTCAGTCAAAATCTCATGAGAGGTCTGCATTTAAAAGTTAGAAATCTCAAATTGAACTCCAAAATGTCTCATTTTTTGAGCAATAAAAGCTCAAAATCATCTGAGCTTTTAGTCTTCAATACTCTTAGCCTACTTGATGTCAACAAATGGATCCTTTGAATTAATTAACTGATAAGGAGATAGGAAAACAAAGTTGATGAGATTAATTATGCTACTGAGAGATCCTTGTGGCTTGAGCCACCACTGAGAAATCAAATATTCCTTTGGGCTTATATATGTTGTCTATAGGGTGTGTGGGGGGTGTATTGCACTCAGAACAACACAGAAGATCCGCTGACAGAGCTGCCATCACAGACTATAACAGAAAACCCCCGAAATTATCACGAAACATTGTGATTGTGACCCACACTCCATGTGATACAAATCATCGCAGCCATAGCCAATAGCACTCTTCATTCTGGTGGGTTACTGAAACACAAACAGATGGCAACCCTCACATCACGCAAGCAAATGATGCGCTACGGCAAAGCCCGCTGATAAGCATTACCATGGCAACAGTGTTAGCGGTTTTTTTTTTTTTTTGTTTTTTTTTTTTTTTTTTTTTTTTTTGTGTGTGTGTGTGTGTGTGTGCTGCTCAAACACAGATGAAGAGTTGAACTCCATAACAGATCAGATGCAGTCTTCAGAGAAATCCCTCTGGTGCGCGTGACATGACGTCCTCTCCGCTCCGACTCAGACTGCTCGCATGGGGAATAATGAGAGAAAGGGAGCGCGACAGACACGGGGAAGCAGAGAGAGAAACGCGGCTGGGACCGGAGAGGCAGGTGTCGCAGACGCGTGAGCATCAGTTCCTGGAGGCGGCTGGAGGAGGATGCTCTGTTTGATTGCGCGTGATGTGATGGGAGACACACTGAGCATGTGCAGAAGCCGCACTTCTCAGCCTGGTGACAGCACAGCACTGTTGTACGGCCTATGTTCACAACACTGAACGCTGAAGAGCTGCTGGACGCAGTGTGTGTGTGTGTGTGTGTGTGCGCGCGCGTGCACAGACCTCCGAAGGGGCAGGGGACTCGTGGCGTCACAAGGGCACAATCGCGGTCCCCCTCGGTATAAATTGCGATCCGGAGCACCTAAATCGGACCGAAAGGGCACTTTAGCGTCTGCGATTAATGGGGCAGGGGCAATTTTTACACTATTCTATTCTATTCTGTTCTATTCTATTCTATTCTATTCTATTCTATTCTACATTCCCTTATTTTGTCTTATCCTCATTTTTTCATTCTTCTATAGCCTACTATTCTATTCCTATATATTCTATTATTATGTCCTATCACAATTTTTACATTCTTTTATTTTGTTCTATTCTATTCTAAATTCTTTTATTTTATGTCTTCATCCTATTTTTACATTCTTTCTTTTTTCTCTGTTGTCTTATTTTTTACATTCTTCTATTCTGTTTTGTTCTTGTCTGCTCCCATTCTAATTTCTACATTCTATTCTATTATATTCTATTCTACATTCCCTTATTGTTTCTTATCTTAATTTTTGCATTGTTTTGTTCTGTTCTATTCTATTATGTCCCATCACAATTTATACATTATTCTATTCTAGTTTATTCCACATTCTTTTTATGTCTTATCCTAATTTTTTACATTCTTCTTTTCTGTTGTTATCCTCTATATTCTTCCATTTTGTCTTATAGTTTTTTAAAATTCTTCTGTTCTGTTCAATTCTGTTCTATTCTACATTCTTTTATTATATGTCTCATCCTAATTTTTACATTCTTCTTTTCGGTTGTGTTCTATATTCTTTCATTATGTCCTGTCATTGTCAGGATCCTGCCCTGACAGTCTTGTCTGTCCTGTCTTTGTTTAATGTGTCTCTGTTTATATTGTGCCTGAGCACATGGTTGTGTCTTTGTTTATGTTGGCCGTGTGCTCTTGTCCTGCCTCCTCGTTTTCAATCACCACGCCCCCTTGTTTAATCCTTGTCTTTCCAATTAGGTTCACCTGATCCTTGTGTGCTCTGCTCCCTTTATATTGGGCTCATTTCCTTCTGGTCTTTGCTGGTTCGTTTTTTTTTTGTGTGTGCCTTGTGTACAGTCTCTTGCTTGCATATTTAGTCTCGTTAGAACGCTTTCATCAGAATATTGCATCTTGTGTAGTTCACTCTTGTTCTAGTTTTTTTTGTTCCCGTCTATAGTCTAGTTCCAGTCTTTGTGGTTTAGTTTAGTTCTTGAACCTTTTGGGGGTCCCCCCCCCCTTTTGTTTTCTTTCTAGTTTTCAGCAAGGTTGCTGTCTTGCCTTTTATTTGTTTTTGTTTATAGTTCTAGTTATTTTTTCCTACCTTTTCCCCGATCGTTATCCTTTTGTTTTCATTTAGTTCCCTTTTTTTTTTTTCTAGTATTTTGTTACTTTTGTTTTTCCTTTGTAGTTTTTCTTTTCTCCCTAGGCATTGGTTTGCAAGTTTACTTTTGATCTGTCTCTCCTGTTGTATTGTCTTTGTATGTCAGTTGTGTTGGTTCCTGCCCTGTTTCCTGAGTCCTCCCTGGTCGCTGGTTCTTCTGACCTGACAGACATTTTGGTTCTTCTGACCTGACAGACATTTTGGTGCTTCAAGAGCTCCCATCAACAGAGTCAAGCCTGTGGTTCCTTGAGTTGCTACCAGGTCTCCTTTGCCACAGAGTCTGGAGCTGCCTCCTTCCGACCAGCCTGTTCTCCTGTTGTGTGCCCTGCCCTATTGTGTGGACTGTCTTCCTGCCTCATCTGTTTGTGTTCTCTCTTGTTAATAAACTGTTCTCCCTGTTAATTCTGCAGTTGGGTCCTCCCTTGCCAAACCCTGACAGTCATATTTTTTACATTCTTCTATTCTGTTTTGTTCTTGTCTGCTCCCATCCTATTTTTTTTTTTCTATTCTATTCTGTATTGATTATATATCCCATCCTAATTTTTGGATGCATTTTGCATTCCTCTGTTCTTTACTATTGTACTCTTGTTTATTTCTAATTAACACATTTACATTCTTCTGTACTTTTCTGTTCTGTTTTATAGGATGTATTGTGTCATTTTAGTAATTTCATGAATTGTCAGGTCTTAATGTCAAGGCTAAAGCAGTTGTGATTTTGTTAAAACAGAATCACATTCTAAGTGCTTCACACATATTTTCATTTCATTCATGTTTCTCATGCAGCCTGTCACCATGGGAACCCTAGAGGACATCATGAGGAGCAGTCAGTGTCTGACATGTCCACAGACAAATTCACATGTTTCGCACAACCTCCATATCGTAATGCTCTTTACAAATCAGTTCCATGTAGAATAAAGCCAGTTTTGCTCACAGGATGACCATTCACTTGTGATTCTAATCACACTCGGATGGTGACGCCAAAGAACAGAATGAGATGTTTCATTCATAACAGCAGCTGCTGTCCGCTCGTCGTAGGGGGCATTCCAGAAGAGAGTTAGAGTTTGATTGATTTTGTGAGAGAGAGAGAGAGATTGTGTGTGTGTGGGGTGTTTCATTAATTGTAGAGGCTGGTATAGTAATACCAGTAAATTTTGACCTTGTGGGGACATTTTTAGGTCCCTATGAGGAAAACAGCTTATAAATCATAAAGAATTAAGTATTTCGAAAATCTCAAAAGGGCTGTAGTTTTGTGTGAGGGGTAGGTTTAGGGATAAGGTTAGGATAAGGGGATAGAAAATACAGTTTGTGCAGTGTGTGTGTGTGTGTGTGTGTGTGTGTGTGTGTGCGTGCGTGTGTGCGTGCGTGCGTGGTAGTGTGTGTGTGTGTGTGCGTGTGTGTTTGTGTGTGTGTGTGTGTGTGTGTGTGTGTGTGTGTGGATCTTTGCAAAGAATCTGCATACTCACCACCTTTGGTCCAGCAGATGGTGTGATACACAAGGATAAAGGCCAATCATATCAAATGTCAAGAGATGTTATGCAGCCTTAAATCAAATGTATTACTCAGTATTTTATTCACCATTTCAGTATTTGTCTGTCAGATGTGAATGAAAAGGTTCTTTGATATTTGCTGTCACGGCTGAAGTTGCTTCAACAAGCGGACACACGCACACACACTGGAATTTTGAGCAATTATGGTGAATAAACATTTGTATGTAAACAGATGAAATCAAACAGAATTACTGAAATATGATGTCATGATTTAAAAAAACAAGAAGAGAAGAGGAGCATATGAACATTCAGTAAGCATCACAGTTTTGATAATTATTTATGGCGATACACTGACTAAAATCCCACCATGGAATTAAGTATCCTAAAAGGAAATCAAGAAATAACAATACTTAACAGATAATTACTAAGTAAAGAAATCCACCAAATATCACAACTCCTAGGTCTTAAATAATCTGTATATAAACTGTAAGAATTCTACTGTCAGCACACTTTGATCAAACTTGACTATGAACTGTGACTCTACTGTGTACTGTTTTTTACAAACAGTAACTCAAAATCTAGAATACACTGCATACTGTGCACAGGAAAGAGACTTTTGAGATGCTGTTAATGCTTTTTTCCCCTCCTCGTCATATCAAAGGCTTTTTCATCTTTATGAAGTGCATTATTAACACATTCCTTTAAGGAGGTGGGGGTACTCACCCCTGCTCTCTTCATTTTGTCAAAAAAAGGGGGATCTATTTCTTTCCCTCTTTACAGTGAGTGGCTTTCTGCCAAGGGCCCTGTGTCCACTGGAGCACTGCAAGCCGGCTGTTTGTCTGTGCCGGCTGTGGGCAGCCTCTTTTGTTCCTTGGAATTTGAAATGGGAACGTCAGTTGTGTGGGAGATGTCTGGCTTGAGCAGGGTGGGTGTATTTTAGGGGGATGGGAGCAGCAGAGACCGGACAGTGGGTATACAGTACATGCAACTGTGCACTTTCATAAAGTGTGTGATAAAACTCGTTATCACATTTTCCATTCTCCTGTTACTCCCGTGCCTGAAAGATTTACATGATGAGATTCTGAATCTGCTAAATATAAATTAATAATAAAAATAATAAAAAGGAGTGTCCAAATAAAAAAAAGTAGTAAAAAATGTAAGTGCAAACTGAATGTAATGATTTCAGACACTAAATTGCATATTAATCGTATTAAATGATTATAGTTGAAATTTATATTAAATTCAGTCATCTGAGTGAAAAAGAATCATCTTAATTTTTTAATTACTTTACTCATATTAAACTATTTATTTTATTTATTTACATTTATGGGAAAAGATTACATTTAGTGATGTTTACATTGATACACGTACAGTATGTCATATTTAAATATATTTATAATTACATATTTGCAATTAAGTTAGAATTTAGTACATTTCAAATATATTACTTTTAAAAGTAACATTGAGTAACACACTAATAATCAAGTAATTAAGTATGTGCTTAAGTACTGTATGTTAGTCAACAATGACTACAACAACACAGTCAAAATAAGTGCACTTCTTTACAGTAAAACAAGAGATTAATTAAACTTAATGAATTTAAAATGTATTTTAATCAAAACTTTTAATTTGGCTGTTACAAATTGCACTAAAAACATGAAAGTGCACTTAAGTGAGCTTATATTCATTAATATTATTTGCAAGTACATTTTTTTCAATACACTTTTAAGATTTGAAGAAGTGCAAATTCAGTACATTTGAGCACGTCTTGTTCACAAGAGGTATTTCTGTGTACACCACTCAGAAAAACGTCAAAATTAATGCATTTTCTATACATTTTTCACGAATGTTGTATATAATCAGCGCTGATCTACCTGGAACTCTCTCTTAGATGAAAAACAGAACATGAGAGTTGAGCAAGGAAGGAATGTTCCAGTGCTTCGCATCTGACCAGCTTGTTTTTCAGAAATAACTTTGATATTCCCTCTCTAAGCATTTTTTGAAACGGCAGTGCCAGCACCGCTGGGGTGTTTTTGGATGCACATCACAAAAATGCTTCCAAAGTGACTGCCAAATGGAGTGGGCTGAACTCCTGATCAGGAAATGTGTGGAGGGACGTCCCGTGGCTGGATGTAGCACACATCCTCTTCTCATTAATGCATCCCTCCACACCTCTCTCTTATCTGCACAAGGACATGCACATCCAAGTCACTGTCAAGGATATGTGCATGCTATTCATTACAATATGGGTTAGAGATTTGAGGCTGAACAATAATTTTTAATCTCTCGAGTGGCTGAACCCAACTTCTGATCGTGGTGAGCAAATCAAAGTAGAGTTCCTATTTTCCTTTGAGTTTCCTTCACTCTGTAACCCCCTCAATCAACCACCTCCACCTAGCTCTTTGTTCCCTTTTCAATGGCTGGCTGACTGAGCCAAGCTTTTTACTGACAAGCTGTGCTTCTTTTGTGCGATTGTTAGACACGAACTCCACTTGCTTGTAGACCCACTAATGTGCTTGTGTGAATAGGCTGATAATAAGCACATTCTACGCATCTGTTTGTTGTCACATGCAAAAACTGACTGTATGAAAAGTGCCGTATTGTTGGGTTTTTGGATGTTGAGCTGCAGTGGTTCTCAACCACTGTTCACCAAAACATTAAAGACCTCCCAAGATATTTCTGGTAGTCCTGCTCTAAAGACAAATCTGCTCATTTTAGCAATACACTAAAACAATTCAATCAAAAAATATTAAATAATTTTAAATAAATAATTAAAATTGTGAGGAAAAAAAACTTTACATAACTAGAATATTGTTCTATTGATTATAGAATGTTTTTAATTCCTTCATATATCTGTGAAAACCCTCATTCTTAAAGGAATAGTGTAACCAAAAATAAATATTTCCTGATTATTTTCTCACCGCAGACCATCCAAGACGTAAATTACATTCTTTCTTCAGCCGAAGAGAAATTGAAGTTTGAGGAAAATATTCCTGTATTTTTCTCCATCTAATGCAAGTGAACTGGAATAAACATAGACCATTTTCAAGGTCTAAATTCCATAAGCAACTTCAATGCAATTCGCACAACCCCAGCCGACAACCAAGGGCAAAACCTTCACAAGGGCTGTGCGAAGTGTGCTTTTACTAAGATATCGCAAATTGACATTTACCAAAGACTAGAGAAATATAAGATTTAAAAGAGATTTTATTGAATAAAGAAAATAGTACAAGAGCCAGAATTTATTGTAATGCATTTGAACTATTTGCAAATAATATTTTTATTTTGAATTATGCACACATTCACTCCTAATTATTTGCCTAATATGTTTCTAGTCTCGTCACATTTAAACAAATTACATAAATCAGAATCAAAATGGCAACATTTGACAAAAACATTGAGTTATTTGTGTCACTGGATTACTGTTGAACTTTTCAAAACAGCTTACATATTTTAAATGTTTAGCTAAACTATATCTTACCTTGAACTCTTTGACCGGTGAAACATTGTGCTGGAACTCGCTCTGTTAAACCGCTGAGGCATGTAGCATTTCACTTTTTTTTTTCATCCCAGCAATATACAGGGTGGTACAGTACAGCAGTACATCGTCAAGAATATCACATTTTGGGAATGTGCACCCCTCAATGTCTACTGGCATTGATTAATGCAAACAGCACAGCATCACACAACGACTTTAAGAATAAACCCCCCTCTATTACAAAGATGTGATACTTAAAAACAACTGCATTTTCTATTTTAAAGAAGACATTATGTCTACATTACAGAAGGCAAAAAATTCATTTTCAGAAATAAATTAATTAATTAAATTATATATGTTTTTACCACATAAGCTCACCTTGATCCAGCTTGGTCTAGTAAGTTCATGACCTTTGTATGACATATGCATTGGGAAGGTCACGTGACGCAGGCAGCAAGAACCGCCCCATTGTTTACAAGAGGAATGTTCATCAACCGTCAAGATTAGAATGTAAATTAGAATTGAATGCATAGTGTCTGTGACCCATTAAAAATAACACAAATGATTCTTAATTTTTAGCCATTTTAAATCTTTTTTTTTTTTCTTATTTTAAATCATTTTTAGTCATTATGTGGCCTCCTTGAAGTGTGTTAGGGTCCCCACCTCCTGATTGAAAACCACTGTACTGTTTGTTTTGGCATAATTCTTGAACAAACATTTCTTGTCAAATTCTTCCACGGCCAAGTGATCTGATCTATAACCACATCGGTTATACTTAGCTCATTATCTTTTCTCAGGGGTGTCCAGTTCTGATTTCGGAGGGCCACCATCCAGCAGAGACTAAGCTGTCCAGCACCAAATAAACACATCTGAACCAGTTATCAAGGATCATCCAGTTAAAGCTAAACTCTCAGGAGCAGGATTGTACACCCCTGCCATTACTGTACAGTACGTCAACAAGTGACTCATTTATTTCTATTTTTATTTCCCTTAAAAAAATTGAAGAGTTCTCCAATAAGTCTTCTGAGCCAGAAAAGTTTCCTCAGAGTGGATCTCAACCCTAAGACATTGTGTGCTTGCTGTAGTTCAATAGCAGCACCCTCAGGCCAATGAAAGGGTCATTATCTAATGCGGCTGTACCCTCAACCTGTGGTATTCTCCCTCAAGACAAAGAAGAAACTTATGTCTGCTCGTTTTACATGACCTGACCTGAAGCTGCCACTTTTTTTGTGATTTGTGTGGCAGAGAAAGAAAGGCGAGGGAGGAAGCAGAGAGCGTTGGCTGGGTGTGGAGGAGAAAGAAAGGAAAAGACTAAAGGAGGCTTTGAAAAGGGCCCTTTTCCCCTGAAGTAAACTTTGCCAACCTCTAGATGATTTGCAGTCAACAGAGTACAAAGGCTGCTTAGGGCAGCAAAAAATCTTGCAATGAAAGAGAATTAAAGAGCGGTCATATTGATGCAGGAAGGCCATTGTTTCTGGATGAATGCTTTTCTATTAATCATTGCATACTGAAGCTGCCCAAATACTGTAAATGTATGATGAATTTAATAACGACTGTTCAGTGGTAGAGTTTGAAAGCAGCATAAATTATTATTAAATTATTAAAACATAATGCTTTAAAATGTACTTTAAAACATTTAATTTGGCATTATTACAAACTGCACTTTTTAAAAGTATACTTGAGTGTGTTAAGAAACAATATTAAAACTGTACTCTAAGTACACTTAAGTGGCCTTTTATTTCATTAATATTGTATTACCTCCAAGTACAGTTTTTATATAATATACTTGAAGCTCACAACAAGTGCACATTCAGTAAAAGTAAGCACACTTCTTTTTCAGAGAACCGACCTGTATTTCATTTGTGCTCACAAAAGTTTTGCTACTGCTGCTTGCCACAAAGTTGCTTCAGACATTTTACCACAAAGCTCATGTGCATGTGAAAATATGAGCTTGCAGGGAATTTATCATTATTATAGTAGAGGACTTTTAGTAGAGATGACTGAATTTTTATAAGGGAAATGCAAAGGTAATCCTATAGCAGTATGTGTTGAATGAAAAGTGTTTATAACGTTTTAAATATGGATAAGTTTCTTACAAGAATGCATGGATTCGCTACATGAGGTCTTTATTCACCCCCGGAGCCATGCAGGACACTTTTTTATTATGGATGGATGCGCTTTATTGGACTTCTTTTGAACTATTGAACAGAAACACTGCCATTATAAAGCTTTATATTTTTTTTTTAATATAACTCCGATTGGATTTGTCTGAAAGAAGAAAGTCATATACACCTAGGATGACTTGAGGGTGAGTAAATCATGAGCCAATTTTCATTTTTGGGCAAACTATCCCTTTAAATTGAAATTTAAATGATAATGGCCTCTCTCATCTATTACTACTTATTTTAATTAAAAATATGAACCTCTTCCTCTCTCTCTCTCTCTCTCTCTGTCTCACAGACACACACACACACACACACACAGTTTTGTAACTTTTTCTCTCATAGTGTCTTTCTGCAGCAGTGGCTTATTTCACAGCTGAACAAATAAAAGCTGTTATGTGTGCCTGTGTGAACGCTGCATTTACCAGTTATTCATCAACATCCCATAAAAGCAGCACAGGTGTTATCTTAGCAACAGAAGGCCAGAGCAGTTTGCTTAAGCAGAGAGCAGAGTTTGAGCACATATCTTGACAGCAATATTTCAGCAAGTGTATAGGCCTCTGAATGAATAGGTGATAACAGCCATGTAAAGGTCCCCTGACCTCTCCTGCCACCAGATTATGATAAGGTTGAGTGATTCAGCACTGTTTAGCAAGAATGACCCATCATATGCAAAGCACAGAATTTGTTCACATTAAGTATGATGTATTTTGTGAAAATCTTAATTGGGTGAATTGAAATAGTCATAATTGAAATGCCGATTGGATGCCTATAACTGAAGCATATCAGGCATCCAATGCTGCTCTTGACCAGTATTACACAATTTTAGAACCTATTTTATCATTTGCATCATTAAAAACTCATGAAGTTTCCTGAGCAGTCCTCATTTTTCCCTTTAGCCAGAAGCAAAATTACAAAGTCATGAATCACAGTGTTTACACTTCTCAGGAAATTCCTGAGAATGTCTTATTAAGTACTATTCCTCTGTGTAATAAAGGAATAGTTCATCCAAAAATGAACATTTGCTGAAAACTTTCTCACCCTCAGGCCATCCAAGATGTAAATGAGTTTGTTTCTTCATCAGATTTGGAGAAATGTAGCACTGCATCACTGTCTCACCAGTGGATGCTCTGCAGTGAATGGGTGCCGTCAGAATGAGAGTCCAAACAGCTGATAAAAACATCACAATAATCCACAAGTAATCCACAGCACTCCAGTCCATCAGTTAATGTCTTGAGAAGACAAACGCTTTGTGTTTAGAAGAAACCAATCCATAATTAAGATATTCTTGTTATTTCTTTAGAGTTCAAAATCCACCCATATTTGTTTAAAACTGTTTTGAACTGTTTTGGCTTGATATCTGTACATTTCTCTTCAGATTTAAACAAGATGACGTTTTCACTGGAGAAAGCATTATTGTGGATAGAGGACTCACATTAACTGCTGGACTGGAGTGCTGTGGATTACTTGTGGATTATTGTGATGTTTTTATCATCTCTTTGGACTCTCATTATGACGGCACCCATTTACTGCAGAGGATCCACTGGTGAACAACTGAGTGCTAAATTTCTCAATTTTTCTTCTGATAATGAAATAAAAAGCAAACTCATCTACATTTTATATGGCCCGAGAGTGAGCACATTTAAAGCAAATTTTCATTTTTGGGTGAACTATTCCTTTAAGATGGGATCTATTAATGTTTCACTGAAGGATTACAGATCATGACATCAAATGACATGACAATCAAATGTAATGAAGGTGTCAACAGGTAATTGTTAAGAAGCAGACTGTCTTTGTCAGGGTTCGTTTATGTGAGTTTTTCCACTTTGTGGCATTCCAAACTTTTGACGTCAAAACCTCAAACTTAGACTGTAGGCTGATGCATGCTGTAACTTAACCTCCCAGGAGAACTGTTTCAAAACACTGAAGCAGCTGCTATTTTTGTATTCATCAAATCAATCAAGCAAATGCTTTCAATCTACGGCTCCCTTACTGCAGGCACAGCTGGAGTGCCAGCCAACATCTATAACCACCGTTACCACCAGAATCTGAGTTTTACATCAGCATGCAAAGGTTATTTTTACAGGCAGTTTTCATGTTGTACTTCAAAGAAAAATGGTGACATCAGTCATCAGCTTGTAAACAATGCATACCTTGCACAGTGAGTCACTTTTCAATGTTTGCCAAATGAATATATGTATATACAATAATTGCAACTGAATAAATATAGACAAAGTTCACAGATTACCACACAATAAATGTTCATGCACTAAAATTAAATTGTAACAAAAGATGTTACTACACACTGAATTGATGGCAAACACACCTGTTTTGTTTTGTTTTGTTTTGTTTTGTTTTGTTTTGTTTTGAATTGTTTTGTTTTGTTTTGTTTTGTTTTGTTTTGTTTTGATTTGAATTGTTTTGTTTTGTTTTTCTGAGCTAATTAGTCGCACAAGTTTTTTATCATAGGTTGTGTGCATTTTTCTTCTCATCAAACAAACTGTATTCGCCTCAAGTGAGAGTATAAATTTTTTTAAACTGACATTATTACAAAGTGCACTTTTTAAATTTTTAATTAATGAAAGTTTACTCTCTTTAAGTACATTTAAGTGGCATTTTATTACAGCAATATTATATTATCTGTAAGTACATTTAAAAAAAAACTTTTAATATTTGAAGTACACTAAAAGTGCACATTCAGTACACTTAAGTACAATTTTTCTTTCACAAGTGTGTATTGTGTGTTATTTTATATATTTGAACTATAAAAACCTGGCTGGAGAAAAAGCTAAGTAGCTGTAAAAAAAATTAATAAATAAATAAAAAGATCCACTATTCTAATAAACTGTATGGTCATGAGGTCACGAGAGATTTCTGTCTATAATCATTATATCCTCTGAACAGCAACAAGAGTATTGCCTCCTGCTTCAAAGTCTGTGCCCTGGTTCTGTGCACTAGGCAAGTAGTTAGAACTAAGATAAAGAAAGGCAAAGGAAATCCCAATTGCCTGGATAATATAGAGTAATAGCTCCATTATAATTAGTTCAGGAAACATTGCCGATGTCCATATGAGGCCAGATCAACCCCCTAGGAAGGGAAAAAATATGCTCTATCTTCTGATCGTAATATTTGTTGAGACGGCCCACCGTTTCAGCCTGTTTATATCAGCAGAATTCCTTTATCAGCAGCACTCAACTCCACAAAAAAAATGCTCCTTTTGTTGCATTCAACAATGATGTCATTGAAGATTGCTGGAATTAAAGCCTCCTGACATACATGGCCCTTGTTTTGGGATCAAATCTGTTTGGACCAGTTGGATAAGATTAGTTGGTAGACAAATTGGCCGAGGCAAAATAACACACAGTCTGTGGGGCATGTGGCTGAATCTCCCCACTGCTGTGATTAAATTGTAGTTCCCACTCAAACCCCACCAGCCCTTGAGCTCTTCACTGATCCCCTTTACATTTACTCAACATTTAGTGACGTACTACAACTGCTTCAGCTTTCCCAGAAATCGGAGGAACTATGACTTTTCTTTTACCGAGCAGCTGAAGAGACAATCAGGTTTTAAGAGTCATATTTATTTATTTTATTTTATTTTATTTATTTATTAAAATTATCATTATGTAAAAAAAAAAATCTCATTACTGTGAAATAGCAATGAAAATCAAACAATTTCTCAAACATAAAACCACCATCATGATACTAAGTTACACTCAGTTTGCAATATTGTAAAACAAACTTTTTCAAAACAGTTCACTACATTAGACACACTGGAAAAATAATGCATTCATCAAATTATCTATACATGTGCTCATGTGTAAAAATACTTATAGCTAATTTGTCTCATAAATCAAACCTAATGTTCTGAGAAAGAAATATATTATTCTTCAACATAATACAGTGTCACTGTTTTCCAGAGTCACAACATTTTCAGTTAATCTCAAATCTGTTTTGACTGACTAAATCTCACAAATCTTGATATTCAATGAAATTACAAAATCAAGGAGAGCAAATTCAGTCTATTTGTGACAAAACGCTGTGCAATCCACTGCATACTGAACATGCAGAAGATATAAGATAGTGGCATTTTATAGAGTTAAGTTGCAAAGAAACCTTTTTGAGAAGAGTTAAAATACTTTTGAATGAAGTGTTTGGAAGAAATGTGTGACGTTTTGCATGTTGTGTGTGTGTGTGTGTGTGTGTGTGTGTGTGTGTGTGTGTGTGTGTGTGTGTGTGTGTGTGTGTGTGTGTGTTTTTTTGTGTTTTTGTTTTTGGGACTGTGTGTGTGTGTGTGTGTGTGTGTGTGTGTGTCCCCGTCTTGTGTGTATTTTGGGGTTTTGTGTTTAGAGTTTAAAGAAAAGGAGCCATACTTCCAGAAATCACATCTTAGCAATTGTCAAAAGCTGTAAAACGAGAGCTATAGAGCAGTGATGTGTGCATGGCCACTGTATATGCTGTAAAGCCTGACATACTCTCACTGGTTGTTTTGGTAACCAGACTCTGGTGGAGGAGGAGGGAGACGAGGCTCGCTGTACCAGGCACTGCATTTAAGCAAAACCCTGGTGGGAGTAGATGAATACCAGTGCTTTGATATTAACCTTTCCTGCATTCCCATACGACAAAGAATACATTTTCAGATGTATTTCAAAATACATACAAATTGCCAACAAAAAAGTGCTTATATATTTGCCATATGGGTTCATTCTCAATATGCATTCTTCTGCTACCACAGTTGTTTCAGTTAATTCACTGTGATGGACTAAAGACAATCAAGCACTGGAATATACACAAATACAACAAGAATCAAGTACTGTTGAGCTCACTAGTCAGAATAAAGGGCAAGAGGTAACACACACACACACACACACACACGGACATGGGAGAAGGGTTGATCCTGAAGGAGTAACGTTCCCTACTCTTCTCTCATCTGTCATCATGGCCTTATTTCCATGAGTAGTGAAACAGCAACCGCTGTTATTATATAAAATACCAGAGTCTGTTCTCAGAAAGATTTCTGACACAAAATGAACATGAACTTGCTACCAATACAGACCTTGCTGCTCATACTGTATAATAGTTTTCATGAAAACCCAAATGGGGTTTCTTAACATTCGATTAAAATATAACTCATCTTAAATCTAAAAACTAAACTGAATTGAGTAAACCTCAATAAAAGCTAAACAAAATAATATCAAAATCTGAATCTGAATCTTTTGCAGTACTAGTGAACAACCGTGCACACAAACATGCTAAATGTCACATTTTTAACAATATGTATTTTGGCAGAAAGTATAATGGGAGAATACCCGGGTGACTGCGTGTCAGGATTATGTTTTGTTCTACTTAGTTTCATTGTGTTTTGTTCCTTGCATGGATGTTGACCTATGCTGCGTATGAAGTAAATCGTATTCTTCCCTACTATATAGTAGGCAAAAAACAGTAGTAGTATGTCCAAATTCATAATATTTGAAAAACAGTAGGTGAAAAAACTGCCCGAATCACTTACTATTTCCGGCGTGATTATGAATAGCACAGTCGATGGACACGTTATTATCCCATGATTTAATAATGGACAACATGGTCAACATAGCACATCCGAATTTCAATCAAACTACCCATATTCATACTATATAGAATATACTTTTTTACAGTCACGAAGTAAGTTCTAATTCAAATGTAGTACCTACTCAGACAGTACGCGATTACAGACTCAACGCTAGTTTCATTGTGTGTGCTAGTTGGTCTAATTATGTTGTTTTTTTTGTTTTTTTTAGTTGTTGTTATTTTGTCCTCACCTTCACACCTCGCATTCGCTCCGAGTGGGCCTCAAACCCGAGTCTCCGGCATGGGAGGCGGACGCACTAACGAGGAAGCTAAATGACTGCAGTGAGGTTTACCTGCACAGCACCTACTCGCTGGCCTCCGTTACACTTGGTTTAGTTGTCCCTTCTCCATTGTGTCTAATATGGTTGTTCTGTTTTTTTAGTGGTCTGAGTATTTGAAGTTCTGTTAATAAAAGCTAGACTGCTGTGATTATATCCTATCACATCTTTATTTTGCCACCCGTCGTGACACCGTGCCGGCATTTGCACAAGTAATTGCTTTTTGAACAAACCACAACCTAAATACAAACTCTTACTACAGTTGTAATCTCCGAAACTCCAGCATAACAAACTTGCAGAAAATATTGCATTAGCTAAATGTAGTGCATGTAAATTAGACCCATATTTTGCAAGCAGCATCTATTTTTGAGTGCAGAGAAAGAAAGAAAAATATGACATTCTGTAAAATATTTAGCAATTTATCACTTTGTAAAACACTCACATCACGCAAAGGCCATAGAGAAGAGAGAAAAGCATGTGTCCATTCTTGGCTCCACAGCTACTTTAGGAATTTAATTGCAGCAATTTGTGTCCATCCAACCCTGTAAAATGCCATGGTTTGCTATTCCTTCAAAGTAAAAAAAAAATGCTAGAAAAGTGAAAATACATGTTTGTGCCACTTCTAAACTCAAAGTTTACATGCAGATTCAATGAGACTTAAGTTTCAGTGCTCATGTTAATAAATGACCACTAAATGCAGTCCAGCTGTTGCATCCAGGCTTTGAATCTTTTACAATAGTAAGTGCATGGTTATGGCATGTTTTCTTCAGGAATTTCTCACAGTCACTTGAATCTTTCAGACATGCTGCTATGTGAGGTCTGTGTCTGTAGAGGAATAAGAAGAGATATTTGTATCTGGACCTTCATACCTCTATTCAAAACAAGACAAGCCTTCTTTTCCTGACAGTGTTCAACTGATTAAAACAATAATATAGAAACGCATCAGAATCAAGATAATATATTAGTAAGCATTACAGTCAAGGTCATATTAGTTCATTTCAGTTATTTGACATGTATTTATACGGCTCACACTGTATTTAAGTCCAGTTCTCACTATTAACTAATAACTACGACGTTTGCCTCAGTAAACTACTAATTTGCTGCGTATTAAAAGTTAGTAGTTGTTAAGTTTAAGTAGGCATTGGGGTTAAGTGATCTAAAATATGGTCATGCAGAATAATAAGTACTAATAAACAGCCAATATGCTAGTAATATTCATGCTAATAACTTGTTAAAAGTGAGAATTGGTCCCTTAACTAAAGTGTTACCATTATATGATATTAATGTCTTACAAATGAAATAATTTTAGCTTTATTGCATGAGCACATTTTATATTTCTCTTAAATTGGCCTTAGTTTTGAATCCTTTAGTTTACTGTATGCTAGCACTCTGCAGGAGTCTCATTACTCTCTCTGATATTACAGACACAATTCACCCATCAGGGGTCCAGTTTAACCTTCCAGTTTATCCAAGTAAAATTTTGCACAATTCTTCATGAACATACACCCACCCACCCAACCTTGATTCAAATCACAGCTATTTGCGTCACACTTTTCCTTTCATTAGCTGGAAACAATAAAGTCTATCCACAAAGCTGCTTCCTGCCTTTGACCAAACTGGACCCCATTTCTTTGAAAATCTATGGAAAGGCACTGCTTTGTGCATTGCAGCACTGTTTATGTGATATTCCACAGGAAGATTTCCATTTAATGTTTTTTTAACACTCATGTGTACACTCACATCAGATAATAACAGATGGATAACCAAAAATAATCAAAAAATAAATATATAAATAAAGGATGCATTACCAGAGATGCATTATTAACAGACGAATCATTCACAATAACGTTATCATGCATTAATGTGTCAATTTTTATTTAATGCAGTCTTTATCAATGCAAACTGACACCAAGTAAATCAATGCCTAGTGCATCTTTCCCTTTGCAGTAGCTTTCAATATCATGTGCACTTCTGCATTTTCAGATTTGACTTGCTAAGAATATGTGAATAGCCTAAATGCAAATGAAGTTTGAGTGCTAAATCTATATGTGTGTTTGGAGTTGGAATGATAAGTGGGTTTGTGATGATTGTGGATAAAAATGGCAATGCTAAATTAAATACAAATTAAAGTATAATGGAAGAATAAGGAAAATAATATGTAAATATGCAAATATTGTGAATTCATTGTATTTAACCCTAGATGAATTTGCATTTGAATATGGAATTAAAATTTGAAAAACTGAAAACTGAAATGGTCTTTTATGTATTAAGAGTGTTAAACATGGCAGTCAAGACAGCTCTTTGTTTATATACGAGTCGTTTACTGTGGGAACTACTGGAAGTCTTTTGTTTTGTTTACTTTTTGCTGCAATGGCTAGTAATTGCAGCAAGATTTTCTCTAATCTCCCATTTAAGATTAAATAGGACACATTTAAATCTCAATAACAGCCAGAAAGGTGGAAATAGGTTAACAGGGCCTAATAAATTCTGCCAGATTTTCCTCATAATCGGTGTGCAGATTCCATTTTGACATCACACCTGCATGTAAACGTGTATTTATGTCGTGCCAGATGAGGCTCGCACTGAGTGAGTGTGTGAGAGAGACTCATGCACAAATCAAAACAAATGAGTCCAATAGCACTCACAGAAAGTTATAGGTGCATACTGTGGTAGAAAAAAAATATATAAAATATGATTTAGGTAGGCCTAAGCGATATTACACGGCCAAGATGTTTCCCTTATATCAATATCAGCATTATTGCAGTGTGACACTGATTTTATACAATAGTAGTTCAATAAACAAGAAGTTAAAACTAATTGACTTACATTTTAGACACAATATTGACTGTTTCAATCAAAGCCACAGCAGTGAGTAACATAGCCATATTTCATTACTGAATGAATCCACAATTCTGAACAAATGGAGTGAGTCAATGATTCAGTAGCCCATTCATAAAGATAGTCACTAGCTTCTTTATGAATCAGCCATTTGAATGAATCAGTTGAGTGAATGTATAAATGACTCACTCATTAAAACAGACATTTACTGCCACCAACTGGTGGTTTGGTTTCATATTTTAAAATATCATTGCATTTTTCCCAACATTTCTTATCTGTATGTTAAAATAAAATTATAAAATGCATTCATGGCACCTGAGCTTCATCTATCAGTCTGTGTAAATACATCTTATGCTACTTCAGATGCAGCTTCTGTTTCCTCAGTGGAAAGGTGGATATTTCGAGAGTTGTTTAAAGTGAGAGAAAATCTGTAACAGTCCAGATTGGGGGGAATTGTAGTGTTTAATAATTTCTTTTATTATGTAAATATTTATTAACATTGAAATTTGCATAGATATTTGTTTGAATATACTGTCAATTATATTCTTAGAAAGAAAATCGGAATCTGCAAAAATTGTTATCGGCAGATCACACTTACAAAAAAATCGGAAATCAGAATCGGCCAAGAAAATTGCAACCGGTGCATCTCTAATTATTAGTGCTGACATTACACACGTTGACGCAGAATTTTTTTGAGTTGTGGTCAACATGAGCGGGAAATACAGAAGCGGCAGGAAGCATGACTAACTAAGAATAGCGCTTTAGAGTCAGTCTACTTGAACAGGAAATTGCTTCCTCCAGCAGCCCTCACCCTAATACTCTGCTTACTTATATTCAGCCAACTGGACTTCTGCTTAAAAAAAAAAATAATAATTTTGCTGATTCAGGGATTTGTTGATTGCAGTGATTTTCCACTGCTTGCAATTCAAACAAAGCATTAATGTAAAATCAATTCACCATGAATTTTAAACCCTCAAAAAATGCATTTACCTTCCAAATATATGTGATCTATTCCATAAAGTGAAGTTCTTATCTGTTTTGTCATTATACCTTAATGTTTTTTTTTTTTTTTTTAATTGCAGATAATACAAATGACATAAAAGGTCACTTAAATGTACTTAAGAGAGTACACTTTCATGACTGCTTCTTAACACACTTAAGTATACTTTTGTAATAATATCTATTTAAAAAGTTTTACTTTGAAGTATGTTTTAAATAATTACATTTGAATTATCTCTTAAAGTACACTTATTTGGTTGGTGGCAGGATCGTGTCTCGTTTAGTTGTGTTTTTTTCATGTCTTGGTTTCATACTTCTTTCAGTTTAGTCTTTAGAGTCTTAGTCTCCTTATTTACTGATTATGTTCACCTGTTTATCATTGAGATCTCTTGTTAACCCTGTGTATATATGTTCTGCTCAGTCCTTTGTCATTACTCTTCTTATGATATGTGTTGTATATAATGTTTATTAAAGTTTCTGTTTTTGTTAATTCTGCATCATGCATCTCTTTAAAACCACAATATATGTGATAGTTGGTACCTACAGGTTCTGAAACTTGGGTATAAGGGCGTAGATGTCTTGTTGGTTTTGTCTAGCTAGCACTTCCTGTCCAGTTACACTAAAGGATTGAAGATGTGTTTGTAGATAACATTAGATGCTGTCAGATGCTGTGGCTGGGGATGGTAAGCAACTGTTAGAATATTTGTGCATGCTTCCTGGATCAGAAACTGTTTTCAACAAGCTAATTATGTTACAGCTTCAGACGAAGTTAATGCACAACAAAAGATGAATTATGATTGATTTGATGATTACAGCCATTGATTTTCCATTATTGAATTAAAAGTGTAGCAAAGGTAACAAAGGTTTTTAAAGCACTCTCTTTATGGAGAGAAATGAGAGAAACAAATTTAAGTGCAAATCCAGTTAAATGATTAGATAAATAATCGGATAATTGGTTTAACACTCTTTTTTACATAATAGAAATAGAAGAAAAAGAAAAAGCCAAGAATCTACTGTATCTACAAAGTGATGTACAGTGTTTGCAGTGTTAACTGCTTGCATACAGCATTACTTGCATAGTTTTCTGCCCTGGGCCAGAGCAATTAAGACTATAAGCCAAATTGCTAGAAGGGGAGTAGAGGCTTCCCATGGGGGATGGAAGATCTACCCTTAAAATGAATGCATTTGTGTATAAATCCCATGATTTAAAAAACAAACAAACAAACAAACAAACACTTGTAATGATCACGGTTTGAAAAAAAAAAATGTACTAGTAATTTTCTTCCAGTGTTGTCCATTCATTTTGTGGACATTTCCATGAACTCAAATAAAAAAAAAGTAAAAACATGGAAAATTCCTTCATATTATTCCTTATATGCCCTATTTTTAGGGATGTTTTTAGAGTTTGCAAGTCATTGCAGCAGTGATGGGGCCAGAGCAGGTGTGAGTGTGTCTGATAGCTTTTGCAAATACACATTTCTTTGAAATTGTTTATTGATCTCTGACTGTTGAAGCCAGTGCAAAATAACAAATTTAACAAACATTTTGGGTGCTTCAGAAATTTGTGCAGAGTCTTAGGCGCTATAAGCAACTTTCCTTTTTCATATGATGCTTATGTCAGCTGGAAACAAGATCACCTCCTTCTTCTGATGTAAAAGTACAATTCTTAAGTAACCGAGTAACTTCGCACTGCTCATTGTAATTAGATGGGTCATTTACAATGGGTTTGAAAAGTGTTGCTTAACAGTTAACACTAAACAGGCATTCCTGATGTGTTATCGTGGGAGGATATTTGATTTTCAGAATGAGCTTATACTGTCTTTAACTGATTGGAATATGAGCACACATGAATGCTGTCAAAATTTCTTTTAAACTCAGCATTTCATTTATAATACTATAGCATACAGTGAGTACAATTCATGGTGATGAAGAATAATGATCAAGTTTGCCAGAATATACTGCTCTAAACTGTTGACAGACCTCTGTGACAAA
This sequence comes from Cyprinus carpio, assembly GCF_018340385.1. Taxonomy (NCBI): domain Eukaryota; kingdom Metazoa; phylum Chordata; class Actinopteri; order Cypriniformes; family Cyprinidae; genus Cyprinus; species Cyprinus carpio. Next base: position 57,081 of record NC_056581.1, on the reverse strand, counting down.
ACTGCATTTCCCATAAAGTAAAAAAGAGAGTAAGTTAAAAGCAATATTCCAACAAATGAAAAATAAAATGATAATAAATAATAAAACACCATGGAAATATTTGTTTTTGGACTGGGAGTTCTGAAAAACTGTTGCGGTATATTTTCATAGTCATAGACATTTATTTCAAAAGAAAAAAATGATCGCTTATGATATGATTCCTTTAAGATGCGTGACGCCGTGCACGTAGGTAAGTTCCCGAAGGACTCCCCTAGCTCCTCCCACTTTGTAGATAGCTCCTCATATTTGTCTGGAAGCCCCTCCCTCTCGTCCTCCCCCAAATTCCCGCCACTCCCTCTCTCATAGAATCTATTAAGTGACAAAACTTCAGGACAGAAAATGGCGACGGCGGGGAGTCGGACGTCGTCGTTAGGCGGATTATTAGACTCCGGTAGCGGCACAAACGTCGGGAACGGACTTCAGGGCAGTTCTGGCGGCTCCACGCTTTCGAACAGCAGCGGGAAGGTGAAGAGAAATGCCGGGGAGAGTTCGCAGTGGAGGCGGAAGGTGAGGAGCGTGGATCTGGATAAATGCGAGAGCGGGACCGCAGCGCTGCACTTCCTCACGGTGTCCGGTCCCGGCTCGATCCAGACCGCATTACTGCAGCAGAGCAGCAGCGAGAACCTGTGCAATAGTGCTCAGGAATGGACGAGGAGCGCTTTAAAGAGCAGCGAGAGTCCGAGCGCTGAACATGGAGTGAACGCTTCACACAGCAGGTAAAAATAACTCCTCCGACGTGATTCTGTCGCGCACGCATTTGGAGAGACTTTAAGTCACTGAACTGAATTAACTTCTCTCTGACAGAGTCATGACTTTGTATGTATGTATGTGTGTGTGAAAGATTAACGTTGCAACGCGAGTATGAGAGAATGTTATACAGTCTTGAGGCACGAGACAGTCATAAAGCTTAAACTTAGAATTCTTCACGCGGTCTCTTTGTAGTTGCTGTTTTAAAGTGCAGGGTAAACTAATTTGAAGCTCACAGTTTGTTTTGACAAACACAAAATAGTTATTTGAAAAGCATAACTGACAATCAAATATCTGCATCATATATATACAGTACAGACCAAAAGTTTGGAAACATTACTATTTTTAATGTTTTTGAAAGAAGTCTCTTCTGCTCATCAAGCCTGCATTTATTTGATCAAAAATACAGAAAAAACCAGTAATATTGTGAAATATTATTACAACTTAAAATCATAGTTTTTCTATTTGAATATACTTTAAAAAAATAATTTATTCCTGTGATGCAAAGCTGAATTTTCAGCATCATTACTCCAGCCTTCAGTGTCACATGTAACATCCAGTCTATCACATGATCATTTAGAAATCATTCTAATATTCTGATGTATTATGAGTGTTGGGAACAGTTCTGCTGTCTAATATATTTGATGAATAAAAGGTTAAAAAGAACTGCATTTATTCAAAATAAAAAAAAAATTCTAATAATATATTTTCTTTACTATCACTTTTTATCAATTTAACACATCCTTGCTGAATAAAAGTGTTGATTTTATTTAAAAAAAAAGAAAAAAAAATTACTGACCTCAAATTACTGACCAGTAGTGTACATTGTTATTACAAAATATTTATATTTTAAAAACATAAATGCTTTTTTTTTTTTTTTTTTTTTACTTCATCAAAGTATCCTAAAAAAGTGTCACATGTTCTGAAAAAATATTAAGCAGCAGAACTGTTTCCAGCTTTGATAATGAATCATCATATTAGAATGATTTCTAAAGGGTCATGTGATAATGATCCTAAAAATTCAGCTTTGCATCACAGAAATAAATGATAATTTAAAGTATAATAAATTTAAAAACAATTATTTTAAATTGTAATAATATATCACAATATTACTTTTTTTTTCTGTATTTTTGATCAAATAAATGCAGGCTTGATGAGCAGAAGAAACTTATTTCAAAAACCTTAAAAATAGTAATGTTTCCAAACTTTTGACCTGTACTGTATATATGCACCCTTATTTGTAGCTGTGCCTCATCACGCAGTTGTCCTGTGGGACAGTAGTGCTCGGGGACATCAGTGTTTGTGATGGTGCATACTCTCAGCTCGCATGAGTGCGTTGCTGGACCCGAGTCTCGACGCATGGTGTGTGTGAATATAATCATGTGAGAGAGCTGAGTGTCTGCAGGCTGAGGGGCAGTTGTTTTCAGAAGGAAGACTGCGAGCGCAATATGAGCTGCAGGCTTTGAGACTGTAAAGATAATGAGGGATGAATGCAAGCTGAAACCTAAAGAAACTGCTGGAAGAGAAAAAAAACTGCATGCCTTTTGTGAGTTCTGTTTTCCAGAATAATGCTTGAGTTACTAAAACTGAGATTTTGTATTGATACTTGCCTTTTCCTATATTATTATTTACTATAATGAGTAAATGACACATGCAAGTGTCATTGTGAGATTGATATCATAGCGCATATACAACAAAACTGTTTTTAATAAGACTACAGTCACATGTTACCTTTAATTAGCCTGGTTGTTTTTCCAGTTTTATTGTCTTTCTCTTGGGTGTCCATAAGCCATATAGGGATCCGCAGTGATTCCACACTGTTTTACGTCACTGAGTTATTCATTTCCCACCGCTTCGCCTCAGGTGAGAATAGGAGCATCGGTCATTGTGTGTTCATGTGTGCTGGAGTGGATGTCACAGTCCTGATGAGAACAACAGGTGCTGAGAAGTGTCCGTTTCTGACACTGCTGTTGAAGCAGATGTTCTCCTGCTTGAGTGATTGAGTCGGACGCTGAAACTGTTTTCGTTTAGAGATCAAAGCAGCTCCTTTCAGTGTTTCTTCAGCTGTTTTTGACCATGTTTAAGTGTGTCATTTATATGCCACTATTGACACCAGATGAAAAAAAATATATATAATAATGGTTGTTTTCGAACAGGTTTCCCAATTTTCTATTGACGGCAAATTGAATACTATATTATATATTATACTATATTGCAGTCTGATTGTACAAACCACTTCAGGAGCTAGTTGTAAATGCATATGGCTCTCAAATATGCAAATGTGCAAATAGCGTGGGATTTGAAGATTGGGTTTGTATTTTTTTGGCAGAAACACATTTATGTGTAAGTGAAAAAGTTTTAACATCTGATGTTAGGATCAGAGGATATGCATGAAGCAAAAAGTGTAAACAGGCCCTTGTGATTTTTGTTTACATCTGTTTCAGCAAACTTTCCAAGTCTAAATGCTTTAGATTAGTGGTAGACCGATATTGTTTTTTTGACAGCCGATGCCGATATCTTGGAAAGCAGGGGGGCCGATAGACCATATAAAACTGATATAATTATATCTTGGAAAGCAGGGGGTATATATATATATATATATATATATATATATATATATATATATATATATATATATATATATATATATATATATATATATATAAAATTTGACAATGGATTAAAAAATAAATGTGTAAAATAAACATACTTATCATTTGACAATGGATTAAAAAATAAATGCGTAAAATAAACATACCTAGACTTTAGATGACGTAAACACTGTAACCAACAGGGCACTCAGTATTCTGGGAAGTTTGTGTGCATTGGGAATCATATTTTTCAAAATGGGTAACACTCATTTTACATACAGCACAAAGAGAAAATGACATGAACATGACGGTGGGCAAATGCATAAAGCGCAGCATAATTTGAAATCACGAGTTTATAATTTAAATCATTCAATTCACACGGATCGACCGTCACACAGAGAACACGCGATCATGCACACACACTTCACAAGATCTCACAGCTGGATTCAACTAAGTTTGCAAGGTTTGTGAAATTAAATGTTCATTAGTCATTCAAAGATTTGTTTAAATTATATAAATGCGTATTTGCTTAATGCTTATGTTTGCCTACTACTAATAATATAACAGCAATCTTTATAATACTTTTTGTATACATTAACTCCTTTGTTTAAATGTTCTATCTGATTATTAGACAGACTTCTATCCGTATTAGACAGAACTGTTAACCAAGACAGTAACAAGAGGGAGAATGTGAGCACTGTGTGTCAAAATAAAAGTCCCGCCTCGAACACATCTGCCAAGCAGAAAAACTTATCGGCTGATGTGTGAGAATTTTAGAAATGTGTGTCAAGATTAGAGTACATCTTCGAAGAAGTATGACTTGTAGGATAATTACTGTATATGCACTGCAGACGGAGTATGTGTGAACCTGTATAATGTATAACAAATCTATTTCAACACCTGAGGCACCGCTACAATGAGCTCTATGAACAATGCATGACCAAAAAAATAAAAAATAATCCCTGGACACGGGATTTATTTTTATTTTTTTGCCATATGTCTAGACATTTTGTAACACCTTTACTTAGTGATTATTTTGACTTGTCTGTTCTAGAGACATGTTACAACTTTTTGATAAAGCTCTAATTGGTTTTCTTTTGGAAATATGTTTCAAATTCATACTGAATGCATTTATGACTGTAAAGCATGTCTGTGTGTGTCAAAATCGTGAATAAAATAGAAATTGTAAAATTGTTCAAAGAAATTGCGATAGTTTTTTTTGTTGTCCATATCGCACAGCGCTAATGTGGACTGAATTGCGTAATATTTCTCAGCAGATCTGCAGTCTGAACTTGTCATTGTGAAATAGCTGTGTGTTTTCCACTGTTGTCCGCGCTGAGGACCGGAGTTTCCTGTGTGCTTGACACAGTTTGTGTGCTTTCATCGGGTGTTCCCAGCCCACAGAATCGTAATTAATTTGTTTGCGTTCCCAGCGGATGTGGCGGGGGTTGACCACTCTCGTTCAGCATAGATGGCTGGTCCAGTGCTGGAGAAGATCCTGCCTCTAGAGAAGATAATATAACAGGCCTTTGATCTAGTAAAACACAAGATCAAGAGAGAATTTCTTTATGTAAAGACCATGTTTGAAACGCATCTTATTGTGAAATATCGTGTGTATGTGCGCTACAGTTCAAAGGTTTGGGGTCAGTATGATTTTTTTTTTTTGTAATAGAAATTAATAATTTTAATATTCAGCCAGGACACATTAAATTGATTAAAAGTGACAGTAAAGACCTTTATAATATAAAACAAAAACTTTGTTTTAAATAAAGGCTGAATCCTGAAAAAATATGTTTAAACTTTGATCATACATTTTTCTTAATCACCAAATCAGCTGGTGGAGCTTCTGAAGATCATGTGACACTGAAGACTTGAGTAATGATGCTGAAATTCAGCTTTGATCACAGAAATCAATTACATTCTAACAGATATCCACACAGAAAACAGTTATTCTAAATTGCAGTAAATATTTCACAGTTAATGTGGAATATTTCACTGTTTTTACTGTATTTGTGATCAAATAAATGCAGCTTTATTGAGAATAAGAAAAAAAACCATGCCCAACCTCAAACTTTTGCCCAAGTAGTCTATATGTTTGTTTTTTATAGCTTTGTACAGTTAGTAGTTTAACAGACATGTAAATAGGTCATTACTGAATGGCACATTAGAACTAGCAAAGGCTTGGGCTGGTTTTGAGAAACTGCGGTTTAGAGGTTGCTTGTCAGATTTGACGACTGGATCTAACGGGTGTATTTAAAAAATGCATTGAAACATGTTTCAAAACAGATTGAAGCTGCTTCAACTTTAATAGTATTACATGCTGAGTTAAAGTAAAGCTAAATTATGAAATAATAAACGATTGACTTTGTGAAACATTGAATATTCACGCTATAGATTATGCAGCACATTCTGGTTTTAACTAGTATCTGAAGTTTTGTTCGTGTCCTATAAAGAGCATGTGATTCATTGGCCTTTCTCTGTAAATAGTGGCCTGTCAGATCTCTAAAACTGTCCTTTCCAGGGCCGCCCTCAAATTAGCTACTGACCGACATCTAGGGCCGGAATGACTTCAGTGCTGAGCTGGCGCTCCTCAGACATGCTCTTGAATGGCACTGTTCCTGTTGGAAATGTCCAGTCGACGAGCTCACGCTTGTAAGAAGACTCCCAAAGACTCGTGAGGTCCTCGGGAGCTTTATTGTGACAAATATAGCCTCTTGTGGGAGAGCGCGGCCGGCTAAAATAAAGATCTAGTGTACAGTATGTGGTGTCCTAAACGCTCGCTGAGCGAGTCTCTCAGTGATGTCTGAGTGTGAAATGTGAAACATCTTAAAATTGCATTTAGTGCTGACTTGCGCTGCATCTATAGAGGATAAATGTATCATACTTGTAGTACTTTCTGTACTAGCACGTACATTTCTTTCTGAATGAAGGCCCGTCCGCACCTAATGCAGGTTCTCTGTTTGAGGAAATGTTTTGTATAGAAACGAAGGTTTATATAAATATAAAAGGGACAGAACAGAGGATCATTTATGCAACAGTGCTCTTTACATGTCTCACAGGAAAACATTCATTAAAATGAATTAAAATACACAGGAACTGCAGCAGTGTTTTGAAATCACACAGAAGAGAATGAATCATATTACCAGAATGAGTTGCAGTTTGTTTAACAGTGGTTCTCTTCACGTTGTCAGCTCTAAAATATATATTTTGTTCTTGTGAGGAGTGTGTAAATATTAATGCTGTGATTTTACTGTTGTAGAACAGTTTTCAAATATCAAATGATTAGGTTTTGGTTTGTACAGAAACTTAAGCTTGCTTGATCTGCATCTATGTCTTGTACCCCTAGCCACAAATGTTGGACATTGGTAGTGTTAATCTTTAAGGGTTTTCATAAAGCATTAAGTTCTGCATTGATATTAATCATTTCAGTGTACCTGTTTTTACACTTGACCATGCAGAAGGACAGGTGGAGGTTGTTCAAGACGCATATGTGAAGATTTTAGCCCAAAACAAAAACAAAGTTGTGTTTAAAACCTGCTCCCAAATACTACAGCGTTAGTATGAAACATTTTTTGCATGATTTTCTTCAGCATGCACAAATAAAATTAAGCGTTTAATGTCACATCCTGACATTTGAGACCACGCCATCCTCATTAAAAAGTAGTTAGCACTAGATTCTCCACCAGCTGTCTCCTGTTGCTATTTTGAAGATGTTGCGCTGATGATAAACTAAATGCACTGTGTATTATCTCATTATTATAGCACAGAAATTGAAAATTGGATTTATATCCATTTAGTGTAAATGAAATGTGTAAAAATTTCACCAATTAATCAGTGAGGCTTTGTTCTGCTTGTACAATTAGTTAAATTACGGAGTTACACACATTCTAACTAATAAATAAAACAAGGCAGTCCCTTCAGCTTTGAAGTGAATGTCAAATAATTATATTACTGTTGTATAGTTACAATTATTTTTTTTACGGTACAAATAAATATATTTGGCACAAATTGAGATGACAGAGACTTTCTCATTCTGTCTATAAAAAAAGTGCATAATGTCTAAACTAATATTTATAAAAAAAAATATTGATTTTGTAAATTGCATTAACAATAATGAACAAAACAGCATCATGTATTTATGCATAGCTTAATACAAATGGCCAAAGCGCCGATCACACGATTGTATTTAAAAACATATGAGATGCAGTGGAATAGAATTAACCCTCCACAAATCTTCGATACATGTTTTCTACAACCCGAATTCCGGAAATGTTAGGACATTTTTTTTTTCAAAATTTGAATAAAATTAAAAATAAAATAATTTCCAATCACAGGAGACGATATTTTATTCACAATAGAACATGGATAACATAACAAATGTTTAGAATGTTTTATTTTTTTATTTTATGAATGAGATGATTTCATTTTTGATTTGTTGTATGGGTCTCAAAATAATTGGGACGGGGGCATGTTTACCACGGTGTAGCACCTCCTGTTCTTTTGAAAACAGTTTGAAGACGTCTGGGCATCGAGGTCATGAGTTTCTGGAGTTCTGGTGTTGGAATGTGGTCCCATTCTTGCCTGATATAGGTTCCCATCTGCTGAAGAGTTCGTGTTCGTCTTTGACGAATTTTCCGTTTAATGATGCACCAAATGTTCTCTCTAGGTGAAAGATCTGGTCTGCTGGCAGGCCAGTTCAGCACCGGACTCTTCTAATACGAAGTCATGCTGTTATAATAGCTGCAGTATGTGGTTTTGCATTGTCCTGCTCAAATACACAAGGCCTTCCCTGAAATAGACGTCATCTGGAGGGGAGTATATGTTGCTCTAAAACCTTTATATACACCTTTCAGCATTCATAGTGCCTTCCAAAACATGCAAGCTGCCCAAACCGTGAGCATTTATGCACCCCCATACCATCAGAGATGCTGGCTTTTGAACCGAATGCTGATAACACGCTGGAAGGTCTCCCTCCTCTTTAGCCCAGAGGACATGGCATCTGTGATTTCTAACAAGAATGTCAAAGTTGGACTCGTCTGACCATAGAACACTTTTCCAGTCTGAAACAGTCCATATTAAATGATCCTCGGCCCACAGGACACGACGTGGCTTCTGGACCATGTTCACATATGGCTTCCTTTCTGCATGATAGAGCTTTAGTTGGCATCTGCAGATGGCACGGCGGATTGTGTTTACCGTCAGTGGTTTCTGGAAGTGTTCCTGGGTCCAATGTTAATGACAGAATCATGCCGATGAGTGATGCAGAGTCGTCTGAGGGCCCGAAGACCACGGGCATCCAACAAAGGTCTACAGCCTTGTCCCTTACGCACAGAGAGTTCTCCAGTTTCTCTGAATGTTTTGATGTTATTCACTGTAGATGATGAAATCTGCAAAGCCTTTGCAATTTGACGTTGAGGAATGTTGTTTTTAAAGTATTCCACAATCTTTTTACGCACTCTTTCACAGATTGGAGAGCCTCTGCCCATCTTTACTTCTGAGAGACTCTGCCTCTCTAAGACATCCCTTTTTTAATTAGTTGCTAGATGTTCTCCCAGCTGAATCTTTTTAAAATGTCTTGCTTTTTCAGCCCTTTGTTGTCCAGGTGCCAACTTTTTTGAGAACTGTAGCAGGCATCAAATCCGAAATGAACTCATTTAATGGATAAAAGTGTCAAATTTCTTTGTTTAAACATTTGCCGTGTTCTATTGTGAATAAAATATCGTCTCGTGTGATTTTTGAAATTCTTTTAGTTTTTCATTTTATTCAGATTTAAAAAACGTCCCAACATTTCCAGAATTCGGGTTGTTAAAGTTGAACCTCTTTTAACTAACATGGCTTTCTATTCATCTCTTGTGCGAGACGCGAGTGCAGCAGTCATAGTTGTGTTCGAATATGTGTTCTGTGTGAATGGCTTGGCTTCTATATTTCTCCAATATTTTGAATGGAAAATGCAGCAGTGGTGAATCTTGTGGGTTCAACTGGATATAGACTAACAAAAACATTAAAATGCAACAACAACACACTTAAATTCAAATGTACAATTTTAAATTCGACTAATATTATTTTTTTGATTCACAGTCTGTTCATCGCAGGCAGGCACGGCACTCATTTCAGCGTGTGTTTGTGTGTTCTGTTGGCCGTCTGCTTGTCACTCATAACACGTGCCTTTAAAAAAGCGTGAAACTATCGTGAGATACACTACAGACCAAAAGTTTGGAAACATTACTATTTTTAATGTTTTTGAAAGAAGTCTCTTCTGCTCATCAAGCCTGCATTTATTTGATCAAAAATACAGAAAAAACAGTAATATTGTGAAATATTATTACAACTTAAAATAATAGTTTTCTATTTGAATATACTTTTAAAAAAATAATTTATTCTTGTGATGCAAAGCTGAATTTTCAGCATCATTACTCCAGCCTTCAGTGTCACATGTAACATCCAGTCTATCACATGATCATTTAGAAATCATTCTAATATTCTGATTTATTATGAGTGTTGGAAACAGTTCTGCTGTCTAATATATTTGATGAATAAAAGGTTAAAAAGAACTGCGTTTATTCAAAATAAAAAAAAAATTCTAATAATATATATTCTAATAATATATTTTCTTTACTATCACTTTTTATCAATTTAACACATCCTTGCTGAATAAAACTATTGATTTTATTTTATTTTATTTATTTTATTTTTTTTTTTTTTTTTTTTTTTAATTTATATTCATCAAAGTATCCTGAAAAAGTATCACATGTTCTGAAAAAATATTAAGGAGCAGAACTGTTTCCAACTTTGATAATGAATCATCATATTAGAATGATTTCTAAAGGATCATGTGATAATGATCCTAAAAATTCAGCTTTGCATCACAGAAATAAATGATAATTTAAAGTGTAATACATTTAAAAACAATTATTTTAAATTGTAATAATATATCACAATATTAAATTTTTTTTCTGTATTTTTGTTCAAATAAATGCAGGCTTGATGAGCAGAAGAGACTTCTTTCAAAACCATTAAAAATAGTAATGTTTCCAAACTTTTGGTCTGTACTGTATATCAAACATTTTTTCTGTCGTTATTGAGGGTGTACCGTCTATAAATATCGATACCGTTTAATCGCTCAGTCCTAATAAAGAATATCAGAAGCTTTGGGAGTCAGCTCTCGCCAGCAGTCCTAAACCTGCCAAAATACCAGCACAAAAACACGCTCGGTAAAATATTGTCTGATTATCGTTATTGACAAAACTCCAGAAAATATCGAGATCTCATTTGTTGTCATTATCGCAGACCCCTACCCTGTAGGTTATGTTGAATCAGTTCTTTAAAAGTTCTGAAGAGAACGTGAGAATTATTACTTTCTGAAAAGTCAGAGCGAAACTTATTTTAATATTTTTCAATTTTAATGTAATTTTCATGCAATTTTCATGCAGTTTCCAGCACAGTGATGTAGTGCTGTGTCTGTGGCTTGCATTGTCTCTGTGGAGTGTTTTAGCATGTTTTGTGTAATGAGCGGAGGCCTCTAGGTGGTGAGGTGGAAATGAGTTGTTTGTTTAAAGGGGTTGGTTGGATGATAGATCATGGATGGACACCGGACACAAAGGCCCGGATATTTCCATACCCATTAGGCCCTGTCCGCAGGCACGGGGTCCCCCTCCTCTCAGGTTTTGTTTAGTTAACAGCAGGACGAGGCACGCTGGAGATTACATGTGAAAAGTAAACACGTAATAAGGCCCAGATTACTGGTTAAAACAACAGGTCATTTGGCAGGCCTCGGGGCGAGATACTCTCAAACTCACCCACAGCATGAGCAAACGTGCTCTGAAATAAAGGAGATGTCTTAAACCGTGTGCGATCTCTTTTTGAATGCAGTGTGTTCATATTCAGAAGTTTTGCACGCTAGGAATTGGACTCTCTGGCTTCCTTATTTGGAGCGTGTTAATTGTACACCTCGTCTAATGAGGGCTGTTGACATACTCGGGGCTCTACAGTGCGACTGAAAACTACTGCGTGTGACTATGAACAAAATATTTAGGAGCACCAGTGCGACAGACTCAGTCAGCATAATTGTACAGCATAGTGATTCAATTACCAATTCATAAAGACAGCCATTGCTTGCTTCCTGAATGAATCAGCCTTTCGAATGAGTCAATTGATTGAATGATTCAGTGACAAAGACAGTGACTTACCACCACGTACTGACAGTTTTAGTTGCATTTTTAAAGTATCAGGTCAGTTATTTATTTGTTTATATTGTTTTACTTAGACATTGTCTATAAGTCTATAAATACAGTATTTTTTTAATTTGACATAAAAGATGACATACTTTTAATAAAGTTAGAAAAAATGCCATTACAAAGGTAAAAAAAAGACCCCTGTGGAATCAGATATCAACTCGTAATGGAAATACAAATTTTTGTTATTGATCAGAAGGTGGTGCCGATTTTTTTTTTTTTTTTTTTTTTTTTTTTGACCATGGTCCTAAATTTTTTTAAATTAGGAGGACAAGTGCTCCTAAAAAGAAAAGTGAGCGTAGAGCCCTGATACTGGCCTATGTGTTGTAATGGCATGCGAAAGGCCTATCGATTTTCCCAGCGTCTCGTTGGCCTCCGGGGACCATCAGCGGGAAACTTGATTCAGCTTGTAAATTGGGATTGACTGTCAGTTGATTGAATCCATGGGCTTAGGAGGCGACACAAAGAGAAGCATTGTGAAACGCCAGCGCTGTTGTCATAATGAGGAGGATCCCAGCTCTGGGGCCAAAATAGGAAATAGCCAAGTGTCCCTTGACCACCTCGCAGTCCCTCTGGCCTTCTCGTGTCTCCCTTTAGCTAAAGTAAAGTTCAGTATGTGTGATGTTAGCATGGCCTCCTCCCAGCGTCCATCCGGGAGTCTGTCCTGGCCCGGCGCTTCCACAGGGACATTGTTCTGCCGTTGTCTTTGGTTTTACTCTGTTCTTTTGAGGTTGTGTTTAATCTCGATTGTCCTTTTTTCTGAGACTCTGCCCTTGTTTGGTGGAGAGTGGAGTGATTTAATGACTTCAGTGTTCGGTGGTTTCTCTGGATGCTGTCGGAGAGACTCTTAATGGAGATGGACTTGTTGGTCTTTGCCGTCGCTGTCCTCTCCAGCAGATCTAGATCTAGTAACCTCGTTACCCCATGGACATCTGCTGTAACCTGACCTCCACCCACACAACCGGGGTCAAAAAGTTACTCGTCATTCGGTCTGTTACTTTTGGACCTTACCCACACTCCCTCCCTGGAAGTGCATGTGAGGTTACTTAGGAAAATAAAGCCTTTTATATGTCTTCTATATAAATAAACATGGAAGCATGAGTTAAATATAATAAAACCCAGATGGTTTAGACTGTAATTAGCACAAAAGTCTCATAACTGGATCAAAAACGATCCAAATCTTAAAAAAGCTCAACTGTGCTTGGATCTGTTTCTTGTGAGATCTTTTATGATATGTTAAGCAAGCTGATTTAATTTAAAATTAACCTAGAAAAGTTTTACAACATTTGGAATTATTCAAAGTCAAATGTATGTTGAATTGATATTTACTTACAAAATATAGTTTTAAAATTGTTTTCTGTAATATATTTAGCTGTTTTCCACAGTTTTATCTATTTTGCACGAGTTTATCTATTCAGCACTAAAGGCAGAAATGCATTCCCAAAAACAGTCTATAAATGAATAAGGTCCATTGAATATGAAATGAATGAGGTCACGGATCACAGCAGTGCTCTGCAGTCTGTTTGAATGATCATGCTCCGCAAACAAGTGTTTTGATATCCATATAAATTCATTGAGTCGCCTGAAACAGTCACGTGTGACACAGGTTATAATTGTTTAAAGTAAAGAAAGAACATTTAATGCTTTGCACAGAAAGTTAAATTTATGTGCATTAATATTGTGTAATAGAAATGTCTAGAACGTCTTCTTTTTTTTTAGTAAACGATGGATGATTAAATATTGCTGTTTGTAAATGTAGTTTTGGTTCATACCTAGAAAAATGGGGGAAAGAATTATAAATTCTTTTTTTGCACTTGGTTGTTGGTCTAGTATTCTGACGCAATATCCTTTTGATAAAACCTTGTTAATAGACTTTTCTCTTTACTTGTCGTGTTTGTGTTTAATTTTGGTTTATTTCACAAACAAGTAAAACACAAAAAACAAACCAACAAAAAAAAATTAATAAATAATTCACTTTACTTTGTTATTGTCTAGTGTATCCTAAATGAAATCTTACAAATTGCACTATTAAACTATGTGAATGTGATTTTTGTTGCTGAATGTTTTCTCTGAAATCCTAAAAATGAACAGAAAGCCTTGAGACATGAAGTGTGTTGGTGTGACCTAGAAAGTGTTTAATCACTCCAGCGGTGTGAAAGAGCTCTGGAGTTAAATATGTCATTAATAACCTTTGAAGAAACTTGTGCTTTGTCAGCACATTGATTAACAAATTATTTATTAACAAGGATGTTGACTGTAAAGTTACTTTTTATCTGAGCTAAAGCCGAGCCGAGGATGGAGTAAATGTTTAACATGTTTTGTGTTAGTGGTGGTGTTCATATGTAGGTCGTCATGTGATCAGTGCGTGTGGAGCATCGGCTCTGGATCAGAATGGGATTTCCACTCTAAAAGTGTGATTCGAGTAATACCGTTAGCTGATACATCACACAATCATCAAGCCAGAGTTTCTGTCTGTGAGCTTTGGTCGCGCCAAACATGTCTGGATATTTCTTAAAATATCAGTGAAGCTGATGCTATTTGTGAGCTGAATGTCTCCTGGGGCTTGTGTGTTTTTGTCAGCAGTATCTGGGCTCTAGACTGCGACTATATTTTGTTAGAGGTTGCACTCGTGCCACTACCAGTTTGACTGAGAAGTGCTGCCAGTTGTGTTGTATATGAGAAACATTAAACTGCAAACGCTTGGCCCGAAAGACAGCACAGCATGATCTCATATGCATTTATTGCTGACCGGTCTCGATCGCGTGATCATTATTAAACAACAGTGTGAGATCCAGAAAAAAGTGTTGAGTTCACTGCAGATTACTCCAACACAAACCACCAATCTCTCTGAATAGAGATATAACAGCGGTTATGTTCGGATTGTTTCTAGTTTGTTATATTTGTGTCTGGTTATAATTTCGGTACCTCAGTTTCGATACCGGTTCCTAACGATACTTTTTTCGATACCAATTTTATGAAATCCATTTTAACAAGATGACAGAACACATTTCCTCAGAAAAACTTTGGTTGTATTTTTTCAGTTTGACTCATGCTCCTTAGCCAGTGCACAAACAAACAAAAAAAGCACAAAGGAACAAAAAAAGTTTTATAAAGAGCTCATGCTTACCAAAGCTGAATTTATTTTAATTTAAAGAAGTGTAAAACTTTTAATATTTTGAAATAGTATTACAATTTAAAATCTTATTTGAATATATTTCAAAATGTAATTTATTCCTGTGATGTCAAAGCTGAATTGTCAAAATCATTACTTCAGTGTCACATAACCCTTCAGAAATATCAAAACAGTTTGCTGCTTAATATTTTGGAAACTATGATACATTTCTTTTCATGATTCTTTGATGAATAAAAAATTAAAAAGAACAGCATTTATTTAAAAACGAAATATTTTGTAACATTACACACGTTTTAATGTCACCTTTGATAACTTTAATGCATCCTTACTGAAAAAAAATTCTGACTAACCAACACATTTTTGAACGGCAGTGTACATTCAGTAGTTATTATTTATTGCAATATAAACACTGTCAGAGTGATCAACAAGGTATCTCTTCATTTACCAGTCGAAGACGGAGCAACTTTCTGCTCTTATGTTTACTCCGTGCACTGTCAAGGTCTTCATCATATTTGTCGTGGTACCGGTCTTTGCAGCAATTATTTTACCGCAAATACTGCATCGCGCGCTGTTGGCATCGAGCCTGGAGAAATGTACCCACATTTTTGATCGACTTTTCCACATCTTTAAGGTATAATGTGTGTGTGCTCGTGTCTCATATAAGTATGCGAGTGGAGAGTTTGTGCATGTGCGCGCCTCATATGAGTATGTGCCAGTCTGTGTTTTGTGTGTGGGGGGTTGTACGCGTCTCGTGTGTGTAGAGTTTGTGTGTGTTGTTGTTCATTTCATATGTACTTATTTGAGCACTGACGTTGACGAGCTAACTCCTTAGGTATCGAAATCTGGAACCGAACATGTCATTTTTCGATACTCGATAGTATCGAGGCAATTCGGTCGGTACCTAAAAAGTATCGAACTCGGTACCCAGCCCTAAATCTCTCTGAATTGAGATGAAATGGCAAACAGGAGAATCATTTGCTTTTTAATTCACAAATCACTAACATTCACCATGTATTTACTCTGGTAACACTAGATTGTTACCCTGGTATTGTGACAGAAATGTGGGGATATTAATATAGAATTTTATTCATAACAAACCATACAGTTTGTACAGTTTGTTTTAGTTTTTAACAGGTGTTAATGAAAATAAATGTACATACACTTGAAGAATATTGTCCCTTAGGTTAGTGGATCACAGTCTTGTGTTACAGCTTCATTCACCGATCCTAAAAGGACTAAATGTATAGTTGCGCTTGGATTTTCTTGTCTTCTAAAAGCATGGCTGTGTTTACAGCACGTCCAGTGTTTTTGGGAGTGTGCTTCCTGCTCGGTCCACGAGTCCTGGGTTCCCTGCAGGGCCTGTGCTCCACTTCCAGCACTTCTCATCAGAGCTCACGGCTCAATCGTCCTGACATCAGAGCTGTGTGTGTGTGTGTGTCTGTGTGTGTGTGTGTGTGTGTGTGTGTGTGTGTGCGCAGGGGGAGGTACACGAGTGCCCCGTGATGGGGCTGCAGGAATGTGATCACCGTCCTGCACTGCACACAGGTCACACCCGCAGCACTCATATGTGATCACGCGTGCTCAAGGACTGTCAACAACAGCCAAAGCAGAGATATTGTGCAGTTGCTGTAGCTGTAGCAGTGTGTGGGAGTGAGGTTAGTCCTGCTGAGAGAGGGGTCAGTGGGAGACTGGGGGGGTCGTGCTGCTCCAGTTGGGTAGAGTGAAGGAATTCCTCTGCATTCCAGTGACATGCCAGAGCAGTGTGCAGACTGAAGGCTATGAAAACACATGCAAATGCCTGAATTCAGGCTATAATGTGCATTCTGTAAAAAAAAAAGAAAAAAAAAGTAGAAAATAAATAATAACAGGACTGTACTGACTTCACAAAAAAATCAAGAAAAACATAACCACAAACTAAGTTAAGTAATTATTGTGGAGTATTATGTTGTTTTTTTTTTTTCAAATTCAGTTTTATAATCTCCCAAATTCAGTTTTTCCAGATTTTCTGGCTTCAGTTATTTTTTTTTATTTTTTTTGTCATTTATGTTTTTTTTTTTTTTTCTGGGTTCCGTTTAAAAGGATAAATTAAACTGTAGTAATCAAAAGCATATCTAATCATTTGAAATCATGAAACCTATTCAGTTGAACAAATTCCACTCTAAATAAAAGCACTATTTTTTCCCAAACTCTTTTTTTTTTTTTTTTTTTTTTTCCCAGTTTTATGTTTTCTGGATTCAGTTGATTTAAATTAAAATATTGTTATAAAAGAGCGTGTATTATATTTTGTTTTTATAAATTTTTAAATTTTTTATAAAGTGTATATAATATTGTGGGGACCTATGAAATGAATTTGTGTTGTCTGTTTTAGTTTTTCTGGGTTTGTGATTTAATACACATTTCTTCTCAAATATGGTGGTAATCAAATAAAGACATAAAACAATAACAATTTAATGAATCTTTTAAAATGTAATGAGAGTTTTAAAAATAGAGTAATTTGTGTGAGTATGTATTACTTTCGGTTGTTTAACTTTGCTCCCGTCAGATAAATGTTTGTTCAGCTACTTCTTACCTCGCGCTGTCATGCGTGATTGGCTCCTATAAACAGTAACGCCTGCCATCTTTAATGTGACGAGGCAGACCGGCAGGAACACACACGTTCACTTTCCTGTAAAGACTAGTTCCAGTGAAGGTCATTAACATGCTTGTTTGTGTATTGCTTGCTTCTTGGCGCCTCTGATCCTACAGTAAGCACAAACTCTCACTGTACTGCGAGCTGAAACCCTAAACCCTGTCTATTGTGGACATGCTGGGGTTCTCTTCTGCTGTTTCAGTCGCAGTACACTTACGATATTGTGAGACCGGGACATGTTTTGAAAAATGACGTATAATGACCTATTTATACACTTATTTATCTAACACACATACTTACTCTACATTTCAATTTGCACATAATATACCTGTACATACAACTGTCTGTTGTTATACATCTCTACATACAATTGTCAATTTGTATATTTTTATTTCTAATTTACTTTTTCTATTTTTATTCTTTTATTATCTGTTTTTTGTTCTGTCGCTGTCATTCTGTTACACTGTGAAAGCTTCTGTCACGAAAACAGATTCCTCATATGTGTAAACATACCTATTGTGAGTGACACCCAGCCAAGTTTTTTCCTTCTGCTCTCTTGCTAAGTCACGCAGAGTTTGTTTGTTTCAGCCCTCGTTTAAACCACACAGACACACATACACACACACATACACACACACACATACACACACACACACACACACACACACACACACACACACACACACAGAGTTGTTTTTAATGCAGTCTCTTTTCCACTTACAGTGCATACAATTCCACTCTCATGTATATGCATTACTCCCACATTTTATGTATTTAATGCATCTTAGGGTTCCCCCGAAAAGTTTTTTTTTTTTTTTTTTTAATGTAAATTATGCTATTTTATTGTTAACGGCAAAGATTATTTTATTTTTCAGTTTATATAAATTCACCTTTTAATTAATCATTATTAATTAATAATTTGGGTCAGTTTTTAATAATAATACTTTTATTCAGAAGGATGCATTAAATTGATTAAAAGAGATTTATAATGTTACAAAAGATTTCTACTTCAAATAAATGTTGTATATTTGTCTCAAAAAAAAAAGAAAAAAAACTATGCAGCACAATTGTTTTCATCTTGTGACGTATGACAATGAAGTCTGGACTGCTGGAAAATCAGCTGTGCCAACACAGGAATAAATTACACTTTAAAAAATATTAAAATACAAAAGTTTTTTTTTTTTAGTTACTGTTCTCACTGTATTTTTGATTAAGTAATGCAGCATTGGTGAGCATTAAAAGACTAATGTTTTCAAGAGCATTAAAAACATACTGACCTCATACTTTTGAATGGTACGGTCTGGGGCTGTGCGAAATTGAAGAAAAATGCGATATGTGATACCTTGTTAAAAAATGTGATATTCGATATGCGAGACGATATTGCTTAAAGTGTATAAAATCAATTTCAGTTATATTTTAAAATATTTAAACATGAAAATTATATAACCAATTTGTTTCACGTTCTTTCTTGGAAAGCATTACATATTTTTATGAGCCTTACATAAAAAGTAATGTCACAAATAAGAAAATGTCATTTTTAACATCAGTGTGAATATACAAAAATTATAATAATTAATAATAATTACACTAATTTTATATCATTGTAATTTGGCTCTCCATACACTTTAAGTACTTCTTCATATACCACATCAAAAACTATAGTCTGAGAAAGTTCAAACATGACTAAAAGCAAGTGAACAGTCAGTAAAAAAGAAAAGGAAAAGAAAAAAATACACAATATACAAGCGTAGATAAATAAACAGCAGTATTCAGGTGCAGAAATTTAGTGAACTAAACCTTGACCTTTTGCAACGTTTTGATTTAAGTAGTCTGTTATTAAAATGATTCAGATATTGCATGCCCTTGCACTGTTTTCATTATTAATACTTATTAATTAGTCATGCAGCCTTAACTGTTTTTGTTGCCATAAAAACAATGAAGCAACACAATTAGAAATAAGAATTACGTCGACCTAAAAAAACCCTTATATTTCTGATACTTCGTCTAGCTTACAGCTCTACACAGCTCCGGACAATCTTTCAACCAGCTTCATAAGGTGCATTCTGGGATGCGGCATTCTCTTGTATGCTTGCTTTACCTTCACTGCTCCATCTGCTTCAACATCCGTTTACACAAAATCAAAGTTAAATTACGGCTGGCTTCTTTGCAGGTGTTTCTTATTTATTGCATAGTCTCCCCACATTTCATCTGGGGTTTAAATACTAGATCTGGGCCATGTTTTCATGTTTTGAATCATTCTCATGTTGAAATATCCATTTATGGTTCAGCTTCAACATTTTTTACATATAACCTCACATTGTTCTCAAGCACTGCATGCTATGTAAGCCTGTAAAAACTAAGTGACTCACAAATGAAACCAACTCACAACGAAGCATGCACATTGTTGCTAGGAGATGCATGACGGATGAAAACAAACATGGATGTGCAGGAACCGACGGCTGTGTTTTTTGCTTCTTTGTGTGCTGAGTTGCAAAATAATGAGTTGCAAAATAACGGGAGCTGGAGGTGAGTTGTGCTTAATCTGTTATAAAGCAACTCAAATGCTATGATCTGTGTTCAGCTCAACAGATATATAAAAATATCCAAATATAGCTTATTGGATAACTTTTCAAATGGATAGAATCATAGTGTAAACTCTAAAGTAAATCAAATCAGAGTCTGTGCTCATCATTTACTCCACGGTTTTCTGTGAAATGTCATCTCTCCAGACTGCAGATCTGGGAAAGATGTGTAGTCTGTTCCAGCCTCAAGTGTTGGCTTTGTTTTCTCTGAAGCTCACTTGAATTTGTTGTAAAATGGATCATTAGACATGATGTTACGGTGCCTTCTGAAGCCGAGGTGCTTTCATACACACAACACTGTCTGTTTTCACTCATGTGCACACAGTCAGAGGCTGATGCAGGAGTTTGCTTCGACATTTCTGCTTATTTGACTTGTGCACGCTAGTCTGTAATATTTACACGAGAGAAGTGTACCAAATCAGAGCATTATTACAGTAGACAAAAATGTGAGGAGAAAACTGTTCACCACAGACCTACATTGATTTGTTGGGTGTTAACATCTCCAGTGTCTTTACTCAGTGGGGATTAACTTGTACAAAACAACAAAAAATGTACTTAATATTTTCAATGTCCAACAATATTTCAGTTTGTCAAGACATTTTTATAGTCTTGAAAGAAAAACCCTGCTACAGGATTAGCTCCACTAGCACAACCCTGTGTCTGTAGTGGCTGATCAATATTAGGAAATAATTTATTATAAGATTGAGATCTCAGATGACTTCCAAAAATAAACCAGGGTTCCTTCTTCACGTTCAGCTGCCCGTCCAACTAAATTGGTAAATTGGAGGAAACTAAACCTTATCTAAAAAGAAAATATTCAAGCTTACATATACGATATAAGTTGCATCTGTGATAAATCTCCGTATGGCATAAGCACTTTGTGTCCATGTCCATGTGAAAATACAGACTAATGAAGCGCTTTGGACAGCGTGGGGCATGGGCTCTGGGCTCCCTTCTCAGGAAATGCACAAAACTGATGAAAAGTGGATAAAAGTGTCTGCCACATGCAGAAATGTGAATAATGTACAAATATATAATTGTATAAATATATAATTAGTATGATTAGTAATAGTATTTAGTTTAACTGCAGCAGCATTTTTGTTTCTGTGTGTTGCTAGAGTTACAAGCGGAAACCCATAGCGTGGATATTACGTCACTGATAGGCGACAATAGGCAAGGGAAGTTTATTTATATAGCACATTTCGTACACATTCAAAGTGCTTTATATAAAAGAAAGTAAAATAATCATGAAGAAAAATAATTAAAAAAACAAAAAAAACAAGCAATTTTAAAACTTTGAAAATGATTTAAAAATTGACTTATTTAAAATGAATTTAAAACAGTTAAAATAGAAAATGATTTTACATAAAATACAGTGAATACGTAAAATACAGTGCAATCAGTTCGGACATCGCACAGTGCTCATTCAATAAATGCACAGCTAAACAGATGAGTTTTGAGTCTAGATTTAAATGAGACTAATGTTTTAGCACATCTGATCTCCTTCGGGACAAGCCATTATTTAAAATTGGAATTAAATAATATATATATATATATATATATATATATATATATATATATATATATATATATATATATATATATATATATATATATATATATATATAAAATTTACAAAGAGATAACGTAAGTGCACAACTGCATGGAATATATAATACTGTGCAAGTGGTTTTTGGATATTTTATTATGAAAATCTTACATATTGTGCCTTTAAAGAGATAATTTAATTTTGTGACTTTATGAAATGTGTTGTTGTGTAGTAGTGATCTGCTTGCATTATCCTTTATTGTTTTTTTGCACTGAGCAGTGTACCAAAATAGCGAACCGTACCGTACCAATTTTTTGGTACCTAGCACAGAAAAGGGTACCAAAAGGGTGGAGCTAAACTCACCGCAGAACGTTGATTGGTTGACTAGAATCATCACTTTTGCGTGATACAAGGGGATAAAGCAAAGCTTCTCCTTCGCTCGTTACGCTCTGCTGTGAGAGTTGGGCTTATTTACATCAGAGTGCGCAAACACAAAAAACTATAAGTGTATTTTATAATTTTATATTTTCACACAGACAATAGCCATTTCTCAATATGCATTCTTGTCTGCTCTTGTGGACTTGTGAAACCTCGTTGCCCAAAAAACCCGCATCATTTTCTAAATATTACCGTTATTGTGTCATGAAATGTAGTTTCAAGAGTTATTCAGGTGTAAATGTAGTTTCAAGAGTTATTTAAAAGTTGCTCAGTGCTCATGTATCGGCTAGTCCTTCTGACGTTTGCCGCTGGCTCTGATGTCTGTGATTTAAACATGAGATACAGTTTGTTTTGGGTTGGCTATATGGAACAGGCATTTGTGGTCTCATGAATCTAATATGTGTTCCTGGTCATATCATTTTGGCTGAGCACAAAGTTATGTTTAACTTTATATTTAATTTGAACTTTACTGTAGCACAGCGCTGACTTTGTAGCATACGTTTGACTGAACAGTTTGCTTTTGTCTTTATTTCCTTTTATATAAGCCTCTTATATTTTGTTCTTATACTTTTATAATGGCTATTATTGTTCATTAAAACTTAGGGTTGGGTACCGAAAACCAGTGCCAATGCCTATGTAACCCAAAGAATGGTGTTCGGCCAGTTATTTCTATCTTTTGCTGTAGTGTGTCTGTTTGCTGTAGAGACATTTAGTTTGTCTCAGTTTCATCTGTTTCTTCATGTAATCACAGACAGATTTGATGATGGTGAGATCCATGTGGAGCACCGGCTGTTGTCAGGCTGCTTGTGCATTCAAAAATCTCACTAGATTATTATTAAAATTAATGGCAAAATGATTGTTTGGAAATGTAAACTAATATTTGCTACTGACACACTAGAGTAAAAGATATAAATAACTGGCTTAAAACCCTTTTTTGGGGTGAAAATACTAACGTGCCTAAGACTTTTGCACAGTACTGTACTTTACAAACGACATTGTTGCTACTTTATAAAGAATGACCATACAGTCATTCACAGAACTGATTAAAGACAGTGACAGACAGCACTCATTTTAGCTAAATATCAGAGTGATTGACAGAGATACAGTAGAAACATTATGTGTGGTTTTGTATTAAATAATGACCCAGATCGTGAAATACATTTATTAGCCTTAGAGCCAAGCACAACTTGGGAGATGAGAGCATCCAAGGAGCGTGTGAATGCTATGGATTTATTTTAAATATTTTTAAAGTTCTTTTATGTTATCCATAGTTTTTTGTGGCTCCTTTTTTCTTTTTTTATTTTGGGTGCAGGCAGTTTTTGGGCAGGTGTAATTTTTTTAGTGTATAGATGGCACCGGTATCATAAAAAACCCAATCGATACCCAACCCTATTAAAACTGACATTTAACAAAAAGAGGCAGAGTTGTGCTTATTGTCGCGGTTCTTCATCGATTGCTACTTTCTGGCATACACCACGCCTACCAAGAAGGGTACTATTGGCAGTGGAAACGCAAGCCTGATCAGTGTTACCGGTACTGAATCGTACTGTACTGTACTTTACCGCTCAGTGGAAACGAGCCATTAGGGTGCTTTCACATTGGTTTGATTGCCTGGTCCGAACCAGAGTTCGATTGCCCCTGCCCTCGCTGGTTTGTGTTCAAAGGGCAAAGTTCTCAACACTCCTGCTCTCTTTGTTTATCAGTTACTTTTGCTTTGTCTGTTTGGTGGAAAGGTTAGTTTGTGGCTGGTTACCTGTGCCGAGCGCTGGTTAGTTGAGTGCGTGTTTGGGGTCTTTCTGTAGCGTCTGAGTGTCCGGCCCCTCCAGCAGAGATGTGCTCATTGTGTTCAGAGTAACCCGAGCGCTGAGAGCGCGGCGGTCCGTGAGAAAGGGTGTGCACAGCTACAGGCCTGCAGTCTAGGCTTACGTGCAGCGCTGAAATGGATTCTCAGCCGCTGGCTCTTCTACATCCCACCTGCATGGCCCACAATGCCTCTTTGTTCCTGCCCCATGGCACTGTGGGATAGCTGTTATCCGAGAGGCAGGGGTTGGCCACCACTGACTTTCTCATTCAAAGTAAAGTTGGTGAATTCCTGCTCTCCGGTTTCGTCGTGGCTGGCTCGGGCTTGTGAGAGCTGCTTTCTCCTAGTGTGGGAGTGAGCTGTTCTGTTGTTTATTTGCACGCTTACAGTGTTGCCATTTGATTTGTGTTAAAGCCGTGCTGTTCCCAACCAGAGCACTGAGTGTGAGAGTATTTGTGAGTGCAAACAATTTGTCTGTACACAGGAAAACTTGACACCGTCTGTGGATTGATAATGAAACATTTATCAATGTTCTTGCACAATAAGACCAGTTCCTATTGAAAATACCAGTGCTGTTACCACCTGCTAATGAACACACATCCTTATGTTAAATGTTCATGTAAATTTTAACAAATGAGATTACAAAAATGGCATGTAACCAAATATTTTACAATTATGTGAAGATTTTTATCCAAGCAACTGTTCAAGTTCAAGTTCAAGTCAATTAGTATTAACAAAGAAATGCATTGTGAAGAATAGTACAAATTAGGGCTGTGCAATTTGTACATATTGCAATATGCATATCGCTACGGCTTGCAATATTTGGGGCCATGAACAAAAGACAAAGAGAAAATCACTCACTGCTCTTACTTAAATGACTTTTGTATCTTAAAGGGTTAGTTAGGAAAAATATTTAAATTTTGTCATTAATGAATTAATGTCATGTCGTTCCAAACCCGTGAGACCTCCGTTCATCTTCGGAACACAGTTTAAGATATTTTAGATTTAGTACGAGAGCCTTCTGTCCCTCCATTGAGAATGTATGTACGGTATACTGTCCACGTCCAGAAAGGTAATAAAAACATCTTCAAAGTAGTCCATGTGACATCAGAGGGTCCGTTAGAATTTATTGAAGCATCGAAAATACATTTTGCTCCAAAAAATAAAATAAAAATTGCGACTTTATTAAGCATTTTCTTCTCTTCCGGGTCTGTTGTGAGTTTCCCAATGCACACAAACTTCCCAGAATACTGAGTGCCCTGTTGGTTACAGTGTTTACTTCCTTTTTAATTATATATTTATTAAATATTTATTTATTTGTGAAAAATACTTTGTCATCTAAAATATAAGTATGTTTATTTTACAAATTTATTTTTAATCTATTGTCAAATGATTTCAAATTTCTTAAATATTAAT
This sequence comes from Cyprinus carpio, assembly GCF_018340385.1. Taxonomy (NCBI): domain Eukaryota; kingdom Metazoa; phylum Chordata; class Actinopteri; order Cypriniformes; family Cyprinidae; genus Cyprinus; species Cyprinus carpio. Next base: position 31,925 of record NC_056581.1, on the reverse strand, counting down.
AAAAAATAATAATAATTATATCAGCTATCGGCCCCACTGCTTTCCAAGATGTCGGCATCGCTATTAAAAAAACAATATCGGTCGACCACTAATCAGAATGAGCTTTATTCACCACTTAAGTGTGCGCAAACACAAGGTATTTGTTGTGGTTTTACAGGAGCTCTTGATAAATACATACAAATAACCATATATATATATATATATATATATATATATATATATATATATATATATATATATATATATAGCACACAAAATAGTTATAGAAGTTTACAGAACTGAGTAAAACTGTTTCATCTGAGCATGTGACACTTTAAGCATTATTGTATCGCATATCGAATATCACATTATTTAATGAGCTATCACATATCCCATTTTTCTTCAATATTGCACAGCCCTAGTATAAATAAACCCATCAGAACAAGGAGACCAATGTTTTTCAGGTATTTAACAGCAGCATCAAATATTCAAATAAACATTTGTGAATTAGGGAGAAAAAGCTTAAAGAAATCATAAAAAATGATAATGTTATTATAAAAACAACAAAAACTGCAATCTCCAAACAAGGGATGCCTATTTTCAGCCTTTTTTATTATTTAATTATTAATCTATTGTATTATAACGTTTTGTTTTATTTTATCTGCAATTTTTAGGGATGGGAAAAATAAGGTGTTAATTTCTGTGATTTTAATATGCGCTAACAATATCATATCAATGTGCTAAGTAAAGACAAAACTTAATGTGACCTATGTTTGCAGGTATTTATTATTATTATTATTATTATTATTATTATTATTATGTGCTTATGTTATTTATTTAAATGACAAGTTACAGCTAATCAATAAATGAAAGTCTGGTAATGTGCAGTTAGGCTTGTTAATGATGGCTTTCACTTCTAATTTTTAATGGATATAATTGCTTATTTTATGCATAGAAAAAAATCTATTTAATAAAGGTATAAGTATTGGTAATACTGGCCTTGGTTATTTTAAATATACTTTGTTAATTTTACATTAATTTGGCTATTTAATGTCAATATCTAAGACTAAATTTTTATAGCCTTTACGTCAATATTGAAAATGTAGAGAAACTGATCATGTTATTCATGTGTGTGTATATATATGTATGTATATATATATAATTTTAGAATCAGTGGATTAGTAATTGTATTATCCCCACAGTTGGTGAAGTATTAACAGTCGTATGGTCAGCAGATAACGGTTCTGTAATATAGTAGCTGTTTTTGCAGTTGCGGAGACGTCACTGCACTTCCTCATTTGATTTGACTGGGGGAGCACAGGAAGTCTGGTTTTCCTGTCCTAGGGTTGTTATTGTTACGCAGCGCTCACTGCTGCTTATTGAGGAAGCTACTAGAGCCGACGGGACACCAGTGATCCTGCTGCTCGGTAAAGATGGACACGCTCCTCATCCTGCTCTCTCTCCCTGTCTGTCTTTCTCAGCCCTGTTTCTGATGTTGTTCTGTCTCTCTCTGTCTCTCTGTCTCTGCTGGGTGGTTTAGGGGCTTTTCCACCATTCACTTTAATGATGGTTAATGAGACCCTCGGTTGTGATTTTGATCTTGTGTGAATTGGTACATGACGCAGTTCTTCCTCCATTCACTGCATGCTGTAAAAAAGCTTTTTTGTGACATGAAATCTTTTGTTTTAGAACCATTACAACTCTTTTCTGCACGTTTCACAACTCATTGTCAAGCACACTTGCATGTAGTTAATCCATGCGGAACGATGCATCAGTCTAATGACTAACAATGTATCGGTAAAACATAAAAACTCTACACTCTTATGTTAGCCACATCTGCACGTAGTCTGTCCACCACACTGCACTGTTCTGTCAAAGTCTGCATTCTCTTAAACCGTGCAAGCACCAGACAAATGTGATTAGCAGTACTGTCAGTCAGATTAATTCAGTCTCCTTAGAGTCATTAGTTCATGGATAAGACTGCTTTGCATTTATCGCTGCGTGTTGTGTTGTTCCTCATTTGTAGATCACTTTGGATAAAAGTGTCTGCTAAATGAACACATTCATGTCTTTAAGTTTAGTTGTAGACAGCTTTTTATCTCATCACATTCGATTTTGACTGCAAACACACAAACATTTGTGTGTGAATATTTTTTTAGTTATTTGATGTAGAAATGCATAGTTGTAACAAAGCTTACACAGAAGCTGCACAATGTATAATGGTAATATGGGCCTTATTTGGCAGTTTTAATAATTGGAATCGGCTGATTAGTTTTGGAAGTCTTTTATATCGACAGTGCCAGGACCTTAATTTTGACAGCGCTGTGAACACCACTACAGATGCTCCGGAGCACTTGATTAGTTTGCTTTCTTTGTTTAACATTCATGTCTAATAAAATATAAATGGTAAGTGGTATATAAGTCCATGACAGCATTAGCCTTTCTATTATTAGTAAATATGATTTCCAGTGCAATACAGGCTTACCAGATTCATGAGTTAATTCATTTTTAGTCATTCTGTAAGGGTTCTTTCACACTAGCACTTTTGGTGCACACCCCGGTTCTTTAGACGTCAGAGTTCGATTTATTTGGATTATGTGAACGCTGTGAAGATGCAAGTGTTCTTATGTTGTTGTGTCTGTTGACACTTTGGAAACAAAACCAATGCATTAAAGTGAGGCAAGCATTGCCTTGCATATTCTTTCCTCCTCCTCATTTGCAAATAGTTTTAATTTAGTATATATATGCACTATAGATATTTATTTCATTCCATATGTTATTTAATATATTTAAATTAAATTTGTTTGATATTGGCCACTGGTTTCACTTCTTGGTCATAAAATACATCCACATCGTTCAGCCACTAGTACCATCTGTGCTGATTGCAGGAAAATATCTGTGCAATTCTGTATGAATATGGTAAGATATTAATTCACACACATGCTTATTAGCCTTCTTCTCTTTGCAGTCGGGACATGGAGAGCAAGGAGACTCTGCGTGGGCTGCAGAAGATGGAGGACCGGCCAGAAGAGCGCCTGATCCGAGAGAAGCTCAAGGCCACCTGTATGCCCACCTGGAAGAGCGAGTGGCTGGAGAGGCGGAGCAGGAGAGGCCCGATGGTACGGGCTTTAAAAAAAAAATCTAATCAGATCATATTGTCACCAAACGGCATTAAAGGGGTCATATGATGCGATTTAAATTTTTCCTTTCTCTTTGGAGTGTTACAAGCTCTTGGTGCATGAAGAAGATCTATAAAGTTGCAAAGACTAAAGTCTCAAATCCAAAGAGATATTCTTTATCAAAGTTAAGACTCTGCCACGCCCCCCTAAAACGGCTCGTTCTAACACACCCCCACATTTCTACGTCACTATTTGGAAATATTTGGGTAATGTTCATGCAAAGAAAAGAGGTGTGGTTTCAGTAACACAGTCAGTGTTGAAGCAGTCATGTCAGGGAGATGCTGTGTGTATCTAGGAGAAAGCAAAAGTGCTTTATTTGTCCTTCCGAAAGTAAATGCATTTAGGAATCTTTAAGATTACTTGAAACAGAACAGCAACGCATTTTATGGACGACCGTTTCGTGAACCTAGGAGAGGAGGTAATACTGACTTTGCTACGACAATCTGGCGCTTCTGAATCAGCTACTGTAAGTACAGTATGTTTTGTTATTAGTTTAAGTATTTGCTGTTGACTGTTCAAATGCGGAGTTTTGCGCGTCGTGTGTGTGTGTGTGTGTGTGTGTGTGTGTGTGTGTCTGTGTGTGTGTGTGTGTGTGTGTGTGTGTGTGAGAGAGAAAGACAGGGTCACACAGTGGAGTCAGGAGTCTTAACCGTCCGTGGCTTGTGCACTGCAAACACACACGAGCTTCATCACTGTGTCTTTAACGTGACTCTGTTCTCCTTTCGGGCTTGAACTGATGGTAAAACTAAGGACATTATTAACTGTCTTTACATTTATTTTGAAAGATGACACTCACGATTATGGAAAGGGGTGTTACATTTCCTACGAGTGCTTGCGGTGTTCGGCCAATCACAATGCACTGGGTCAGGTGGCCAATCAGAGCAGACTGCGCTTGTCAGAAGGAGGGACTTTGAAGAAAATTACGCATTTGAGAGAGCCGGGGCATAAAGGACCTACAATAATGTACAGTATTTGAAAAATAATTAAAGCATGTCAACATATTCTGTTACTCCAAATACACAAAATAATTATCTTTAAAAAAGCATCATATGACCCCTTTAATGATTTTCTGTGATTCTACTGTTAACAATTAAATCACTGGATTTATTAACTAGTTAACTACTGTTAATGGTTAGATCATTTAATCACATGCCCTGTTACCAAACATTGTTGAACAATGTTTGGGCGAAGAAACAGGAAGTGAGAAGTTCTGAAGTGGAACGGCTCCTCCAGAGATCAGCATGACTTCCTTACATAACCATCAGAACAATCGACCGCTGACAGACATTCACACTGTCTGCCTCAACGCTCCACTGCAGTGTCCCTGACACGAGGCTGTGATGTTTTCACACCGGAAATAAGAATTTACAGTAATGACATTAAGATTTTAAACTGTTTATCTGTTAACGGGGCAGTTATTGATCAGTGTCAGAAATTGAATTGTTAAAAAATTGGCAGATATGACTCTACAAGACGAAATAAAAAGGCCAATGAAGAAACAAGACACAAGATCGAAATGGCTTATGTTTTTATGTGATTTTATCAGTGTTTTCTGCGTCATCTAATCTCAGGTAGTGAAGCCCATTCCTCTGAGAGCAGACGGCAGTGAGGCGGGAAGCGACAGCCACAGCTCATCTTCCTCTCAGAGCAGAGGTCATCGCAGCCCTTCGCCTGGACCTTCCTCTTCCTCGTCCTCCACTAAGAGCGCTGGGAAGCCTGATTCTCCTGGTCTGCGCAGACGGAGAGGATCCCCAGTGCCTGTGAGTTTGTCTCTTCTGTTGTTATTCAGGTCAAGTCAGTTTAGATTCAAGTCAGATTAATCTTAAAAAGGTCTTTATCTGTTACGCTATGGAGCTGATGTGTTGGTTTGAACATGTGGTTACAGAGTGGGAGGGTGACGCCCCCTCGCAGAGCTCCCTCCCCTGATGGCTTTTCCCCATATAGTCCAGAGGAGACCAACCGCAGGGTCAACAAGGTCATGAGAGCCCGCCTCTACCTGCTGCAGCAGATAGGACCCAATTCATTCTTGATTGGCGGAGACAGTCCTGACAACAAATTCCGGGTGTTCATTGGTCCACAGGTAAGCTAGTACAGGCCTCCTGCATGTCATTTGACAAATAAATATGATATTGTTAAGCTGAAATGACTTTATTATGAGAGAAGACACTCAGATAGAACTAGGCATGGAACTAAAACAGCTCTTGGGACAGCGGCCAGTTCTCTACAGCAGGGATGGGCAGCTTCGGTCCTGAAGCTCAGACACACCTGAGCAAGCTAATCTGTGTTTTCAGAGTAATTAGAAAGCTACAGGCAGGTGGGTTTTCATCAGGGTTGGATCTAAAGGACTGAAGCTGCCCATCCCTGATCACAGGGTTTCTGCAGGTCTTGAAAAGGTCTAGATTCACCCTTTCACAAATTAAGGCCTAAAAAGTTCTGGAATCAGAGCAGAAAGTCTTAAATTCATGAATATGATTATCTTCCTTATATATAAATTATTTTTTTATTTTTAAATAGCTAAACATTAAATAACTGAACGATAAACATTAAATCGAGATACACATACTTGAGAAACCAAATGAAGTCTTGTTTTCTTAGAAACTAAAAAAAAAGTATAATAATGTGCTACATGCTTATATTTATCAGAAAACACGATTTCTTGCATCATTTTGCTTCTCGGGTAAATGTGTCTTGATTTAAGAATAGACATTTGAACCGGAAAACAATGCTTTATTTATTACATGTATTTTTTTCATTTATTAAAAAGTAAAAGGGAAGTTGTTTTTTCAAACTTTACATTACAACACTTTTACATTTAGAGACATACTGTGTTCCATTCAATTTATTCTTTACATTATCTTTTAAAAAATGTCTTAAAATCCTAAATTTACCTTCATCTATTCTAGTGTTGTTATACAAAAATACAGAAGAGAAAGAAATAGCTTGTCAACTGATTTTATATATAAACATCCTGATTTCTATAAAACAAACAGTATCTGTAAAAAAAATATAATAAGTACAAATGCTACTGTTGTAATGAAAACTATTCTGTTTCCAGTGTCCATGCCTAATATATTATGTATACTTTGACATAAGTGTGTCACTAATATAATCTTTAGTTTTTCATCATCATTTGATTTCGGTTATGTTGAGCAGACGTGCAGCTGTGGCCGAGGGACGTTCTGCATCCACGTGCTCTTCGTCATGCTCCGAGTCTTCCAGCTGGAGCCGTCAGACCCTCTGCTGTGGAGGAAGAGCCTGAAGAACTTTGAGGTGAGGAGACGGTAAAGCAGCCCAAACACGACGAGCTCTGTGCCATCGCTCGAGCTCAGCACACACTGATGTTCTGATCTCACTCAGGTGGAGAGCTTGTTTCAGAAGTACCACAGTCGCCGCAGCTCGCGCATCAAAGCTCCCTCACGCAGCACCATCCAGAAGTTTGTGTCTCGCATGTCCAACTCTCACACGACGTGTACCTCCAGCGCCTCCCCATCCAGCAACGAAAGCAGGTCTGTGACGCTCCAGAGACCCTCTAATCTGCTTCAGCTATGTGATTTCAGACTATGCTGACTGACTGAGGATCTGATTATAATTGCTGTTTTAAAAGGGATCATATCATCCATGTGTGTACGGGATTTCATTGATTTAAAATTTTAATCAAATTTAATTGCATTATGTTATTTTAGTCATTATAATTAATCTAATAATTCTATGAGTATGTTTCAGACGTCTTCATTATTTATTAGAGGTGTAATGTAGGGCTGCACAATTAATCGAATTTCTAATCGCGATTACAATTACAGATGCCACAATTACGTAATCGTTCAAAGCGACAATTAATCGTTCAAAGTCCACATGTTATTCTGCACGCTTAAATTTATAATTTATAAATTTATGCATTTAGCAGACGCTTTTATCCAAAGCGACTCACAGTGCATTCAGGCTATCAATTTTTACCTATCATGTGTTCCCGGGGAATCGAACCCCCAACCTTGGGCTTGTTAACGCAATGCTCTACCACTTGAGCTACAGGAGCACAAGATATGTTTTTTTAAGACATGTTTTTTTTTAAAACATAAGCTTAAGATATGTTTTTTTCTTTCTACATGTTATCTTAAGGAGTTTTTCCATTGTTTTAGTTTCAGTATAACATTATAATACCATTCATATTTGTACTTTTTTATAATTTAAAGAAGAAACCAATCCAATGCATATTTGACATTTAAGGCTTAATACTTAAGGTTTTTCTGTTAGAGTGTTTTTAGCTTGTTTTTTTGCATATAAAAATATGGCATGCAGTTGCATCAAACATAAACATCATTCTATGTAAACTGTGATAATCGTAATTAATAAATCGCAATTACAATTTCTAGGGAATAATCGACAATTATGATTTTTGTCATAATCGTGCAGCCCTAGTGTAATGGTATGCGCATTCTTTCGGTTCAGTGCGCATGTGTACCGAACTAATACAGTATTGTTTTAACCACGGCACTAGCGGAACTCTGTTGGAAACTTCCAGTTATATTGTTACTTTTGATAAGAAACAAAGTCTCATCTTTCAAATTGTCAAATTATTTTTTCAGGAAATTCAAATAGTAAATGCTGTTTTGGCGCTCTTTGATGCAGCGACAGATCGCGTGTAAACCATAGACTGTATAAAAACATGGACATAGTGTCCGAGACGTCACCCGTAGAGTGTTTTTGAAGCTTAAAGTGGGCGGAGCCGGCCGTCACCATCTGGCTTGTAAACATAATGTAACGTAACATTTCATTGACCTGTCATCATCATCAGTGTCCACAGCTTGTTAGTGCACTATAAATGAAGTCTAGAGAAGAGCATTTCACGAAAGATTAGACTATATACTCATGTTAGTGATGTCTTAATGTATAAATAAATCTGTTATATAAAGAATTATGAGAGGCACTGTGTAAATGATTATATTTCAACCACAAATACAATTTTTTTTATAATTTAGAAGTTAATTTAAAAACCGCATTATGTGTAATTTCCATGTTTTGCATACACGTTCAGTGTTGATTATTAGATTTAAAAATAAATAGTAATTAAATTTATGTTTTAAACTCTGTTGTTAATTGTAGCCTTATCTAGTAATGTCAAAGGGCTCCCTATAGCCTAGTTTAGAGCATGTAAGCTGAGGTATATTTTGATCCCTTTTTTTTACATTTATTTAAAGAAAGAGCCATTTTTTCAGTAAACCATTGTTTAATAATAAAAAAGCAATTTTGTGTTTAGTTTCCCTCCTGCAGTACCGAAACTGTACCGCACTGTGATGTCAAAAGCAAGTTTGTGTACCGTTACACCCCTATTATTTATCATAATAAATCTCAAAAGGAAAAAATGGATTCCTCGCGATATGACCCTTTTGAAGCATTTAGACTCTCTGTCAAAGCCCTCGTGTCTTAGTAGCTTTAACTTTACGTTACTGTACTCCTGTGAGCAGCATGAAGGATGAGGAGGAGCAGATGTGCCCCATCTGTCTGCTGGACATGCTAGATGAGGAAAGTCTGACGGTGTGTGAAGAGGGCTGCAGAAACAAACTCCACCATCACTGCATGTCTATATGTAAGTGGTCAAGTCACCTTTATTTATATAGCGCCTTATACAATACAGATTGTGTCAGAGCAGCTTTATAGTGTTACAGTAATGTTTCAATAATGCAAGCAAAATTCAGTTGTGCTTTTTCAGGTCAGTCAATTCATTGTTGATCCAGTGATGTCATCGTCCCGCTCAGTTCAGCTCAGTTCAAATAGTGTCTGTGCAATCAAATCGAAAATATTGCCAAATATTAAGTGTCTGCAACTAAGCAAGCCTAAGGCGATCCCACCTCACCTGGTTTGATATTTTGAGTAGTCACAGGAACTAACATTGACTGTCCACATCACAGAAGGGAGGCTTTGAGAGCCTTTTTATAGGTCCAGACACTTCTACAGAGGCCTGGTAAATGCCGCCCACATAAAGGATAAGCAAAACACACTTTTTCAGAACCAGCGAGGCAATCCAATTCCATACAACGGTATAAATATAAAGTTATTGTCAAGGCTTTTGAAGAGATTTTTACGTTTCAGAAAAGTTCAAAAACACTGAAAAACAGTGCAACATAAAGATGCATGATTATACAGACCAAAAACAACAGGAACAAATGCTACAGGAATAATTCAGATGGAATACAAAAATTGGTCCTGTTTGAATACAGCTTTGAATTACCAAGTGTAATAAGATAACCGCTATTCATCAAAAGCTGTATTCAAACCTGACTAGTTTTCCAAGTGACTTTTGGGTTGCAGTTCTCTCGGATGCTGTTCGGATATTGAAATGCAAATGGTAGATCAGGCAAGTCAAAAAAACAGTATCAGCAATCACAGACATTCACACTCGATGGGGTTAGATTTCTTAGAGGACTATTGAAAAACTAGGTAACTTGCTCTGGAATTTTTTACAAAGGCTGTGTGAGAAAATAACACAGACTTGGCAGAATCAGACAGGATTAAAGTACGTCTGTGAACCACGAGTTTCACTAACCTCCGAGAAGACTGGTGCCACCCAGATAGAGCTTAATGCAGTAAATGGGCTATATATCACACAAAACTCTCATAATCCCCACAAAAGACAGATTACATGTAATAACAGGAACATTGCTCACAGGAGACGGTTTGAAGTCTGGCTAGTAGTTTGTTGAATGAGCATCCATGACCCGTTTCTAGCCCTAGATCCCCTGACGTGTGATGAGTTTGGTGAACACCTCTTGCGTCCTGTTTGTTTTTCAGGGGCCGAGGAGTGCCGGAGGAATCACGACCCATTAATCTGCCCTCTGTGTAGAGCCAGGTGGAAGTCTCATGATTTTTACAGGTAAAGAGTTAGAAATGTGTTTAAAGCCTGGAGAATTCAACAGCTCGTGTATAAATGAATGGACTTTCTGAAGCTGAAAGCTGCAGTTACAGATGTTGTAGTTTCCTCGGAGTACCTCAGGAATATTTTCATGTTTAAGGAGGCGTGCGATTGATTAGCAGACCTACATACACCTGAGCAGGCAGGATCGGACCCAACGAGCCCAAACACAGATGGAGTCTAAGAACACAGAGCAGCTACAGCGCTAACTAATGAAGCTGGCAAACACACAGCGCTGGTGCTTCATTCAGGACATGTGCCTCTGGGATTGGTCCTGTTTGTATTTACTCTAAGATGTGAGACTGAGGTCAGGATAGTCTGGTGTCGACTCCTCTCTGGTGGTTAGGTAAGCGAGACAGGCCGGCACCAGCCATGTTTGTGTGTCTGCCCGGGATTGACACGTTAGCGGCTAGTCAGTCAAACTTCCCGCAAACCATCCAGAGATTCGCCCCACACACAGAGACGCACGAAACCAAATCCTGATGTTTCTTCTTTAGGAAACAGCAATTATTCTAATTTCATGAAGTGAAACCCTTATTGTCTCCGGATACAAGAACACAAGCCACAGGTTTGGTCTGTGACCTCTTGTGATGTTTCTGTGAGGTATTAGAGCTTTCACATGCATTGTTTTGTTGTGTTATACGACACTATGGCTGCCATTAGTGTAAACTGTCTTCTACAGTCAGTCACCATTTCTGTGCAAAAATATGTGCCATGGAGCTGCTGGCTTGTAACACTTTGACCAGTATTTCAGTACCTGAGACTCTGAATTCTGTTGGTGTAGCAGTTTGTTCTAAACATAAATGGTTAAAGTAGGTAGATGCTATTCGTTCTGCCAAAAAAAAAAAATTTGAATAACATTTATGTAAAGTAAATAATTTACATTCATGCATTCATGCTTTTATCTAAAGCGACTTACAAAAGAAGAACAAAATAATAAAAAATACTAGTTTGCCATTAAACCAACTGATGAATGTTGGAATGAATTATATCTGCTAATAAGAAACATGACAACCAAACGTTTTATCATGATACTTCAGCTGGCACAGTAAGATATGATTGACACCGTACTCTACCATTCTGAAGTTTGGGGTCGAGATCTTGGTTTTTGTTTGTTTTTGAAAGAAGTCTCTCCAAGGCTGCATTTATTTGACCAAAAATACAATAATAATAATAATAATAATAATAATTTTATTATTAAAATTTTTTGGTAACAATGTAAAATTCTTTTACTTTGGATCAATTAAATGCATTTAATTGCTGAATAAATGTTTAAATTATTTTTATTTTTTTTAAGACCCCAAATTTTTGAACAGTAGTGTACAGTGGATGTTGCTAAGACAAGTAATCTGAGAACTGTATCTCTGTGTGTTTGTGTGTGTGTTTGTAGTTATGAAGCACCATCTTCAGTGGAAAACACAACAAACCACTCTCAGAGTCAAACAGCTGCTGCTTCAGCGTCTTCATCTCTTCATACCGAGAGCTCGAGAACGGGGCAGGAGGGCGACTTCTCTCTCCCACAGTATGGAGTACAGCACATCCCACAGACATACACAGAGCTCGCCGAACCCTGGATCAAGGTGCGCTCAACATGCAGAGTATACACACATATAAAGATCCAAGATCATGCATCCGGTCTTCAGACAAAAATGCATTGAAATGACCATTCATAAACCTAAAAAAACACATGTGCGCCTTTCTTTCTTCTTTGGATCATAAAAGAAGATATTTTGAAGAATGTGGGAAACCAAGTTCACATTGACTTATATTGTGTGCTCATAAAAAATAATGCAAGTCAGTGGGAACTGAAAGCATTTGGTTACCAACATTCTTCAAAAAAAATTTTTTTGAAAGTCCATTTAAATTCAAATGAAGCTGATTAAATGATGACAGAATTAAAATTTTTGACCTGTCCCTTTAAAAACAGGCAGAGCAGGATAGATTTAAATATTGGACATCGATATACTAATATTAGAATAATAAAAATAATTATTGGCAAAATTCATTATATTTTAAGGAATCTCACATAAACTGACGTTTTTCATTTTCCTTTGAAATACTTGTTACTGTAATGCAAAAAAAAATGCATTTGCAGTTGTAAGTATACAATATGGTAGTATTTTTCAAATACATTATACCCTGCGTTCCAAATTATTATGCAAGTGACATATCAATAGGATTTCGGTACAATATCACATCTTCACATCTTTTTAGATAACTGGTATCAATCTCAGACGGGTTTGTTCAATAGTTTGCCAGGTCTTCTGAGACAAATGGAAGCCCTACTTAAAGAGGTTGTTCCAAATTATTAAGAAAGTCTCAGTTCTCATGAAATATGGTGAGGAAGAAAGAACTTTCTGAAGATGAAAAGTATGAAACAATGCAATGTCTTGCAAAAGGCATCAAAACAAACAATATTTTGTGAAAAGCAAATAGAGATTATTGAACTGTCAAAAGATTTGTGAGTGACTTAGAGCACAGAAGATCTTGGTCAGATAAAGATTTATTAAGGAAAGTTTCTGTCAAACAAATGAACTGTATTGTAATGCCAGCTGTAAAAAAAAAAAGCCATTGCTGAGCAGCAGACAGGTGTTTGAAACTCAAGATCCTCTCCATGCAGACTGACAGTTGTGTGTAAAGCTGCGTTTCAGTCACTGCTAACCAAACCTCACAAAGAGAAACCTGCACACTCTCTCACAACCTCTTTAACTAGGGTTTCCATTTACCTCAGAAGACCTGGCAAACTATTGACCAAACCTGTCTGAGAATGATACCAGTTATCTAAAAAGATGTGAAAAACCACACACAAAAATCTGACTTTTTATTGTACTGAAATCCTATTGATATGTCACTTGCATAATAATTTGGAACACTGTGTATGTATTGTGATAAGTGCTCAATTGCCATGAAAATGTTGCATACAAGAAAGCTTTGTTCTTTCTACTTTATTTCTTTTGTTATTAGAGTTTCTTCATTTATTAACTGCGTGGTTTTGTGTGTTCATGCTCTGTCTCAGGTGTTTGGTTTGGAGTTGGTCGGCTGTCTCTTTTCCCGAAACTGGAACATCAGAGAAATGGCTCTTCGGAGGCTGTCACATGACGTGAGCGGCGCCCTCCTGTTGGCCGGGGCGGGTGCAGGGGCGGGGCTGGGGACAGCAGCAGGGGAGGTGTCTGGAGACGTGGTGGTGGAGTCCTGCTGTAGCGTGCTCTCCATGGTCTGCGCTGACCCCGTCTACAAAGTCTATGTGGCAGCACTGGTGAGATGCTTCACCTCTGTATTACAGACGCCACACTTACCGCTGCTACAGGATCTGACAGGGTTTCTGCACGACTTAATTCACCCTTCTGAAAATCAGAGCCTAAAATTTTTGAAAAAAGACACGTGGCCTAAAAAGTCTTAAATCATAAAGTCATTAAATGTTGCATGCACTGCAAAAAAATAATATCTTCAATATTTTTGTTTTCCAGTACAAATATCTTAAATCAAGATGCATTAACTTGGGATGCAAATGTAAATTGTCTTAGAAAAATTTAACAAAATTAAGTCTATGCTTAAAGCAAATAATTTCTGCTCCATAGACATTCACATTGAGAACTTACTGATGTATTGTGTTCGTTTTAATGCATTCCTAATATTTTCTATACTTGCTCTTAAATAGCTCTTTAAAAAGTCTTAAAATTAGCTTTATTATAGCATGCAGAAACACTGACAGGTTTAGGATACAGCAGCATCAATGCACAAAAACATCACATTAATAATACTGTCAATAGTACAATAGTGCACTGACTGTTAGACATGACAATAAGTGTGTGAATTAATCAGGCTGCACTGGTTTCGTGCACTAAATCTTAGGTTACGTGCTTGTTTCAGCATGTTTTTGTGTGAAGCAGACGTCTTTATTATGTCCAAGTGTCGTGAATGGTGAACTGCTGTCACATGTGGACTTCCTGTACCACTGTTTCATATTCCTGCTGTGATCATGTGAACACTTCAGTCACAGTGTGATGCTTCTGTTGTGATCATATGAGCAAGACAGATTTCACAGTACTGCAAAGGAAATTGCACAACGCTGCACCAGCTATTCACCAAGAGCTCCTACAGGCATCAGGGCGACTTGAACTGATAGTACCTTAGTATTGGGTCACAACATAGTTTCGGTGCCCTTTGCTCTTTAGCTTCATTCACACCAAAATTCAGATTTTCAGCTCTAATGTTCACAGATGTTTACACATTACATCGTTCAAGTCTCAGGTCTTTTAGTCTGCATTTACAGTCCAAGACTTAAAGGGATAGTTCACCCAAAAATCAAAATTATGTCATTAATGACTCACCCTCATGTCGTTCCAAACCCGTGAGACCTCCGTTCATCTTCGGAACACAGTATAAGATATTTTAGATTTAGTCCGAGAGCTTTCTGTCTATGGGTTGGTTATGTATGTACGGTATACTGTCCCACGTCCAGAAAGTTAATAAAAACATCTTCAAAGTAGTCCATGTGACATCAGAGGGTCCGTTAGAATTTTTTGAAGCATCGAAAATACATTTTGGTCCCAAAAATATCAAAAACTAAGACTTTATTCAGCATTGACTTCTTTCCCGGGTCTGTTATGAGCGCGTTCACCTCACATCCGGTTCGCGAACGAATCACTCGATGTAAGCGGATCTTCTTGAACCAGTTCACCAAATCGAACTGAATCGTTTGAAACGGTTCGCGTCAACAATAAGCATTAATCCACAAATGACTTAAGCTGTTAACTTTTTAAACATGGCTGACACTCCCTCTGAGTTCAGATAAACCAATATCCCGGAGTAATTCATTTACTCAAACAGTACACTGACTGAACTGATGACCGAGGCAGATAACGAACGAAACATTGACTCGTTCTCGAGTCAAGAACAGTTTATGTAGTAGGACTGAATCGTTTGAAACGGTTAGCTTATGATATTGTGATTGCGTGATTCAGACTGACACACAGCGCATCTGAACCGAACTTGTTCTTTTGGTGATTGATTCTGAACTGATTCTGTGCTAATGTTATGAGCGGGGGTAAACCGAAGGCTTGAATCAAGGGCAATCATCGCCAATGAAGTCATTACGTCGAGCGTAAAAGAACTGGTGAACCGTTTTCGGCAACCGGTTTATTGAATCAAACTGTCCGAAAGAACCGGTTCGCGGAGAAGAACAGAACTTCCCATCACTACCGGTGATCCGAAAACCGATGCAACCGGTTCTTGACTCGAGAACGAGTCAGTGTTTCGTTCGTTATCTGGCTCGGTTCAGTCAGTGTACTGTTTGAGTAAATGAATTACTCCGGGATATTGATTTATTTGAACTCAGAGGGAGTGTCAGCCATGTTAAAAAAGTTAACAGCTTAAGTCATTTGTGGATTAATGCTTATTGTTGACGCGAACCGTTTCAAACGATTCCGTTCGATTTGGTGAACTGGTTCAAGAAGATCCGATTACATCGAGTGATTCGTTCGCGAACCGGATGTGCTGTGAACGCGCTCCTAACAGACCCGGGAGAGAAGTCAATGCTGAATAAAGTCGTAGTTTTTGATATTTTTGGACCAAAATGTATTTTTGATGCTTCTATAAATTCTAACGGACCCTCTGATGTCACATGGACTACTTTGAAGATGTATTTATTACCTTTCTGGACGTGGACAGTATACCGTACATACATTCTCAAATGGAGGGACAGAAAGCTCTCGGACTAAATCTAAAATATCTTATACTGTGTTCCGAAGATGAACGGAGGTCTCACGGGTTTGGAACGACATGAGGGTGAGTCATTAATGACATAATTTTGATTTTTGGGTGAACTATCCCTTTAATGCACAGATCTGTTCTGGGATGCAATGAGTTTAAAAAAATTTCAGATGTCTAGAGTTCTCCCTCATTTACATTGTGTTTACAGTTTGTTGGTTATAATGACAGGATTCGCAGACATGCTTGCTCCACACAGTGAACAAAAACGCTGGCATTTCAGTAGTAGATTATAACAAACACCTCTGATTGGCCGTTGTGATCAAGAGATCAACACACTCGGCTGAGATTGGCTGCAGTGCTCAATGCTTGTAAATAAAAGCTGTTGAAGCTTATAAAGCTAAACTAAACATCCACTGTTCATTCAATACAATGACAAAAATCCCAAGAAATAAACCGACATCAGGCCCTTGATACTTTTCACTCGTGCCAAAAAGTTAACTTCGGTTCTAGCTGATATCCGTTTATTACTACTAGATATAAAATCATATTTTTTTTCCTTTTGTCAACTTTGATCTGAGGTTATCAGAACCGTACTGAGCTCTAAAGTTCAACAAACCGCGCTGGCTAGTTTTAAAGTTCACCTCAAACCAGGAAGTCTAGAAGCAGCAGGGATCCTCGGACTGAAGCTGGAAAAGAAAGGTTTCTTTTTTTCTTTGTCTCTTAACCTATTTCTCTTCCTTTAAAGAATAAACAAACAAACAAACAAAAACAATAGCTCTTGCTGCTTGGACTTCTGGGATGGTTTTTTCCCTCAGGCTCTGTGCTCCAGTGAGCTGCCTCTATGAAAACAACCAGCGTTTTGTCCTTTCG
This sequence comes from Cyprinus carpio, assembly GCF_018340385.1. Classification (NCBI taxonomy): domain Eukaryota; kingdom Metazoa; phylum Chordata; class Actinopteri; order Cypriniformes; family Cyprinidae; genus Cyprinus; species Cyprinus carpio. The sequence continues at coordinate 15,278 of NC_056581.1, read as the reverse complement.
GGGCTTTCCAGCAGTTTTTCTATAGTCTTCGAACACGCACCAGAAAGAGGGCCATCTCTGTGAACTAAAAATACTAGGGACAAAAGCCTTCGGGATGTTACCTTGCGTTAGACTGCTAAGCATTGTGAAGTGTGTTTCGTAGCGTTTGGCTGATCTGAAATCTGCTTGTGAAGTAAGTGTGGCGAGTTTAAATGTCATAATGTTTCACTATTTTATTTTTTACTTGGACTTGAAGTTATTTTTTGCAGGCAGAAGGGCATAGTTTGAGCCAGGATTTT